>NC_090803.1:18561000-19192500 GCF_036512215.1 Solanum lycopersicum | reverse complement strand
AGAAATCTAGTTGCATTCTCAGTATTCATATCATCTATTGAGACCAAGAATGTGAAAGAAGCATTAGGTGATGCAGACTGGATCAATTCTATGCAAGAAGAACTTCATCAGTTTGAAAGAAGCAAGGTATGGTACCTGGTTCCTCGACTAGAAGGCAGAACAGTAATAGGAACTAGATGGGTTTTCAGAAACAAGCTTGATGAAAATGGAATGATTACCAGAAATAAATCCAAGTTGGTGGTGTAAAGATACAATCAAGAAGAGGGAATAGACTATGATGAGACTTTTGCACCTGTTGCCAGAATGGAAGCTATTAGAATTTTAATAGCTTTTGCTGCATTTATGGGGTTCAAGCTGTATCAAATGGATGTGAATAGTGCATTTCTGAATGGAGATCTCAAAGAGGAGGTGTTTGTCAAGCAACCTCCTGGTTTTGAAGATGCAGAGCTACCAGATCATGTGTTCAGATTGAATAAGGCACTATATGGTCTGAAGCAAGCTCCTAGAGCATGGTATGAAAGGCTGTCAAAGTTTCTGTTGAAGAATGGTTTCAAAAGAGGCAAGATAGACAATACTTTGTTCTTATTAAAAAGAGAACAATAATTGCTTATCATTCAAGTTTATGTGGATGATATAATTTTTGAAGCTACTTCAGAACATTTGTGTGAAGAATTCTCATCATTTATGGGAAAGGAGTTTGAAATGAGCATGATGGGTGAATTGACATTCTTCCTGGGCCTGCAAATCAAGCAATCATCAAATGGGATTTCAATATGTCAGGAGAAGTACATTAAGGAGATGCTGAAAAAATTCAATATGTTTGATTCTAAACCTATTGATACTCCTATGGGAACAAATTCCAAGATGATAATAGAAGAATCTGATCCTCTTGTGAATCAGACAATGTACAGGGGAATCATTGGATCCTTGTTATATCTGACTGCTAGCAGGCCTGATATTGTGTATAATGTTGGAATGTGTGCCAGGTTTCAAGCATGTCCTCGTGATTCACACTTGAAGGCCGCAAAACGTATTCTCAGATACTTGAAGAAAACAAGGGACCTGGTTCTCTTCTATCCTGCAGGTGATACTTTTGATCTGGTTGGTTTTGCAGATGCTGATTTTGCTGGTTATCAAGTTGACAGGAAGAGTACCTCTGGAATGGCTCTTTTCTATGGATCATCACTTATGTCTTGGGAATACCAAGAAGCAGAACTCTATGGCTCTTTCAACTGCTGAAGCTGAATATGTAGCTGCTACAACCTGCTGTTCTCAGTTGCTGTGGATCAGGCAACACTTGGAAGATTTTGGGATTCACATCAAAGCAATTCCTCTTATGTGTGACAATACTAGTGTTGTTAGTATGGGAAAGAATCCAGTCCACCATAAGGGAACAAAGCATATTGATGTTAGACATCACTTTTTGAGAGATAATGTTGAGAAAGGAAATATTGTGCTCACATATTGTCCAACAGAGGAGCAAATTGCAGACATCTTCACCAAGGCTCTCAGCAAGGATCAATTTGAGAGAAATCGGTTGAGGTTGGGCATATTGATCTCCAAGTGATGCTTTTAGCTTCCAAAAGTTGAACTCCCTTGATGGCTAAAATTGCAGTGCAGGTATCCTTTGTGTGAATATTTAAATATTTGAACAAAGATCCTTTTTGTACCGTTTGTATGTATACTCTCAGTGAGGACCTGCTTAGCAAGGGAAGCAACTAGAACAATCGAGGAATGAAATTTAACTGTGCTATGGTACCTGGTGCCTGTCCAGGTTAGCATTTATACATTAAATTGAAACTGAAAAATATGACCGTTGATAATGCCACGTGTCATTCATCGGTCACTCTGACCGTTTGTCCCATCGTTTCTCTCTCAAACGACACATCCAATCACGAACCTGGCACCTTTTCACGCCTTTTAAAAAACCCCATTTACTTCTTTTGAAATCCTCATCTGTCTCTTAACTTTCTTCTTGTTTACGAAGGGTTTTAGCAAAAGCTAAAAAGGCAAAAATTTGTTTTCTTCTTCTTCTCTTCGCTGTTCAAAGAAACCATTTTCTCGTATGAAAAACATGTCTTCTCCTTCATCTTCCTCCAAACAGATGCTAGATGCTCTTAGTGAAATAGAGCCTCTTGCTTTCTACTCTCTGACTACTACACAGGCTAGACTCAATCCCTCTTCCAGTTCTCAACAAGACACTCCTGATAATCCCTTCTATGCCATAGATCTAAACAGTTCAGTCGTGCCTACCGGACCTGGTCTGTTTCAAGACATGTTGCCTGACAATCTCTTTGAAGGAGATCTACCCAAGCATAAGGCTTCTGAGTCCAACATATTGGCAGCAAGTGAAGAATTAGTGATTGAGAGCTTGGCTATGATGCGGGAAGAAGCAATGGCGGAGAAAAATGAAGTCTTGGAGAGGGAAGAGGTAAGAACCACTCAACCTATTTTTGATAAAACCCCTGATATAGGAAGGTACTCTTCTTCCTCTTCCTCTGACTCTGAAAGCGAGGAGGAACCTTTAAAATGGAAGGTTGAGAGAAGAGAAGGGGAGAAATATAGAAAAGGGAAGGAGAAGGTTGTAGAGGAGGCCCCTAGGAGACGACCTACTACTAGGTCTGCCGCTCAAAAGTTGATGGCTCATGCTTTGAAGGCTAGTGCACATTCTACTGCTGCAGTTAGAAGTGCAAGAACCTTCAAGGTATCAAATTTTAGAATACCTGAGACTACTGTGGTTGAGTTGTCTGATGAGGAAGTGGAAAAGAAAACTAAGAAAAAGAGGTCAGAGAAGAAAAAGGGAAAGGTTTCAAAGAAGGTTGAAAACACAAAGTCAAAAAAGAAGAGTTTTGAGGGAAAAAGGAAGAGGTCACAGGGACCTGGTACCCAAGCCAAGAGAGATGAAGGTGTCAACATGCAGGAAGTTGTTGACAGCCTGAGAAACCAAGCCGTCTTGGCAGGAAGAATTTTTTATATGGGAATCATAACTCTTCCTGGCATGGATTCTCTTCACAATATGATAGAGATCCAATCTTGGTTACACTTGTTCAACAGGAAATCCCCCATCCTCCATGAAAAAGAAGTGCGCGAATTTTACTACAATGTTCAATTCAAGGACGATGGGAGCATCCTCACATGGGTAAATAACATTGTTGTATGTTTAGATGAGGGTGTGTTGAGCAAATTCTCAGGGTGCTTAAAGAGGGGACCCGGTCTGTTCTGGGCAGAACTTGCTCTTCTGAGTTTGCTTCTGTGATTTCTAAGACACCCACAACCAAGGTTGCTGGGATTTATAAGAAAATCATGAAGAGTGAGTACTAGTTGGTCTTTGAGTTCATCAACAAAGTTCTCCTTCCTCGCACTGAAAAAGAGGACAGTAGTAACTGCTGCTGATTTGTTTGTGATGGAGATGTTGTGCAGCTTCGAAGCCCTGAACCTCCCTGGTCTAATGCTTGAGCATATCCAAAAAACTGTCATTGAGAGGAAATGTGTTCACGGAATGGGTTACGGATACTTTCTCACAGAGGTATTCAAGCATTTTCAAATTCCTCTCAGTGTTAGAAAAGTTGGGACGGTTAAGCAGACTATCTCCGAGAGTACCTTGGTTGAGTGCGAGTGCATTGAAGGAAAAGGCTATCCACAGAGCAAAATGTCTCAACTTATTGAAGATCAGGATCAGCTTAAGCACGAGGTTGAGGAGCTCACTGTGCGGTTGAGTGGTAAAGAGGCAGAGATTGTTATACTCAAAGCAGAACTGCTTACTGCACAGAGTGAGGGACCTGGTTCTTCAGTGGTACAAGCTCTGGAGAAAGAGAATGCTGAGTTGAAGGCGAAGATCACTGCCTTGCAGGAAAAGACCATCAAAGATAATGATGCTGCCAATGCACGACTCACTCTTGTTATCCAGTCCCTGTCTCATCCTCCCCCCTCTTCCTAGCCTGTTAAACAATCATCCCCTGTGTTTTTTTTTGTGGCTTATCATTGTGTTGATGGATATTCAGTTTGTTTTTAATGTATTAATGTCATGATGGCATGCTGGTTGACTTATTGCTTTGCTGTTCTGATTATCTTCTTTTGTGCATGCTTTTCCCTTACTAATTGATTGCTCTTTAGCTTTGATCTTGTTCAGTATTTCTTGACATCAATGGTTTACTGCATATCTTTTTTATGATGCCAAAAGGGGGAAGTAAAACTGTAAGTAGCTAAATAATATAGTGAGGGGGAATATACAGTAAGAGGGAATATACAGTAAGGGGGAATATAGCAAGGGAGAACAAAGTTGGAAAAGATCTGAGATCATTGTTTGTCATCATCAAAAAGGGGGAAAATGTTATTTGTAGTTTTGATGATTTGACAAACTTAGGGACCTTGTAAAGGTACCAGGTTTCTTACTTGAGTGTTGCAGATGAAACAAACCCAGGGACCTAGTAGAGGTACCAGACTCTCATGGTGACAAGCCAGTTGACTGCCAGCTGGAGACGGTACAGAAAGTAGGTGCACACTTCCCGATGGCGTCAGAAAGTAAGGCTTCTCCAACCAATAGCAAAGAGTTTAAGGAAAGTGACTTGTCCATATAAAAGGCACTTTCCTAAACATCTTAGTAGTTTTTGCAACTTGATAAAAACTTTTCAAGAACTCTTGCAAAGGCCACTACCAAGCAAAGGCAGAATTATTCCAAGAACAACAGCAATCTCTGGAGCTTTTCGTGTAGTTGTTTAGGAATGCATTCTCTTGTTCTTAAACTGTAAACTATTCCTGAATCTATAAAGGAATCGTTGTGTAGTGTAAAAAGTCTAGGTTGTCCAAGTGGGATAGCTTAGTGGGTAGATTGTTTTCTACTTAGGCTTGTTAAGCAATATGGACTATTGCTTAAACGTGAGATTAAAAACTTT
Organism: Solanum lycopersicum; assembly: GCF_036512215.1. Taxonomy (NCBI): domain Eukaryota; kingdom Viridiplantae; phylum Streptophyta; class Magnoliopsida; order Solanales; family Solanaceae; genus Solanum; species Solanum lycopersicum. Next base: position 19,187,608 of record NC_090803.1, on the reverse strand, counting down.
TTCTCACTTTTGTTGTAATCGTGTTTTACTTTTGCTTTTGAAGATTAGTGAAAACGATTGAAAATCCTGTGAGACGGCTCGTGGTTTTACTCCCTTAAGCAAGGAGGTTTCCACGTAAAATCATCGTGTTGATTTTACTGTATTTTACTTTCTGGTTTCATTCATCGGTGTAGTAAGGGACCTGGTCCATTACTTATTAAGTGAAGACATATATTCTATCATATATATATATATATATATATATATATATAAATGTATGTAGTAAGTTAAATGAAGTGACGAAAAAGAATAAAATTAATATGAATACCTTTGCGATGTTTGGGTGATGTAGGTTGTACCATATAGAAACTTCTTGCGCGAAAGCGTTTGTTAGTATATTCCTTCTTTGTGCATTGCTCAAATCAAGTATTTTTACTGAAAATTAATTTAAAATATTAAGTCAGAGAGAATTGTATAAGTGAATATATATATATATATATATATATATATATATATATATATATATATATATATATATATATATATATATATATATATATATATATATATATATATATATTAACCATTGGAAATGTATGAATTTCTGTATATGAACGTTACAGATCTGGAAGGATCAAATGGTATATTATAGGCTTTTTTAGTATATAGACTAATATTATAAGGGTTAATTGAAAGTTACAAATTTTTCATAATATTTTCCTTTTTCATTAGTTAAACGGTAAAAATTAAATATTTGATAACTTTATAAACCTACCCCTAATAATATATAGTTTATAAACGGTTAGATTAGTCCAGAATTAAAAAATGGACAAATCAATTTATGTATATATAGAGTTTAGCTAGTATAAGAAAAAAAAAGTAGCTACAAACGCAATCATTAATAAAAATCAAGTAGCTAGTTAATAATACAAGAAAAAAGATTTAATAAAAATCACGTAGTTAGTTAATAATACAAGAAAAAATATTAATAAAAATCAAGTAGCCAGCTAGTATAAGAAAAAAGATTAATGGTAGAAATTAGTGATAATATATACCTGCAATTTATTGTCCATTATAAACACCTTGTAAACTGAATCGTATATCCCTCCATCAATAAGATAGTCAATGTTAACTTTAAGTTTTGTAGGATCCAATTCACATTCTTGTTTCTTCGGATTGTCATCTGTCTTTGTTATCATATTTGATTTCGCCATTAAACAATATAAAATAAAAAAACATTAATATTCTTTCAAATTTAGGGGGTGCTATATCCTATATTTATAGGTTTCGAAATCAAATTTGACGTTAATATTCAAGAGTGTGTTATATCCTATATTTATAAGTTTGGAAATTAAAAAAATTGAAAAGGATAAGGAAAAGGAAAACTTGTGGAAAATAAACTTGGATGTTTTCTAATTCTAATAGTATTTGGTTTACATAATTGTATTTAGTGAGTGTTATCTATCTATATCTATATATAATTAAAATGGACAATAAGAATAGTATGTAGACTCATTGTGATAAAATTGTGTCTTATATTCTCAAAATATATAATTGTTCAATCGAAAATTTATTTAAAAATAGAATTAAAATATATTATACTTTTTTATAAAATTTATATAAAATTAAAAAAAAACACTAAAAACTAAAAATAATGGGACATGTCTTTGTTCCTTCCCACCTTGGGTTGGACATAAACACCGGAAAATCGAAACACTGAATTAAATCAAATTTTTTTGATATTTCGATTTTTGATTAGGTATTCGGTATACGTTTTTCTTTTTTTAATATTTCAATTCGGCTTTTGATATGTGATTTTGTGTTATTCGATATTTTGATTTATCGAAACATATTATATTATAATATTAATATATATTTATAATTATTAATGTTGAATAATAAAAATAAAAAATAAAAAAAATAAAAGACTAATGCATTTCTTTGATGTAACTATTTTTAGTTCATTCAGCTAAAAAATCAAACAAAAAGATTGTCAAAGCCCACTAAGCAGACTCATTAAAAAAATCGAAATAAGAAAATCGAACCAAAATAATATAAACTGAAATCGAATCAAATTATTTCAATTCAGTGTTTGATACACGTTGTACAAGAACCAAAAATTGAAGAAAAAAATTAAAATCAAATCGAATTACCGAATGCCCACCCCTGCCCCCGCCCCTCCCTTTTACCCCCATTTTCACCACTTGAAGTGAAAACAATAAATAATATCTCTAATTATGAGACCAAAAAGAAACTGCAATCAACAATAGGGATAATTTCAAAGACATCCCTCTATGTTTCTCTATATAACACTCACCTCCCATGTGGTTTACAATATTAAGTCTACCTCCCTTATTTATATTTACTTGTAACCATTCTTTAAACCTATTTAAAATAAATATAAATTAATGAAGATTTGACAATTTTACCCTTCTTTATATTAATTTCTTCATATTAATAAATATTATATAAAAACAACTCATTTAACAAATATTTTAAAAATAAATCAGCACAAATACTTATTTTTTTGTCCAACAAAGATCAAAGTCTTTATTTAAGCTGACCCACCATTTTACCAAATATTACTCTTCGTCTCCATTTCATGTTAATAATTCATCATCAACTTAATTATGTACTTAAGACAAGTCAAGAAAACTTTAGAATATTCTGAAGTTGTAGAGAATTGAAGAAAGATATATAGAATGAGTATTCTAAAGAGAATAATCTAGAATTAAACTAGATAGTGTATTGCTAGAATTCAGTGGTTGAAAGAATATTTTAGAAAATAGTAGCAAAATATGTTTAGCTAGATTGTTCCAGCACCTCTTATAAATAGAAGTCATCCATTTAAATTGTATGCAACCAATCAAGAAGCAAAGTAACAAACCAAGTAATAAAGTAAGAGAGCAAACAAGAGTGAGTGCTAAAGTAAATAGTGTTGCTGAACTGAATCGAACAAGTGTGATCAAGATTGTAAGATCGAAATCGGTACTTATTTTGATATAATAAAATTCAAGTTGTGAGAAATCGATAGTGTCAGTCGTCAGCACACCCAAAATATTCAACATTTCACATTTACCAATCCACATAGATTTTTTCCCCACAATAACCCATCATTTTCTGGGAACAATTTCTTCAAATGAAAGATAAGAATGAACTTCACAAGAGAGAAATTCAATAAGAACAATCAACTTTTGTTCTAGTTAAACATCTTCATGAGCAACGAAGAAACATGATCTAATTGATAGAAATAAATAGTTTAAAATTAGATCTAAACTTTCATATATAAGGATAAAATTGTCAAATATAAATTAATTTATATTTATTTTAAATATATTTAAAAAAGGCGAAATGGTCTGGTGGACCCTTATGCTTGTATCAATTTGTATTCTGAATTCTTCTACTTATCATTTTGTCATCTGAACTCTTAAATTCAATAAAGCACAATTTACCAAACCCCTCTGAGCATTGACCAAACTTATGTGTCTTTAAGATGACTGAGTTGGCGAAATTGTGTGTTTTTTCTCGCACCATGAGGCGAGTGAGTGCTATATTTCAGTTTTAAAATTATTAAAAATAAAATAGAATAAAATAAAAATAAAAAATTCAGTAAAAAACCTTCATCTTCTTCACCCATCTTTCTTCTTCTTCTTCTTCTTCTTTTAATTGAAACAATGTATTATTGATTAGTATGAAAAGCTCAGTTAATGCATAAATTCGAGTTCAATTAAACAACATAATTAGATTACACAAGCAGATAGTGTATTGGACAACAAAATCGAATTAGTAGCTTTGCATTTGTTATGTTCCAATCTGTATGCTTCAAAATCACACATAGGTACTAACAAAACAGTGCAATCCACACAATCCCTACAACAATCAACTCCAACACATTCAACTAAACATGAGTACAATCATCGCATAGTTGACCCGAAAATAGCTGAGATTTCGCTTGACCCTATATGCGAAATCGCTGACGGAAATAGGTAAGGTATAAGAAGACGGATGGGTCAATAACTCTCTCCATGGATGACAACGAGCATACAAGGAAAGCATACTAGATCTAGCCCGACTGAAAGAGGCTTTTTCACCCATCTTAACCTTCATTTTCAACCATCTTCATGCTCGACTCTTTTTTTCCCTTTACTTTTGTTATTGTCTTTAAAAGGTCTTGGCATTGAAACCTCCTTGAGTCCATTCATTCGTCGGCAGAGGGAGAGGTCGACAGTGGCGATGCTCGTTGGCCAGATCTAATGGTACGGTGGCGACTTAGGTTGATAATTTTGTGATGATTGAAGGAGGAGGAAAGCTTCTCGAGTGCTATGTGTTATATACATCCTTCATCTTCTTCATCATTTGACTGATGAAGATCGCCCAGAAAGAAAGGAGAGGAAGAAATATAGGGGAAAGTCATAAAGACAAAGCCACAAAAGTGCAACGACAAAATCAAACCCTTACATGCGCAAAATTGTACAAAAAATAAAGGAAATAACCCAATTTTGAAGATACAATCATCAAGGGAATACATTTTTTTTGTTGTTTTAAGTTGGGAATGGGGAGAAGATGAAGGAATTTCAAAATTTTATTTTAAGAAACAAATATAAATTTAAATGTTTTCCTTTTTATTAATAATTTTTAAAAAATACTTAATAAAGATATTATGACATGTCATTGATATAAATGACATGAATTTGACATGTCATCTATTTAAGGGAGAGTAGATTATATACATGATGAAAGGGATTAAAGATCCAGATAATAAAAAATTAAAGTAGAAAGATCCAAAATACAAATTGATATAAATATAATGGTTCACTAACCATTTTAACTTTAAAGAATACTTACAACAAAATGAAAATAAAGTAAACTTAATATCTTAATTAGGAGAGATGAGTGTTACGAAGAGAAAAGTGAATTTTCAGAAAAAAAAATAGGGATTAAATTAATGATAAAATATTCGATTGAGGATGAAGAAACAGAATTCTTCGTTCTGTTCTCCACCTTAGAAGTTTGTGAAATTATCCCTTTAACAATAACTACATTTTTCTTCAAGGTGAGGAAGCGCTAAGGGAATACCAATAGAGTGGGAGAAGATATTCAACAGCGACGACTCTCCGGCGGAGCTGGTGGTTAACTACGCCTTACCACGGCTGCCTGCTGAAAAACAGTAATCGATCACCATGGAAGGAGAAGAGCTAAAAGAAGGACTTTCGAATTTATCAGATACAGAATTGACCGACAAAATTGCTAGGCTAAAAAAATCTCTGTTTAGCAACATTGGTGTTAGGTTACCGATGGAGGTGAAAAGTATAGGGCAAATATCAAACTGCAGGAGGATGAATTAGAATGGAGGAAACGGGTCGGTTCCGGTCAGGTTTGACTTTGAATTTTATTCATTTCCTCTTTGCTTATTACTGTTTGATTTCGCAGTTCCATTTCTAGCATTATGTGCTTGTAGGTATTTTCTTGCTCGTGCATTCGGTGCATGTTGTGAAATTCTAGTCAGAATAACTTGCTACAATACTATTATAGACTAGCTTCTGATTTATCCTATGCTTTACAGTCAGCTGTACAAGACAATAGCTATTAAATTGCAGTGTGTAGCATCTGCATTATGGCCAATTCGACTAAAAAAAAAACACAGTATGTAGCATCTTTTTGCATTTCAGAGAAGTATGAAGTATTAGTAGTGAGTTCTAAACTATGTAGAGTGCCATTTACTGCAAAATGTAGGTTTTTATGGATTAAAAACATTCTCTATGAGCTAGGATTGGAAAGTTATGCATAGTTATTCAAAAATTTTGGTAGAGAAGGCAGTGAAGCAGATCGCTCAGTGTTTGATTGTCATATTTCACCTGGTTAATGTGCTTATCTGGTGGTATAGTAAGCAACATAGTAGTTAGACTCATTACAGAAAATGACCGAGCAGGTCAACCAGTTAAGGAAACGTCTTGCCAGAAATTTTCAAGCCAAGGATCTAGATCATTTAAACAATCTCCTTGGCATTGACATCACCTAGTCAAGCATGGTGTATTATTATTTTACATAAGAAGCATGTGTTAGATATTCTTAAAGAAACCAATATGATGGGCAGAGCTGGTCCATGGATTTAAATTTATGTTGTTACCAGATTAGGAGGATACATGTTAGATCCTACAGGATATTGAAGGCTGATTGGGAAATTAAGCTATCTCAGTCTATAGATGTAGTAAGTATATTCATGCAGTCTTCATGTGAGATGCCTTCTACAGATTTTAAGATAGATCAAGACCATATCAAGGATTGTAGTATGAAGGCGATAATAAAAAAAGTAATGCTCAATAGTATAGGATACTTAAATGCCGGTTAAACCAGTTCACTAATTGCTTGATGATCTATATCTAGACACTTGCATTATCACAAAGTAAGAAACAGAACATTGAGAGACTATCTATTAGAGAAGCTGAATATTGACTCGCAGCAACAACAACTTGTGAGTTCATGTGGTTGAAATAATTACTTGAAGAATTGAAGTTTACAGTCATATGAAAGAAAGTTATGTTTTTATAATTAAGAAGCATTGCAAATAATTCAGTTTTTCTCGAAAAACTAAGCATACATAAATCGATTGCCGCTTTTAACAATTTCCGTCCATATGGTTTATTTGCTCCATTTTAAGGGAATCTTGAATATTAATGCTGATGAGAACAATGAAATCCACAAGTTAAGCTTATTCATGATGCCAAGTTGTGGAAGTAGCAAATCAACCTTGGGGAACCTATCTAATACAAGAATATACAGACATACACAAAAAGGAAAGATCGCTTCAGCTTCTTAACACACTTCTCTTTACATTGAAAATATTGTGTTGAAGCGAAAAAATGTTCTATATAAGACACCTGTATCCTATGGAGCAAGGCAGCAAGCTTAATATATAACATTTTTGTGGTTAAGAACAAAATTTTATTGGTACGAAAGTAATCTGTACAAGCCAAATAGGAGTTGACCTCCTACTTCTCAAAGAAAATTTGCAGCTATAGGACAACTGTTCTGAAAGACTAGGCTATTACAAGTAAAGATACTGTACTTCATCAATAAGTCATACAAAAAAGTTGCTCTATTACAGGAACTAGCAATGCTCCTATCAAAGCTAACCGTCTAAGCATTCTGGCCCAAAAGTTACTAGTACAGTGTCACAGAATACACACTCCATTGTCACATGAATCGCAAACTTAAGCAATCTATCTACCGTGGATAATCTTCTCCAAACGACTAACAATCGACAGAATTTATGTTTAGGATGAATATTTTGCTAAAGAACACTACCTTATCTTCTGATATTGTGGCATGAGCCGAGTGTAGAGTTTCTTAATTGAGAATCTACCTCCCACCACCATAGATTGGAATGTAGTTAAAAGGTCCCGATAACATCAAGTAGCCTGCATGATGTATTTTTTGGAATCCAGGATCTTTTCAACTACCCAAGTTGTATTACCTGGTATAGTATGATTCTTCTTGTTCTCCCTTTTTAAATAATACTCACACACCCACTTGATCCACAGCCCATATTTGTTTCAGATAGTAGCATTGTTCCACAAGGAAAGATTCAGGATGTTGAGCCCCTCCTGCAGCTCTTGGGTAGCAAATCATGCCCCAAGAAACAAGTGCTTTCCTTGACAGAGTTGCTGCCCCTGTCCAGAGAATGAATCTGCTGATCCCCTCTATAAGTTTCAATATCTTCTTAGATAATACAAATATTTGTGCCTTGTAGATTTGAATACCAAAGACCACTGACTTAATATATTGAACACTTCCTGCATATGACAATAACTTTCCTGACCAACACCTAATCTTTTTTGTGATCTTATCTACTAGTGACATATATTGGCCACTTGTGAGCCTTTTGAAGTATAGGGAGACACAGACACCCAAGTACTTGAAGGGATTTTTCCCTGCATATAGACAACAATAGATAAGATTTCCTGCTTAACTGCTTGATTCACACCACTCAGATAGATTGAGCTTTTGTCTGGATTAGCCTGAAGTCCTGAGGCATCTGAGAACCTTTGAAAAGAACTTTGAAACAGTAGGAGAGCTGACAAAGCCATCAGAAAAGTCTGGGGGATGGTCCTGCAGTCATTTTTTGGGTTATTTGGAATGAGAGAAACCACAGGTGTTTTGATCGGATTTCAACTCCTCTTCATGCTCTAAAAGCTAAATGTTTATTTTTTTCTATTCAGATGGAGCTTTTCCTCCCCTGTTAATAGCATTGAGTCATTCACAATTTCGTGGACTTCGTTGGCTCCATGTTTATTGTGTAGTCTAACTTAGTTTCTACTTACAAAGCTTACTAGCTTTTGTTTTTGGCCCAAAAGCTCTCAAAGCTTCTGCTTTGTAATATGGCACCATCCAGATGCCTTATGCCAGTGAGAACTTCTTACTTCATAAAAGAAAAAGGCAGTCTTCCAATGATCCTCCGGCTCTTTCAGATTTCCGCTTCATAAATAGTTCTTTTTTCAAGGACCAATCCAAATTCTGAGATGCTGCATTCCAACTCTTCCTTCTTGGATTGCAGACCCTAGCACCATAGTAAGATGGCAAAACACTCTTTACTGAAACCCATTACATCTATGTTTCATAATGGGATTTGCATGAGTCTTGACATTAAATTCTGCATTTTTGTTGTTTTTCCACAATCATGCTGTTTTAGTTCAATAGTATAGGTGGTTTCTGGATTTGATTTATTATGATAATGATGTTCTCAGTTATTCCACAGTCCACCTTCGAAAGAATATGTTTTATCCTCTTCAATGATAATATAATTGAGCATCCTTGCTACTTCTGTGTTGACACCAATTTGATGGGTGCGTGAGGCATGACTTTTGTTCTGTTGATAAGGTCAATACTTCTGGTCTTTGTGCCTGTTGGGACTAGGGGTGGCAGAATGGGTAATTTATATGGGTATCCACTTATATTTACCCATTTTAAATGGGTCAGGTACCCAACATATTTAAAAGGGGTAAATGAATAATACTCATATTATCCATTTAAATGAGGGTAGGTAAATGGGTAAAAGATGTTCATTCATTAAAGAAAGAAAATTGGTAGGGGGGTGGGGTGGTAAAAAACTTTTTAAAAAAATATTTTTTTTAATAAAAATATTTAGATTTTTTTTTTGATTTGGTTGGGATGAAAGAAACTTTAATTTTTTTTTTAATAAAAAGCAACTATTATTTTTCAAAGGGAAAAGACGTAAATTCCCCCGAACTTGTTCCAAAAGTCAGTTACACGCTTAAAGTATCATGACGAGATATGTTACACACTCAATCTTGTTTAAAGTGAAATTAATGCCCCTTCCGAAGATGATATCAGTTTTTGTGTGAAACTGTGTTATACACGGGTTTTGACACGTTATTTTAATTTCTTGAAACCATTTTCGCTTAGTATTTTCTCAAGAATTATGCAAAAGGTAGAAATCTAGGTTTTCTTTCTCCTCTCGCCTTACATTTCTTTCTTCTTAAAATCCATTTCTTCTTTCTTCATCATTATTCATAAATTGAAGGAAAACAAGAAATTTGAAGAGAGAACATGAGACAATAAAACAATTATGAAGTTTAGTGATGTTGGAGTTGGCGATGGGCACCATTCTTGCCGGTGAAACAAATTGAAACTTTCAGATCTGTAGAAGTTCTTTTAAAATATTGATAAGTATGGATGAAATCAAGCATTTTATTAGTATTCTTTGTGTGTGAAATCAAATATGTTGTTGATGTCTTGCGACAAAAACAACATTTTTATGGTTGTAGGTGGTGCTCCGGCGAGACTAAAGAAGACAAAGATAGAAAATTATTTTCTTCGATGGATCTTTGAAAAATGTAGGCAATGTAATCATGAATTTTATGCATAAATGTAATAGGATTTTCAGTAGAAGCATAAATGAAGACTAAAGAACTCTCATAATTTTTTTTTTGGTGTTCTTCTCCGGTGAATCCTCCCGCGAGTTCAAATAAAAACATGAACTTTAAGTTAAAATTAATAACTTTCTGGTGGAAATCAACATCCTCCCCACTATTTTTTACTTCTTTTTAGAGTTCCTTCTTATGATAGTATGATGGATATTTTAAGAAATCATCAATGGTGACAAAGAATTTGCGAAGAAGAACTTTTAAAAAAAAAATTTAAAAATGAAAAAGCTTTAAAGAAATTGGGGTCACCAATATAAAGAAAAAAAAGAAAAAAATGACAATTAATATATTACAAATTATAATACTTAATTATATAATGACCAATAAAATTGTTCCACGGTTTTAAACTTGTCATTTAACATGAATTTCTTCTTCTCACGCACCTTAAGGAAGGTGAAGATTTTGTTTTTAAACTTTTAACAAGATTCCTATTATAATATGGGTTTCCTTATTTACCCATATTATCCATTGGGTAACTCATTTTTATCCATTTAAAATATGAGTGGAGTCTAGTACTTTATCCATTTTTTCTTTAACTCGTTTTTGATCGACTCATATGGGACTAGATCCACTCATTTTCCACTCCTAGTTGGGACTATGTTAAGTTTTTTTGATATCTTTACTCTATAAGTTTTTATATATTTTAATTAAGGGAAGTTCCTTTGGGGAAAATGGGAGTACAGGGCAATGAATCTTCAGAGTTCCTGAGAGGTGAACAAACACAATCAATTGGGGAGAGGCGATAAGACAGGGTATGACACAACTTCAGGTTACCGAGGACATGACTTAGATAGGAGGGTGTGGAGGATATGTAGTTAGGTAGAAGGTTAGTAGGAAGAGTAGTGTTGTCTTGCTTAGGGTGGGTGTTTACCATTACACTATTTGTACTATTGTAGTTCTTGCTTTATATCTATCATTGTTTATTGTTGTTTTCAATAATCTATCCTAGTATGTTGTTTATTGTGTTTTGATTGTCGCACTATTTTGTTGTTGTTTTTGGTTCCTTCTGGTAGACTTTGGTAGACTTTGCACTGTTTCCTTGTTACGTGCTATGTTTTCTTCACTGTCTCCTTCTTCTGTGTATTTGGATTTGCTGCACTCGTTACTGAATAGAAGTTTTTGTTTAAATTCTACTACTCTACAGGAGCTTTTCTCTATCTTGATTTCCATGCTTTCATATAGTTCCGAAACTGATGCATGAATAAAGAGCACACATTCTGCCTATGCCTAGTGTGTCTAGCTTACTTCTCATCTTGAAGAGATTTATAGTTCACTCTTGGTATATTGCGAGTTTCTTCTTACAAACAGGAGTGACTTTAGATTTGGTGTGCATGTGCATGTACACGGGTAACTATGCGGGAATTAGAACTGAGTCTTATTTGTCATTTTAATTTGCTTTACTTATGTAATTAGTTCTAGAAGGAGAGGCTAAAGTTTGATATAACTTTATAGGTGCACCTTATAACTTCGAGCCACAGGCTTCACCATCTGTGTCCTCTTCATAGTCCACCTTTGCTGTTTGGTTTTTGAACAGGTTGGAAGCAGAAGTACAGTTTCATTCTTAAATTCATTTCTCTTCCTCTTGAAGTTAACCATTAATTTTTGTTACTTTTGCTTATTGAATTGCAGGCAGAGTCTAAGCCAGCCAATGCTTTCCAAGAAGAAATACATGTGACCACAAAAGTACATCAAACAACCAGTTTTCACAAAGAAAAAGATACAAGCGAGAGTTATTGTCAAGGAAGAACCTTATAAGTCTCCTGTAGACAAAGGTGAACAAGTTCTGAATGTTGATCTAAAAGGATGGGATCCTTCTACTCGTTCTACAGAAAATATCGCCAGCTTTTTCGTGGAGAAGTACGTGTTTTGTTTTTTTGGGTTATTCTATTCCCCTAACTTCTTAGATAGTTTTTCTGCTCTGTCACTTTATTGTTGCTGCTATTATTTTGGTTGTTACTGGAAGCTGTCACTCATTATGAATTTGTTTTTTGAGATGAGATAACTCATTAGGAATTAGTGTATTTGCATAAGATTCATTGTGAAAGATGGGGTCCACTAATTTTTTGTTTAGATCAACAGGAGTGTCAAAGCTGCTCCTGTTAATTCAGAGATCTGAATTCGAAACGAAAAAAAAGCTGCTCAAGTTTTTGCTTTTATAAGTTATGTACTGCTGAAAAGAAGTAAAGTCATTTTTTTAATAATATTCCATATTTCAAACAAAAAGTTGAGATTTCCACTTTGAGTCATCTGAAAACTATGTCAACCTTCATGAAAACGAATACTTTGTCACGACTCCATTGTATTTTTTAAATGCGACTTTTTCTCAAAAGGTTATGTACTGCTGTAAAATATGTTGAAGAGTTTTGACAAAGTATTCTATTTAAGGAAGTTGGACAATGTTTTCAGATGGCCCAGAGTTGAAATCTCAACTTTCAGTTTGAAATATGGAGTATTAAATATAACATGGCTTCTTTTCAGCAGTTGTACTTTGCTGACTTTCTGTAGAGTAACATGCACAAGAGTGTAGGGATGTAAAAATGGTTTAATATCTCTCTCAGAACAATGTTCATTTCTATGATTATGTGATTGCACAGTAGCTCCCCAATTTGATCTCTGTAGTTCTTATTCTGCAACTATCCTTGTATACTTTAATTACACTCTGTTTGAGGCAGTAGTTTCAAAAGAACTATAATTTCTAAGTTGGTAGTTATAAATATAAACTGGAGCACAAATGCATTTACTTTGCAACACAAAGCATCAGGTCCTTTAGAATTTATGGCCAAGCAATGAGAAAAAGGAAATTCCTGCAGTCTAATCTTTGATAAGCCAGACGCCCAGACCTTTTTCTATACTGAGATTTCTTAGTCAGTTCCAATCAGAAATCTTTGTGGATGATGCCTTATCTTTGATCTCCCTACCCTTTCCTGTACTGATGTTCCTTATTCAATTTCATTCAATTATCTTTTTGGATAATACTCCTTTCTACTTAACTGCATAAAATAGTCTCTAGTTTGATCTATAGAACATGTTCATTTCTAAAATGTTATTATCAGAGAACTAGAGCTAAGCAACCAATGGCCCAAAATTAGAGTGATCTTTTTTTCTTTAAGGAAGATAACAGTATATTAATGTCAGCACAAAGGATGTGCTTAAGCCATATTTACAATTCAAAAGGCAGAACTGTGTCCCTCTTCTAACTCACAGGGAGTCCATAATGTCTAGCAAAGATTCTGCATCTTTTAATAAGCTTTTTTTACACCAAAAATGAAACAAAAAGTACAATTCATCTCAATCTTCGAATCATTTTGTATTTCTCTCCTTCCATATAGTCCACCAAATGCATGCTGGAACCATGTTCCACCACTTCTTCTGACTCATGCTACCACAATTGTTGTTCCAACACTTTAAGAGATAACATGTAGACTCTGGCATGACCCACCTGATCCCAACTATGTTAAGAAACAGCTACAAAAACTGATCTGTCACATGTTCAAGCAAAAAAGGTGGTTGATACTCTCAGATTCAGCTCTACATAAAAAGCGCCTGGAGCACAGCTGGAAACCCCTTCTATTCAAATTTTCCCGAGTTGAACATACCTCTTTTGCCACCAGATACAAAAAGCAAGTCACCTTGTATGGGATCTTTACTTTTCAGATGAATTCCGAAGGCCTATTAGATCCTTGTAGTCTAGTATTTGGAAGTAGAGAATAAGCAAAATTGCCGGTCAAGCAACTCTTACTGTTTCCTTTCCCAAACCACTTGGTCTTCATTGCTTTTAAGACCCTGAAAAGGCTCCCAAACTTTGAAAAATTCAGCAATTTGTTGAACCTCAGTCATTCAAAAATCTTCTAAAGTTGAGATTACATTAGTGCTGTCTCCATACTTCCTCAATCTTTGCTTTAGGTGAAAGAATTAAATTACAAACATCTGTAAATTAATCTTTTGAAAGGCCCATGTCCAGTGTTTTGAGGAGTGTGAAGCGGAAAAAAGCGACAAGGCCCTGCTTCACTCTATAAGTGAAGCGCTTGCTTCAATACAGTTTGAAAGAACAAAAGAAGAAAATAAAAAGACAATATTTGTAAGCAGAAGTTAAAATAAAAAATGAAAAAATAGATATCACAAAATCCTCCATAGACCATAGGACATACAAAATCAAAGCTATTAATGGTTCAAGTTTCAACATTTAGTTCCTATTCTTATAAAATTCTTCTTCTACAAGATTGTCTAAATCCTATATTGCTCTGTTGTTTCTCTATCGCTAATTATCTTCTTCAACTCCATCATCATATTCTTCAATTCCATCAATTAGGGATAGACTTGTAGCTACTTCTTCTCTTCGTGTGTAAGCTTGAAGTATTCCCCCTTAAACCATAATGGTTCTCCTCAACACCACTTGCCTCCACAGCAACATCCCAAGTGAAATCAAAATCTCCCAAAAAAATTGTTTCGTCTTCATGACTCTCAGGGACTCCGGTTAGCCATTGATTAGCATCATTAATATTTTCCAAAAGAATTGGATCAACTACATTGCGTGCATTGTAATGGCGCCTCAATATTTTATTGTATTAATTGAACACTAGGTCATTGGGGTGCTTTAGGGGTTAGTCTATTCCTCTACTTGGTATGATTCTGCAGAAGTAACTATTAGGAGATAAGACAATTGAGATATAGTTTAGTTATCTTAGTATAATAGATCTTTCTTCATAGTTCTTACATGTTCAAACATGCTCTAGTTCTTCTCACATTCGGTTGAGCTACTAGTTAGACTTGGAACTTTGATGGTGATATTTTGTAATTTTGAGATTCTAAACGATAAAGCTTCCACAATTTAAGTATTGAAGTAGAACAAATATTTAAAAACTAATAAGTTCAAAAAATAACTTAGCACTTGCTCACCAGATCCACTATTGTATCTTGCTCATTTTTATTGGCGACCAACTTACCAACACAATCATGGAATCCTTTCCACACTTTTTTATCTAGTAAATCCATATCATAGTTATCATAAAAGAGTGATGGGTTCAAAGTATTCCCAACTTCATACAAATTGCAATGAAGTTGATCTTCCCTCCATCTACCAATTATCTCAAAAGCCTTGGCATATTTATGCTTATAAATGTCGCTTGAATAGCCTCTTATCTGTATCCCCCAGTGTTGTGAAAAGCGCGCTTCAAAGTGAGGCGACACCAGTGCGCTTCTTTCTCCTGAGGCGATGCGATCTGAAAAAGGCGCTCGCTTCAGATAAAGAAGCGAGAAGCGACACTAAGGCAAAAGCGCAATAAAGCACACTTTTTATAAAAAAGCGACAATTAGGGTTTTTTTAAAAAAATAAATTAGTTTTTTTTAAATCTGAAATATACAATATAACTTAATTTTTCTTTCACGACTCTTCTTTCGCTTCTTCTTTCTTCATGACCGCGACTGAGACTGCGTCTCTCTTCACACCTCGACCGCGACTGAGACTGCGTCTCTCTTCACACCTCGACCGCGACTGCAGGTAGGTTTTAGCCGATGTTTATTAGTTCATCTCTGTGAGTTTCTTTTCTCCTGAAATATACAATCTTCGCCTTTGCTTCATCTCTGTGAGTTTCTTTTCTCTTCATGAAGTGTACAAAGGAGAAAGTCTCACTTATGGTGATGTTTTTGTGGCAAGTGGTGTTGAGGAGGATATTTATTGGCTTAGGGGGAGTACTTTAAGGGGCAAGGAAAGAGGAGTTGGAGGTTCTAGTTCAAGTCGAAACCTTGTTGATGAGCCTTCTGATGATGAAGAAGATGATGACCAAGTAGAACCCTTGGTTATGGCACTTGAAGAGTTTGAGGATCTTGTTGAAGAATAGGAGTTTGAGTCTTTGTGATTTAATTATGTTTTTGATTTTTTTGCTTTATATGTTATGACTTATGAGTATTATTGACTGTCTATTTTCTTTTAACCTAAGATTATATTACATCTATTTAGTTATTTAATATTTTTTTATTTTTATACTAAATGTTTTTTTTTTTTTTTTAAAAAGCGCGCTTCGCTTCACGCTTCTCGCTTCTGTGAAGCAAGCCCTCGTCGCTTTTTTCCGCTTCTCACTTCCCAAAACAATGGTATCCCCAACTCCATAAAGGTAGCCCATTGGTGGGTTTTCCCCCATCCAACAACTGAAGTACTTAAATCAAGGGACCACTGATTTTAAGAGCATGAACAATATTGTTCCAAGAGGTATAAGAGATTCGTACGTGCAACTTCTACCCCCTACCTCCTTTTGCAAATTACTCGTGTTCCATTTTTTTTGAAATGAATAAGCGTCTAAATTGGCCTTTTGCATGTGCATACTATGCAAGGTCAAGAAGGCAGTAGCAAATCTAGTCTTGCCAAGTTTCACTAATTTTTTTTGTGAATCTCCTCATCATATTCAATAAAAAAAGCCTTTGAACAATGTAAGAATGTACCCTTACTGCCTAAGTGAAAACTGTAGTGAATGGTCTTTTCTTGAAAACGTTCCTGAACATCAAATTTATGCAGTGAACTGCTCATGGAGTCCAATAAATGTGCGGGAACACTCCCTTTAACATATCGCCAGCATTAACATTTTCACTTGCATGATTTGTAACAACTTGAACAACATTCTTTTCTCCAATCCTTTTTGTTGTGTTTCTAAACAAGGAGAACATTTTGATGGAATATGTAGACAAGTCACTCGCATGAGTGGATTCAAGAAAAAAGCTTCCTTTTGGAGAATTCACCAACACATCGTCATTTTACCAATTCTTGCCATCCACTTAGCCATCTTAATGGAATATCCAAACTTGTCCCATTCTGTCCTATGTTCCTTTAGAATTGGTCTCTTCCAGTTCTTTAGTTAGATAAGGACCTCTTGCTTCATGATAAGTGGTGGTGGTGGTGGGGGTTTCATCCCTGAACCAAATTGGCCTATGACCTCAATGAACGCTCCAAAAGTGTCCGTATAGTTGACACAATTGAAGGTGATCCCTGCTTTTTCTTCCTACAGTAAAAAACTCGCAACTGCATGATCCCTCAAAATATCCTTGGCAACATCATGCAATTCTTTTTATCGTTTTTCCCTGCATTACCTCCTGGCTTCTGTGAGAAGTAACTATCTAAAGGACCTTTCCTACATGTTGATCCACAACCTGAAGAGACTATTGTATTCTTGCCCATTTTTGTGATTTTGCAAGAAGCGACAAATCAATAGCTTCATCTTCTTCCATTTTTTTCTTCATCATCATCATCATCAAGATTAGTCACATTTAGTTGATGTAAGCATTTGACGTTTTAGCTCCCTTTTCCCTCAACATAGTTTTTTATTTCTTCCTCCACAATCTTCATGCATTTTCTATATCGTGTGTCATCACTATAAGTACCAATAAGATGTTTGTGGCGAAAAATTCCGCCTTCAAACATCTTCTCATAAAACAGACATATAACCACAGTCCTATTGGTTTCACTACCTCTGTCCCATATTTCCAGTCCGGGTCAGAAAGATTTAATCAGGGGTAAGATTTTGGCGAAATAAATAAGCAGCATATAGCATCATTGTTAAGGAAAAAAATTCAGCAATATTTTATTCACGTTTAAGAAAAAAAAATTCACAACATAAATTTAATCAACGTTGAGGAAATCTCTCACTTTTTTAAACTTAAAAAAAAGGCACATGACTTAACCTCAACATTCAAAAGGCTTGTTGAAGGGGTTATTGTTTTTAGATGATTGTGAAAAGGGATTTAAGAATTATTTTTACAGTAAACTATTTGTTTTTTTTGATAAGGTAACATGGTGACTCTAACCCACAACCGTAAGGTTGGAGCTGTAGGTACTTTCCAGTTTCCACTAAGTAAGAGATGTATTTTATGTCATTTTCAGGGAGGATAGGATTTCTATCCTGCAATCCCATGGGAATGCTGATCGTCCACCCCCATGGGATTGCTTATCGGTTCAATAGACCTGATTGATTGCTTACCTAAGCAAATGAACACTAATTTTGAATAGTGTTCATAATTTGAATCCACCAAAAAATGAACCATAATCTGGTTAAGTGATAGAGTAATTGTAATCCCCATTATCCCATCTCTTATCAACCCGAACCCTTTGTTTAGAGAATGTGTACTTTTTCTTGTTTTTGAATGATTCAAAAGGTGCAAGTAGCACAGACTGAGGATAACATGCAAGAAGGTTGCTTTAGATGGTTTAGACATGTTCTAAATTAACTTACAGATGCACTGATATGCAGATCTGAAACTATGGTAAGTAAAAGTGTTAAAAGGGGATGAGGTAGACCTAAAATCACATGGAAGGAAGTTGTCTCGAAAGACCTATAAATTATTGGTATCAATGCAGACTCAGCCAAAGATAAGGCACAAGGATCCACATAGTTGATCACTACTAATTGATGATAGGTCTTAGACTTGTCAAATAACTTCTAATATTATTGTTATTAATATTTATCTTCTTATTTTATTTTGTTTAGCATGATGATGATGATGATACTAAATGATCTCAAATGAAAGTGAGGATTCATATTTAGCCCAACTTGTTTGGGATTGAGGTGTAGTAATAGTAGTTGTTCTTTCTTTTTCTCTTGAATTTCTCTTTCGAGTCCAAAGTTACTCAGGAGATCATTTCTGTCATGATATTAATTGGATATTCTGAAAAAGCACTTGTGATCTTCAAGCTACATTTAGAATTATTTGTTGTACGTGTTTGCTATATATCCATGAGCCATGAAACTTTGACGTGTTTAATTATTCATTTCTTCTTTTCTTGCCTCTCCTTTGCTGCAATTTGTACCTTTTGGTGTCCTATTATAAATAATCAAACCAACGAAAACGTGATTGCTACTGATTTGATCTTTTCTTTTTGGAGGTTTAAAGCCTCTCAAGCACAATCTTCATATACTCGAAGGCATGCAAATGTAAGGCTTCTTATGTATCTTAGTTATCTTATCCCGACTATCTTCCATGTAGGCGTGTAGATATTTTTTGTCAATATGAAAACTTGCATTGGTATTTGGGGAGTTGCTGTTGGCCTTTTGCGACACTAGGAATCCACATTAACAAACTCGGGATAAATGTGTGGGTATATAAGAAAACAAACCCTAAAGCGCAGTGACGCGTTTCTAGGCCCAACGTGGATAATACCAGCAGTGGGCTAGGCTATTGTAGATGGTATCCGGGTCACTCTGCGTACAACCTTGAGCGATGGTAGGGCAAATCTCAAAGAGGATGTTGCATACGCAAGGGAAGGTGTATGTGATATTCTAGGAAAATTGAACATCAACAAAACACAGGAGAAATGCTGAGTATATAAGATAACAAGTCTTAGACACTTAATGACACATTTTTACAGTTGTGCGGGCCTATACCCAAATCGGTCACTAGTGTACGACATTGTTACAGTTTCAGGCAATACCTTTGGTTGATTATCAATATTCACTTGCTAAAGACATTCAGATGGTTATTCTAGTGCGCCACTACCTCTTTCTTTCTCTCCTTCTCTTCGTCCCTTGGGGTGGGAGGTGGTTAGTTACAGTAGGTATACATTGATTGATGAACTTATATATACTTTAACCACTTAGTCCCTCCTTTTTTCTGTTGTTCCAATATCCTTTAGAAGTTCACTAGGTAATAATGATCAGTAATGTGAAACAGAAGAAACAATAAGAGAGAATTTGACTTGATTATTCCCTCAAGCTATTGAACTTAAATAAATATGTTTACATTTCTTAAAAAAAGAAAGAAATCACTATATTACAATAGGACTAAATCAAGTGATCTAATATATTTTCTTATATATTCTAGAATATTCTTAAGGATTCTACACTCTCTCTCAAGTTGGTGCATAAAAATCGTGTATACTGCTCTTGCTACACATATTTACTTGCTCTAGGACTGGCTAAGACTTGGTGAATATATTACAAGTTGATCAATTGACTTCACGAACTTTGCGGTGATGTCTCCTTAGAGTATCTTTTCTCCGACTAAATAACAAGTAATATCTATGTGTTTTTCCTCTCGTAAAATGTTGGATTTAATGCAATTTGAAGTGTATTAGTGAAGCCTCATTATCGCACACAAGTTCCATTTCATTATTTTTTCCAAATTTTAACTCCTATTGTTCTTTATCCATATAAGTTCACATGTAGCCATTGCCATAGCCATAGCCCATTATTCAGCTTCTACACTCAATTGAGCAACCAACCAACCACGTATTTTTAATTACTTCTCCAAAACACCAATTTTCCTCCAACTAAAACTCAATAACAGAGGTAGATCGTTTGCCAGAGTGTGGCTTTGCCCAATCTGCATTTCCATTTCATTGTTTTTCCAAATTTTAACTCCTATAGTTGCTTGGTCCATTTAAGTTCTCACATGTAACCATTGCCATAGCCCATCATTCAACTTATTTGCTTAATTGAGCAATCACATTTTATTTCTTACTTTCCCGGAACACCAAATTTCCTCCAACTAAAACTTTATACCCAGAGGTAGATCGTTTGCCAGAGGGTGGCTCTGCCCGATCTTCATTTGTGTGTCCAATCATTTGCTTATGTCCTGAGTGTTTGTAAAGTACTCCTTTTCCTGGAGAAGATTTATGTCTGGAAGTATGCGAATGACTGCATTTCAATTGTTGTCACAAGGATAATCAAAGAACTGAGTTACAACCCTAACCAGGAAAGCAATGTCAGGTCGAGTTGCGTTGAGATAGTGCAATTTTTTCTACCAACCTCCTATATCTTCTCGGATCAACAAGATCTGGTTGTTGCTCCGTATATACCCAATCTTTGAGACCCCCATGAAGAAAAACGTTTGTAATATTCATATGGTAGACATGAATCACAAGCTTATTGATCCACTATGCATTACTTATTACCGTGGGGAGTACCATTTTTTTGATTGCTTACGATTTATTTATTGTTTTTGCACTGACATAGGGTTGATCCTGAATCTGTTGAAATTTGTTGTTCGGACATGGAATCTCTAGCACCTGAAGCATATTTTTCATCGACTATAATGAATTTCTACATCCGGTGAGTCAACAAAATATTTCTTCTTATAGTTACATTGTTGATTGATGAATAGATAGATTAGACATATTTTGGAAAATAGGTTCCTTTGAATATTCCCCTAGAAAAAAGAAAAAAATTTATAAAGGAAAAGAAGAATGAAACTAAAGAATCTTCGTGTCAGTTCCAAAGAAAATTTTCACCTTCTGAACAAAGAGATGTTTTCCAACTTTCTGTTCCAATTAAAGCAATCTCTAGTCTAATGTGAATTATAGAGCTTAGCTGACACGACTAGAATCTAGACCTCAGAGGATACCGGCGTCATTGACCTCTCAGAGGTCGCAGAAAAGCCTACATACGTCATTCTTACTTCATCTAGGTTAATTTTAGCGAAAAATTTGAAACTTTTTGTTTCCTAACATGATTACTAAACATTCTATTACATATATAATTGTTCACCATCAACCATCTAACATTAAGATCATCAAATAAAAGAAGCAGTTTATTATAACGATAAAGATGTACTTGCAAAAAGGGCACCAATACAATGTCTGAACAAAAACGGGAAAGAAACTCTAATGGAGCATACTCCACTAGCTCAATCCTACAACTAAGCTAGAATGTAAATGGGCAAGCATGAGGGTCTACCAAGTCCGGATGAATGCTCGGCGTCTGGATAGCTACAACGTTGATCCTGTAGCTCTAGTGCCCACCTGTGCCTGCACCTAAAAGTTTAGAGTTGTATAGGATTAGTACACTTGTACTAAGTATGGCTATATGCAAGCACACACCAAGGACATGCATGAGTAAGAATAACTCTTTTCTAACAACATGATTGATTGATTGTAGAAGGTCAAGTCAGTGGACTTGCCAAATTGAGATTAGGAAAGTGAGTGAGCTTTTCAAATTTGGAGTAGGAAAATTTAAGAGCTTTCCAAATTTGGATTAGGAAAGTTGTAACATGAGAGTAACATGCATCATCATACTTAACATTTTGCACACAACACGCAACAACGTACACATAACACATATCATAATTCATATGACACATATACTTGTTCATATCATTCATTCGTA
Source organism: Solanum lycopersicum (assembly GCF_036512215.1). NCBI lineage: Eukaryota > Viridiplantae > Streptophyta > Magnoliopsida > Solanales > Solanaceae > Solanum > Solanum lycopersicum. Next base: position 19,165,602 of record NC_090803.1, on the reverse strand, counting down.
TGCCATGAGACATTGGAATCATGGACTTGACATTACGACTTCCCAAAATGAGGGCTTAACATATGGGACCTCAACTAGGGAGTCTGCTTTAGCAAACACAGAGTCTGCTTCATTCATTCATACGTACTTCAGTTCATTCATGGGCAAGTGTAAACACCAGCTATACCTAGGATGTAGTTTAAGTGCAATGACCCAGAATGACCTAATGCCATTACTTGAATCTAACTCACCTCTTAATTATCCTATCCTAACACCTTTGGTATCATTCGTATCATTATGTGCATCATTTGAGGCTAGCCTCATTCATTCATTGGGAACTTTAACTTTAACCGACATAGATCATGTTAGCATCATGAAATCCAGTGTCATGAAACCCCACACCGAGGTGGAAACACCGGTCAAAGTGACCCAAAACATGCTAGCGTACATGGGAATTGAACCCCGCCAGATCCCTATATTGGCAGTATAGGTTCGAAAACTCGGAGATATAAGGAGACCCATACCCGACATGCCAGACAGTCTCATCTCATGAGAGTTACGTGAACCTCCGCCCTTCCCGAAAGAAGGCATCACCGCTCATAGTTAGTCTATCGGTGCTCTTTATAAAGTTCCATTACATTCAACTCATACGTCATGGAAGCTGGCTTCTAGTACGAGGACATCATATCTCAATGATTTCTCATCTCATCATTAGTATTAAGTGTATTAATCTCAATACTTTCATTAGAGTGTTCATAGAGACTGGTCTCTTCATTAACTTTACACTCTCATATGTGAGTACGTTTTGGTAAATTTACTTAGGCTCATTTGAGATTGCTCTCATCTTTTACATTAGCCTCATATCATGTTGTCACCACATTCATTATCATTAGCACATTTGCTCTTCATAGTTACTCACCTCTTTTTACGTGAATGTTCATTTCATCATATGCCAATGCACTTGGCCATTTGGTGTGTTTCACACTCTTACTTAACTCTTCAGGATTTCATCATTTTATTGTTCATTTCATCATTTCATTGTTCATTTCATCATTTCATTGTTCATTTCATCATATGCCAATGCACTTGACCATTTAGTGTATTTTTACACTCGTACTTAACCCTTCTAGGGTTTCATCATTTCATTACATACATCTTAGGTTCGCTTACTTTTAAACGTATGCTAGACTTATGAGTCTATACATACAAGCCACGAGGCTTAATTCATAGTTCGTTTAAGTGACTCATATTTTCCTAAGATTATGTAGTACAAGACTTATGCATCTTGTATGTATGCCAAGATCTCGATTTTGATCTAAGTAGGCAGCATTATTCTTGAACATTTAATTCAAGTATGACTTATGTATCAATATGGAATTTGGGCAAGGGAACCCGGTTTTAAAATCTCTTGAACAAAGCTTACATTTTTTTTTATTCATTTTGGTTTGATCCATACGGCTTGGGGACCTAAGTTCGAGCCCCAATGCCTTCATTTTATTTTCCCCTTAATTTCTCTCTTCATTTTTCGCTCAATGGATTTAAGAGGATGTGGGATCGAACCCCCACAACCTCATTTACTTTTTATTTTCATTGCCTTTAAATTTCTCTCCTTTGGCCGAGGGGTTGTGGGTTCGAACCCCAGTAGCCCCTCCTTAATTTCTTTTAAGTTTTCTCCTTAAATCTGCCCAGGAGGTCATGGGTTCAATTCCCACGCCTTACATCTCTTTCTTTCATTTCCTTTGACTCTCCTTCACTGCCTAGAGGTCGTGGGTTCGATTCCCACGCCTCACATTTTTTTTTCTTGTACTCTTCCTTAGATCTGATTGAGAGGTGGTGGGTTCGAATCCCACTCCTCTCATTTCTTATTTTTTAATCCCCCTCATCACATTTCTTTTTACTTCTTTATTTTCATGGTTTTGTAACATGGTGAGGTCACAGGTTCAATCCTCCATGACCTCACTTGTTTTAATTCATTTTTTTCAACATTTTGAACCCTCTTTGCTAACCGAAATTCATCACTAGAAGCTGGAAATTTTCTTTTAGTATGTCAGCATCCTTTCATCAAGTTACACCTTAGTTCTTAGGGGAATTTCGTAGTGCATTTAGAACGTTTTAGGTGCGTTTTCATGGATTTGTTTAGCCAAGAGATTATCCCTCAAATCAGCCACATTTCAACTCATATGAACATCACATTTACATCAACATGTGTACATGAAATATAAAGAACTAGCATGCCATTTCAAGTCCTAAACCATGAATAATAGCCACAACAACAACACACACACACACACACACGTAGTTACATTTTCGGAAACATCAACATAAGTCACATAATTCCAAACATACATATAAACACATATTCATCACGAAAACACGTTTCATCCCTAGTTTTCTACCAGCAAACATAACCAACCTATGATTCAATGGGAGCTAGTGACAGGGATATGCAACGGGGAACAATCCTAGTTTTTCAGAATGAATATTCTGAACCTTAAGGGGTCTCTTGGGAAAGGTACCAAGAGAAAATAGAGCCCATACCTTTTTGACATTAAATTCTTGACTTGCTGCCCAAAAACTTCACCCAGGAACACGTCTAAGCCTCCTCAATATCAACTCCACTCGAATGACAACTTCCCTTAGCCTAGTGTGCGATTAATGTTTGTTTTTTTGTGATTTCGTGTGAGTTCTTCAAGGGTGAAGAACTTTGTTTATTTTTCTGCTTTTGCATCTTATTTTGGCAGGAAAAAAACGTGAGAAAGAATAAGAGAGATTGAGCGTGAGAGTGGAGAGATAAACGTGAGAGAGTGGGAGTTCTAGGAGGCTTGGGAGTCCAGTTTTAGGACTTAGTCAATAAGGTTTTGTTTATTTAATAAAAATCTGATTTTTATTTTATTTTAAATCAAATAATGAATAATAATTATTAATTAATTACATTAATTCAATTGCTTAAACAAAAAATCACTTTAATTTATTGTTTCCACCTAGGTTCTAACTCGGGTGGAGCAAGACTTCAGTTCAAGAGCCCAATTTCGACCCTCTCTCCCCAAAATACCCCTCCACTTCATTAATTAAATAATTAATTGTATATTTAGGGTAATTATGATACTACCCTTAGCCTAGAAAAAGACCATTTTACCCCAAGACCCTCCAAACCTAAGATTTTCCCTTTTTTAAGTCCGGTAAAGACTCATCGGGGCAAATCTTCATATTCGGGGGCCCTACATGGCTAGACCCAACATTTCCTAGCTCAACTAACTCCCCAAGTTAGTTGGCTTGGCTGTTGCAAGGGTTCAGAGGTCTGGTTCTACGCGCATCAATCCGTGTGAACCCGGTCTAATCATAGGCATTCTTGACACTTTAATCATTTCTTATCAACTTTGTCACGACCTGAATCTAGACCCCGACGAGACCGGTGTCGTTGACCTCTCAGATGTCGCAGGCAAGCCTACATATGTCATCTTTACTTCATCTAGCTTAATTTTTGCGGAAAATTTGAACTTTTTGTTATTTAATATTCGTATAAGACATTATGCTTAAACTCATAATTGTTCACAATCAACCATCTAACATTAAGATAATCAAATGAAAGAAATAGTTTGTTGCTGCATTAAATGTGTACTTGCCAAAACGACACCAATACGAAGTCTGAAATGAAATGGGAAATGAAACACTAGTGGAACATGTTCCACTAGCTAAAACCTACATCTAAGCTAGATAATAACAGTAGACAGCCTCGAAAGCATGAGGACCTACAAAGTCCGGATGAAAGCTCCACGTCCGGATAGCTACAACGTCGTGCTGTAAGATCTAACGTCCACCTGTGCCTGCACCTAAAAGTAGATATTTGTATGGAATTAGTACACACTTGTGCTAAGTATGGGTATATGCAAGCACACATTAAGGACATGCATGAGAAATAATAGCTCTTTCCTAACAACATGATTTATGGAAAGTCAAAGTCAGTGGACTTGCCAAATTTGGATTAGGAAAGTCAATGGACCTGAGTGTAACATGCATCATCAAACTTATCATTTTGCAAAAACACATAACATATTTCACATATCATATCACGTAGTTCATATCTTTCTTTCATATGCCATGAGACCTTGGGATCATGGACTTGACGTTAGGACTTCCCAAAATGAGGGCTCAACATATGGTACCTCAACTAGGGATCCTTCTTTAGCAAACACAGAGTCTGCTTCATTCGTTCATACGTACTTCATTTATCATTCTTTCATATAGTAGTGCAATCACCAGTCATACCTAGGATGTAGTTTAAGACTCTGATCGGGTTTGCTTACTTTAAGTCTAGCTCACCTCTTGATTATCCTATCCTTACACCTTTGGTATCGTTCATTTCATTATGTGCATCATTTGAGGCTGAACTCATTTATTCTTTGGGAACTTTAACTTTAACCGCCATAAATCATGTGAGCCTCATGAAATCCAGTGTCTCCCCTACACCGAAAAGAGGTGGAATCACCGGCCAAAGTGACCAAAAACATGCTAGCATACATGGGAATTGAACCCTGCTAGATCCCTATATTTGCAGTATAGGTTCGAAGACTAGGAGATATAAGGAGACCCATACTCGTCATGCTGGACAGTCTCATCTTATGAGAGTTACGTGAACCTCCGCCCTTCCCGAAAGAAGGCATTATCTCTCATAGCTAGCCTATCGGTGCTTCAGTATAAAGTTCCATTACATTCAACTCATACATCATGGAAGCTGGTTTCTAGCATGAGGACATCATAGCTCATTAGATGATTTCTCATCTCATCATTAGTATTAAGTATGCATTAACTTCAATACTTTCATTAGAGTGTTCGTATAGATTGATCTCTTCATTAACTTTACACTCTTATAGGTGAGTACGTTTTGGTAACATTTATTTAGACTCTTTTGAGATTGCTCTCATCTTTTAGATTAGCCTCTTATCATGTTGTCACCACATTCATTAACTTTAGCACATTTGCTCTTCATAATTACTCACCCCTCTACATTAATGTTCATTTCATCATATGCCAATGCACTTGGCCATTTAGTGTGTTTCACACTCTTACTTAACCGCTTCTAGGTTTTATATCATTTCATCACATACATTTTAGGTTCACTTACTTTTAAACTTATGCTAGACTTATAAGTCAACACATACAAGCCATGAGTCTTCATTCATAGTTTGTCTAAGTGATTCATATTTACCCAAGATTATATGGTACAGACTTATGATCTTGTAGATATGCCAAGATATTGATTTTGATCTTTAGAGGCAGCATTCATTGAATATATATTTACGTATGACTTATGTGTCAATATGGAATTGGGCAAGGGAACCCGATTTCAAATCCCTTGAACAACACTTAATCTTATTTTAAACTTGATAATTGCATTTTTCAGATTTGGGAGACCCTAGTTCGATTCCCATCAACCCCATAATATTTTTTTCTTGTTCTCCTCCCCTTTTTCGTTTTAAGGCAAGTAGGTTGTGGGTTCAATCCCCCACAAGCTCATTATTTTTCTTTTAATTTATCTCTTAACTTTCTCACCTATCCAAGAGGTTGTGGGTTCAATCCCCACTCTCCACATTTATTTTCTCCTTTATTTTTCTCCTAACTTTCTCTTCCATTCAAGAGGTCGTGAGTTCAATCCACACTCTCCACATTTTATTTTCTCCTTTATTTTTCTCCTAACTCTCTCATCCATTCAAGAGGTTGTGGGTTCGAATCCCCACAGCCTCACCTTATTTTAATTTACATTTTCTCCTTACCTTCTCATTTTGCCAAGAGGTGGTGGGTTCGAATCCCACTCCTCTCATTATTTTTATTATTTTAAAATTTCTCTTTACTCTCTTGTTTGGTCGAGAGGTTGTGGGTTCGAATCTCACACCTCTCATTTTTTTTCCAGCTTTCATGTAGTGAGGTCTTGGGTTCAATCCCCACTGACCTCACATGTTTTAAATTTATTTTAAACTTCTCATACCTCAAGTGTTGTGGCCGAAACTCCATCACCAAGTGCTGGAAATTTGACTAAATTTTCTAGCCTTGATTTAACAGCATTCATACATTCGTTTTGTGGTAATTTCACAATTTGTTTAACGCGTTTTTAAGTGTTGATTCATTGTTGTTTTAGCTTAGATTTTTCCACTTAAGATCAGCCACTTTACACTTCATTTAAACATCACAAATTACATCTTATGTACCTTAATTCCAATCATTAAACAAGCCATTTTAAGGCTTCAAAACGGAGAGCAGCAACAAACATTTTACACTTTGCACCACATCATTTTCGGTTGACATCATTGAACATGCTTGCTGTTTCCAAACACAAAATCACAAAGAACATCATATTTCACACTTAGCTACTAGAAACCATGCTAACAACATGATTTCTAACCTAATTTAGATTGAAATCGGAAGGAGACTAGGGACAAGGAATTCGACAATAGAGGGGACAACCCTAGTTTCATACGTTGAATTTTGTAGAAACAAATTTCTCTTGGAGAAAGGATTCCAAGAGAGAAAACCCATATCTTATTTTGACGTTCAAACCTTGAAGTTGCTGCCCAAACCCTCTCCAAAACTCACGTCCAAGCCAAGTTTTCAACACAAAACTTTCGATGGAAAAACCCTCTCTTTGCCTAGCGTGTTCACTTAGCTTGTTTTCTTATATTTTCGTGTGAGTTCTCCAAGTGTGAAGAACTCTAGTAATTTTTTCTGTTCTTGTAGTTGTTTAGGCAGAGAGCAATCGTGAAAAACAAATGGAGAAACGTGAGAGAGATGCGCGTAAGAGAGAGTTAAAAGAGGTGAAGTAGTTTAGACTTAGTCAACTAGGAGACTTAGTCATAAAAACATATTAATCAATGGCTGATCTAAAAAGGAAAATCAGATTATTAATTATTATTTATTTATTAATTTTTTATGACCAAGTCTCCTAGTTGACTAAGTCTAAACTACTTCACCTCTTTTAACTCTCTCTCACGCTCATCTCTCTCACGTTTCTCCATTTGTTTTTCATATACGCGCGCGCGCGTGTGTATATATATATATATATATATTAATTATTTATTTTTTCTTTAATCTTGTGTTTGTATTTGATGGGTACCTCTGTAATACCTTTTTGCCTTTTACCAACATCAGCTATCATTTGGTACTATTGCTAGTCAGCCACCTAATAAATACCAACTAACTAACTAACAAAATTGCTTATGGACTTTATTTTTAGCAGCTTGTTTGGATAATCTCTTCAACATCTTTATAGAATGAAATTAACTTCTGGGATGCATGAAGTTGGTCAACACTTGCGTTATATTCTTTTTATCAAATGTATCATTATATTTTAACATTATAGAAGTAGTTGCATGTTATAAATAGATATTTTTGATGTTCTCCGCTTTCCACAACCGTAACACTTGTCATTCCGATTACTTCATCGCTTTTTTTTAATATAAATTTCCGAGCCTTTGCTGTAGGGATTATTCCTTCTTACTTTATAGTAGTTATTGTTCCGGTTCCAGAAGGTATAACTCTCCCTTCAACTTTTTCTGTGAAATCAGAAACTGTTCCAATATCCTAGTAATGTAGGCAAGCGGACGGAGACCTAGACTTAGGCGGTGTTTGGATTGACTTTTTTTAAAGTAGCTTATAAGTTAAAAAGCTAAAACTCATCAAGGTTTTAAACGTGTTGAGTGTTTCACTTCACTTTATGTGCGCTTCAGTATCGTCATCAAGGTTCTAAGGCAAACTTTTCCTTGCCAATGAGCCTCTATGAAGAAGTGACACTAAACAATTGATATTTCACTTTATTTTGTATTTTTCACCCTTTACGCCTTTTTTCATTAAAGCTCACTTTTGTTTGCGTTTAAAGCCCCCATGGACCTTAGAGCTTTTTTGTGCTTTTTTCCTTTGATAACACTGATTGTTAGTAGGAGCAAGATGAAATTTGCACCGACTTTCTCTATCTTCTATACCCTAATTGCATTGTTTTGTTGTTAGGTACCTCCAGAAGACAAAACATCATGCAGATGTCGATGAGTATCACTTTTTCAATACATATTTTTACCAGAAGCTCAAAGAGGCTGTATTGAGCAAGGTATTATCTTCCCTCTGAGAGAAACGAATTTCATGCAAGGCTGTACAGTCCATGTACATTGATGATTGATCAGTTTAGCTGGTAGTCCTTAGTGAACATGTCTAGCCATTGCTCATGCCCCCCCCCCCCCCCCCCACACGCACGCACGCACGCACACAACAAAAGGAGAACACTGAATAGGGAACTACTTTTTGTTGAGGTATAATAGTTTTGTTAATGATGGAAAGAGAACTCTCTACAAGTGGTAAATTCCGGTGATTTATATCTTTTGTTAATGACTAACTAAGAGATCATAATTTTTCACAAAATGGAATAATCAATTGGTAGTTGGCCCAAGAGTTCATTGACTTCGCTCCAAGTTATTTTTGTTTTGTTTTGGTGCATTTAACATTACTCTGTCCTCTTATACTATTTCTGTTGAGTTGCTATTGATGTCCTTGTGTTGGTTCTTCTCCTTTGTAGTCTTCATTGGAGCCTGGTTATAATTTGCATACCAGATAAAGAAGATGAAGTGGGGCCAATCTTACTTCACTTGGATTTATTAGGTCTTCACTGCAGCAAGTCCCTCTTTGCTACCATAAGAAAGTAAGCTGAACTTTGTCGTTTGCTGTTTAACAACGTGACTTCCATGCTGCAGAATCTATTTTTGTAAATTGTAGTTCTGATTCAGAGTTGTTATTATTAATGACTGCAGCTACATCTTGTTTCTGATTTGCCATGACTACACCATTGTCCTGATAATAATGCATATGCCAGAACCCCTTGCCAGCGAGGGTGTGGTCCAGTGGTTTGGGCTTTGGACTTCCATGTTGGAGGTTTCAAGTTCAAAACCCCTTGCCAGCCTAAGCAATGGGTTGGCCATCTGTCGAGCTCGTCGCACCGATCTTGCCTAGTGAGGGTTACCTCTCTTGTAATTTGCGAGCTACTGCGTAGGAGCGGGGGTTTAACCCTATGCGCACCCAAAGGGTAGCGGCTGCGGGCTCACTTGTCATAAAAAAATTTACATATGCCAGAACCATTTTGACATTATTTCTGAATGTAGGATTGTATAAGCTATAACTTGACCATTCAAAATTTCTTGTGCTATATTGTTCTTGTTTATGATATGCTACAATATAGAAATAAAGCATGAATTAGTGACAGCTTGAGAACTAAAGGGGCAGAAATTAGAGTTCTGTTATCATACTTGGCGGGACAGAAATGGAAATTTATCAGGCTGATCAATTTGCATGGTAAAATTAGTGACACTTGGGAGGTTAGGAGGAAAGACCCTAATACCAAATGGGAATTCTTGCATGGCTATATCCGTGCTAATTCATTTCCATTCAACATGCCTAAGAAGTCTGGTCTCTTTCAAGTTCTCGTACTTTGGTTATATATTTATTGTTTGGATGTTTTCGATTGCGGCGTTTTGATCATTTTACAGTGTTGTAGCTTCATAATCTGAATATTACAATCTTGAGGTTTACTCTGTTATAACCAATTTTCTCTTCAAACTCGCGGTAAGATATAATTTTGAACTTGAAGCTTCTTAAACCTGGAGACTTTTTCGGCAGATTTTTGGTAGAAGAATGGAAATTCTTAAGACAAGGAGAAGTGATATGGGAAAATCTTCCACGAAGGATTGATGAAAACATCATTCAGGTATTCTTTCATTTGCAATTTATGGCATGAAGCAGTCTTAGGAATTCTTTTCATACCAGAAGCTATCTTGTCCATTCAAATACCTTGTGATATAGGGAGTTTGGTTTGGCTGATATCGGATGTGAGCTTTTGTTTTGGGAATTTGCTTGGAAAAATTACTTAAATACACAACTTATTTTTACTATATTTTCTAAAATTTCCTACCAGTTTGAAAAAATTACAAAAATTCCTACTCTCTCCTAATCCTGGATAAATCACTTTACATGATATATCGGGACATATGAGATGTATCAGAATGTTGAGTGATGTATCGGGACATTGAGTGATGTACTCGAAATCGAGATGTGATGTATCGAGACGTTGAGAGATGTATCTAAGACCGAAACACGAATATCGGAACGTTTTGGGATGTATCCCGATTCAACCAAATATAGGGGATTTTTGTAATTTGAAGTTGGAATACATCACTTTATAAACCGAGATGCAACGTATCGGAACGTTGAGAGCTGTATTCATAATCGGGTTGTTTTGGGATGTATCCGGATTCCACCAAATTTAAGGGATTTTATAATTTGAAAAAGTAGGATAGGATGTAACTAACTCTTATTACTTGGGATTTGTGTAAAATAATTTGTTTTCTCATAACCTGGGGCATGCTAAATTGATGTATATACCATTTGCTGATTGCGTGAAAAGAAGTGGTTTCTTTAGTAGTAGAAAACATCAATCGGTGTTGCTTAGTTTGATGATCATCTGTTTTATGGGCTTAGGCTGTCATAAAGTTCCAAAGTTTACCATACTGGCTCTGTTTTTCCTTTTTGTTTCTCCTCTCTTTTTATGTTTTTTTCTTGGTAAAAAAGGATATCCTAATAAAACTTATAATTAATATAGCTGAAAACATTGACTCACTTCTGGATACTCCATTTGAGAAATTTATAGAACCTATAGAAGCAAACTTGTCTACATATGTTGTGACTGTGTCTGCAAGTTCACGGAAACCACTTTTCTTGAAATTTTCTGGTTACAGGTCCCACAACAAAGAAATGAGTATGACTGCAGTCTGTTTGTTCTTTTCTTTATGGAGCATTTCTTTGACGAAGTTCATAGAAGGGTTAAAAAGAAGGATTTCACCATGGTATAACTTTTGTTTTATATATAGCTTTCTCCAATTTTTGGTTGTTGAACAATTGCATCAGTCATCGATTTAAAATGATCCTATTGTCAGTTTGGAAGAAGGTGGTTCAAACCTGCAGAAGCCTCTTGTTTGAGGATGAAAATCCGCAGAATACTGGAGGAAGAATTCAAGAATGTGAGTGAGAATGATTGATATTTTCAGGATTGCTACTGTGTACAGGTAATTACTCTTGCTCAAAGAAATCCACTAGCAGTTTTTCAGCATAGACTACTGTCGTCAGTCACACATCAACCATAAACAGGCAGAGGATTTAGTAGAATTGATATTGACCCATCCAATGGGAAGGAGAAATACACTAGACTTCCCTGGGAAATATATATATTGTACATAAATCATAATTGAACAATCACCAAGGGGAAAAACAGAACATTTGGGCGATGCATCGATATTGACCATGTCCCTCTCCATTCATCCAACGATTCCAGCCTCCACCCTTTGATCATCCCACCTTCAAACCCTCAATCCCCACCCATCCCCGTAGTGTTTTGCTAGATTGCATATATGACTTTTGTTTCAATTTGATCGTCCTGTTTTGTCTTCGCACTAAATTTTCGAACGTAAAGAAAGTTTTTAAATCTCGTGGTCTTAAATTAAAAATATGTAGAATGTACCAGAAGAGTGATTTCTCAAAGAATAATAAAATAAAATAAAAGAATGGTCCTAAACCTATGTATACAAGCTTCTATGACCAAAGTTAGTTAGTCTATTGTACATTATAATCCGTTCGGTCTAATGAAAGTGAAAACAACCCTTTTGTGCAACTTGAGATGTGTCAATGGCTTCTAACATGAGCATCACCTCCTTCATCTCTGGCCTCTCTTTTGGGTCTGCATGCCAACATTGCTTCATTATGTTGGCCACAACACTTGGACATTTGTTTGGTATTTCTGGCCTTAGACTCTAAAATTTCAAAAAATATATCAGTGATTGATATTATTTTAACATTAGCTATAAAGAATATAACATAAAAATTGAAAATATACCTTGTATTTACATGGACTTGTGTCAGAAGAAGGAATTTTTCCATTATATGGAATAGAACAACAATATATCTCCCACAAGCAAATTCCAAAACTATAGACATCACATTTATGATCATATGGTACACCAATAAGTACCTGCATATACAAAATAAGACAATAAAATTAGTATAAGTAATAGAGAATTCAATCTTTTGTTCCTTCATGTAAATAAAAAAAAAAAAAATACTATAAGAATGAGATATCTCACCTCAGGAGCCATGTAACCAATGGTACCAATTTGGGCAGTCATGTCAAGAGGACATGAAGATTCAATTCGAGAAACGCCAAAATCGATTATTTTGACTCTTCCATCCTTGTCCATGACTAAATTACTAGTCTTTACATCTCTATGAACAATTTTCTTAGAATGAAGGTAACTCAACCCTCTTGCAATATCTAGTGCTATTTGAATAACAGAATTCAATGGCAACTTTTTGATATGATTTTTTAAGAGATGTGATCTCAGAGTGCCTCCAGGGACATATTCAACCACGATACCATATTCGAATGATCGTTGTTTTTCCAATGAACGATTTCTCAACCACGGGATGCAATTGGTAAGCTCATTAATCCATTTTTTCATCCATGATTTACCACTTGTAGATTCAGAATTAATCAATTGGGGCAATCTTTTTGAAGCTCCGATTAACTGAAGAAAAAGGGTTTGACATTTGTTAGGTCACATGAAAAACATATATATTTAAGTGTATGTAATAAATTAAATGAAGTGAGAATTTTTTTTAATTTGAATACCTTTGCGATGTTTGGGTGATGTAGGTTGTACCATATAGAAACTTCTTGCGTGAAAGCGTTTGTTAGTATATCCCTTCTTTGTTCATTGCTCAAATCAAGTATTTTTACTGAGAAATAATTAAAAATATTAAGTCAGAGAGAATTGTATAAGAAAAAAAAATATATATTATTAACCATTGTAAATATATGTATATGAACATTACAGACGTGGAAGAATCAAATGGTATATTATAGGCTTTTTTAGTGTATAGACTAATATTATTAGGGTTAATGAAAGTTACAAATTTGTCATAATTTTTTCCTTTTTCATTAGTTAGACGGTAAAAATTAAATCTTTGATAACTTTATAAACCTAACTCTAATAACATATAGTAGTTAAATGGTTAGATCTTTCCAGATTAAAAAATTGGACAAATAAATTATGTATATATAGGGTTTAGCTAGTATATGAAAAGAAAAGTAGGTACATTATTAATTAGGCTTTAGCACAGACATCGATAAAAATCAAGTAGCTAGCTAATATAAGAAAAAAAGAATAATAAAAATCAACTAGCTAGCTAATATAAGAAAAAAGATTAATAAAAATCAAGTAGCTAGCTAATATAAGAAAAAAGATTAATGGTAGAAATTAGTGATAATATATACCTGCAACTTCTTGTCCATTATAATAACCTTTGTAAACTGATCCGTATGCCCCTTCAGCAATAAGATGGTTGACGTTAATTTTAAGTTTCGTAGGATCCAATTCCCATTCTTGTTTTTTCGTCACTTCCAAACTTTTTGTCTCGTCACAACCCTTCCTAAATAGTTTATCTAAATGCCTCTCAAGTTGCTCATCCATTCTTTTCAAATCTGTCTTTGTTACAATAGTTGATTTCGCCATTGAACTATACAAAAGCAAGCGTTAATGTTCCTTCAGAGCGTTTGAAAAGGATAAGGTTCAAGAGTGTGCTATAATATTTATAGGTATCAAAATCAAATTACAAATTTGAAAAGGATAAGGAAAAGGATTTGGTTTATACATGGAGATTTTCTAATTAGATTATTTGGTTTACATAATTATATTCAATATGTGCTATCTATCTATATATATATATTAACTTGTGTGTGCACTGACGGTAGAACTCTTTTTACTCTGTCAGTTAACTTCGAGGCACACAAAAGTTAAGTTTTTCAATTTGTTTTTACTTTTTATTTTATTGAACATAAATATTAAATATAGAGGTAGAAGGTAACTAGGATTCTAAATACATTTTACCAAATTAGTTTAGGATTCTGTTTTTTAGACTTACCGAAAATATTTTCATCATCTCTCATGTTTCACCGTTTTTGTTTATTGCTGTTTTTTCATATCACCATCAGTTACTTTAAGCAATTTAAAACTATCATCAATGGAACTCATGGTAATTATTTTTTGATTTTACATTCTTGTAACTTAATAAATTGTTTATACAATATTTTTCTCTTGAATATAAATTTGAATCTTCAAGCTATACATTATCTTGTTAATATAACATCTGTTAACGACATGCTGCTACAAAATGTAGAAGACGTTAGATCTTCACAAGAGGATATTTTCCGAATTTAGTGATGAACAATCAAGAGTGTCATACACTGGTATGAAGTTTTAATCACTTGTTATTGCATTAAAATTTTATCTTATGCTCATTGAGTGGTTTTAGTGTGCTATGAGCATAATATTCAGATCTGATATTGTTTGTGTTTTATTCAAGTTTTCACATTTGTTTATAGCAAAAATCTATCAAGAACAAATAAAAGCGGCAAAAGGGAGGTTGCCTGATAGTAGTGTAAAGGTGCATACAACTTATTAGTTATGTTGAAAGATGACGACTTGTGAGATTGTTTTGAGTATGATGTTGTTATAACATTTGGTATCTAATGTGAACAGCTGAAAATAGTACTACAATTTCTGTTTTCTAATAATTAAAAAGTGCGAATCATTTTAGACAATCCAATTAAAGCTTAAACATCTATGACATAGCAACATGGTTTAATAAGAATTTCACATGGTTGTCTCCATTCTAAAATAATGGTACTGCCAAATTTAGAGAGGGACCGCTCATGCATTACATTTCCTTAAACCTGGTACTCAAACAAACACAACATCTTTGCCTGAAAGGTTGAAATACTTGGTGTTGTTTCGTTCCAACGTGATACTGAGTTTCCAACCAAGTCCTCCAATATGACATCATGAACAGATGTAAGAGTTCTGTTGTGGGGTTGTTGCGCAACTGAACCTCTCTTGGGAGTTCTCACTATCTTCCAGGTGGCAATAATGAAGAAATTGCACTTTACTTTAATGCACAAGATCAGGGGTGTGTGTTGATAGTCCAAGAATGATGCATTTTAAGTCAATATTTTTGGAGAGCTCGAACCAGCATCCAAAAGATAAGATACTGACTCCATATCACAGCAATTAGGTGTCTGGCAACTTCATGTTTTCCTCAAAAGATGTGAAAAAGCACCCAACCAGGACAATACGACATCAGGAATTCTGTAAAAGATTTTAAAGTAAGTCAATGGACATCAAGAATCTTCAAAAACAAACCAAACAATTAACATAAAACATATATAGGGAAATTATGGTGCAAAAGATTACTTATCAAAAAAGTACACTTATTAGGTGGCTCCTCCAGGAGCAACACGTTCATTGACATAACCTTTGCCAAATGGTGCAAAAGATTTCCCACATGACATCAGGTTGAAACATCACAAGAGTCTATAATAGATAGATTCAGATTACTAACATATGCTACAAATTTAAAATAATTCCCCAAAAGATCAAAAGATCGTAACCGTTTATCCATAATTTCACATGAATAAAAGAGATCATAGATGAGTAGCTTGGGGGAGATACGAGTTTGGAGAGAAGAATCCCAAGTTCAACGAGGACTCTGAGACACAGGACAAAAATAGAGAGAGTGATAAATTAATAAAATATTAAAAAGAAATAGATTAGAGGTTTAACTCGGTTTCACTAGTACAGTTAAAATTACTTGATTACACACTCACAGCACAAAAGTTAATCTGGCAAGAAAATTTAGCCTAGGATCAATACATGCGTTTTTTTAGGACAATCTAGTTAATTATTATTTAAGTTAGGTGATAATTAGTTTAACTTTTTAAAATTTTACATTTTTTATAAATTTAAATATTAAATATTTTGTTTTTGAAAAACGTTTTATGTTATTTTAATTTTCACATGTTCTGTACATACAAAATGTGAGAGTTTTGTAATCATAGTGATGATTTTAATTTGATTTCATTTACGAGCATTATTTTAAAATTTAAAATATTTTGAATCTTAATTTTTGCTTTAAATTTTTTAAGCTTTTTGAAATCAAAATTTGCAAGTCACTTTAGCTGTTTTACTTGTCTATTTTTATATCACAAGAGGAAAAAGTGCAGTCAGCACCACAATTTTTTTATGAATTTATTACAAATAATTTAAATTATAAAAAATTTTAAAATAAAAATGAAAGTTGCATTCACTAAAAAAAAAGCAATTTTTAACGTTTATTGTTCTTCTTCTTCCTCTTTCTTTTTTGGAAGTTTTCAAATTTAATATTAATTATAATTATTTATTTAAAAATAAATTTTAATTCAACTAACATATTTGAATCTATATTTTGAAAAAAAAAATGTCTATCTAATAAAAAAAATATTTAGATTAATTAATAGTTAGTTATATATATATATAATATTCACAATTTTTGTTTTGAAAAAAAAAAGAATATTGATTTAATGAAGAAAAACATTACCCCAAAATATGGGCAGACAACACATTACCAAATCTTATTTTTACTTTTGTGGGAACTTATCCTTTTTTTTTTTTTTTATTAAATATTAAAATAATGTGCATTTATTTTCCTATAAAGGAGTAGTTATGATAAATTAGTTTAAGTATGCAGCATAAAAAATCTAACAAAGTCTTGACCAAAAATAGCCCTAGATACGCAAATTAAAATTTACTTTCCAGTTTAAAAAATGAATATAAACGATCTGCATTTTCTTTTTGCAATTAAGGAGTAGTTATAAGTAGTCCCTGTAAGAATATTCTGTACAAAAATTCTCATAACTTCTTATAAAAGAAGTCATAAATGTGGTTATAAAAATTCATTTTTTAAATAAAAAATTAATGTAAATGATTTAAAATGCTAGGCACGACATATTAATGTTAAAGTACACAAATATTCAAAAGGTGGTCACCAGAATACAACAGATAATGCTAAACAAAAGTGAAATATATATTTAAGAATTCAAACTACAGAACCTTATGGTTCATAAAATTAACTTGGACCATAGATGAATATATGAATTAGGATAAAATTCAATATTCGTAGTATTTCTCTCCTGATTCATTCTTTTGCAATCATTCTCTAAGTCGATAATATCCACAAATCATCACTAAAAGTTAAAAATAACTCGCTAGAAACTTCTTAATAACTAATGGAAAATGTACTAATACTTTAATCGATTTATGAATTGAGTGAAAAAATAATTGAAACCTGAAGGACTTTTCCATCATGACTCTTGTAAGTTCAACGAACAATCTGAACCTCATCACCTTTGAATTGCACTTCATATTTGGTTGATTTTTTCTCTCTCACAACAGGTAGGACAGAAATTTAATGTTGAGATTGATAAAAATAGTTATAACCAATTACATTATTTTTCTAAATAAGATGCAATTAACTTCAAATCAAAATTTGAATTTAAAAGTTTAATTAAATTCATTTTAATTGATAAATTAGATAAATCAAAAGAAATCTACAAATTAATTGACGTGGGGTGGAGGGGAAGGAAAAAGTGAATTACATGTAATTGGCAAGTTAATTTTATTAAAAAATTATGTTTTTTTAAAAATCTACAAACTGATTTATAAAATATTTTTTGTTTTTAATTATTATTTTGAGATAATAATTATCGAAGTGTAAATATAATTAGCAAAAATAACAATACAAAATCCCTCTCAATCTCATTACACAACCAACGTGATAATGAATATTACATTAATTAGTCACTAATTTGGCGGTATAATACTGACCCCAACAATATTACAAGAACCAAAGTAGTTAGGTTAGGTTATGCAAGGGAAAAAGAGAAAGTGTATATATATATATATATATATATATTAATTAGCATAGCATAATATAATTGATTTTCCATATAAACATCTTTGTCATTGAACAACACAAAGAAGAAAAGGATTGAGAAAAGTTATTCAACTAATCTATTTAAATGTCTTTCAAATCGTTGAGAACAAGTTATTCCCCATATATATGGAATAATTTGTACCTCACTATACTAATCGAAACGTTACAAATTAGTCACAATTTTTACCTTTTACACTACTTGGTCACAAAAAAAATAAAATTTGATGACTCTATAAACTATATATTACATAAAAAAACAAAGTAGTTAAACGGTTAGATTAGTTGGGTTAAAAAAAAATAGACAAAGCAATTATGTATAGATAGGGTTTAACTAGTATAAGAAAAATGAAGTAGCTACATTCATTGGGGTTTAGCGCAGACAATAATTAGAATCAAGTAGCTAGTAAATGAAAAAAGATTAATATCGCTGTCCATTATAAACACTCAGGGCGGCTCGATACCTTTACGAATGAGGCATCCCTTTAGGCCCCAAATTTGAATGACCTATTTCTTTAAGTCTTTTTGATTGCAACAAAAGAGGTACAACAGTGGCATGTTAAATAGGCCTATAACTAACTACAATTAGTTAAAAGTAAGAAAATAAAAGATAGTGGACAAACATGCCACTGACTCCACCCTATCAACTTGAAAACAACTAATAACTTAATCCTAAATAACTGAACAATATTACTTTTTTACTAGCTAAAAACAACTATTTTGAAGCACTAATCAACATATTGTCGATTGTAGTTTTAATGATAAATAGGTAATATATATAAGTATAATTATATATGTTATTGTACTGCCTATGCACGTTTAAGGTTTCTTTTGTACATATTTACATCTTTGTACACAAAAGGTAAAATAGTTGTTGGTGGCAAGCCAAGTCGTTGCTTCGTAGTTCACAAAATATCTGCAATTACAAAGAAGGGTATTTCAGATTGTGGAGGTATAATTTAGTGAGAATGGAGCTAGTGTGTCAGGTTTTGTGCTTACTGCTAGAAGGGTTACTGTTAATTCGGTTGTGACCATTGGTGCTGATTGAGTGGGATTGTGTTTTTCTTCATAATTGAGAAGAGTCAATTTTTCAGCTATGTTTAGTGGTTTCTGGAGAATAGTTTTTTCATTTGATTTTTGTAAGTCGCTGCTCCTAAGTGATTGTAGAGTTGTTCATGAAATTGGTGGTGGTTCTGCAAGGAAGAAAGTGAGTAATTTATTATGATGTTTTTATCTGTTTTATGTTTAATATAAGAAATATCGTGGCCTTACAAATTTTGTAAATT
Source organism: Solanum lycopersicum (assembly GCF_036512215.1). NCBI lineage: Eukaryota > Viridiplantae > Streptophyta > Magnoliopsida > Solanales > Solanaceae > Solanum > Solanum lycopersicum. Next base: position 19,146,457 of record NC_090803.1, on the reverse strand, counting down.
TCTTGTATTGAGAGGTGCAATTTTTTTCAGCCATTTGATCAGAAGCAATAGTTGTAGCTGAATAAGTATAAGTGATGTCAAATTGCACTCTGTGTGTGGAAAGGAAGAGTTTTAGTTAGTTATTTGTAAAATAGATTAATAGAGTAAGTATAGATTATAGCTTGAGATGACAATAGTAGATCGATCAAAATGTATGCAGTAGATGGTTTTTGAGGAAATACTTCTTGTGAATGGAATGTTGCAGTCTAAGAATACGATGGTGAAGAAATGTTGGTCCTCATTTGTTAATGTGAGTTGACCATCTATGTAAAATATCTAACCCTATCAAGTTTTGTTGTTATATGATTATATATTGTTATCAAAAGTTGTTGTATACTTACTGGTGATTGTGATAGAATCTGAGTATTTCTACAAGGATATAAAATTGGTGTTTGGATGATAGACAAGAAATGCAAATAATAAGTCGTAGCAAGCAGCCACATATTGGATTAAGTATCACGTAACAAATTGAAGCAGCAGATTGACACAACCAAAATAAATGCTAAAGATACAAGTTAATACAAATAAGAAAACCTTAATTTATAAATATACAAGTTGATACAAATAAGGAAATCTTAATATATTTTATTAAGGAAGGAATTTGTATATAAAAAGGATTGTCCAATATAAGGTAAAATCAGTATTCCTTGTTTAAATACAATTACAATTTCCTTACCATATTTGATAAGGATTCAAGCCAGAAGAAAACTCTATAAGAAGAGGACAAACGCAGATGAAGAGGGCACGACTTTCACATAGAGAGAAAAGTGAGAATTATTCAGTAAGTAAAAGTCTTCAAGATCGATAGGTTTGCTGAGTTCAAGAAGTTCTTGAGTTAGAAAGTCTTGAACGTGTAAAACTATTTTCTTCTTTTGTTGTTGAGTGTTAGTTATGATTCTTTGTACAAAAAGTGGGTTTGGCTTCTTGTAGAGTTGAGTTTTGGTGAGGTTTGTAACAAAAGGTGGGTTTGGCCTTTTGAGAGTAGAAGTAGTCGATTATACTTAATCGAGAGTTATTGTAGTGGTGAGATTTTTTATTATTGAGTTGTAATCATAAAATCATCTAGTTGAATTAATAAAACGAGGTTTTTCCTTCCTTGATTGAGGAAGGTTTTTAATTTAACAAGTGTTTGTGTTCTGACTTAAAACCAACTTACAAGAACCCGGTTCTTGTTCTAGGGGATAGATTTCTTCAATTGGTATCAGAGCAGGTTTTTTCGATAAAATATTCACACCTTGAAAAGAATCAATGGCAGCACCACCTACCCTACAAGAGGGATCTTCACAAACACGACCACCACTATTCAATGGCAAATACTATGGATGGTGGAAAAATCGTGTGATGGATCATATTATTGGCAAAAACCCTTATCTATGGGGAGTAATTCTAGATGGACCAACTACACCTATGAAAGCTGCAACTGATGGAATCATCGAAATCCCAAAGGAAAGAAAAGAATGGAATGCTGAAGATAAGCTCGCAATCCAAAACAATGCCAAAGCCAAGAAAACTCTGATATGTGGTATAGGACCAGACGAATACAATCGAATTTCGTCTTATCAAGATGCCAAATCCATATGGTAAACACTACAAACCGCTCATGAAGGAACAACGCAAGTCAAGAAGTCTAAAATTGATAACTTGAACAGACAGTATGAACTATTCAGGATGGCAGAAGGGGAGACCATACAAGACATGCATACCAGGTTCACTTCAATTATCAATGAGATGCACTCCTTGGGAGAGCAAAGTCGATGCTATCACTGAAGCCCGTGACCTAGATACACTAGCCATGGATGAGTTAATTGGTAATCTCATCACATATGAACTCAAGAAAAACCAAGAAAAGGAAATTGGAGGAAAAAGGAAGGAAAGAAACCTGGTTCTAAAGGCTACTGCATCAGATGATTTTGAGGATGAAAATATTGCCCTTATAACCAAAAGGTTCACCAGAATGCTAAAGAGAGGACAGGCATTTCAAAAGAAAAATCCTCAAAAATCAAATGAAAACACTAAAGACCAGGTTTGTCATAAGTGTGGAAGTCCAGATCACTTCATCAAATTCTGTCCACTTTGGACTTTAGAGCGGAAAAAGACAAACTCTGAAAAGGGAAAAGACATCAAGAAAGATAAGTTTGTTCTCTCAAACAGAAGAATAACAACTCAAGAGGTAGATATCTCAATGAAAAGGGCCTTTGCAGCAATGGGGAATTCATCAGATGAAGAATCTGAGGATGATGAGAGAGAAAATAAATCTCTTCTTGCACTAGAACAAGAAGATGATTATGACTTTCTTGATCTAGTAGCAGCGGAAACCAAGGAAGAAAAGGAAACCTGCAGATCACAAGAAACCATATTAGAACTTATGGCTGGATCAGATTCTGAAGAGGACAAAGAAGAAGAAGATATGAATGAAAAGGTTAGTCTTCATCACATACAAGACAATCAAAACTCATACTCAAAAAGGGAGCTAGAATCTTTACTCCATACTCTCATTAATGCATATAAAACCATAGATTCAAAAAGGGAATTGATAATGGAAGACTATGCATCACTAAGAGAAGCAAACAAGAATCTTGAAAAACAAAATTTTCATCTATTATCCAAAAATACTGAGCTAAGTAAAAACCTAGACTTGGTAAGTAAAAGGAATGAAGAACTAACCAAAGAGCTTCTTCTGACTAAAACTGAAGCTGAAAATGGAATGAGATGGACCAGGTCATCCATACTGCTTGACAACATTCACAAGAATCGTATATCTGAGAGACATGGGATAGATTTTGATAGAACTAGCTCTCAAGTAAAAAATCCCAACATGGATTGTCTATGCGTGCACTGTGGGCTGGTAGGGCATAAGAGTTATGATTGTCGAAGAAAACTAATTGCTCATAACAAAAACTTAAAATCTCTGAGAAATCCTCATCATGAGAAAATCAATGAACAAAAACAAATCCCTACAGTCAAATCTCTTCCTAGATAGGCCAGAAAAAATCTAATTCATCCATTCTTTAAGCATAAATCAAAGTGGATTTGGGTACCAAAATCTAACCCCCGAAATTAACTGCAGGGATTAGTGAGAAGGAAGCAACAACAGTGGTACTTCGATAGTGCATGTTCCAGACATATATTGGAGATAAAAGTAGCTTCCTCTCACTCAAAAACATCAAAGGAGGAAACGTCGCCTTTGGTAATGGAAAAAGTGGGAAAATTCAGGGAATTGGAAAGGTTGGGTCCATGGATACTCATGCATTTGAAAATGTATACTATGTGAATTGCTTACAACATAACCTATTGAGCGTATCCCAAATATGCGTTAAAGGAAACAATGTACTCTTCACAAAAAAAGAATGCAGAGTAACAAATTAAGTGACTGGGAACCTGGTTCTACTAGGTAAGAGACACAAGAATGTGTACAAAGCCAAGATTGTTGATTCTAAGGAAGATACTATTAAATGTCTAAGTGTAGCTTCTGACTGTTCCATGCTCTGGCACAAAAGAATGGGACACATTAGCATGACAACAATAAATAAATTCATATCTAAAGACCTGGTTAGGGGACTGCCAACCAAAAGTTTTAGGGACAACCAAGTATGTGGAACCTGCATTCAAGGAAAATAGGTTAGATCATCCTTCAAACCAAAGTTGACCATCAGTACTACCAAGCCACTCGAACTGCTTCACAGGGATTTGTGTGGACCAATGCGTGTACAAAGCAGAGGTGGAAAAAGATATGTGTTTGTAGTAGTCGATGATTATTCAAGATTTACTTGGACAATGTTTCTTGCAACAAAGGATGAAACATTCACTATGTTTGAAATCTTTGCAAAGCTGGTTCAGAAAAAATTCAACAAAGAAATAATTAGCATCAGATCTGATCAAGGACTGGAGTTTGAAAACTCACAACTCCTACAATTTTGTAGTACAAATGGGATTGAGCATAACTTTTCAGCACCCAGAACACCACAAAAAAATGGTGTAGTTGAGAGGAAGAATAGAACACTGGAAGATATTGCAAGAACAATGTTAATCTCAAGCAAACTTTCAAAATCTTATTGGGTTGAAGCAGTAAACACAGGATGCTATCTAATAAACAGATGTATGATCAGATCAGTGTTAAACAAAACACCATATGAGCTGCTAAAAGGAAGAAAACCAAACTTAGCACATCTTAGGGCCTTTAGGTGTGTATGCTTTATACACAACAATGATAAAGACAATTTGGGAAAATTTGATGCCAAGAGTGATGAGGGAATTTTTCTGGGTTATTCTTCACAAAGCAAAGCCTACAAGGTACTTAATAAAAGAACAAACCGTGTAGAAGAAAGTGTTCATGTTGTCTTTATTGAAAATAGCAGTGAAGTTGAAAATTCAAAGATGAACAGCATGAAGGAACCAGCTCTAGGTTATCTGAACGAAAAATATGGGAAGAAGAATTCATACCCTCCCATAAAACACCTGAAATAGAAGATAAGTCTGCTAATAAAACTAGTCCTTCTGCATATCAAGAGCCAGTAAATATCCAAACTCACAGCTGGAAGCATCAAAGTTCTCATCCTTTACAAAACATTCTTACTCCGCTTAACTCAGGCATCTCAACAAGATCCAAATTACGTAGCATGTTTGCTTTCTCTGCCTATGTATCCCTAATTGAGACAAAATATATAAATCAAGCACTATTAGACTCTGATTGGATTAGTGCAGTGCAAGAAGAACTTAATCAGTTTGAAAGAAGCAGGGTATGGAACCTTGTTCCAAAACCTCAAAACAGAACGGGAATAGGAACAAGGTGGGTGTTTAGAAATAAGCTCGATGAACAAGGTCAAATCATACGCAACAAAGCTAGGCTGGTTGTACAAGGATATAACCAAGAAGAAGGGATAGACTACGATGAAACCTTTGCACCCGTAGCAAGAATTGAGGCAATCAGAATATTGATTGCATATGCTGCTCACATGGAATTTAAACTCTATCAAATTGATGTCAAAAGTGCCTTCTTAAATGGTTATCTACAAGAAGAAGTGTATGTGAAACAACCCCCAGGTTTTGAGAATACCAAGTATCATGATCATGTATACAAACTAGACAAAACACTCTATGGACTAAAGCAAGCACCTAGAGCATGGTATGATCGATTGTCCACTTTTGTTCTCACACATGGATACACAAGAGGAAAAATTGATAATACACTAATTCTTCGAAAACAAGGTGAAGATCTGTTCATAGTCCATGTATATGTAGATGATATCATATTTGGAGGAACTGATGACTCACTAGGAGTAGAATTTGCTCAACTAATAAATAGTGAATTTGAGATGAGTATGATGGGAGAACTGAAGTTCTTTTTAGGACTCCAAATCAAACAAACTACAGCTGGAACATCAATTCATCAACAAAAATACATCAAGGAATTACTGAAGAAATATGATATGAATGAAGCTAAGTCAAATGACACACCCATTGGGACAACAACAAAACTTGATAGAGATGAACCAGGTTCACCAGTAAATGACACTAGATATAGAGGTATGATTGGATCACTCCTATACCTTACTGCCAGTAGACCTGATATAGTGTTCAGTGTTGGTCTATGTGCACGCTTTCAGTCCTGTCCTAAGAAATCACATCTAAAATCTGTCAAAAGAATCTTGAGATATTTAAAAGGCACAATGAACCTGGTTCTCTGGTATCCAATTGGTGACTCTTTTGATCTAAAAGGATTTGCTGACGCAGATTATGCAGGACATATGGTAGATAGAAAAAGTACCTCTGGGATGGCACACTTTTTAGGACCATGTCTAATATCTTGGGCAACTAGAAAATAAAATTCAGTTGCTTTATCAACTGCTGAGGCTGAGTATGTAACAGCTGCTTCGTGTTGTGCCTAACTTCATTGGATAAAACAACAACTTAATGATTTTGGTATAAAAACAGGTTGTATTCCCATTTTGTGTGATAATACAAGTGCCATGAACATCGCCAAAAACCCAGTTCAACACAAACGCACCAAACACATAGATATTAGACATCACTTCCTTCGTGATAACGTTGAAAAGGAAACATAGTAATGACGTTCTGCAAAACTGAGGATCAAGTTGCTGATATTTTCACCAAAGCTCTAGGAAGAGAATCATTTCAGAAAAATAGACTTGCGTTAGGGCTCATCTTTTTAGATTGATTTCTGTCTAACCAAGTTCTCAGGATATAAGAACCAGGTCCAGTCTAGTTGGTTCTACAACTGCTTTACACTAAGCAAGGAAAATCAGCAGTCAAAAAAAAGGAAAATTATTTCTTCTTCTCTCTCCTATGAAACTTCTTTGAAAAGCGGGTGCAACCGTCAAAGAACACGTCCCTTCGATGTCAATCCACCATAATTACTAAAACTCCTCGAATATAACATCAAAACCGTTCCCAATAAAGCACTTTCTCTAAACAATCAACCAACTCTTTCTCCTCCTCCATTTTAAAAAAAAAATCCTCTCCATCACCATGTTTATCCTCTTGTTGCTTACTCAGATGATGAAAATTCATCTAACAGTGCATCTTCTCAGGGGGAAGAGAACCCCGTCATTTATACAACACCTGCTCAGGGAGAAGAAAATCAACCCACAACCAAACCATCTACATCCTCCCCCAAATTAGATCAGTCTGTATCTCCACCACCACCAGTTACAGAAACATCTCCACCACCACCAGTTACAGAAACATCTCCACCACCAGTTACAGAGTCACCACCACCACCTGTCATAGAATCACCATCACCACCAGTCAAAGAAACTCCATTACCACTAAACCCAGAAACACCCATAACCACTATCCCAAAAAACCCCTCTTCTTACCCATCTCACAAAACCACTCCTCAAAATCCACCACCATCTCCACATTCTCCAAACAATGATGAAATCCTTCTAAGAACACTTCACCCTAAAAAACCAAGACAGACAAGAAAACACATTGCAGTCAAACAAGTTCTTCCGCACAGGCCAGTAACTCGGAGTCTGAATGTAGTCATACCAACTGATGGTGCGACATCCAGTGTGAAGCGTCGTCGTTTGGGTAAGTCTCCTCTTCACTCATCTGTTTCTCCAATGGTTCTTGATTCTGAATCTGATGATGTCTCTGAGGGTAAACATTCTGAAACCCCTCAGTCAAAGTCAAAATCTGCAAAAAGAAATGTGGATAAATTTCTCAAAGTTGGAAAGAAAAAATATTTTCAAACCAAAACAGTGCTTAGGGGTAGAACTTTTCATCCTGATATTTTATCAATGGACATAGTCAAGCAGGTTTGTGAGTTACTAAGGTTTCAGGGGTGGGAGGAGTTATTTCTTGAACCTAATCTGATTTATGAACAAGAAGTAGTAGATTTTTATACAAATTTGATAATCTTGGAAGGAGATGTGGTATCTTCTAGTGTAAAGAGAGTTGAAATTGTTTTTGATGCAACTAAGCTTGGGGAAATTATACATATACCATCTGTCGGTATTAATGAGTATCATTGGGCTTTTGATGAACATTCTAGTGTTCCAGCTAAGTTTTCTCAAGGTAGAGTCAATCCTAGGACCCAGACTGTGTTGAAAGGTATCATGGGATCAGATCATAAGCTTCCCTTTGAGATAGTACATAAGGGAATACTGCCCATGGGTCACCAACGTCACATTGCTTCCATAAGGGAATGGGACTTATGAATGCCCTTGAATGTAAAAAACGTATTGACTGGCCCACACTAATCATCAAACACTTTGCTAAAATTGTTGATCCTAAACTAGTTATCATCAATTAGCATTTGGGAATCTTTTAACTAGAGTGTTTCATGCATTTGAAGTACCATTGGGAGAAGGAAGGGTTTTGACTCGTGCAAATATGTTAACTCAAACCATTCTTGCTGATTGTGGCATTCCCATGGAGTCGGAGTAGGTTGCTAATGCTTCTCCATGTACATTTGGTCCTGTTGCTCAGTTACTCAGGGAACTCAAAGTGGCAGAAGAAAAGTATGGCACTCTTGAATTGGTAAACCAGATTTTACGTGCTGAACTTCATACTTCAAATGCTGAGATTCACATGTTAAAAGATCAGGTTGTGCAGCAGCAGCTTGCTAAGAATGCAAGGGTTGACAGAGTTCTGAACATGCTTGCTTCTGCCTCCACCAAGCCTAGTCAATCTTCAACTTGAAAAGCATCTTGTTTGCACCTGGTTCTTTTGATTGCTTAAACTTTGTGTTGATATTACTCTTTAGCTGAGCATCAATCGTTGTTGTGGATGTTATTTGGTTTTATATTAGCTGTTATTGGACTCTTTTTGATTTGTCAAAAGAGGGAAGATTATTATATGTTGCATTACACAGGTTTGTCTTCATCAAAAAGGGGGAATATGATAGAATGTGAGTAATTCTACAAGGATATAAAATTGGTTTTTTGATGATAGAAAAGAAATGCAAATAATAAGTCGTAGCAAGCAGCCACATATTGGATTAATTGTCACGTAACAAATTGAAGCAGCAGATTGACACAGCCAAAATTAATGTTAAAGATACAAGTTGATACAAATAAGGAAACCTTAATTGCTAAAGATACAAGTTGATACAAATAAGGAAACCTTAATATATTTTATTGAGGAAGGAAGTTGTATATAAAAAGGATTTTACAATATAAGGTAAAATCAGTAATCCTTGTTTAAATACAATTACAATTTCCTTACCTTATTTGATTAGGATTCAAGGTAGAAGAAAACTCTATAAGAAGAGGACAAACGCAGATGAAGAGGGCACGACTTTCACATAGAGAGAAAAGTGAGAATTATTCATCAAGTAAAAGTCTTCAAGATCGATAGGTTTGATGAGTTCAAGAAGTTCTTGAGTTAGAAAGTCTTGAACGTGTAAAACTATTTTCTTGTTTTATTGTTGAGTGTTAGTTACGATTCTTTGTACAAGAAGTGGATTTGGCTTCTTGTAGAGTTGAGTTTTGGTAAGGTTTGTAACAAAAGGTGGGTTTGGCCTTTTGAGAGTAGAAGTAGTCGATTATAGTTAATTGAGAGTTGTTGTAGTGGTGAGGTTTTTGATTATTGAGTTGTAATCATAAAATCATCTAGTTTAATTAATAAAACGAGGTTTTCCCTTCCTTGATTGAGGAAGGTTTTTAATTTAACAAGTCTTTGTGTTCTGACTTAAAACCAACTTACAAGAACCTAGTTCTTGTTCTAGGGGATAGGTTTATTCAGATTGCATTTGTATATCATAAATGGATGTTGGTTCTTCTTCAAATGGAAAAAACATAAGGGAGCCAGTTGTGGATGTGCTTTCAATCAGCAGTGGTTGGATTGTTTTTCCCCTGCAGGAAGAGAGTTTATGTAAATCTGAATGGAAAAACTGTTTTAGAAAAGGAGGCTTTTGAGTGTATTACCATTCATACACCGCTGTGGCCTGTGGAAATGTGGGGTCCACGAGTATTGTCTTATTGTATCAATTTGACAAACCTGTGTAGATAAGAAGTAGTAATTTGGGTACTTATTTATATGTTCGTACTATATACTATATATATATACTGAGAAGATAATGATTGTTTTCTTACCTGTTGTAGATTTTTTCACCCTTTTAGCTAAAATGACGGGATAGTCATTGAGCCTTTCTATGAGGGTATTTCCATAATACACAACAAAGTCTTCACAAAGTGTTAACTTCCAGAGGTTTTTCCTGTTAATTGATGAAGCAAAAGGGGCAGAACATTGTTGAACAATAATAGTTGCTGTAATTATATAAAATTCTGTTCTTTACTTTCAGCACTTTGATGCAAATAAAATAAAAAGTAAAAGGTGCAGAATGTTGCCAAAAATTACAGCAACAGTTAATTCTTTTTTTGTGTTAAGAATATGCTGAAAATGGAGTGTTAGGATTTATTCAAAAAGAACATTACAGCTCAAAACATTGGAAGACGAAAAAACATAATAAGGAGAGCATAAGTTCACTATACTAAAGAATGTGAATTCTTTTAAGTTCAATATACTAAAAAGTAAAAAGTAAGAAATCTTTTTACTGGGGTTAAGATTCACTTACAAACATGAAGGAAGACAATCAATTAATAAACTGATTTGTGAAAACATGGTGAGAAAATATATACTATAACAACAAAAATTTCAAGAATGTCTTCAATAGGATGTAGCAATATTTTTAATAAGGAGCATGGTCTATCGATGAACATTGAAGGAAAAGTATTATAAATATGATGCTTACACATATTTTTATTTTTTTTGGATAAGTTTGCAAGCATACAGATTCTAATTACTTCAGTCTTATTATAAATTAGATTTCAGGAACGTGCATTGCACATTTGTCCCTTATTAATAATTTATATGTACAAAAAATTGAGTTATAAAATAGGAAATGATGAAATTAACAATAGTAATTTACCATTTATATTTTATTCACTAAACATACATTACATAAATCTTTGTAAATTGGTTCCTTGAAAGCATAATCAAATTTTAATTCTAAAAGGTTTTTACATAATAGTAGAGAGAATCTTCATATTTAACTTTCAATTTTAAAAAGTTATGGGTATGAGTAATAATTAACATTAAATAATTAGGCAGAAGTATATCACATTCTCTTAAATAAAATAATATTTCTAAGGCAAAAATAGACATTCTAATTTGGACAATTACTACTTAACTATTTACGGGTCCAACCAATAATCTGGAGACTGGAGTTAGACAATTTTTCATCATAATTAAATTTTAATATCAACAATAAATAGCTTCTCATCACAGTAAATAGAAGTTTGATGCATACAATTTATAAGTTCTAATTAAAAGACCTCATCGATTTGGTACACATACAAATAATATAAACACATGATATATTACGAAACATACTTGCAGTCATCATCATAATTTTTATGTTAATTATTTTTATTATTGTATCATCTTCTTTTTAACCTTAGATAATATTGTACATATTATTTATGAAGAGAATAGAATAATACTCTTTTTTTCATAAAATTTCTCTTTGAATAATTAGTATAAATGAAGCAACACAAACTTTTCAATATGACTTATTCTAGATATATGGTCAATTTGCAGAATGAATGTTTCCATAAATAAATAATAGACTAATAAATCTAATAGATTATACAATATAAACGAAAAAGTCAAATAAAAATAAATTTTAAAAAAATCATATGTGATTTTTCTCATTTAGTTATTCCTCCCACTGCTTATAAATAATAATCTCGAAAATAAAGTTATATTAAAGAAAAGCACTCTATCGAGAGTCGCATATCAAATTACCTATTTAGTCTTTCATTATGAATTTCTTCAATAATTAAGTAATGTAGTAGAACATGAATTGTACATCACTAGTTTTCATATAGCACATAAGATATTACAATAGAAAAACAAAATCATAAGAAAGTATATCAATCAAAATATCAAAAAGGATGTTCAAAATACTTATGTTGAACAAGGAGGAGTGGACAAAAATAAAAGTAAATTAATTCAATACAAAATGTTAATTTTTTGTTTGATAATGGCTTATCCTCCTCTCACCATTTACATGAAGACCATGTTAGGTATTTTATAGCAGTAGCAAGGATGACTTTTGAGTAAGTAAAATTAACTTATATTAAATTAGTTCAATGATTTTAGTCCATCTCAAATTTATTTAAAGAAAAAACTCTTCAAATACTCTTGATTTTTACAACAATAGAAAAATTAATTGTCAATGTTGTATTTGATTCATGCCCTGATTTAAATGAGTCATTTATTAAATATTTAATTATATTTTATAACATTTATTTTAATTATTTTAATATAAGGTTAAAGTGGTAATTCAACTTTGACCTTTGAATCTTCCCATTTATAATAATATATGATAAACTCCAATGTATGGACTTACAAAGTATCCATGATGATAAATTATTGTATTCTCTTTCCATTGCTTGCGTAAATTGGAGGGGCGCAGTAGTGCAAGAATGTTAGACTCGTAAACTACTTGATCTAACTACGTGCAGACATGCCAAGGACTTGGGCATTGGTCTTGACATGGATGAGAGCAAAACAGTGCAACCCATGTTCAAGGAGCTTGAGTGTTGGCAAGGCAGCTTGAACGTGCAAGGCTTACGTGCGGGCTAGAGTCATTGGCAAGGCAGCGTGTTGGCTTGACAAGGCAAAGATGTGAAGACTTGACAATGGCAAGGACAAAGGCAATTCACGTGAATTACTGAAATAAAACTAAGTGTTGGAGGACAGCTAAAATATTCTAAGTGTTGGAAGCTGGCTGAAATATTCTAAGTGTTGCAATGTAGCCTGAAATATTCTAAGTGTTAGAATATTAGTATTTCGTGTAGATAAGAATGTAATTTGAATTAGATTCTATCTGTTAGAAATATAGTTGTTGGAAACTTAGTTTGAACCCTGTGATGGCAAGTGTCAAACAAGTGTCATTTCTCACTGCCGCATGTAACTACCAAGTGCAGAAATTTTATTAAGGGTGGAAATTTGTCTAAGGCTTGGACAGAGTGTTTTCTAGCCTCAGACAAATTCGTGAAGCCTTCCTTTGTATTAATTATCAAATTAATAAAGGTTGGGACAAGTTCCTGTAAAATCTGTTTGTTGTTTAACTTTGCAGCTAAAGTATTTCTATACTTAATCAAATTCGTGGGTGTAAAATAGGCTGAGTGTTACAGACGTTTGTAAGACTGCCTAGGGTGGTGTTCGGTAAAAATAGATCGACCCTCTTTCAAAGAACGTCTGCATGTAAAAAGAGACTTTCATTAATAAGTTGAGCATGATTGTAGAGATATGGTGATGGTTATTTTGTAATTAGCAAATTCAGCTTCTTTGGCTTGTTGGTCAAAAGAAGTGGGATAGCCAATCGAACATGAGGAGGTAGTGGATTTTCTGGAGATAGGGGGAGGGGGTTGACTTTGTCAAAGTCAGTTCAACAATAGTATTTTTATCGATTCAGGTGAATCTGTTGAATGAAGCAGCATATCCGTAAGTTGACTCTTCAACATGTGCCACTAACAGCAGTTACGTTTGAAAGGGCTTAAAATGTTTTGCAAATTGTGTTATATCAGCGTTTCTATATGGTTGCGACAATTTGATTTTCCTACGTAAGAGTTTTTATTTAATTAATGCTTTGGAAAAAGATAAAAATAATTCAAGCAATGAAAAATGTGAATTAATACAAACAAAGGATCAGTTCCACATCTATGGAGCACTATTATTGCACTTGCCAACCTCTTTTGTCCAATTATATCTCAAAATATTTTTAGATAGATAATCGCTTTAGAACTAATCCACAAGTAACATATACTCCAGGAGAAAAAACAGAAAATTCTCACTCTCAGCAAAAACTTCTGCAAATTCATAGCAATAGTTTCATCACTCAAATCATATAACAACTCAGAGCAGATCGTATGAATGAACATACAACTCCTTCATAAACAATGACTCCGTTTACATATACACATTAAGGATTTTCGATAAATTTGACATAACTCGAATCATAAATTTCTTTTCACACATCCTTATCAAAAAAATACATCAATTTCAAAATAACTCGAAAACAGTAACATACATTCTATATTTCCAACACCAAAAAGTTACTTCAACATACCTCCAACCAACTATGCCATTAACCATTTCACTGTTCACCTATTCCTATCACTAAATTTCAGCCAAAACAGTAATACACATTTTATATTTTCAAAGTCAAAAATCTACTGCAAAACGCCTACGCAAATGCCAACCAATTCTGCCATTTACAATTACACTATTCACATATCCTTATCATAAATTCAGCAAATTAAAAATGTTTTATCCACTACAATGTTGCACAGGTGCAACAACAAATAAGAACGACAAGATGACTGCCACATATAGAAACAAACTTTTGTAAGAATATGAAAAATAGTGTTCATAACAAAGCACAGATGGATATGTACATTAGAAACTTGTTATTCATTGTAGCTCTTTCAATACTGATGAAATTTTTAGCTTAATATATTGGGAACGGGCAATGAATTCCTCTTTATAAATTACATTGTTTACATATCTGTATCAAAAAATATCAATAAAAATTAACCTCGACAAATTCATGCGTTTAAAAGCAGATCAAGTGAGAGATAACATGAAAATGAGAGAATTCAAAAAACTTTATGTAATAATGTGATATGTAAAAATAGAAATTGAGTATAAGTTCCTGTTCATTGGCACACACAATTACAAAAGGGACTAACACATGGTAGAACTTGAAGTTTGCGAGCAGATATCACAAGTTAAAGAGGCAAAGACTATTTGGAGGTACATAAACAAATGACAAACAGAGTCTACATCTAAATATGACAGATTAACAAGACAATATAGAAATTATGTTGATAATTTTTATTAAAACTACCACCTTGAGTACAGATCACAATGAAGTAAATTATATAGAGGAAGCAAGAACTTATTAAATTACATTTTATTTTTTAAAGGAAACAACATGCAGTTAAGAATTACAAACAACTGAAACAATAAAGAATGATGATGAAACAAAGAAGTAAGCAGGGTAGAAACAATCTTTTCATCCTGTAAGTGAAAAAGTTGATATTTCTAGGATTTATCTTTGGTGTCTCTGGGCGGAAACTTATCAATTATTTTGCATATCCGATCTTGCAATTTTGAAGTGATAGAGTTTAGGGTAAGTCTATATGGAGTTAATCTGCAATTATCACAGAAATAAATAGGAACACAATAATATGAATTAGTAGTGATGATAAGAAGACCTAACATCTTAAGTTTAAGAAGATAGAGAATATTATAATAGTGTCTCTAACATACTTAGATGCCATCATGAGAAGGTTTTTTTATGATTTCATTGCAAACTATAATACATGTGGTATGGTTGTCATTGTCTTGGACTGTAGTTGGTATGATCTATATTTGACACAATTATATGTTTTAGCTCGGAATAAAGCAAAATATATTGTTCATGAAAAAATGCAGGTTCCCGCAAATAAACATAAATAAAGTCTATGTTTGACTTTGTGCTTTATTTATAGTCATGAAATAATATAGATGGATAGAAACTTGATTTCTTTTGAATTGAAGGGGCAATCTTTCATCTTGTGAGGTTAGTAAAGGAATGCGTGAAATAACATATGCTTATTTTTAAAATCTCCACAGGATATTGTAGAACTAATGATATGACTCTTGAAATCATTACATATTAAGCATGTTTCATTACATAAGTCATCACAAGGATTCAAGTTACGTAATAGCATTATTGGACAGTTTTTTTGTAACATTAATTCATAAGGAGGTAAACTTGCAGAATTTAAATTGTGCATAATATCTTCATATTCACTTTGATCTTTTGGATCAACTGTTTCAAATTGCTAGATAAATTTTTGGAGATGTTGGGTATTGAGTTATTAGCATATTATTAATTCCATCGACGAATTCATTTTTTGTTGATAAAATGGCCTGGGAACTAATGAATGAAGTATCTGAATGGTATACATGCAAATTTGGATAACTTTAAATATAGAGAAAATTCACAAGTATCCCCCTAGACTATGACCAAGATTCCAGAGACACACCTTAACTAAACTAGTGCTACATCATATGTTGAGATGCATGCTCTAGCTCCTGATCAGAAGGACAAATTGTTAGAGTCATGATTGAGTCGGATGGATCATTGTAAGTTTTTTTTTGTTATGTATTTGTTAGTTTACTTTATTTATTTCTTATACTTTATTATATATTTCATTAACTAACATATTTATTATGTGTTTTGCAGGTGACATCCTACAAAGGATGTTGCCTCACCTTTAGAATTGTGTTAGATTGCACAGAGGCTTATCACTCTCGGAGAGAGATTCCAAATAGTATACGTCAGGTGATGTTTAATGAATTAAAGGTATAAACTTTTTAGTTAAGTTTAATAATTTTTGGTATACTTTAGTTTTTTTACTATTGATTTAATTAACACTATTCAATTTTTTTCAGACTATGTGTACTTGAACGTCCATGTACATTTTGGTCATTGCGACCACATTAGAGAGGAGGGAATCTGTGAGACTGTCCAGCTAGCTAAAGAAAGTTCGAGATACTAATCAACGTTCAGGTTGGATGTTGCCTTATGTTTTGATGATTTGCGTGCATAATGAACAGAGAATAGTTTAAGGCCAATTCTGAATAAGTGAAAAAGGCTAGAGGCAATCTTAAGGGTGGCTCGTTATACACTGGAAGTGCAAAGAGTATTGGAAAATAGCAAGAGAGATAGTAAGTTCTTATTCAAACTTTTAATTAAATAATTAGTTGATTCATTTATATTTTATAAACTTCAGTTCTTATTTATGGGAAAAAGAATAGGGGCGTACTCCCATTGAACTGGAGGTTTTCAAGAAGACTCATGTGAAGAAGAAAGAAAATTAGTCAGATCCAGTTGTGTGGGTCGAGGGAAGTGTCGAACGAACTTTTGTAAGTTATTTAATATAAATAATATATATTGATAGTTAATATATTTATGACATATATGTATATTAATTTCAATATTTATATTTAATCTGCAGAATGAGTTTCATCAGTACGTCGTTGAAAAATCTGGATAGTTCGATTCAAATGATACTTGAACTGTCCATCGAGATTTGGACAGAGAAAGTGGTAGGATGGAGACACAAAGGTAAAATCTATGGTCGAGACTCTCGAAACAATGTAAGAATATCTAGTAAGGCTTAGAAGGTATTAAATTGTCACGTCAAGTCAATGCACTTGAGGGTTTTCAGATTGTTGTTATGTCGGCTTAAAGAGCACATATTACATCGGCACTAGCAGAGTCGAAGCGAAGAAGAATAGATAAACAACAAAGCATGAGTTAGACCATTCAACAAATCAAAGAACAGGTGATGAACCTCACTCGTCGACCTACTACTTCAACTACCGAGGACACCGACGACCACAATGATGAGAATGATTATGTAGATCTCACTCCTTAGTTTAGATTTCTAGATATTTATGAACTTTTTAAAATTTTGAAACGAGCATTGAAAGATCGTACAAGTCCTTAAATTATGATTTTGATACTTTTGAATGTTATTTTGAGTTTACTATTTTATGTTTTGTGTAGATTGTTTATAAGTGTGTGTTTGATTTTGTTGAATAGTGTAGAACTGAATTGAATTGCATTTGTAGGTTTTTACTGTCAAAAAAATTAACGAAAAAGTGATGTGTGGCGTGTTTTTGTCCGTCGCTTTTCTGGGTATTATTTTTTTAAAAATTCAAAAAAGCAACGAACAATGCGGTCTTGTCCGTTGCTTTTCTGGGCTTTTCAAAAATGAAATTTCAAGAAAAGCGACAGACTGAGTCGCCTTTTGAAATCGAAAAAAATTAAAATTAAAATAAATCGACGGAGTGCGTCGCTTTTGATAAAAAAAAAGTTCTTTAAAAAAATTCAAAAAGCAACGCATTCCGTCGCTTTTTAGCGACAATGTCTATTGATTTTTGAAAAGAGTCAAGCTAAAAAGAGACGGAAGTGACTGTGTTGCTTTTTCATTGATTTTGACCAAAAAATGACGCAATCTATCGCTTTTGGCCATCGGTTTTTTGCTATTTTTTAGCAGTATTTACCTCACTTACTACAACAATTATTTTTAATTATTATTGAGCAAATTTGAACAGTCGCTGAAAAGACGTTAACAGTTGCTACAATAACTTCAACACTTGCTAAGAAAACTTTAGATGTTGCTGAAAAACTTCAACAGTAGATACAATAACTACAACATTTATTGCGAAAACATCAGTTATTACTTGATTTTCTACCAAAAAAAATAAATCAATGACTTCAAATTAAAAAGTTCTAAAATTAAAGCAAATTATTTTGTGAAATAGAACAAAAAAGAAAAAAAATGTGATAAAAAAATGAATGACAATGATAATGATAGCAACAATAAAGAGAACAAATAAATGGAAGAAGAGAAAAAGAAAAGAAGAAGATGAGGAGGAAAGAAGAATTCTGGAAAGAGAAAGAAAGAAGGAAGAAGAGAGAAAAAGAAATCTTAAAAGAGATTTTAAATTTTGAAATATAAGAAGAGTGAGAAAACTTCTCAAATATTTTGAAATTAGAAATTGAATATTTTTAAAATTTTAGATGTTTTAATTATTAAATTTTAGTCCATAATTATCTTAATCACTAAGTAAAAAAGTTGACTTGGTCAAAATATATTTTTTTCAACACTTTTTTGTCAGCTCCTCCTCAATTACTCTGCTTTTGTTGGTTTTAATTTATATGAGAACTGAAGAGTTTCTCTATCCATCATGAATAGATTATATATGAGAGAAAGGTAAAAAAAAAAACATCTACGCCATGTACAGCACAACAGTGGCTAGTTGAACATGTCGAGAAAAAAGAAAAGAATGTTGTGAGCTGACATGACCAAAAGACCCTTCATAAATCAAACTAATTACAAAAAAAAGCATGTTGATACCATCTACACAAACTTCTACATCGATAGAATGTCGAAACATAAAAATAAAATAAAGCAACTAATAAATAATGCATCAAATTTAACAAAATTTTCAACTAAAGAAAGTTGAAAGAAATTTATGATAAGACACACGTGGTCATCAGGAAAAAATTAAAATACTGAAGTTGTAGTTTAATATTGAAGACCAACAATAGAAAAAGAAAAATGTGATTAAAATAATGAATGATAACGATAATAATAGCAACAACAAAAATAACAAGTAAATGGAAGAAGAGAAAAAGAAATGAAAAAAAAGAACAAGAGGAAAGATGAAATCTGCAACAATAGAAAAAGAAAAATGTGATTAAAATAATGAATGATAACGATAATAATAGCAACAACAAAAATAACAAGTAAATGGAAGAAGAGAAAAAGAAATGAAAAAAAAGAACAAGAGGAAAGATGAAATCTGAAAAGAGAAAGAAAGAAGGAAGAAGAGAGAAAAAGAAATTTGAAAAAAAATTAAATTTTTAAATATAAGAAGAGAGGTAAAACTTTACAGATATTTTGAAATAATATGTTGAATTTATTTTGAATAATTTTAAAAGTTAAGAAGTTTCAAACATTATGTTATAGATCCTAATTATCTTAATGTAGAATCCTTATTGAAATTTATGAAAACTTCGTATTTAGTTATTAACTTGCTTTTATAATTTTAATATCTTAATATTATTTTATTGCTTGATTTTGAATTATAATAGTGATTCTTTCATGGAAAAATTAATATAAGTGTCAATCACATAGTTCGAATCATAACAGAAAGACATACGTGTTGATACCATCTACTGTGGTAGAATTTAGAAACATATAATAAAATAAAATATGCAAGTAATAAACTAATACATCAAAAAAGGTGAATGAAATTTATTATAAGGCACACGTGGCCATCTGAAGAAGAAAAACAAAAGCTGCAGTTTAATATTACAAGAAAAAATATAATTGACACATAAATTGTTAAATTACTAAAGTAACAGCCTCACCCGAAGCTCCTCTCATTCTCAACTCTAAAAAGAAGGCAAAAAGAGTAAGAATAATCACTTAAAATGAATAAAGTTGTCTAATATAGTACCAAGAAATCTCTGTCCTATCAGTTTGAAGCACAATCAGCTTCAAATTATTTACGACTATTATCTTTTTAATTAGAGTTAGCTTTATATATTTAAGATAAAATCGCTATCACCTGAAAAATAATTACATAAAAAAATAATATATATATATATATCAAAAATATTTTAAAACAATAAAAATCTAAATTTACGTATACGTTCGATACATACGTTTGTGTATACGTCCTATAAATATATAGCCCAAGACTTTTCTGATACACCTCACCATAAAGTACCTTTGAGAACACTATTTTATAGTAAATCTTTCTTTATAAGATATATATTTATGGATACTCAAAAGTTATTAATACCAATTTCTCTTTCCTTTTAATTTTAGGATATTAAAATTTCCAACTCTTATATTTTTCGTCCTTTTTGTTTTTATTATTTTGGGTGGGTTGATTGTTGCCGTCTTCAAGTTCTTTATGGTTTGAAAATATTGAAAAAGACAATAGTTGAAAATGAGATGATATCACGACAAGTGAAAATTTCGACACATAAAAAAATGCTTTTTTATATTTTATATGATTTATTTTAGACAGACATTTTATATATTTGAAGGCTAATTATATTTTATTTCAAAGTTTTTTTAATTACATAAATTTCTTATTTTCTATCGCTCACGTACATATTCTTTTGTTGTTAAATACGTTATAAATAATATATTACATAAGATTTATTGCGTCGAATAAATTTCTTTATTATCGAATATATCAATCTCTATTCTGATTTCAAATATATATATATATATTCTTTCAGATTAATAATTGTAGGTGTATGCATCGGGTATTAAAATATATTAAAAAATTATCATAATTAGATATCAGAGAAATAATTATGAGCATGGTTCATAATAAGAGAAATTCGTTTGGAATTAGAAGAAAGAAGGAAAAAGGGAATTTCTATAGTTTTTCAAAATGATAAAAGAAAATTTAGAAATTATAATATTATAATTATATATGGCAATGCACACACACCTCAAGATGTTGCCAATTCCTTGGTACAGTACATATTTGTGTTGTCTCCTTGCTATTGATATTTGATATCGGGGGCAGAGCTAAAGTTGTATCAGGTGTTATCAAATATTTTTCATCAAAAAATTATATCATATATATAAATAAAATGATATTTTAAATAACTAGTTAATATGTTTTGAAATCTTTAAAATCGTAAAGTTTGTACAGCCCAGTGGTTCTTGGGGCTGGCGAAGTTGCGCGCAGTGGTGCTCCTCAATGACGCAAAGTTCGATTATCACCGATAATACTTTTTGTCTTATGTTATTTTTTTTATATATATATTTTAAAAAGAGTTTTACTTTATGCTATTTTTTATACTTCAAAAAGAGTTTCCTTAGTTAGTTACTGTTTAAATCGATATAATAGTTAATAAATCTATTATTACTAATTAGTCAAAATTAATATTATTTGATAAAATAATCCTTAATTAGATACAAGTTTACAACTTAAGAATTTAAGAAAAAAAGATTAAAAATGTAGCAGCCAATCAGAATTTTAATTGATTTTACTTTATCTTTTAATAAAATTTTAAATAAAACTTAACTTCTTATTTAATTTAAGTTAATAAATAACCCTGAAATTTTATATAAAACGACAAAACGCAAAAAAAGATTCATGTAGAATTCTATTTTAAAAAACTTGTTGATTGTACTCTTTATTATATATGTCTCGTTTTACTGTCCTCGTTGTTTGAAGCGTAAAATAATGTCATTCTAATTTGAATTTTCTCGTTTTTTTCTTGTTTTTTTCTTTCGTCTAATCAAGTTATATTAAACTAAATATACACATTCAAATTAAATACGGAGAAGGGTCTAAAATACCCTTATAATATTAGAATTGGTACAAAAATACCCCTCGTTTATCTTTTGGCCTTAAAATACCCTTGTGGTTAATCTTTAGGGACCTATTTTGCCCTTTTGGCTAACAGACTACTAAGTCAATATATTTAATTATTTCATTCATTACGTGGCATGTTGTAATTGGTTAAAAATTTAATTAATTAAAATCTAATTAATTTGATCCAAACCACCCTATCCACCCGGATCGACCCGACCCATCTTTCAAAATACCCAACCCATCCAAATAAAATATCCATTACTCATTTCTTTAAAAAAAAAAAATTCCCCCAACATCAACAGTTCTTGGAGCTCTCTTGGAGTTCATCTTCTTCATCAGATTTGTTAAGTTTTCTGGGAGGCTTTGCAAGATATCACTCTCATTATCCTCATGATTTGTGTTGTTGTCTCCATTAGTGTGGAATTTGCTACGGAAGGCTGGCCAAAAGGAACAATCATAGGAGCACCATATTGTGGTTGTAGAACAAGAGCTGGCATTGTTGGACCATGAGCATAGGATGGGGAAAGCTCAAATGAGTAGTTCTGTAAGATTTTAGCCAAAACAAGCTTTCCTTGAATCATCGAAACATTCATTCCAAGGCATATCCGAGAACCCCAACCAAATGGGAAGTACATCAAGTCCTTTGATGCTTTTGATACCCCTTCTGAGAGTATACAATCTGATGAAGAAGATGAACTTCAAGAGAGCTCCAAGAACTGATGATGTTGGGTGATTTTTTTTTTTAAAGAAATGGGTAATGGATATTTTATTTGGATGGGTTGGGTATTTTGAAAGATGGGTCGGGTCGATTC
This sequence comes from Solanum lycopersicum, assembly GCF_036512215.1. Taxonomy (NCBI): domain Eukaryota; kingdom Viridiplantae; phylum Streptophyta; class Magnoliopsida; order Solanales; family Solanaceae; genus Solanum; species Solanum lycopersicum. Next base: position 19,124,150 of record NC_090803.1, on the reverse strand, counting down.
GGGTGGATAGGGTGGTTTGGATCAAACTAATTAGATTTTAATTAATTAAATTTTTAACCAATTACAATATTTCACGTAATAAATGAAATAATTAAATATATTGACTTAGTAGTCTGTTAGCCAAAAGGGCAAAATAGGTCCCTAAAGGTTAACCCCAAGGGTATTTTAAGGTCAAAAGATAAACGAGGGGTATTTTTGTACCAATTCTAATACTATAAGGGTATTTTAGACCCTTTTCTGAATTAAATATTATGAAGTTTAACTTTAAATTTTTTTTTGTACATTTATTATTCATTAAGAAATTTAATTTTTAATATTACATCGTTTAATTTAAAAAATTTCAATATACCCATTCATCATTTTTTTAATTGATATAATTCTTGAACACTTTTCGAAAATTTTCTGACTATGCCACTGTTTGATACTGATCATTTCAAAATTGTCTCCGTATTCTGTTCATTCTAAAAAATTATGATCAAGTTATTACACTAATAATGCATCATAATCTAACCCCTTTAAAATTGAATCATGAGTTGGACATATTAGAGTATTAATTGGTTAGTTATTCTAGTTGTAGTTACAATAATTAAGTAGTTACTGTAATTTTGGTAATTATACACTTATTTAGAGACATTTTCATACTTGAATCTCAAAAAGTAAATACAAACATTGTTAATGGACTAAATATATTTTTATTTACAACCACATTAGAACTCGTAAATTCTAATGATCTTCGGCAAACCTCACCCCTCCTTTACCATGAGGTCCAATATCGTCAAATGACATAGAACTAGTAGGAATATTTGAATGATCTCCATTAGATGCAGCCACTTTTGAATTTGGAATTCTCTTATTATCGCTACCATATTCTATATCATGATGGCCTTCTCTACCTTTAGTATGAATTTCATGGCGTTGTTTAGGTGAGTGGTGATGATGATCTCCATTTCTTCTTTTGTTACAAATACGTTCAATTACACAAGAAATAAGAGATATAACTAAAATCACAGCAAGGATAATGAAAACTGTGCCAAATGATCCGTTTGAATGTGATGAAGATTGAGTAATTGGAGTGTTTTTGGGTTGAATAGGCATATCATCAACTGGCTCAGACATTTTGTTTTTGGATGGAATAACTAACTAACTGATTTTGCCTAATTAATAGGTTTGATTAGAATCTTCATGAGTTCTTTGAGTGAAGACAAAGGGAAGACTTGAGATAAGTAATGGAATGAAGTTATCAATAAGCTTTGACAACACATGTTGGATGGTTACTTTGAGTTCTAAGGTATGAATCTTCATTTTGTTTGAGGTTTTTTCCTTTTGATTTGGAAAAGGATTTTTTTTTTTAAAAAAAAACACCGACACCACATGAAATTTAATGAAAATTGTTCTCAGCTAATAGTTCAGTTTGAAAATGCGCTTCCTGACAATAGTTTGATTACAAAAATGTCTCTATTAATACTTAATCATGAGTCAAATGTCTTTTGTCAAATAAATATTTTTAGAAAAAAACACTATTTTACTAAGGATGATTCTTTTAATTCGAAAAGGCTTATTGTCATGACCCAAATCCGAGCCGCGACTGGCACCCACACTTACCCTCCTATGTGAGCGAACCAACCAATCAAACCTTAACATTTCAATGTAATAACAACAAAAAGTAATGCGGAAGACTTAAACTCATTAAAAATCAATAATCAACTTCTATAACTCAAAAACTTATCATTATCCCCAGAATCTGGAAGTCATCACCACAAGAACATCTACAATCAAATGACTAAACTAAGAGTATTCTAAAAGCTAAAAATACATAAGAAGCTAGTCCGTGCCGGAGGTTCAAGGCATCAAGACGTGACGGAGGAGATCCAGTCCAAGCTAGAAGTATTAGCTCACCCTGAAGATCCGGTGTGACGAAGACTGGCTTGAATTACTGTTGAGTCGAAGATGACGGCACGTTTGCTGCATTCCACAATTAAACAAGAAGAAAACAATAAAAGTAGGGGTCAGTACAAACACGGGTACTGAGTAGATATCATCGGCCAACTCAAAATAAGGAACAGTATATATCAAGTATTATCATAAATCAACTATAAAACTCAACATGTAACAACAACAAGTACTATAATCATCAATAAGAACCATCAAATTCACACATGAGGACTCAAGCCCCAATACCATACTCATTTGGGAATCATGTTCGTTAGATTGAGTATATTAACATCTTTCAAGATTCATTATCTTTCCTCCTCTTGTGTCGGTTCGTGACACTCCGATCCCCTAATTCTATGTGTCGGAACGTGACACTCCGATCCCCTACATGTGTCGGAACGTGACACTCCGATCCCCTACATGTGTCGGAACGTGACACTCCGATCCCCTACATGTGTCGGAACGTGACACTCCGATCCCCTACATGTGTCGGAACGTGACACTCCGATCCGCTAAATCTATGTGTCGGAACGTGACACTCCGATCCACTAAATCTATGTGTCGGAACGTGACACTCCGATCCACTAATATCATTCTGTAAATCATCAAGCCTTCTCTATACCAAGGCATCCTCAATCCCATTACTTTAATTCATCAAGCCTTCTTCTATACCAAGGCATCATCATTAATAATGTATATTAAAGTTTCTTTTCAAGATTTGGGATTCAATATTTTTGATCATGCTTATCTTATCACAATCACATAATCATATTCATGCAAACATACAATTAAGCATATAGTAGGGTTTACAATACTACCAATACATATCATTCTCTATTAAGAGTTTACTATGAAAGCATGAAAACCATAACCTACCTCCACCGAAGATTAGAAATCAAGCAAGCAAGTTCCCAAAGCTTTGTTCTTCTTCTCGTTTCTCCCTCTCTTTCTGTTCTTTTCTTCTTTTTCTTATTCAACCCTCTTTCTTTTACCCTAATTAGTATATATTTAAGAATAAAAGGTGGCAATAATACCCTGCTAATTAACTTAGGGTTACCTCTTTTAACCCTCAAGAATTTGAGTTATTAATATAAACCCACGAAGTCTATAATTAAGGAAAGAATAGTCCAAAAACGTCCCTTAAAACTTCACAAGAAATCCGACTCTGCCTGGGATTTGTGCAACCTGTGACGGGCCGTCGTGCCTGCGACGGTCCGTCCTGCAGGTCGTCGCAGAGTTCAGAGACCCAAATTTCCACCAAGGGTCTGTGACGGTCCGTCACACCTGTGACGGTCCGTCCTGCCATTCCGTCACAAAGTTCAGAGAGTTGATTTTCAGTACCCAATTTCAGATTTTCTAAGTATTTTGGGACGAGACCCCCTCGACGGTCCGTCGTGCCCATGACGTTCCGTCGTGGGGTCCGTCGCTTCTGCCAGTTTTTCCAGAATTGAAGTCTGTTGCTCAAAACGACTAAACGGGTCGTTACATTAGATACCAATTTACCCATCGTTCGTCCCCGAACGATCAAAAGAAGGAATACAAGGGCGAAAAGGAGTACCTGAATCTGTAAACAAGTGTGGGTATTTTTCTCGCATATCCGCCTCCTTCTCCCAAGTGGCTTCTTCAACCGGGCGATTCTTCCATTGCACCTTGATGGACGCAATCTCTCTTGACCTCAACTTGCGAACTTCTCTATCTAAAATAGCAACAGGCTCCTCCTCATAAGACAAGTTCTCATCAAGCAAAACTGAATCCCAACGGATAATGTAGTTTCCATCCCCATGGTATCTTTTCAACATCGACACATGGAATACCGGATGTACTCCGGACAGCCCTGGAGGCAAGGTTAACTCATAAGCCACCTCCCTCACTCGCTTAAGTACTTCAAATGGTCCAATGTACCTTGGACTTAGTTTACCCCTTTTACCAAACCGCATCACCCCTTTCATGGGCGAAACTTTCAACAAGACTTGTTCGCCTTCCATGAACTCTAAGTCTCTAACCTTTCGATCTGCATATTCCTTTTGTCTACTTTGCGCCGCTAGAAGCTTTTCTTGAATAGACCTCACTTTTTCCATCGAATCCCTCAAGAGATCAGTACCCCAAGGTCTGACCTCGAACGCATCAAACCAACCAATGGGAGACCTACATCTCCTACCATACAATGCTTCAAATGGGGCCATATCAATGCTTGAGTGATAGCTATTATTGTATGAAAACTCCGCTAAGGGTAAGAAGCTATCCCAATGACCACCAAACTCTATCACACATGCACGAAGCATATCCTCCAACACTTGAATCGTCCTTTCAGACTGGTCATCGGTCTGAGGATGGAACGCAGTACTAAGGTCCAACCTAGTACCCAATTCCGCATGCAATGTTTTCCAAAACTTAGAAGTAAACTGCGTACCTCTATCTGATATGATGGATAGTGGAACCCCATGCAATCGCACCACTTCCGAGATGTAAAGTTTGGCTAATTTTTCTGCATTATAAGTCACCTTGACCGGAATGAAATGAGCAGATTTAGTTAACCTATCAACAATCACCCAAATGGAGTCATACTTACCCATTGTCTTCGGAAGACCAACCACAAAATCCATTGCAATTCTTTCCCACTTCCATTCTGGAATGGGCATTCTCTGAAGCGTTCCTCCGGGCCTTTGGTGTTCATACTTTACTTGTTGACAGTTTGGACATTTGGCAATAAAATCCACAATGTCACGCTTCATTCTACTCCACCAAAAGTGTTGCTTTAGGTCACGATACATCTTGGTTGCGCCCGGATGTATAGAATACCTTGAACTATGAGCCTCTGTCAGAATAGTGTTGATCAAATCATCGACGCGGGGTACGCATACCCTTCCCTTGATTCTCAAAACACCTTCCTCATCGATTTGTGCTTCCTTAGCCTCCCCTCGCAATACTTTTGTTGACACCCAATTTTGACCGACCTTTAACCATTTTTTAGGATTATATTCGACTAAATACGTATTTTAAAATTTACTTAAAGTTTCGAAGTTTTAGTCGATTTTTCTCAAAAATTATATATTTTAGTATCATTTTCTTTATAAAATTATTGTAAATATCATTTCAAATGTTTTAAAATTTAGATGATTTTCAATTATACAAATATTTTAATGTATGTAGTATTTTAATAAAATTATTTAAATTCTAGCCTATTCTATTCTAAAATCTTCCAATTCTAGCCACTTGAATTAGAGTTTTATTACAATCATAGCCTCCCTTTCATTTCAAATCTAGCCACTTTAATTGTAATTTTAGCAATTCTATATCTTTGCTAATATAATTTCAAAACTTCATCTTTTGATCTCATCCGTCCATCTTAAAAAATAAATCCTAAATCGAATCCTAACCCTTCATCGCTATCTAATCTAACGGTTGTGATTAACTCTCATATTCTCTCAACATCTAAAATAATCCCTAAGATTTTTCATTCAATTCTTCTCCTTCCCCTTCCTTGGCAGCCGCCAGCCCCCTCTCTCTTTCTCCCCATTCTTTTCCGGCGACCGCCTCTTTCTCCCTCTTTCCCTTCTCCTTCTTCCCTCCTCTTCTCTCCCATCCGCTTCCTCCACTGCTCCATCTCTCCCCGCCTTCTCTTCCCCATCGTTGGCAACAACAAAACAACAATAAAAGAAGACCGACGGACGGCAGCAGCTCCGGCGGAGGATCAGCAAAGGCATCGACCAGCATCCCGGCGTCATCCTCTCCTCTCCTCTCTTCTCTTCTCCGTCCATCTCTTCATCTCTTCTCCGCATTTTTTTTAATCGCTGGCAGCATTCAGGCGAGCTGCCAGGCAGCAGCAACGCACGCCAGCAGCACCAGCGCCTGTAGAGGCGCACGCCAGCAGCAACTCAAGGAAACAGAAGCCGCCGGTGAAGGCAGCAACCAGCAGCCCACCAGCCGCCTACCTCTCCCCTTCTCCCATCGCTTCTATTCTTCTTCTTCTCCCTTTCTCCGTCTCCTTTTGCAGCCAGCAACTAGCGAGACAGCAGCTTGCTCTTCCTCTCTATTTTCCAGCGAAGGACGTACCAGCAGCAGATCAAAACCAGCAGCTCCGATCAGCCCCAACAGTGACAGGTTTGGCCATATATTCCGGCAAGAACGACATCGAAATCCGGCGAAACTCAAAGACGGATCTTAACAGATCCGTCCAGGTTCGATTTCTCTATTTAGTTTATTATTCAATCTCCTAATGTTATTATTGTGTCTATATATAAAATTTTCAGCATGTTTAATTTGAAAAAATAAGTGGCTTCAGCTTGAGTATTTTCGTTTAGCTTCTTTACTTGTCATTTAATCTTAGAGTGCGTTCATTGTGATTATGTCATTTGGTTTACCAAAATGATTATCGTTGGAATGAGCTTCCCATATGATTTGATTATCACATATTCCCTCTTGATGTAATAAAAAAATTGGTGACATTTTACCTCTTTGTAATCGATTGTAAACCTTTTGAAAATTAAATCTAGCCTTAGCGTTTCTTTATTTTCTTGAGCGTAGAATCTTTGAAGTGAATGATAGGCTTACTACAAGCAGAAGACTAACTTAATCATGAAAAAGCTTAAAAACTAAAATACAAAACATTAACTCAAATGAAAAACTCTAAATGACAATGATGCAAGTCGGGACAAGACTTATGCCATCCTAACAACTGAAATTAACTTTAATCCACCAGAAGAAAAGTGGAATAACATAGCTAAGTCAAATTCCATGTGTTATCAACGAAGCTCCTGTTGATGATCCTGAATACCTGGGTCTGTATGATGAGAAGATGCATGCCAAATGCCTTAGTTCGTCAAGGTTAGAGCATGTAAGGGGAATTCTAAAACATAACATAAGTTTGAACTTGATAAAAAATAGAAACATACTTACCTCTTTTCAAACTTGATCAACTCAATAAATACTCAAGGATACTCAAAACTACTTAACTTACTCACTCATAAGTACTCAAGGATAAGATACTTAACTCAGTGATTCGATACTTGATTTCAAAGATATTATACTCGACTCAATGAAGCACATATCAACTAAACATACTCAACTTAAGGTACATAACTTGAAATACTCAACTCCTGATAGATAACTGAACTCATTTCAATATAAAACACTTTAAAACAAGTGCAACATAGAGAAAGTTGTTTAAAAACATGATGTCTACTTGTGCAACGCATGAATGAAGTCTCATACCCAAATTCATACTAACAGAACCCCTTGAGGAACCATTCAATTACTGTGGGAATTTCTGTTACCGAAAACCATCACTTAAGAGCTATAGTGATGATACAACGATCTACCTCATGCTTTCAGCGCATCCTATACCTTACCAATGATATAGGACCTGATCTATTAAGTGGATCCACTAATCTATGTTAAAAGAATTCATCTAAAAAGTATGAACCTTTTCTACCTATTGACTACTACTTGGTTTATGTGTATCTTATATCGGTGCTCAATATTACTCGCAAAAATAATAAATTAGATTAACTATTTATGCTACAAACATGCTTCTTTTGTGATTTGAGATTAGTGCTCAAAAACGTTGTTTAAAGGCTATCTTGGAAATCTTTGTTTCCTCTCTTGCTTTATTTATAACGTGATTACTCTTTTATGAAAACTAGTTCGGAAGCTCATCGGAAATCTCAGTGTACGTTCTTATTTAAATGTGAAAAATATTTTAAATATCTTTTGGAAATAATTAGTTCCCATATGCTTCTTTGAGAAAAAGACTTCAATTTTTACTTTGTATTGAGCTCAAAACTTAAGTCTTAATTTTTTTTAAATGTTTGTAAAAGACTACTTAAAATATGGTTCATGCCGAATAATCGACATGAATGACTCAATTCAATGTTTTCAATAACCAAAGATAGAACTAAATACTTGGAACTAAAGAACTTTAATGATACTACTCTTATTGATTTTTTGACTTGTAGAGTTCATGTGAAATTATGGGCATGAAATATTCAACTCAAGTACTCATAGATGCTTCTCAAAAGGGATTAGGCTCTCGATACTTAAAAACTTAGAACTTGAAGATACTGCTCCTCTCAAAGGTACTAAACTTATGGGTTCATCTGGAATTTATGGGCATGAATGACTTGAATCGATGGTCCACATAACAATATGAAACTAAAAACTTAGTTCAAGCCTATAATTTATCTCAAAGGATTCACAATTAAACTCACAGTCTTTTTTGAACTCTACTCTTAACTCTCTCTTGAATGTGAAGTACGAATTCAAGAGTTATAGTTTATGATAATAAATATCTCATGAAAATTAGGTACACTCATGAATACATTATTCTCACTCTCATAGTCACTAGCTCGAGTCTAGAAAAAAGTTATTAGAATTTGTCGAAGACTCCCTTAAAGGACAAAAAGGGATATTTTGAAAAAAATATTCATAAGAACTCTGAACACTTGACTCTCAACTCAACCTTGAATGTGATTTATGAATTCAAGGTTATGATTTTTTTATAGGAAAGGTCTCATGGTGTTTAGGAACGATTTTAAATAGCTAAACATGATAAGAGACTCAAACCAATATCTATGAATGGGTCCGCGATCAGATAGGCTAAAATTTGGTTTCGTAAATGTATTTGAGGCAGAACAACTCGTGTCAGCTCCGCGACACAAAATAAAAATTCTGAAATTTGGGAACCCGCCCCACGACATGCAACCACCTCGAAATTTCGTCCGATGATTTTTCTTTTTTTTTTCTATCCCAAAGTCGCCTAAATTCGATTCTTTTTATCAATCCCTCTATAGAATTAGATACCCCGCACATGTACACTCTAATCTAACTCAAACCACTTTATAAATCGACATATTAACCTCAACAACTCTTCAATCTCAACCCAATTCATGAACAAAAATAAATTCATGAATAAATAAAAAGAACATCAAACCTTCAACTTTTAGATCTAATTTAAAGCTGAAATTAACATGATTGGCATGTGGGTGAACAAAATCAACACTATGGAAGATTACATTTCCTAAGAAATCATCTTATTGAAACACTTGAAGGAAAACCTTGATATATGAACCCTAGCCTTAACATTTCTTGATTTTCTTGAGCGTTGAATCTTTGGAGTGAATGAGAGTTTTGATTTCGGAAAACTGATTTTCGATATGTTTAGGGCAATTTAGATAACTTACTATGGGTTTTAGGACCAAAATACCCCTAAATAAATAAAAGAAGCTAACTGGGAGTTGAAACCATTTTTCACAGAGCAGTGAGGTTCATATTTGCTCCACTTTGCATAGCCATCGCGGAGCTGCTACTAGGTTTGCACATCGTTAGTAAATAGTCATAATTTTTTTACTTAGATCTCATAGTTAAAGAAACTCGGTGGCATTGGAAAGTGGGCTCTAAGGGATTTCATTTATTATCTTAGGAGTCTCCTAAATCATTCTGTACTAATAGTTATGGTCATTTGAAGTGGACACAAAACTTTAGAAAAACTTAGGATTGACTTGAATGTTTTTCTCTATAGTTATTATTGGAATTCAAGGTAATCCATCTAGTTATCTTAACACTTGGGAAAATTTAAATTTCTTGCAAAAATTTCACTCGCTACGAAGAACGGATTCGAGTCTTAGTTCAAAAAATTTTCAGGGGTGTTACAATACTTATAACGATTGTTAATGCCTACAATTTGATGTTTTGTGCTTGAAACATTAATCAATAACATGTGTTTTCTAGTTCAAGAAAAGAGGCATAATTTTTCTTCTCCTTCTTGAACTTGGTTAATATTTCTATAAATAGAGGTTCTCCTAACCTAGAAAGTGAATAATTTTTCTATACGATACTTTCCAACCAAAGTATTGAGAGAGTTCGGATGTAAACTTGGAATAATTGTAGAAGACCGCAAAGCTGTTATCGCTTGATGGTTTGTCTAACATGTGGAATTGCCTGTAGGTATCTGCTTACTATTCAAGAGGTAATTCTTGAATAAAAATTTCATCTAGGTTATGTGTTCTAACATGATTATATGTGTCTAGCATAAACGTACTTGTTATATATTATTTGTGTAAGAGGTATGATTATGGTATGATTTTGTTGTGCTTATTGTTTTCGAACAATCAGCATTAATATCAAGCTTGCATCTAGTTAAATAGATACTATATAATATGAATAAGTTTAATTGATTGTACATAGATGCATGATTCTCATGTCTCCCTGAAAATATGGTAAATTTTATAAACTGGCTACTGAAAAATGGAGGCATAGCCAACTTTTAGCTTGTCATCGTAATCCTTGTGGTTAGAGTTTGAAGACTCATACAATCTAATAACAAAAATTATTGGAGATGTTGTTTTAATCATGTTTCAAGACCACATCTTGCAAAGTGGGTCAACTTAAAATTTTAACCCATATCTCTATGATTGTTAAATGGTTTTTTTTCTCTGTTGGCATGTTTAAAGATTTTTTAATTATATATTTTTTCACTTGTAAAAAACAATTTTAAAAAAGAAAATTTATTATCGGTGAGAGGGAATTAGATTGGAAAGGATATGATTGTGAATTTTAGTTTCAAATGATTGGTTCTTAAGATCATAAAGTTTTCGTGTTCATAATCTAAGATGCAAATTGAATATTTCATCGATACGATTGTAGCACAAGATTATATATAATTTATCTTGATTATAAGAACGGTATAGTTTAAACTTTTTGTACTGTTCTTTTCCTATTAACTACTTCCTTGGTCCCGCAAGTAGAAATAAGGCGAGTTATAACGTGTGCACTCTTTAAAAAGAATTCTAAGTGAAAGAATTTTCATTGCATGCAATAACCAATTTGAGAATTGTTATTAATCTAGGTTTACTTTGTTAATTACACATGGTTCCCACAACCCTAGTTGTGGATTTAGTTACCCATTCATTAAAGAACACAATTCATGGTTGATAAACAATAAATCATGAACTTAACTTGACAAATTCGAAGAAAACCCAGAAATTCAACTTGAAACCACACAAATAACTTGAAAACCGAATACAGAAATTTGAATTAATGCCAAAGTTTACAAAACAAATCTCCAAGAACAAACTAAGAAAATAAACAATAAAATCCAACCATAAAAATGAGGTTTTACACCCTATTTATAAAAAAACATTGTCCTAATATAAAAGGAATTCAATTAAGGAAAGTTGTCCAAAAAAGGCAGCTTTAATCGACGACCCCCACTAACGGTCCATTGATGAAACGACAGACCGTTGACTGCCTCCATATGTCCAGACGTAGCATCTTAATTTAGCCTTCAACTCACATCTTCCCGGATCCAATCGACGGACAACCAACACGGTCCGTCGATGCACCTACGGTCCATCGATGCCTTAAATCGTTCCATACTTAGCTTTTCTTCAACTTTGGGTACTGGGACATTTTTTGATTTGATTGATAATTCAACACGACAGACCGTCTATCCTTCCGTAGCACTACATATGATAAGAATTCCCCGAGTTATTTCAAGATGCCTGAACCTTAAGTCGACGGTCACCGTCTACGGTCCGTTAATGTAATGATGGACGATCGATGTCCTTCGTGGGTCAACTCTGCACTAAATCTCCACCGCCTTCTACCTCTTGGTTTAGGACACCTCTCTTGCAAAATAAAGATAAAAAAATATTAAAATTACTACAAAAAGCTTCTAGACACACACCAATCTTAAGGGTCTAGGGACAACTCTCGAACCCTCATATGACGGGTCTCCTCATTAATCTACAAGTCTCTCCTCGCCGCCTCAATATTTGTTTGCACAAGAATCTTCTCCATCAGTGATGCGACTGGAACAATGCCTCTTGGCACACTCACATGGCTCAGGCGGTGCAGTGGGGGCAGTGAATAATGAAGCAAGCACTGTGTTCTCCACTAGATCAACGGGTGAAATCTCGGGCCCCTCATCTCCAGTATGCTCTCAACATCGCCCGTAGACTCGCCACAACCTGCTGAAGAGTAGTCAAATTAATGTTGGGGGCTGGGTGTACTAGATTTTGCAGCTCAAATGCATCTAGGAATTTATGGACCGCCTGAATCTTTCGTTGTGTCTACTGAGCCACCCTCTTCTCAATTCAGTCCTCAGCCTTGGCAATGGAATTCTGTATCCAAGGCTGGATATGATGCAGCAAGGTGGCCATCTGAGCCTCTAACTTCTAGACCCTAGAAATCAGGACCAATGATGCTGATGGTGGGGTAGAATGGGAGGAATTGGGTGACCTACTCATGCTATGGGCGGACTCGACAAGTGTGGTCTCCATAGGATCTGAAGTGGCAGGATAATCCCCTTGGGATAACTCTACCATATCCCCTAAATTCTCACTCAGCAGGTGCAACTCATTTCTAGGCACACTGTGAGGTGCCGCCATATTTGTCTCATCAGGGATGAGGCCTATTTCTAATTCCTGTTAGAGTATGGAGGACATCAATGTGCCACAAAGGCACTCTAGAATCCCTGCATAACTGAAAAATCATATAGGCAAACGGGTAAGTAGTAGAGGTCGTAAAAGCCCTGTCATGTATCACAAAGATCTACAACTTCACGAAGTCGGTCTCCGACTCAGCTACCAGTGCTACTACCATGACTGCTCTGTCCCATATAAGGATGTTATCTACTGACATGGGGGGTGGTCTATTGAGGACTATCATCCAGAAGAACTTGGATGCAAACGTGAGTTTGGCCTTCTTGATAAGGCCTGTGGAGTGCAACAACCAGTCTGCTCCCGGTAGTTGCTAAGCAATCCACCTTTTGGTGGGATCTCTCTGATCTCTGCTCCACTGAAACTTGCCACTCCTGAAAAAATCCCACCTCTAATCAAACTCTGGAGTAAGGGGAACTCTCGCGGCACTAGTGGACACACCGTACAGTAACTGGTGGATGGATGTAAAAGAAATGACCACCTGGCAGCCTCGAAAAACCTCTTTGATATATGACACCAGACTTCAAGCGATCCACTCAATCTTATGGAGGGTAAACAAGCAATGCACCCTAATCAAGGACTATATGAAGACTCCCTATAGGAATTGTCCGCTCGACTTTCACCAAACGAGTCATCACCATCTTTTCATTCAGCATCTTAGCGTCCCAGTATATTCGATACTAACCATTGACGCACCACCGGTTTGGCTAATCAGGAACTGGTGCAGGGACATTATCTTTGAGTGACGGAGCTAACTCCAAACTATGGTCCTCATTAGATGAGGCATGAAGGGCATACACTTTTGGGTGAGTTGCTCCAAGTTATACAGAAATGGAGGCTGTGGCCTCATTCAACCCCGTAAAGTGGTCCGACTCTTATCCTGAAGCCTCGTTAAAGCCAGTCATTCCATCAAAACCCGATCAAGACCCATACAATGTGCAGACAGTCTGCGCTCCTCATTAGACTAGGAGGACGAGACTACTCCAAACGCCTCCTTCTAGGGGGTGCACCGAGTGTCTGTAGTAGCTGGTATAGGGGTTCGGGTTCCTGGGGTCATGTATATCGGATCCCGCTCATCATCGGAATTGCTGATAATCCAATGAGATTGTGCCACTGACTTTGACCAACCCTAGAATAGACGATTTCTTGTTTGGGGGCCATATTTACATGGAAAGGAATTTGTTATTCTCATTGCAATCCGACTACACAAGCAAAACAATCAAAACAAAACCTTGAAAACAAAGCACAGACTATTGCAGAATCAGTACTAGTTCATGCGAACTATCGACGGCCCATCATTTAAGTGACTGTCTATCGATAGTGTCCCTCATTGGACACTTAGGAAATTAGTTTTAGTCTTCATTCCACAAACCTCTCAGTTGGAAACGACAGACGTGCAGAACGGACCGTCGATCAATCAAAGATCCGAAGTCAACTTCTGTTGTCTGACACTTAGAATAAGTTTAAATCTCTCACATTTCAAGGTTTCAGTTGGAAACGATGGATGAGCAGAATGGCCCATCGATGAATCGACTGACTGTAGTCCACTTTCATCATCTCAAAGTTCATCAATTTTAATTTTTACCAATTGATAGACCCCATCGACGGTCTATTTTTCAACCGATGGTCCGTAGACGGTGTCTCGTGCTGTTAGTCAGAGAGAAATTTTAGACCTTGTTTTTAAAAGCACAATTTGATTACTTTTAGACCTCAATTAGTTCACCCAACTCATAACAAAGTGTATAAGACTAATTCTTCATCCTTAGGGTTTGGATTTCGCAAGTTTTATTCTTGAATTCTACGATGATATTAAACCTTAATTCGGAACATCAACAATTATATTATTTTTACAAAGATTACACTCCAAACTCATTCACTTTATATCATTCCAAGGGACATATTACCCAAATTTAACAAGTTAATATGCAATTTTCTCCTTAAGTCAAGACCCACATACGAATTTTTCGTTTCTAACAGCAAATGAACGAGAATTCATTAAGCAAAGGGAATTGAAATACCTGAAATAATAATTTGAGTGAATAATGGGTGATCTTCTCAACAACAAACATACATGACTTCCTTCAAATGTCAACCGGAGAAAATAAGTGATACAGAGTATGATATGTGGAATTGAGGGTTTCGGGATTGTAGGGGAAGTTGGGAGTTTCAGGGATTCTGAAGAAAATTGAAAGGAGAAATATGTGGATTTAATGGAAAAGTAAGGAAATAAGGGGAGGGAAACAATTGGGAGAGAATTTGAAAAGATCTTTGGAGGTTAACTAAATAGTTTTCTTTAAATATAGCCGGTCGGGTCAGGTTGGGTCACTGATTTTTTGAACTCAAGATACCACGTCGACGGTCCGTAAGTCAGTCAACGGACCATCGACTTGACCGTCAATTGCACAAAAAGTTAGTCAAAAGGACTTGACATACTTGGGATCTACGAACACCATCAACAGTCCGTTGAGTGAATGATGGCTCATCAATTGGTAAGTAGTCTCTACACCAGACCATTTTCGGTAGAATACTCGAGTTTGGTCCTTCCACATTGAACACCTATTAGGCTATTCTTTTTATGTTTTTCAGGAAAATTTTGAGACACGTACCCTAAACTACTTTCTAGACAACACACTAAGAATAATACATGAATATGAGCTTTGTAATGAGAGAAAATCATTCATTTCATTCCTTCAATGTTCGGTCACCTTCATGAGAATGGTTGAAAGTATTCTCTTAATGTGTTTCACCTTATAATCTTTGAGGCTCTTTCTCTCACTGGGGAGGTGGTATATGTATCTTTCCTCCTATTCTAGGCTTCGACCTTCATCATCCTCTTTGCCAAATAATCAATCTGAGTATAACGTGGGTAGAATAAAGTCTAATACTACCTCTAGGTTCATTTTAGCCACATTGTCGAGTAGTTGAACTGCTGCTGAGTATTGATGCTTTCCAAGACCACCCGGAACAAGATTGTTAACAGTCTCTTGGTTATGAGGCGGAGACCTCGGTAGAAACAATTAATGAGTATTATGTCAGGAAAGTTATGACTCAGGTATTGAGTAATTATTCCTTTAAACCTAGCCCAGGACTGGTGAATCCTTTCACCTTCCAATTGTTTGAAGGTTAGGATTTTTCCCGACTTACATTATATCTAGTGTAGGCCATTCAAATTTTTTGCATGTAGCACATTACATACTCACCTTAAACATTAACAATCAAAATAAAAACAAAGCTTAAAATAAGGTTAGTAGAAACTCTAACTAAAAAGAACAGAAATCAAAATTTAACTACATCTTTGCATAACACCACTCCGACATCGACACCATTTTGATGCTTATAGTGACCAACGATACTAACCTACGGTATGAATGTCTACGATCGTCAATTGTTTAGTAACCCAACCAAGGGTTAGGGTCGGGTTCATGTCCCAAGGGAGTGGTTTCGAGATGATGTAGTCAACTAGAATTTTATTCTTATTAGTCTTATCTAAAGAATTTAAGACATAATAACATTACAAGTCAAAGTAATGAAACCAAAGGTCAAATAACGAATGAAGGTTTTGTCACAAGTATAGGTAGTTTGGTATATGCTTTCGATAGGAAATTTGCAAGATAATTATTACTAGGTTAAGCGTTGGGTGGAAATAAGTTCCCTCTCGGGCAACTTACCCCATTTCCAATGTGTTCCTCTTGGACACCCATTTGTTGCATGAAGACCAGCCTATGCTTTAACCCACTCGCTTTCTCGATCTGAGTGTTAGGATATTGGACTAGGGCTCACCCTCTCAGGCTGAACCTCTTGTCGAGCACTTCTTAAGCCATTAGTCTTGTGGTCTTAGTTTCGCGACCTCCCTCTCGGGCAAGCTTAAAACAGATGGGTTAGGTTGTATTTGCAACTACAAACCTATTATGTTAAACCATAACAACTAGGTGAAATCACCATTAAAATAAATTGATCCTATATGCAAGCAATACCCAACTAGAATATCAACTCATATTTTCTATACCGCACCCAAAGAATAGGGTTTCTTAGCCACGCATCAAGCTATAACAAATTACACCTCAAAATGATAATGAAATCAGAATGATATAAGAGATTAAACCTTAATAGTGAGAAAAGGAAGAAAAATACAGAATAATCACTTCCATCTTGGGGAACATGAAACCCTTCCTTCTTCAAGTCCCCCACAAAACCCTCCCTAATCTTGAGATGAAGTTCTGAAAAAATTAATAACAATGTTCGGAATATTAATATAACACCTACAACTAGTATTTATAGGTAACTGATTAGGTGTTGCACCAGACTATTCGGCGAGGCTAGCCGCGATCAACGAATGACTGGGAGATATACCCTTCTTCTGGTTAATCATCTTTTGTGCTATGCCTTCAACATGGTTGTGACATGAATCATGGGGTGGCATATGTCTGCTTTGCAGAAATTTATGGCGACACGCGGAGTTCTTCTTTCATCGCCTTTAGATCCACTTCCTTAAGAATTTTATGTACTGTAACAAAAGGTAGAGTTCTTCACTTCTGTGATTCTCCAAGTGTGATTGGCAAGGCTCAGGCTTCAGTTGTTACGTTCTTTTGTTTTTTTGTTCCCTTTTTCTCGTAAGTGTTCATGCTTCTACTAAAACTTCAAATGCCTTAGACTTAAGAATTTTCATCATATATTGAGACTAAATAAGCAATTGAGGACACTATTTCTAAAAATAAAGCCCCAAATGAGTCCAATTGGTGGCTTATCAGTTGTGTCCAGTTATGAAACCACACACTAGTATGTCCTTTTCTAGGTTCCCACCAGATCTCTTGATCAAAGAAATCCTTATCTTGTAACATAGCTCTCCAGACTTGAGATCCTACTTTCAAGTCCACCAATTGTGGCCTTTATCTTTTACTGTACTTATTTTACATAAAAATTTTCCATATGGTATTTTTGTTTATAAAATTCCACCACATCCTAGAAATGAAGATTTGGAGACAAGAAATAAAGATCTAAAACCTAAACCTTACTCCTCATTGGGAAGAAAATTATCCCCCCACGCTACCCAGTGAGTTTCTCTTCCTTCTTCTTGAATTTTGCAAATGATTTATGAATATAATCAATGATACATTTAGGAGGCCTGATCGCTTAGAGGAGGTAGAGATGAATGCTATACATTGTTAATCAGTAGTTGCCCCCATAAGATAGAAGTTTCCCTTTCCACATTTGATGTTTATTCTATATTTTCTTGATGGGATCTTCGAAATGAATCGGACAACCCAAGTAAGTTAAAGGAAAACTCCCTTTGCATAAATCTTTGATTTCCTCCACCATCTGAACAGAACTATGAGAAACTTTATTAAACAAATAAAAGAAACTTTTTATTTGTTTTAAGATGTCCTGATGATTGTTCATACATTGTAAATGTTTGAATTATCAACTAGAGAGGACTCCTATCAGCATAGGCAAAAATAATTGTAGTTTTAGCATAGGAAAAGTGATTCATTAGTTCTCTCCATTTAGGAAGACCTTATCCTCTATATACATCTTCTACGTATAGTTGATTTAGAGCTCTAGTTAATAGCTTAGTAGTGAGTATACACAAAGTAGGAGATAGAGGATCTCCTTGTTTAACCGCCGTTGGTAAATGAAAAAAACATGTGCTAGCTTATGAATTAATAAATAGTACCAATCATTAGTAATAATGCTCCTTCTTCTACAATTAAATTTTTTGATTGTGCCAATGAGCCGTCAGATTTAGTAATTTTCCTTATGTAAAGTGTCTTTCTTCTTCCTCTATGAAATAATTTATTGTTCATGTCCCCTTCTTCAACCATTGCACACTAGCTTTTTGTCTACAAAACTCTTCTTCAAAGGGTATAAAAACCTTCAGCTCTGCATGAGCCGTATGAAGAATACTTATGATAACGATAGATGGATCGTCAAGAAATACTTGCTTTTTCAATTTCTATCTCTTCTATAATTGCTGGTTGTTTAAAAATATCCCCAAATTTTTCTTTACTCCACTAGGCTAATGCTTTATTTGTCCTCTTTTGTTTTTGCTTCAGCTATACAAAAATATCATCTAAACTCTTAACCACCCAATTATGTTACACCACTTTTTCAAAATCTTTTCTTTCAGTCCAAAACATGGGAAACCTAAAGGTTTTACAATATTGAATGTTTTTGATTGTGGGAATAAATTTTTTCTTACAGAATTTTGAGAATTTTTCGTTGAACTAGACCCATGTATACGTATTGATATCAAGATATATAGTATTGTTGGATCTACATCAACATCCAAGAAGGACAAAGTTACATTTGTTGGGTTTTTAAAGGTGTGAATGGAAAATTAAGAGTTGCAACTTTTATGAATAGTTGTGACTTCTATGAATACTAATGACTTTAATGAAGAGTTGTGACTTTTATCGAAAGTTGTGACTTTTACAAAAAGTTGTGACTTTTATGAAAGGTTGTGACCTTTCTGAAACTTTGTGACTTTTTCAAAGGTTTGTGACCTTTACAATAAGGTACAATAAGAACCTTTTAACACTGTCCTTTGTATTATATAAATTTAGGGATGTCCTCTCATCTTAGTTGAACAAATTTTTCTGGACTTCTTCGGCTACTCCTAAATCTAGTCTTCTAAGGGTACTTTACTACCGTAGAGTGGTTCGCTGATTTCATGGTTTTAGGTACTGATACATTAGTGAATAATATCGTCCAATCCTAGGAGGATATATTCCATTAACATCGGGTGGTTGAGGGTAAAAATTTTCTTAAGAAGACACTGTGCATTCAGTAGACTCGATATTTTTTCTTTGAGAAAAGTTTTTTTTTATATTTTTTTGAATATGTTACTGATTCTATTTTCTCTGCCGGTTTTAATTTTCTAGTTTGAAAATATGTTTTAAACTATTTTGTTTTTTATCAAGTTCTTCAAGTTTTATTAGTTTCTTATGAATACAAAATTAAACAACAATCATAAGGAAATTATTTTACTCTTGGTATTTCTCTTGTTCTTATGATTGAGAGAAACAAATTATGGAAGTAGAAGATTAATACATTACTTCTCTAGAATTGGGTGATTTGTTTATAAAGGTTGAACTGAGAATATACCATAATAATTGGTGGTATTTCGGTTAAAGATTATACTAGGTAAACTTCTTATTATTTATCTAAGGAGGAGTTTCTAAAAATTAACAATTTTGATATTTATCCCGTCTGTCCGTGGAAAAGATATGCAAACCATATGATTTTTGGATGAATATTCCTTGTCAAACAATGTTGTCTTTAAAATTGTTAATGCACATTTTTATTTGATAGTATCGTATGTCAAATTGTTATAGTTGGAAGACTATTTGAAAAGAAAAACATATCTATGTAATATTCTAAGAATATGTTTAATTCTATTTGGAGTCTAAAACAAACTTTTGTATTTTTGTACCTCATGTGAAATTTGATTGTGAATGATTTTTTTATAGTAAAAACTTTTGAAGTTTTCTAATCTAGATAAATTATATTATGCAATTGATTTGAAGAAAATAAAAACTTCACATAGTAAGTCAATGTTGGACTTTTGACTTCCCATAAACATCACAATTATATAGAAACAAATTGTACAAAAAAAATTATTCTTTATTGTTTGTATTCTAAATACTAAGTGGTATGTCTATTTGTGATTGAGGAAAAATGTCAGTGACTTGGAAACATTGTGTAAAGATTGTCAAATGAAATTGAATTACTATAATCTTTTTTTTGTAGAATAATATATTCAAAAGAGGTTTTATGTTACCAAGAACACTTTGATAACATGGGGAAAAATGTTGAAAAACAATTTTCAAATACTTTAAAAATATTTTTAAGATCATGTTATAAATGTGGACAAAGATAAATTAGATAGAAAATATAATTTAAATTTGGAGCACAAGATAAGAAATTTGATGATACTTTTGTACTATATTATACCCATAAAAGTCACGGAGTATATTTTATATTGTGGCCGTTGAGTTTCTCTTTTAATAATATATGGTATGGTAACATAAAACTACCAAATTATATTATACTTGTTTAAAATGAGTCAGTTCTTTTATGAAAAACGTACACTTAAAATGTTGTGACTTTTCATGAAAATATATCTCTATTAAAGATATATATATGTAAAAACATGAATTTTGTATTGTCTTTATTGGACCAGATGAAACATTATTCATGGGTAGTTCTATAACAATGAAATTGAAAGTTATGGAAAGGTCCTTCCAATAAGAACATTTGACAAGGTGAAGACTCTAATAATATTTGTATCACACAAAATTGTAAGAAATAGGAACAAATATTTGTGAGGAAAAACTACCTCGCAAAGTGATTTTCAAACTCAATATTTTAATTTTTTCCTACTTGCTTGAGCCAAACTGTTTGTAACATAAACACTTGGGGGAATGTCAATTACAAAACACTGATTATCTTATATTTTTTTTCTAACTTTGAGTGCAAAAATGTCAAGTTTATGTGAAATCTAAGTATGCTTAACATTTTTATAAATCTGTTGAAAGAAATTCTAATCCCTTAGAGTTAATTTACACTGACATTTGTGATATAAAGATAACACCAGGCTGTGGTGGGAAAATGTATCTCATACCTTTCGTTTACAATTGCATTAGAACTGACTATTTCTATTTGATGAATGTAAAGGATGATACAAAACAAACGTCTAACCTATATGATAACGAAGTTGAAAATTAATTGGGAGAAAGATAAGAAGTGATAAGGATGGAGAGTATAAATCTCGTTGTGGAGACATATGTTTGGGAACTGAAATTATCCATCAAACTGCCGCCCTATTCACCTCAATCTAATGAAAAACCAAACTTTGAAATACATGATTGATGAATTATTTATAAGTTCAGGTTTACCAGAAAATGTGTGTGGAGGAACTATCCTTACTTCACAAGGGAATAATAAAAAGATTTGTCTTTTCATAAAGAAAGCAATTTTGTTTGTTTAGGACATAATCTATTCAGTACGAGTAAAGGAAAGGAAGGAAATGTAACTTGAAATATTTTAACTGTGGGGTGTCTAGCGAAAGACCAAGTTCCTATTCCTAAAAGGATTAAAATAGGATCTAGCGAAGGGTCTAAAAACATTAGAAAAACGGGGAATGTACTAAATAAAGATATTTAGAGGCGTAGTAAATGTCAAAGGACATCTACTTCCTTCAGATATGAATTTGTAACTTTTTTTATATCTTATATTAGATTAATCCTTTTGGAAAGATGGTGTCAATAGTGAGATTAATTTAATCGTGAGCAACCATATTAGAAGTTATTTGATTTTTTTCCAAGAAAATAAACCTTTGGGTTTAGAATGAGTCCTAGATGGAAAATGTAAGGTGATGGAACTATTTACAAGTACAAAGCAAGACTTTTTGTGAAAGGTTGTAGACAAAAATAAGGTTTTTATTGTGTCAACACATACTCATCATTAAATATAATTATATTCATTCAGATGTTAATTACATTAGCTACGATATAGGATCTCCACATTCATCAAATGTATGTGAAAATAATTTTCATAAATGGAGAATTGTAGGAAGAAATTTACATGGAACAACTTGAAGGTTTGTTCTTAGTAAAGAAAAGAAAATGTGTGAACTTGTGAAGTCACTTTATGGACTAAAACAAGCACCGAAACAATCACATAAGAAATTTGAGAAAACTTTGTTGGTATATTTTTTTTAAGAATTAGAAAAGTGATAAATTTTTTTATATTAAAATCACAAGGTCATTGTTTGTATATTGGTGATATATATTGATCGTCAATAGAGACAGTAATGACATAAGTTCTAAAGATCGTGGATTTACAGATGTTATTTTAGGTATAAGAATCCTTAGAACTCCAAGAAGTTTAGTATAGTCATGTTTTCATTAGATTGAAATGATACTTGACTAGTTCAAATATTTGAATTTTAATATTGTCAGGACTCCATTTATGTGAGATTTTCACTTCAATTAATAAAGGTGAAAGTGACTCACAATTGGATTATGCTATAGTGTTGAGAAGTATGAGGTATATCATAAAGAGTACGCGATTACATATATCATGTGCTATTACTCAATCAAATTCATTGGACGACAATGAAAAGTGTTTTGGTGTATTTAGTATATACTGAAGCATATTTCTTGTATTATACAAATATCCTACAATATTGAAAGGATATAGTGATGCAAACTACATCACCAGAATCAAATGAAGTAAAATTCACGAGTCGATATATTTACTCTTGGTGGAGAGGCATTCTCTTTTAAATTTTCCAAACAGACGTGTATCCCAATATCTAAAATTATCTATCAGCTAGGTTCTCTAGAGAAGGCCGATAATTTCGTTGAAAGACACTGGAATTTCTTGATAGATTTTGTTTTTGGCCCAAACCATTTGCATCAGTTTGATTGTAAAGATGAAATAGGTAGGGCATGAATCATGATGTATAATAGAAAGTCTCATTCTATAATACATTGACATGATATCGTTAGAAAACTACTCTGTAGTGGAATTTCGCAATTGACTATATAAAGTCAAAGGATAATATGTCGGATACACTTAAAAGAAGGCATTGCTAGAGAGAAATATGAAATATCATATAAGGGAATGGTTTTATGGATTCAGACAAGTCATCACAGAGGTAACTCTATCTAGCTAGAGATCCCAAAAGCTAGATTCAAGGACAAAAATAAAGTTGTAATTGACGGTTTGACATTGTCAACCAAGTCATTGCATTCTCAGAAGGGAGAGCTTTTGGGATTTGTTTTGGGGTTTTGATTTGAGTTAGTGATTGTGAGAGAAAACTGAAGGAAAATAAATTTATAACCCTCCCCTAAAATACGAAAAAGACACCTCACTTAAATTAACCATTCAGTGAAGTCAAACTCGAATTCAAATTTCAGATTTTTTCTCGGGAAACAAATTCGCATTGCGGAGCTGCTCCCCCAAAATTTTCAAAAATAATTTTTTAACCAGAAGATTCTGCGATGTGTTTGATCGCAGACCAAGCTTTTGGACTTGGGTGTTCCAATTCTGCGATGCGGACTGGCTCCCTCCATGCACAAAAGCTGCTGCCTCTTGGCAGCTTGCTTGGTCCAAAGAGGGGTCCACGCAATCCTTGGGGGGTCAGACCGATACATTTTAATCCTATATATATTATTTTAACTATTGCAAGCCTTTTAAAAAGTTTTAGACTCGACACAACACTCCTAAACCTAACGAAGACTTAATGACGTTCACTAGTTAAATTTTGCTAGTTTTCGAATGTCATGGTCGTTTCTTAGCGTTTTGGTTCTAACACTTCTTAGAAAAATTTCATACAGATTTTTAGGTCTAAAATCATCATTAGTTATTTTGTGAATATCTAGTCTAGGTCATAGAATTTTTGGGGTGTGTTAATACTTCCCCAGTATGGAACATTAGTCCCCGAATGACACCTTCTGACCTTTAAAGGAAGAAAAGACTCAAGACTAGCAGCCCAACAACCAACAATATATATCAAATGAGTCAAAGATCATTGGATGAATTATCAACTCCTTTCAACATATAATTATAGCATTAACACATAGGAACTTAATCCGCAACATATCACATACATACGCTCAACTTTTCATATCATAAAAGGAGGAACTACCTTCTCCATTTCAATGTGAGCTCCATATGAACATCAAGAATTGTCATGCAGATTTCATATAAAAAAAACACCAAGTATGCTCAATACAGCTTCGATGAATAGTTATAGCACACCACATACTTAAGTGAAAGCCCACCATAAGAAACACATTTCATGGAAAAGAAACAAAACTCAACTTAAGCATGAATTTCTACATCAATATGCACATATTAGAAAAAAAATGATAATCCAATATTATTCATAATAATAATATAAAGAACTACTAATCTAAGCCCTGGGATAGGAGTTAGAGGGAAATACGTAAGGAGAGCGAGACTTCATCACGACCTCCACCTCTCATGTAGCTTCCTAAACAAGGTGGTTCCGCCATAGAACTTTTACGGAGACAAGATCCTTAATTTGTCGTTCAAGATGTCAAACGGGACCTCTTCACAAGAAAGGCCCTCTTTTACCCCTAAAACTTCCAGAGGAAGAATGGGAACCAGTTTCCCTATACACTTTTTGAGCATGGAAACATGGAATACTGGGTGAATCATGGCCAACTCTTTGGGAAATTTCAACTCATAGGCCACACTCTTGACTCTCATTAAAATTTCATACGGCCCCACATACCGGGGAATAAGTTTCCCATTCTTTCCCAACCTCATCACCCTTTTCATGGATGAAATTTTCAAATACACCCAATCTCCCACTTCAAATTCAAGTTCTTTCTTTCTATTGTCGGCATAAGATTTTTGCCAACTTTGAGCCATTTTTAGTCCATACCTTATAACATGAACCTTCTCTAGGGATTCATAAACTAAATTGGGACTTTTTAGAACATACTCACCTACCTCATACCACCGAACCTGGGATCTACACCTCCTCCCATAAAGTTTCTCGAAGGGTGCCATAGAGATAGACGAATGGTAGCTATTGTTGTAGGAGAATTCTTTCAAAGGTAGTTGGTCATACCAATTACCTTTGAAGTCCATAAAGCACACCCTCAAAATATCTTCTATGGTTCGAATAGTGCATTCCGCTTGACCATACGCTTGGGATGAAAGGCGGTACTAAGTTTCACTTTCGTACCAATCCCACTTTGTTAAGCCTTCCAAAAACGAGAGGTAAATTGAGGGTCTTTACCAGAAAGGATGGATAAAGGGACTCCATGTAGCTTCACTATTTCCTTGAGGTACAATTTGGAATAACCTTCTGCCGAATAAGTGACTTTGACGGGAAGAAAATGTGCCGACTCGGTAAATCTAGCCACAATGACCCATATGATAGTCATGTTACCTTCAAGTACAAGGCAATCAAACGATGAAGTCAATGTGAATATCATGCCACTTCCATGTGGGAATATCTATATTTTTAGTTAAGCCACCAGACTTTTGATGTTTCGCTTTTACTTGTTGGCAATTCGGATACTTAGCAACAAAATCCACTATGTCCCTTTTCATACCATTCCACTGATATGTTTCTCGTAAGTTGTAGTACATCTTTGTGGCTTTCGGGATGGAATATAGGGATCAATGAGCCTCTTCCATGATCAATTCCCTCAATTCATCCACATCTGGTACACACAATCTTCCTTGGTGCCTAAACACCCCATCTTCTCCTTGAGAGAAGGACTCATTAAATTTACTAAGGATCGTTTCCTTCAACTCAATCAATAGAGGATGAAGGTGTTGCTTGGATTTCACCTCAAAAACTAAAGACGACTATAAGTTGTGGAAAACCATCATACCACCCTTTGGAGAGTCTTTTAGTTAGACACCAAAACGAGCCAACCTATGAATCTCTTTTACTAACTCTTTCTTATGATCAACCACATGAGTCACACTACCAATGGACACTCTACTCAAGCATCCGCTACCACATTACCTTTTTCGGATAATAAAGGACACTCATGTCATAGTCCTTTAAAAGTTCTAATTATCTTCTTTGATGTAGGTTCAAATATTTTTGGGTTAACAAATATTGTAAACTCTTGTGATTAATGAATACATCAACATGTACCCCATACATATAATGTCTCAAAATTTAAAATGCAAAAACCACGACCGCAAGTTAGAGGCATACACTAATACTTTGCTATGTTGCATAAACACACACCCTAGACCCTCTCGGGAGGTATCACAATAAACCACAAACTCGTCGGTACCCTCCCGTGAAGTCAATACCTGAGTGGAGGTGAATCTATCTATTAAAAAATTTCTTCACAAAGTCCCGACCACTCGAACATGGATTTTTGTTTTGGGTTAAAGCCATTAAATGAGATGCAATAGATGAAAATCCCTCAACAAACCTCCTATAGTAACTGGCCAACCCTAGAAAACTTCAGATGTCTGTAGGATTAAAAGGTGTTGGCCAATTCTTGACCACTCCCGTCTTTCTCAAATCAACCTCTACCCTTTCACAAGAGACAATGTGGCCAAAAAATGCCACCGACCTCAACCAAGATTCACATTTACTAAATTAATCGAAAAAAGTTGGTTATCTTTGAGAACTTGCAAAACTATCCTCAAAGGACACTCTTGATCTCCTAGTATATCAATATATCATCAATAATGACAATCACAAACAAATAAACATAATTTCTAAAAACTCAATTAGTAAGGTCCATGAAAGTCGTCGGGGCATTAATTAGACCAAATGACATCGCTAGAAATTCAAAGTGACCATATCTTTTTCGGAATGCCATTTTAGAAATATCAATCCTATCACTCTAATTTGATGATAACCCGACCTCAAGTCAATATTTGAAAAGAAACTCGTTTTCAGGAGTTGATCAAACAAGTCATCAATCCTAGGAAACGGGCACTTATTCTTTATTGTGACTTTGTTTTATTGACGATAATCGATGCACATTATCAACGACCTATCCTTCTTATTTACAAACAATATCAAGGCATCCCATGGAGATATGCTTAGCTGAATAAATCCCTTATCAAAAAAAATCTTTAAGTTAAGACTTTAACTTCTTCAACTCTGTCAGGGATATCCGATAAGGAAGGATTGAAATAGGTTATGTATCAGGCAATAAATCTATGGTGAGGTCAATCTCTCATTCAAGAGGAATTTCAGGAAGATCATCGAGAAAGACCTCCGGAAATTCCCTCACTAAGGGTACCGACTTTATTGGAGGGACCTTGATCCAAGATCCCTAACTCTTACTATGTGGTAGAGAGAACCGTTTGCAATCAATTTGCAAGCTTTTAGGAATGAAATAATATTTCCCCTAGGATTTGAGTTTCCTCCCTTCCACTCAAAAATGGGTTCATTTGGAAATTGAAATTTGACTACCTTGTCCTACAATCAATAGAGTCAAAGAAGGCATGTAACCAATCCATTCCCAATATGACATCAAAATCTATCATATCAAGTACTATCAAGTCAACTAATGTAACTCTATTGGGAAATGAAATAGGACAACCTTTATAGACTCTTTTAGCCACCACAGAATCACCTATCAGGGTAGAAACCATAAAAGGTTGTCTAATATGTCGGGTAGTATTTAAAATTTCATGGATATAAGAGGGGTCACAAACTACATTGTAGCTCCCAAATCCAACAAAGCATATACATTAAAGGAAAATAATTGTAACATACTAGTAACCATATCCCATGAGCTCTCTTGATCACCTTGGAATTGGAGAGCATAAAGTGATTCTTCTTAGGAGCATCCGGATTTGGGGAACTTGCTTGAGCTTGAGAATTTTTCCTTCCTTGAGCTTTAATCAAAGGGCAATATATCTTCATGTGATCACTCTTGCCACAACCATAGCAATTACCTATGCCAACTAGGCACTTACCATCACGTTTTCTACCACATTTTGAACAAAAAGGCTTCTCAACATAAGTACTACCACTTTTCCCCTTTTGGGGATTAGGAGTAGACACCTTACTCTTGTTGAACCATGGAGAATTAGGACTTCCTTGGTTGAAAAACCTCCTTTTGAACCTTCGTTTGTCTTACACCTCAGATTTAGTCTTGGAAGAATTCCCATCTTCAGTTCTTACCTTCTTTAACTCTCTACCAACTTTATTAAGCTTTTGCTCCTCAATTGTTCGGCATGAACCATGAGACGAGATATGTCCATGCTAGGAATCAACATAGGCGACCTACACTCATTGACCACAAGATAGGATATCCCCATGAAAGATTTGTTCATCTTAGCCCTAGAATCCGCAATAGTAGTAGGATCATGTTTTGATAGTTGAGTGAACTTGAGAATATACTCCTTCACGCTATACCCCCTTGAAGAAGGTTGATAAATTCTTGCATTTTTTTCTCCCTTAATTCCAAGGGAAAGAACCTATCAAGTAAAGTTGTCTTGATAGCTCCCCCATGTAATCCAGCCTTCTGTAACCAGCCTCATATCCTTAAATTTCTCAAACCATACTTGAGACACATGTATGAGTTGTTAGGCGGCTAGTTCTGACTTTTATTTAGAAGAAACATCCATAGCATCAAGAATTTTCATCACTTCATCAATGAACCCTTGTGGGTCCTCCTCCACCTTAGAACCATAGATAGTAGGGGGATTCATCCTTGTGAAATCCCAACTCCTTGAAGTGGTGGTGTTAGCATTGGGGTTCACTTGCACCCTTGTATCGCTAGAAACTAGGGTAGCCAACACTTGAGTCAAGATACGAACGGCGACCTTATCTCAATATAGACATAACCCCTTATTAAAGAGGGACTTGAGGGTTTTGAGGACTTGAGGAGGAACTGCCTCATTCAAATTCTCCTCTTTGACCCTTCAAGCGTTGTTCCTTCTTTTATCCATTTCCTATAAGCTCAAGAAAGAGATTATAAGAAAGTATTGAATAAAGCCAAGACTTTCAGGCACGACTAAAGAATAACAAGAGAGTGAAAGTTCCTAAGCATCACATAGTCTCTCATTCATAAGTGTGGCACGCTTCACAATTATGAATAAGACCCTAAATAGACATTTTTAGTGAGACATCAACCCTAAGATCCCTCAACATCATGCTCTTATACCCAGTTTTTTACGATCCAAATTAATCACTAGGTGTAACCGACGTCTTAGTCCTCGAAGAGGACTTAGAAAAGCCCTTAGCATTCGTCATAGCACATCATAGGTAAAGAAAATATGGAAAAATGAAAAGTTTTCTTTTAAAAAAATATACTTATACTCCTCGCATATCGCTTATGGGGTTTACACCCCTCACTTATGAAACTTACATAGGCTTCTCACATAGCATTTATAACTCACTTGGTCCAATAGATAGTCTAACATTTAACTAACCACAAAGTGAATCACAATAGTTTGGGCAGTGACCTGGGTCAATTACAATATGCCCATATAGGCTACAAGGAAGTCACAACATGAGAATGAAATAATTGTATCAAAACATAGAAAAAACTAATAAGGCTTGATGGGCTTCTCTATCCTCGAAATTCATGAAGACTAATCAATCGACTTTATGAAGATCCAAGTCTTCTTATCCAATAGCTATGAATCTCCTC
Organism: Solanum lycopersicum; assembly: GCF_036512215.1. Classification (NCBI taxonomy): domain Eukaryota; kingdom Viridiplantae; phylum Streptophyta; class Magnoliopsida; order Solanales; family Solanaceae; genus Solanum; species Solanum lycopersicum. Next base: position 19,094,650 of record NC_090803.1, on the reverse strand, counting down.
AATGGTCCGAACCTAAAATGTTTGGGAAAAAGGGAGAAATATGGGTTAGTACAAATCACATTTACTAAGTACGACTTCTATACATAAAAATCATTAATGCATAAGAAAAGGACATTTTCATAAACATTATGCTTTCTATCAATTAGACTCAACATTCACACATATATAAGCATAGAAAGTTAATTCAACATAATATCAATCAAACCAAGTATACAACCCAAGCAATACTTTTGCAATGCCAAGGATAAATCCCCATAACCCTATCCAAAGATAAGTATCACATTAAGAAACCCACTTCATACTTGCAAGATATTCTCATATTTCCATAACATGCTTTAGACATCAATACTACTTAAAATAATCATAATCATAATCATAATCATAATCATACTAATAAGAGAACAATAATAAAACCATCCCTTAGGATCCCACATGTGCAATGTGTAAGAGAAGTTTCATACTATCCCTTATATTATGTGGTAGACCTTAAGACAACCGTACTAAGACTTGACATACTTAACATATTCATTTACTTTTAGATTAGGGAGATAAGTGAAATAACCAACAAGAGAAAATGTGAGCTACATGGCATATTGTGTTCTACTCCCATAACAAAAAGAGAGGCTTAACACTTGTCTAATGTGTAACCATTCGTACGTAGCTATCTAGCTGGATGCACTAAGCTAGAGTCCTATGTGGGCAAATAGTTAAGGGTCAGGGAGATTGTTGCTAGAAACCTTGACTTAGTAGACATGTAGGTTTCCATCTCATAAGACAACACGTAACTAGGGAATCCAAACATACTAAAGTGAGGAAACTATGTGGGAGGACGGACTTAGTAAATGTGAGACCTCCATCTCATTTACATGCCCTTTTACTTCTAAGCATCTATTCTCTTTAGTAATGTTCATACTCATCATACAAGATCACATTAGTCTCTTCTAGAACCCTATGTGAACTTCTTATCATAATAGATCATAGAAATTCATGAGTGAGAACTATCCTTTCACTTTAGAGACCACATAAAAGTAAGTAAACATTTTACTTAATACTTTATCATATTAATATGAAACTACTTTCAATCATACAATAATCGTAACATAACATGAATACGTAGCTCATGTATAATTCAATTTCCTAGGATTAAGGATGAGCAACAACTATGATTACAAAACAACCACACATTATACATAGAAACATTACTATCTAAGTAACCCATGATTCACAATTGAATTTAAGAAGAACAATTCAACATACTTTCTTTTCCCCTTCCAAGAACATTCATACATCCATTACTAAAAATACATAAACATTTACATAAAAAATGTAAATTCAAGAAGATATTACATAATTAACAACAACATATTCGATCTACATGTTTATGATCTTCACAATTCATCATATCTATTCAAGGTTTTCATGAAATTGGGGGAAAGATATGGGTCAAGTGAAAATATCATAGTAAATAATCAATTAACCATCAATATATACTTGAACAACATAATTCATCACAATTGATTTATAATTTCATTTTTCAAAGAAGAACCATGTGAGAAGAAAAACCCTTAAGGTTCGTTCTTCTTGAATTCAATTATCATGTATGATTTACTTGTAATGCGTCTATGTATAATGTGTGGTTGTGATTTGATAGTATGTATTCCTTAACCTTAAACCTAGACTATTGAATTGACTATTAAGTATGAAAGTATTTTAAGATATGATCATTATATGATTGAAAGTATCTTCTCATGACTACGATTAATTGTAGAGTGAAAGTTTTACTCATTTGTATGTGGTTTTCTAAAGTGAAAGGGTAGTTCTCACTTATAATATCTATCAGCTATTATGATGAAATATTCACATAGTACTCTAAGAAGGGACTAATGTGATTTTGTATAAAGAGTATAGATTACTACTAAAGGAAATAAGTGCTTATCACCGAAAGGGAACGTAAATGAGATAGAGGTTTAATGTTTAGTATGTCCTGCCTCCCACATGGGTTTCTTCATATTTAGTAAGCATGGATTTCCAATATATGTGTTGTCTCATGATATGGAAACCCCCAAGTGAGTATGTCAAGGTTTCTAGAAACAATCTCCTTGACCCTTAACTATGTGCCCACATGGGACTATAACTTAGTGGATACACTTAGATAGCTATGTTGATTGGTTATACCTTAGGAAAGTGTTAACCCTCTCTTTTCGGTGTGAGATGATAACACAAAATTCCATGTAGCTCACATGGTCTCATGTTGTATATTGCACTTCTTTCCGTAATTTAATAATTAAAAATGAATAAGTCAAGTATGTGAGATATTACTAGGGGCTTATATTAGTTTTTACTACAATGGGTGAGGGAGAGTATGTGACTTCTATTACTCATTAAACATGTGGGATCCCAATGGAGGTTCTTAGTAGTGGTCTTGTATGATTAAGTTGATTTCATGGTATGTATATCAAGTTATATATGACCTTATGAATCAAGTATGTTATGATAAAATATGGAGTTATGATGTATGTGTGAAGTAGATGACTCATTGTGATATTTAGCTTTGGATAGGGTTATGGAGTTCTATTCTTGGCATTGCACAAGTGTTTCTTGAGTTTCTTATATGTTGGCTCGACTTATAATGATGTGTATGTTGATTTAATTGACACTAAACATGGTTTTCACTAATTGTGCTTTTTCTCATGCATTTCATGATTTTATGCTCATGAACCATATTTAGTGTAACACTATGAAAGTCTAAGACTTATTTAAGAGCCTAACATGAGTGTTTAAAGGTTGTATCTTTGTTTACGGTCAAATTTAATGCTTAAAATTCATTTAATAAGTTTTAGATTCAAAACATCAAGGAACGTCCATGACGTCGGAGAGTAGTGCAAAAGGTGCTAGCATGCCTTTGCATATTTGACTAGGTTTTAAGAGATAGAATATGATAAAATTTGGTGGTAAGGTGTCTAACACATATTAAAGTTTTTTTTAGGGTCAAAACTTTTGGTTACGAATCCTCAAGGACTTCCCAAAGGGTCCTTGAGGAGGATCATTGCATTGTGGCCAAAAGTTCTCTTGAGATAGTCGTTAGACGGTGTTATGCTACAAGGATTGGCCTGATCGACGAGGTGTCGATGGCCACCATCGATGGGCACTTATAATTTTTGTAAAATGTTCCAGTTTGGTAACTCGCTTACAAAAATGACGACTACATAAGACAGTGGGGGTCTTGGCCGTTGACTGACCTATGGCCCATATGTCGGGGTCTCGTAAGTCAGGGCCACTATTTTATTGTCAAGTTTTAATTAGTTAGTTTAATTAATTAATTTGGTTAGGGGTTTAATTATTTATTATGGGGTATTTAATTATGTTAGTTAATCAACTATATAACCTACCCAAAGCCTTAACTCAACTAAACTCATCTCAATTCCCAAACTCAAAGTGCCCTTCCTTCTCTCTACTCTCTCTCTCTCCCAAAGAAAATCCAACCAAAGTTCAAGGTAGGTTTTAGGGAATAGAAGTCAAGTATTGTTCCATAAATCTTCATAAAATACCAAGTTATGGGAACTCTTCACCTTTTTGATTCCTTTCGCCAAATGTTTCTTCCAAAATTGATTTTCAAAAGACGAGTTTGATGTGGGTTTCTGTCTATTATGAATTTGATCTTCTAAATTGATTTTTCTATGGTTTATTTTGGTTAATATTATTTTATTAAGATTTATTATGATTCAATAATGCTATTTCTTGATATATTGACCTAGTTTGTGGAGGATAACCTTTTCCCCTACATCCTAGGTTGTGATCTTAAATTGAATTGTATAGTAGTGATGTAATTTACTTGGTTTATGTGTAAATTACTATTCTATGATGTTGTTGTATCAGTTGATGAATGAATTTGGATTGCTTGATTGTAAGACCATGTTGATGACTATGGAAGAGGAGGAGGTAGGGGTTTTGTGTTCTTTAATTCATGACTTTATCGTGATGACTTATACCGACTGATGTTGATTCAAGTTTTAAGAACAGGTCTAATACTCAAGAGGAATCTAGGAGTGCTAAGGTGAAATTGGAGAAAAGAGGTCGTTCTTAAAATGTCAAACCTACATGTGTCACTTGTAGAAAGAGACATTATGGTGAGTGTCTAAGGGGTACTTGAGTTTCTTTGATTGTGTAAATGATGGACACAAGGTGAGAGATTGTCCTTCCATTTCTTCTATAGGAAGATAGGGTAAAAAAGTTTCTCCAAATGTTTCAAAAGATGATGTTCAAGAAACGAGGCATTTCTATACACTCCGGATTAGAGGAGAGAAGCCGGATGATGGTGAAGATGATGAGGGTAAGTCCTTTCATTTCCTTTTAGTTATATGAGTTTCTTTTAAAGGGGGAGTATGGTTGGTAGATGGGATAAAAAGTCATAGAAGCATGTTGTATGTGCATTATGTTTAGGAGTTTCGTTGAAATTGAATTTCATTAACTTCTTGTACTGTGTATTTTATGAAATTATGATTATGTGGAAAAATGTGTTTATATGATTTTACCTTGCATATTAGCATGTTTCTATAATCAATTACCTAAAAGTTGCATTTTTTTGAAAAAAATTGCCTAATTATTGTAGCATTGGACTGCTCACTATTAAATTTTTTTAAAAATTGATTAATTCATTCTTTGGTTTAAAATTGTTGTAATGTGGTTAGAACTAATTTGAGTATGATATTGAATATAAAATGAGTTTTTGCTATTTGGAATGAAGCTTGTGAGTTTTATAACATAATGAGTCATAAAATGTTCTTACAGTTTATTGTTGTGTTGTGAATCTCTAGACTATCTAAAATAGATGTTCTCTTATATGTTAGAATTTTATTAGGTGTTATATGGAATGGTTATGATCTGCTAGTTGAATCTCTTTTCTTGGAAGTGTTCAAAGAGTGGTAAGTGTCATTCGAGGACGAATGTTGTCCAAGTGAGGGAAATGTAAGATCTAGAAAATGGCCTAGGTGGAATAGATCCTAACATGTTGTTAATGATGGTCTAAGGTCCAAAATAGGTCTATAATATGGTATTGAGGTAGTGTTTAAGAGTTTAGGTGCATTTTGAAGTCAAACGTAAAGGGACGACCAAGACATTTGACGTCTAAGTCACTTATGTTCCTCATATGTGGTTCTATGTCTTTTTATGTGATTCATGAGGTTATGATGTCCTTATATTAGTTTTTATGTTTTATATAGGCAGTGTGTCATGTTTAGTGAATTTTGGAGGTCAAACATCTAAGAACATCCATGATGTTCGAATGGTTTGCGCACGACCTTGTGTGTCTACACATATTTCTTTGTGTTTTACATGTTTGTTTTGGATGAAATTCATATGATATGTCCTAAAATCGTATATGATTATGTTAATGATCCTTGAGGAAGGACCCAAGTTGTTATCCAAGATTGTCCAATACAACCCCAAATGACTGAGGCAATCAACGACTCGTGGGCCAGTCAACGCCTCATCGATGGGTGGAATTGTTGTATACATAGGTGTGGGAGAAGATGCATCCAAAGACAAGCCACAACCCCAAACCATTGACCAATAGTATAGTTCGTTGGTCAAGGGACGGGCCATCGATGGGCAATCGTTGATGGTCTGTGTTTCCTGCACAGGCAACTTTTAAGTTGAGGGGTAAAGTTTTATATTCACCCCACGTCCTAATAAGAGTATTGGAGGTTCCTTGGGTCTTTATGGGATTTTAAATGTATTTATAAGCCTAAAACACTTAGAAGATTTTATTCTTCAAAATCAAAACCCAAATTCCATTAGGAATTCTCTAGAAATCCATTGGAGCCAAAACTCAAGAAAGAGCTTAGATTGGAGAATTAAGTGGAGATTCTTAATCAAATTGAAGAATTAGCTTCATTGTGGTACGATTTTCATCTTTGAAATTGTATTCATCAAAAATTCCATCTTTCAAAGATGTTATCCAAGAATTTCAAAGATGAATCATAGAATTTCATGATCTATGCATGGATTCTTGTATTAATGTTTTTTAAGCATTGATTAGTTATTGAATTGTTATTAATTTAATGATTTTTTATTAAATTAACCTATTAACCCTAGTTTTGACTAAGTTATGGGTTAAGTGATATTGATCTAATAATTACGAATTCTACTGTAGTTTTCTATAGGATATTGGTTGATGTAATAATTGCATTTAATTGATATATAGGTTAAATTAGATTGATTAAACTCTATTGAATCGACCTTGTTTCATTGACTATGATAATTTTTAAATTGTATTGATGTTCATGACCATTAGTAAGGGTCTTATGGTATTGAATTGGATGATTTCGCATCGAATTGAGGGGTTGAGAATGGAGTGGTAGTAGACTTCCATATTTCCCTTTATTTTATGTTAATTATACTTCAATTTTGTTGTGGTTTATATGGTCCACTAATGGTTTAGTGCTATGTACTTTACTTGTAATTGATGTGGCCTTGTCGCCGTTACTTTATGTATTTGATGATTATGACCTTGTGATCAACTACATGAAGTAATGTGTTCATTTGTGTAGTTTAATATGTGACGTACGAGAATATCTACCTATATGATAATTAATGTGAAAGTATATGTTGTTTCTTCTATTGATCTTACTTAGGTGATCATGTTAGACTATTTAGGGTTTTGTGTGTATAGTCTTATGGTTTGTGTATGATTATCCCTAATTGACTATATAAGTCTATTATGGTTATATTGATGATTATATTTTAGTGTATAGGATTACATAAAGATGATCATGGTTATTCCTATGTGACTTAAAGAATGACATGTAATATGTGTTACAGTAAGTAGGTTGTGCCTTGTCTTGGTTGACTTGTGTCCCATACTTGATAAATATATTAATGTGAATATGAGATGTCTTGACTTATCATTCTAAATTCTCTTTATTGTATGTATGAATGACATGTGACCTTAAATGATGTTAAGAGGGTCTTCGTGTGAAACGTTGAGCCTAGTGGTAAGGTTATGAATATTGTAGTCGAAAGCCGTAATGGTATGCTTCAAATAAAGGAATGATAAACTTAAGGTTGATTGGGTTAAACGACATCATATCAAACCTTAGGAAAGTCATGATGAACTTATTTTCACCATTGGAAGGTAGCCTTAGAGGAACTCTTTTGTAGCGTTAATGAGATTGGGTTATGAACTTTGTATGAAGCCCTTTACATGAACCTTTAATGTAAATTACTCTATGAAAACAAAGGCTAGCACTGAGAGAGTATGGCAAGAGAAGTATTTACAATTAAAGGATGAGACTAGAATACAAAGCACACCGTTCATATTCCTTAACCATGTGACTACATGGGATGTGTCCATGTCCTACCATTGGAAAGTAGAACACCCTCATCGGAGTAGGTTAGAATTCCAAATTCCATGCTTTTATATCATAGTCTATGTTAGTTATTGCCTATGCTCATAATGTGGGATACCCACTAGCATTAGATAAGTTCTATGAAGTTTAGATCATGGTATGAGACACTATCTAGATTACACAATAGTCTTTGAAAGTGTTAGTTAAAGTCCCTATGTATTGTCCAAGACCAGTACTTGAATGTCCTTATGTGATGAATGAGTCTTAAGTAAACTAATGAATGTAATGACTTAAGTTAAGAAAGTATGTTAAATGAATCAATACTTATCTAGAGTATTTAAGTGCTGTCTAGTTAAGGAGAGAAGGGGGAATACGTATGGTCACTTCGTATCTTACCTACATAAGTCTTATGAATGAATCTAGTTAGGGAAGATGGTTGATTTTGTGGACATGATCTAAGCCTTAGGTAGTCTTAAGGATTGCATAGGTAATATTTAAGAGGTCAATCATGGGCGTTATATTCTTGATTTACTTCATTAATTCTTTTGATAACCTTTATAGGAGAGAATGTCATAATATATAAATGCTAATGAATTTAGTGAGAATGATTCTATATTAGGTTGTCTATAGGATCTCTTAAGTGTGGGTGTAATAGATTTTATGTGCAGTATCTTTTTTGTCTTACTAAAATGACTCTTAGGATAGCTCTAAGTTAGGGTAATATATGCTAAAATGTATGTAAAGTGAAGATAAGGCATTTCACTGTAACAATGAAGAAGTTCAATGTGCAGTGAAGTAGTTCATTGTGTTTTTAATTGTTTAAATTATTTCTTATGTGTTTCTAAGTTGTTAAATGTTGTTCTTATGATTATAGTATGAATTTTTTTAATAAAATTCATGAAAAGCATGTTATAAACTAAATGACCCTTTTTCATTTTTTTTGCATGGCTTCCATACTTAGTGCGTCTAATATGCTAACCCTTTATTTTCCCTTTTTGACTAATGTGTAGGGAATTGTTATCCAAGACCAGTACTTGAATGTCCTTATGTGATGAAAGAGTCTTAAATAAACTAATGAATGTAATGACTTAAGTTAAGAAAGTATGTTAAATGAATCAGTACTTATCTAGAGTAGTTAAATGTTATCTAGTTAAGGTGAGAAGGGGGCATACGAATGGTCACTTCGTATGTTACCTACATAAGTATTTAGAATGAATCTAGTTAGGGAAGATGGTTGATTTTGTGTACATGATCTAAGCCTTAGGTAGTCATAAGGATTACATAGGTAATATTTAAGAGGTCATTCATGGATGTTACATTCTTGATTTACTTAAGTAATTCTTTTGATAACCTTTTTGGAGAGAATGTCATAATATATGAATGCTAATGAATTGAGAATGATTATATATTGGGTTGTCTATAGTATCTCTTATGTGTGTGTGTAAGAGATTGTATGTGCGGTCTCTTTTTGTCTTACTGAAATGACTCTTAAGATAGCTCTATGTGAGGGTAATATATGCTAAAAGGTATGTGAAAGTAAAGCTAAGGCACTTCACTGTAACAGTGAAACTGTGAAGTGAAGTAGTTCACTGTGATATTTTTCTAAAAATGTGTTTAATTGTTTAAATTATTTCTTATGTGTTTCTAAGTTGTTAAATGTTGTTCTTATGATTATAGTATGATGTTTTAATCAAAATTTCTTAAAAGCATGTTATAAACTAAATGTCCCTTTTTCATTTTTTTTGCATGGCTTCCATACTTAGTGCGTCTATTGTGCTAACCCTTTCTTCTCCTTTTTTGATTAAAGTGTAGGGAATTGGAAGTCTTGATATGCCATGGAGGATGGATAGGTTTCTTAGGGTTAAAGATGAAGTATTGGTGATTCCTCATCGATTCGAGGACAATATCCACGTGTTCCTTTATATCTTAGTCGTTATTTTATGTCTTGTATGGGTTTAGTCCCAATTGTTGTATACTACAAAGTTTATATGGTACAAGGAGATATTGTAAAGGTTTAATGTTCTAAATTAAAGTCTTCCGCTTGTGTAATATTTATGGAAAGATTTCTTCGTGTGTGAATAAAATTTTAAATTCTTACTCATTTTGGTTGGATTATTATGCAATGAATTATACCAGTGTCCTAGATGAGATTTCTTGAAGTCTTATTTGCCGTATAGAGACACAAGGACGTTCTAACTTCTAGGGTGTACTTTTGGATCGTTACATGCCATACTTAGTAAATTGTTTTGTACTAACCTAATACTTTTCTATACTCTATATGTAATGTTTTGGAAGCAAGCTTGAAGTCTAGAAGGCAAAGCTTGCAAAAGTTTCTCTCAATATAAAGTATGTTCTCATATATCTGAGGGGGTAGTTTAATTCCACACTACTTTGCATGATTTATGTAATGAATGATACTTAAAGGGCTTATACAACACTCCAAAGGGTCAAGTACGCCCATTAATGACCCAAGGGTTCTACCTAACTTCTAGGGGGTACTTTCAAGTTGTGATAGACTTGGTATCAGAGCATAAGATTATGAGAAATAGTTTAGGGTCTCAAAGTCTCACAAGCTCTAGTGGTGTCTCGGTCATTGGTGTGAGTCGCGATGCATCCATGAACAAGAGGCTATAGGACGACAGAGTTTCAGTTTATTCATTACTCTTGAATCGTTCCATAGAACTTAACTCCATAAGGCATTTGTCTCTTATGTTCCCTTGTACGATGGTCTTGTAGTTGTGATTTCTTGGAAGGGGAGATGGAGAGAAAATATGAGTTTTGATGTTATGATGGTTTTATGGCTATAAGAGTAGATATGAATGTATGTTTTCAAAATTTTGATGTGATGACATTTACGGCTATGTGTGACTTATAAGGTTGGAAGTATTCTGATGAGAGACTTTATGGTAATGTAGTTCTAAGCAAAGTAAGGGTTATAACGATTCAGTAAAGTGCCTTTGATAATAAATGAGTTATCTTGTGACTATGTTCAATGATGGTAGAATGTTTTAAGGTGTAAATTTGAGGAATGTTAAGAGAATGTGGAGATTTTGTAGGAGTTGAGGGCAACCCTCTTATGTGGTTAATGTTTTAATAGTTGTTCTTGTGATTTTGTTGAGGTTCTTGTGTTGGTTTACACTAAGCAGTAAATGTGGTATGAATATATGGTATAGGAGTCTTGTTCCATTAGATTGAGTTAAGTGGTGCCTAAGAGTCTAATGAGGTGATGTTTAAGAAAGTTTGTCTAGGATTAAATCCTAAGAGCAGAGTATGATGCTTGACTAATAGAGTTGATGTTTAGTATTGATGTGCATGAGTCGATGGTAGTGCTAGTTCCTTCCTTGTGAGAGGCATAATAGTGCTTTGAAGTATGAGACCTTTGAAGATGACTTTGTGGGGGAGAATGATTTGAGTAGAAAAGTTAATTTTGAGTATGAAGTGTATGAATGAGTTAAGTTGTATTGTATATAAAGTTAGATGACTTAAGGTCTAGTGTTAAAGAAATTGCGTAGTAGTGTACTTAGTACAGGAGAATCCTCAAGGGTCATTAAGTGGGAGTGGTAGTATGGGATGCTACTCTCATATTGCACTTAGTGTAACTTGCCAAGTCTATTTGGAGTATGTTTATATGGTCTTGTCTCTTATATTGTCATGCCATCTTGTTAAAGTTGCATGAAAGGTGCATTATAGAATTTTTAAGAAAGTGACAGTGAAATTTTGAGTTCACTGTAGAGAAGTCCAAATTTTTAGAAAATTGCATTTTTCATGAGCAATGATTGCAATGTATTTATATATGATGTTTATAAGCATGTTTAATATTAAAGAAGGAAGTTTCTCCATACGTAAAGAAATGAAAGCAAGATTGAAATTGTGATGTTTTTTAAAGTTGCATGTGTACAATGATGCTCACAATTAAAATCTTCATTTTTGAAAAAAATTGCTTTGTTTTGAAATGTACTTACCACGTGTGGAAAAGAGGTTGTATATGAGTATGTTTAATGTTTGATAAGGTATTTCCTCCATATGTGAAGGATAGGAAAAGATTTTGAAATGCTAGAGTTTTGCAAAAGTGCTTGTGTTGCAAAGTGTTTGAAAGTGTGAAATTGTTATCCTTTCTAGATAGTTACTTGAATATGATTTTTTGGCCTTGATTTTAATGTATTATGTTATGCTAACTGAGTCCTTGATGGTCTTAAATTTTTTTATGTCATTCGAGGACGAATGTTATTCCAAGGGAGGGAGAATGTAACACCCTAAAATGAACTAAGGTTAACTAGAGATTAGTGAATGTTTCTTGAGTTAATTTTAAGTTAAAATGAGGTATATAGATGTTCTTATGCAGTGTTTGATATTTGGAGGTAAAACGTCCAAGAAAGTCCATGCCGTTCAGAAAGTGTGCCTTAGAAAGTGCTTGTGTGTCTTGATGGGTTTGAGTGAGTTTTACATGTTCGTTTTTCTCGAATTTATGTGGGTTGTTCCTATGACTCAAATGAATATGTTTATGGGTTTAACGCCCGGGTACTACCACACCCAGGACCCACAGGGGACCTAGAGAATGTCCCAAAAGAAGGACCCCAAACTGCCTTGGCAGTGTCCACTTACGAGGGCAAACGATTGCCAGTGGTCAAACCAACAGCCCGTCGACTTTCCCCGTAGGTCAGACCTCCAAGGTGGTCTAGCCAGGACTCAAATGGATCTAAGTTTCAACGTACAAAGCCCACCAAAAGACTGTTGAAGGACATACGGTCCATTGGTTGCATCCGTCGATGGTTCTGCCAAAGGCTGCTGAAAAATCTGACAAGGCTTGGGGTGTTTGGTAAATTCACTCCAAGTCTTTTATGAAACTAGGAAGTCATTTCTACGGTCATTTAGGTATATTAAAGTATTTTAAACCCTAAGACCTAATTTTAGACTCCATTTCCTAAAACCTAAAACCCCTCCCTCTGAGAAGACTCTCCCAAGTCACCAAGCTAGAACTCAGGAAGAGCTAGAAGGGGCTATTGGTGATCAAGTTCTTCATAAAAAATCATTGGGGTTTCTTCTATGTGAGGTATGGAAGTCATCCTTGTACTCTCGTCCATTCAAAGAGTCCTTTCTAATGGATTTTCAAAAAGTGTTTTCAACCCCAGTTACCTCTATATTCAACGCTAAATATGAGTCTTGCATGAAAACATTTTGAATGATTTAAAATGATGTTTCTAAGGTTAGTTGATGATTTTAATGCTAAAACTTCAATGAAAGCATGTTAAAGCTTTTTATCAAATTTTGGCTTAAGAAATGGGTTGAATGAGCATGATAGTGTAGTCTTTGAGCCTTAATTTCTTTGAATTGGTGTTATTGTTTAGATACTGACCTACGGGCTAATTTGTGATAAATGTTTGAGTAAAATGCTATAGGTGATGGAAGCTTGGATTACAGGGTTAGTTGGTTATGCTATTTAACTTTAATTATGAATACTCTTGAGTGGTATGGCCCACCTTCTTGGTGGCGGTATTAACTTGAATTATATCAATGTGTAGTTACTTGTAAATTGTGAATAGTCCATGAATGCATATGATGTGAAGAAAGATGGAAATGAATTTATTCGTGTTAATATGTTTTTATGAAGCTAGTTATGAGAAGTAGTGTAGGGAGTATGCCTAAGTGAATTTTATATTATGTGAAGCATGTAAAAGTGTGTGATTTAATGAAATTAAGTCTAAGAATGTATAGAAATAAATATAAATGAAATGATGCACGGTGTGCCCACATGTACCTATACATTCAAACTTGATTAAATGCGTGAAGTTAAGTTGAAAGGGGAATTTTTTGGTGAACACTTATTGTTAGTAGAGATGAAGTGTTTAGTAGCAAGACCCACTAATTTCAAGACCTTTCTAATGTAGTTTGGAGGATGTATACACTTCGTGAGTTGAGAAGTGGTGTCCAAAAGTTATCCTTGACCTTTAGTAATGAATGTTGAGAATCCGTTGGGAGTTATGCCTAGCATTGAGAGGATATGAAGAAGGGGTGGTTACACTTCGTTATTTGAGATGTTCTATTCTAATGTAACTCTTGAAATGACTGCTCATCGTTAGTAGAGAATGAGTTACTTAGTAGCAATCTCCTTATCCCTTAACTATCCGCCTGCATAAGTGTAGCTATTGGGCAAGCCATGTAAAAGCTAAAAAAAAGTAAGACCTAACCCTATTCAAGTGAGTGGACCCTTCTCCGATAATGGAATTATCGGGATTCCATATTTAGCTCTTCATGGTCTATGTCGATTAATCTAGCTCCCACAAAAGAAAAGAAATTTCTAAGTCTTCTAAAAGAGTGTAGTACTTAGGGTAGGTAGTAGAATGAGATGGTATTTAGTGTTAGACCCCAAAAATAACTTAGGTGAAGCTATATCCTTACATGGTTGTCGTGATGGTCTAAGGTCCTAAAATGGTTTGTAATGTAGGTTTGCGGAAGTCTCTAAAAGTTCACGTTCTTTAGAAGTGAAACATCAAGGGACGACCAAGACGTCCGACGATTAAGTCTCATATGTGCCTCACATGTTGTTTTACGTGTTTATGTGTGATTCATGAGGTTATAAGATTCTTAAATGAGTTATTATTGTAACAACCCTAAAAATGGATATGCTAAGCAATGCTTAATGTGTAAAAGAATGCCTACGATTAGACCGGGTTCACACAGATTAATGCGTGTAGAACCAGACCTTTGAAACTTTTGTGAAAGCCAAGCCATCTAACTTGGGGAGTTAGTTGAGCTAGTAATGGTTGGGTCCAGCCATGTAGGGCTCCCGAATATGGAAATTTACGCGAATGAGTCTTTACCGAATAGAAAAGGGGAAATCTTAAGTTTGGAGGGTCTAGGGATAAAATTGACTTTTTTCCGGCTAAGGGTAGTATCGTAATTACCCTAAATATTTATTTAATTATTTAATTAATAATGTGGAGGGGAATCTTGGGAAGAGAGGGCTGAAAATTGGCCTTTGAGTGAAGTCTTGCTCCACCCGGGTTTGAACCTGGGTTGAATCAATGATTTAAATTGTTTTAATTAAACTGATAAATTAATTTAATAATCTAATAATGATAAGCTGATTGAAGAAAAAGAAAAATCAGATTTTTAAGGGTTCGAAAGAATCCTAGTTTGATTAAGTCTTTACCTAAGCCTAAACCACCTTTCATGTTTAACTCTCTCTGTCTCACGTCAAAACCTCTCTTTATTTTCACGTTCTCTCAGCAAAAATACAAGAACTGGCCAGAAACTAAATTTTCTTCACACTTGAAGTACATTCACCTAAAAATATAATCAATATATATCCAAAAGCGCTAGGCAAAGGGAGGGATCTTCCGTTGGAGTTTGTTGTTGAAGCTCGGATTTGGACGTGAGTTGGAGGAGGTCTTTGGGCAGCAAGTTCAAGTTTTGAACGTCAAAAAAGGTGTTGGTTTTCTTACTCTTGGTTCCTTTTCCAAGAGAGCATTAGGACATAGATGAATCTACTTCGAAAACTAGGGTTACTCCCCTTTACATGTTCCCAGTCACTAGCTCCCATCGATTTGTAGGTTGGGTATGTTGCTGGTAGAAATTAGGGATGTAATGTGTTTTTGTGTTGATTATATTCATGTAAGTATGTTCACAGTTATGTGAATGTTAAGCATACTTCCCGAAATATGTGTTTATGTGTGTTTATGTGTAGCCATGACATATACTCTTGGTTTGATGTTTGAAAATGACATGTTATGGTTGTATTCTTACATGCACAAACTTGTACAAATCGTGATGTTCATATGAAGTATAATGTGTCTAATTTGAATGGAAATTATTAGCTTAATGAATCCATGAATATACACCTAAATATGTACTAAATGATCTATGAATTACCCTGAAAACTAACATGTAAACGTTGATGAAAATGAAATGAAAAACATACAAAATTTCTAGAATCTTGATGATGAGTTTCGGCAGAGATAAGTGATTGTAAAAATGCTGATTTGAGTGCAAATTCATTATAGAATGTGATCTTGAAAATGCACCTAATGAACTCACTAAAAAAATACTCCAAAGCATACACATTTACCGTAAAAGGGGTGAGAAAATAGGTTACAAAAATGTGATCAAAATTCTAGCACTTTGATGTTAGTTTTGGTCAAGTTAAGTCAATTAACATGTTATGAAAAAAAAATGAAGAAAAATAAGTGAGGTCACTAAGGATCGAATTTGGCAAGGGGGATTCGAACCCGTGACCTTGTCCGAAAATGAAATATTAAGAATAAAAAATTAGAGGAGTGGGATTCAAACCCACCACCTCTCAATAAGATTTAAGGAGGGATTAAAAGAAATATAAAAGCTTAAGGGGTGTGGGAATCGAACCCACAACCTCTAGGAAAAATGAAGGGAATTTAAGGAGAAAAATCAAAGTGGGGTTGTGGGCGTTCAAACCCACACCTTCTCGGCCAAGAACGAGAGGAATTACACAAAAGAAAATAAAAGGAAATGAGGTTGTGGAGGTTCGATCCCACATCCTCTCAGTTCTAATGAACGAAATATGAAGAGAGAAATTAAGGAAAAATAAAATGAAGGCGTTGGGCTCGATCTTGGGTCCACAAGCCTTGTGCATTAAACAAAAATAAATAAAAATGTAAGTGTTATTCAAGAGATTCGAAATTGGATTCCTTTGCTCAAATTCCGCATTGATACATAAGTCATACGTGAATAAATGTTAAAAAATAATATTGCCTACATAGATCAAAATCGATATCTTGGCACACTTACAAGATGCATAAGTCTTGTGGTACATAATCTTAGTAAAATATGAATCACTTAAACGAATTATGAATGAAGCCGTATGGCTTGTATGTATAGACCCATAAGTCTAGCCACTACAACATTTTAGGCATACGACCATTCTAAATATGAGCAACACTTGTAAAGTGTTAGCCTAAAATTTTTACTTTTGGCATCGATTATATTGTCAAAGTGCACCCTTTAATAGTATAGGCTACACTTTATAAGTGTTGTCGTAGTGTAAAATATATGGCAACAACTATTTACATATATGGCCACACTTTTAAAGTGTACTATTTTTTATAATTGAAAAAAAACACCTTAAAAGTGTGGCCTTAAACTTTTCACTAGAATATCATATTCCCTCCAACATTTTCATCTCTCCATCCCATTCTTATTGGTTAAAAATAATAATAAATAAAATATTAACAAAAAAAATTCCTCACGCGTTACTCTCTCTCACACTTTTCTCGCTTTTCGTTCTTTCCTATCTCCAGAAAGCTAGCGCAACATTACTGTTTGTCTCTCTCACTTTCTCGCTCTTCGTTCTTTCCTAGATCCATAACTGAAGACCTGAGATAAAGACCTAAAGAACTTAAGAACTAACTCCATAACTCAAATTTCATCAAGTCGAATCTCTGAAAGAGATGAAGAGCTAATGATATATAGGTGGGGATGTAAAAAATGAAGAGTTGAAGTTGAAGTACTCAAGTGCTGAGATTTTGTGAAGGTAAGAACTGATTCTCTAGAACCGAGATTCCTCTCTATTCTCTGTAATATGTAGATCTGCATATAGTCAATTGGTTCAATTTTATTTTGTGTTTAGAAGAAATTGATTACATTGGGATTCTTACAGCTGAAATTCAAAGAAGGGAAAGAAAGTGTACAAAATCTGAATGTCAAACGTAGTTAGTAGGTTTCAAGAAACATACATGTAAGCTAAGAACGTCTGTGAAGTATTTTTCAATATGAGGCGCACCAGAAATGTTTTTTCTACCATAAAAGCAAAGAATTATAGTAGAAGTCGAAGGAAAGTAAAATTCTTGAAAGCTTTAAGAACACTAAGGTTTTTGATTTTTTAGTAATTGGAGAACACCATGATAGTAATAAACTATAAAAATCCTTACACATCGATAGAATAACCAGCATTCAAAAAGCACTTTACTTTAGCACCTATTGGTAGGAATGCTTTGAAGCTACCACAAAATAAAATTGAAGTCAATCCGCCAACTGAACATCTAGACTGAATAGCCTAACATTACAACTTGATTTGTTAGCTAGTCAATACTGAAGTGTTACAAGCGCCTAAGCATATGATATAGAGATAAGAAGGCATCCGAGATAGAGATAAGTGTTATAAGCACCTAAATTTGTGAATGGAAACAGGAAAATGTCGGTGGGTTTTGTGATTTATTTTTTTGGGTTTTTTTCTTTCTTGTAATTCCATGAAAATATACAGATTCAAATATTGAACTTGGACAATTTCTTTACAATTTTCTTCAAATTAGAGAATGCATAGTGTATGCTCTTCAAAAACTAATAGATGTTGGAGCCTCGAAGTTTAAAAACAATGAATAATAACTCAAGGCTTCTAAGCTAGTGAGAGGGAAATAATAAAAAGTAAAATTAAAGTTAACTAAAAATCGCTTTGATTGAGGGGAATCATCTCGTTGTGAGTTTGACTTTAGTTCAAATCATGTCTGTATTTTCTGCTCGTTCATCTGTATTTTCTGCTAATGAGCATGATCCAAGTTTCTTCTAAGATGAATTAGTTTATTTATATCCTTCAATTGGTCATGAGTTTGGTGAATTATGTGGAGATAGTATATTTTGGTTGTTTAGGTTCATTATTCATTTCGATGCAAATTTTGGAGTTATTACTTGTAAGTTTGGGAGACTAATTGAGTCAATGCATATCTTACAGATGAATTAATATGCTTTGATTTAATTGTTTTTATAATTTTGTTTAGCTTTGAATGTATTTGCAATATCATTTGATTTCCCCACTTCAATATTGTCAAAGGGGTTTGAATATAAACATAAACCTTTGCTATTTCGTTCTTTTTTTTCCGAGTCACTGCCTCAACACAATATATGTGTCTAATATTTATTCCATGTGCGAAGGATGAGCTTCAATCTTCATTCTGTAGCATTAATATAGATCAGCCTAACTTGTCCATGCCATATCAAACTTTGTTTGAAAGCATGCACATCTCGATAAATGAAAAACAGCTAATCTAGTTAATCAAACATTTTTAACATCTACTGATTCTGGTACCATTTCATAGTATATTTTTCTCCATATATAATTGAGGTCTGAACTAATGTTACCTTTCAATTGAAAAATTTGAAGTCAAAGATGCACAAAATATGGAATTCACACCCTGCTTGCTAATGGAATTAACTCCCCGAATGCATGAGATCTATATTAGATACCAAAAAATACAAGTCAAAGAGAAGCACATAATAAGAAAGGAAGCTTTGTAACCTTTTCTGTATGGTTTTACTTTCAAAGTGCCACCGGGTTCATGGGGATTTTCTTCTGCACTTCCTGATTGGTTCTCTTCTCTATTTTATGGAAAATATCTGCAATATCTTTTTTTAAATATCTTTTCGTTTTCTTAAATGTGTATCTTTACTAATATTTTTTCCATGTTGCGATATTCTTGGTGTTGCTAAGCTTTCTTATGTGTTATGCTTTCCTTTTAGGCTACGCCTGAAAGTGTAGTTAATAAGGCAACACTTTTAAGCGTAGCTACAAACCTTTTTAAATTTGAGTCTACGCTTAAAATTGTAGCTTATAAGGCAACACTTTTAAGCATAGGTACAAAGCGTGACCTTTTTGCCTTTTGTCTATGCTTTTAAGCGTATCCGATAAGGCTACGCTTGTAAGGCATTGCTTAAACTCTAGTGTTTTGCTGCTTATTGTCACACCTGGAAAATTGTGGCTTAAAGTAAAAAAGTGTGCCCTTTTACCACATGCCACAATTTTTCATAGTTTAGGCCACACTTAACTAGGGTGGTTGGAATCATAAAATGACGTAGTGAGCATACGTTTAAAGTAACTGAACCTAAAATGTATGTAACAAAATGATGAAACCCTAGAAGGTTAAACTAAGAGTGTGAAGCACACTAAATGGCCAAGTGCATTGGCATACGATGAAATGAACATTCACGTAATGTGGTGAGTAATTATGAAAAGAAAATGTTCTAAATTTAATGAATGAGGTGACAATATGATAAGAGGCTAATGTGAAAGATGAGAGCAGTCTCAAATGAGCCTACGTAAATGTCACCAAAACGTACTCACATATGAAAGTGTAAAAATAATAAAGAGATCAATCTATATGAACACTCTAATGAATGTATTGAAGTTAATACATACATAATACTAATGATGAGATGAGAAATCATCTAATGAGATATGATATCCTCATACTAGAAGAAAGCTTCCATGATAAATGAGTTTAATGTAATGGAACTTTATGCTGAGCACCGATAGGCTAGCTATGAGTGGTTATTCCTTCCTTCAAGAAGGGCGTAGGTTCACGTTTTTCTCATGAGATGAGACTTTCCGGCATGCCGGGTATGGTTTTCCTTATATCTCCTAGTCTTTGAACCTATACTGCCAATATAGGGATCTAGTATGGTTCAATTCCCTATATGTGCTATTATGTTTTGGATCACTTTGACCGGTGATTCCACCTCTTTTCGGTGTGGGGAAGACAAAGGATTTCATTATGCTTACACGATCTATGTTGGTTAAAATTAAAGTTCCCAACCAATGAATGAGGCCAACCTCAAATGATGCACATAATGAAATGAATGATACCAAAGGTTTTAGGATAGGATAATCAAGAGGTCAGATAGACTTATGTAATGACACTAGGTCATTCTTGATCATTGCACAGCGAACCCGATGAAAGTTTTAAACTACATCCTAGGTATAGCTGGTGTTTACACTAGCTTATGAATTTATAAAGTGAAGTACGTAAGAATTAATAAAGCAAACTCTGTGTTTGATAAAGAAGGCTCCCTAATTGAGATCCCATATGTTGAGCCCTCATTTTTAGGATGTTTTGATGTCAAGTCCATGATTTCAAAGTCTCACAGCGTATGAACAAATGATATGAAAGGTGTTATGTGCTATATGCAGTATGTTATGTGCTATGTGTAAGACGTTATGTGCTGTGTGCAATATGATACGTATCATGATGCATGTTAATCTCATGGCATGACTTTTCTAATCCAAATTGGCTAGTCCACTGAATTTCCTATTCGAAATTTGGCATGACCAATAACTTTCCTAATCAAAATTTGGCAAGTCTACTGACTTGACTTTCCATAAATCATGTTTTAGGAAATAGCTATTCTTACTTATGCATGTCCTTTGTGTGTGCTTGCATATACCCATACTTAGTACAAGTGTATATTAATTACATACAACTCTATATTTCTAAGTGTAGACATTGGGAGACGTTAAAGCTTACAGGTCGACGCTGAGGTTATCTAGACGTGGATCATTCATCCGGACTTGGTAGACCCTCATGCATTCGAGGAGGCTTTCCTATTTTATTTTAGATTAGTTATAGGATTGAGCTAGTGGAGTATGTTTCACTAGCAATTCTTTCAAATTTATATTTCAAATGTTGTATTGGTTCCATTTTTGCAAGTATACATTTAATGCTACATTGTGCTATTTCTTTCATTTGATGATCTTAATGTTAGATGGTATATGGTGAACGTAACTTATATGCATGTTAAGAAACAAAAAGTTCAAATTTTCTACTAAAATTATCCTAGATGAAGAAAAGATGTCGTGTGTAGTCTTGTCTGCGACTTCTGAGAGGTCAATGACGCCGCTCTTGTCTGGGGTCTAGATTCTGGTCGTGACAATGTTTGTATCAGAGTGTTAGGGTAAATTTCGAGGATAATAAATTCACATAAACCACATCGAGTAGTTTAAGTCATGGTAGTGAAGTGCACCACTATGCTGAATTAGAGACTACATGATATGTAAGAAAATACCCTTCTTCTGATCTTATCGTGCCTTTTCCTAATGTTTGATTTCTTTATGTTGTGTGAGTTTATAACATTAATCCTTCTTGTTTTCAGAGAATGAATACTAGGAGAACCATTGGTCAGAGGAGAGAAGGAGAAGCTTCTGGGGGCAATCAGGTTCCACCCCAGGCTCAAGCTTAAGGAGTGGCTATGCCGATTAATTCAGCTAGGTTGACTGATACGGAGATGAGGGCATTTATGGCCCAGATGGAATAAACCATAACTATGAATTCCAAGGCCATGACTGCCCAGGTCAATTGGCAGAATGTTGAGAGGGAGAACCCACAGTACATAGCATAGCTTACAGGCTACGAGACTTCACGAGGATGAATCCTCCTATTTTCACCGGTTCCAAGACTTTTGAGCATCCCCAGGAGTTCATGGCTGAAGTACACAAGATTTTTGTGTCCACGGGGGACACAGATACTAAGAAGGCTAAGCTGGCTTCCTGTCAGCTCAAGGATGTTGCACAGACTTTGTGCAAGATGTTGCAGGATAATCGAGCATTGATCAAAGTTCTCATCACTTGGGAGTTGTTTAAGACAACTTTCTTGGAGAGATTCTTCCTCCGGGAGATGAGGAAGGACAAGGTTGAGGAGTTTATCAACCTTAAGCAGGGATCAATGACAGTTAGAGAGTATTACATGAAGTTTGTTAGACTATCCAGGTATGCTACTTCCCTTGTATCTAGCAATAAGGACAAGATGAGTAGATTCCTTAGAGGAATCATAGGAGATCTGGAGGAGGATTGTCGGGCTGCGATACTCAACAATAACATGGACCTCTCAAGGTTTATGGTGGATGTCCAGTAGGTGGAGGACATCCAAAAGAGGAGGGGTGTCCGTGATGCTAGGAGGTTTAAGCCTCTTGATCAGGAAGGTCCTAGAAATAGAGGCAACAAAAAAAATTTTGGTGTCCGTGAGCAGTCCAGATTCAAAATGGGGCAAAAGAGTTCTGGGAGCTCTTACTTTCAGAGAAGTACAACACCTAGAGGATGCAGTCCCGAGCCAAACAGGGGAAGTGGAGGTCATATGCAGCATCCCAAAAAAAACTGTGCTAAGTGTGGTTGTGCTCACAGTTGAGAGTGCAGACAGGGAACTAATGCCTGTTTTGGTTGCAGTAAGAGAGGGAACATGGTTAAGGACTTCCCATAGAATAGGGGTCAGGCTGGAGGTAATGCTCAACCTAGACCTAATCCATATTGTGCAGCAGTAGTCGAGCCTCCTAATGAATAGGTTCTTCGCCCTGAAAGGCAAGGAGAAGCAGGAGATGTCCGTTGATGTAGTCACAAGTATGCTGCAAGTATTCTCAACTTCTGTTTATGCTTTACTTGATCCAGGGTGTATTCTTTCCTTTGTAACTTCTTTACTTTCTCTCAGTTTTGATATATTGCCTAAAGTTTTGCATGATCCTATTGTGGTTAGTAAACCTTTAGGAGAAACTGTAAGAACTGATAGAGTATACAAGGATTGCCCAATAGTTTTATGTGGTAAGACTATGTGTGCAACTTGGTTAAGTTACCAATGCATGATTTTGATACTATTCTTGGCATTGACTGTCTTCATGTTTGTTATGCTTGTATGGTTTGTCATAGTAGGTTTGTGAGATTTTGTTTTCCTAATGAATAAGAACTAGTTTGGGAGGGGTACAACTCGATTCGTCTTAATCCTTTGATTTCGAACCATATGGCTAGTAAAATGATATCCAATGGGTTATTTTCTCATCTTGTGAGTGTTAACGATTTATATCATGACATTCCTTCAATAGACTCAGTTCATGTAGTGAATGAGTTCCAAGATGTATTTACCAATGATTTTCCTGGATTTTTCCCCTCGAGAGATAGACTTTTGTATTGACTTAAAAACCGATGCTAAACCAATTTAAATTCCTCCTTAGAGAATGGCTCCAACTGAACTCAAAGAGTTCAACAAGCAATTAAAAGATCTCACCTATAAGGTTTCATTCAGCGGAGCATATCCCCTTGGGGCGCTCCAGTCTTGTTTGTTAAAAAAATTGGAAACCTTAGAATATTTATCAATTATCGGTAGCTCAACAAAGTCACTATCAAGAATAAGTATCCACTTCCCACAATAGATGTCTTATTCGACCTACTCCAAGGGTCTAGTTTATTCTCGAAGATTGATCTTCGCTCAAGGTACCATCATGTCAGTGTTAGGGATAAAGATATCCCAAAGACAACCTTTTGTACCCATTATGGTCACTATGAGTTCTTAGTTATGTCATTTGGTCTCACGAATGCACCTACTGCATTTATAGATCTCATGAAAAGGGTCTTTCATGAATACCTTGAGTTTTTTGTCATAGTATTCGTTAGTGACATTCTAATCTACGCTAAGAACAAAGAAGAGCACGAATAACATTTGAGACTAACCTTGCAGGTACTTAGACAACATCAGTTGTATGCCAAATTTAGCAAGTGAGAATTCTAAATTACATCAGTGACCTTCCTGGGTGATGTTGTGTCTAAAAAAGGTGTGGATGTAGATCCCAGGATGACTGAGGATGTGAAGAACTAGACAAAACCTCTTACTCCTACAGATATTTGTCGCTTCTTGGGATTGGATGGCTATTATCGCAGGTTCGTGGAGGGTTTTTCTTCCATTGCTGCCTCACTAACTGATGACTAAGAAGAAGTCCAAGTTTAAATGGATGGAGACTTGTGAAAAGATTTCCAGGAGATCAAGGATAGACTCACTTAAGCCCTGGTGCTTACTTTGCCTAAGTGTGGTGAGAATTACATTGTTTTTTGTGATACATCTAGGGTTGGTTTGAGTTTTGTTCTTATGCAGGGTGGTAAGGTGATATCTTATGCGTCCAAAAAAGACAAGGTTCACGAAAAGAATTATCCCACTCATGACCTGGAGTTGGCAGCTGCATATGGATGTGTTCACAGACAACAAAAGTCTCAATTACGTGTTCCATCATAGGGAGTATAATTTATGTTAGCGGACGTGGTTAGAGCTGTTGAAAGATTGTGACATGAATGTCCCCTACCATCCAGTAAAGCTAATGTTGTACTTGATTCTTTGAGTAGGATGAGCATGAGGAGTACAACCCACGTTGAGGATGAGAAGAAGGAGTTGGTGAAAGATATACACAGACTCACCAGACTGGGTATGCGGTTAGTTGACTTTACTTGTGGGGGTGCTTCAATTAATCCTAGTTCTGAATCATCCTTAGTAGTTGAAGTCAAGTAGGGTCATCATGTTGATCCTGCGTTGATGGAGCTGAAGGACTCAATGTTCTTTAAGATGAATGAGTCTTTTTCTTTGGGAGATGATGGCATACTTAAGTACAAGGACAGGCTGTGTGTACTAGATGTGGATGATTTGCGGACTACGATCATTGCTGAGGCTCATGGTTCCAGATATTCCATAAATCTAGGTTCTACCAAGATGTATAATGATCTTAAGTAAATCTATAGGTGGGATGGCATGAAGAAGTACATTGCAGAATATTTGGCCAAGTGTCCTAATTGTTAACAGGATAAGGCAGAACATCTTAAGTGTGGCGGTCTTACTTTGATTATTAAGGTTCCGACATGGAAATGGGAGACCATTAATATGACTTTCGTGGTTCGTCTTCCGAAGACTAGGAGACAACATGACTCCATATGAGTTATTGCGGACACGATGACTAAGTCTGCCCACTTTATCCTTGTGAAGTCTACTTATAGAGCCGATGATTATGTGAGACTCTACATTGATGAGATTGTGAGATGGAACAGGATTCCTTTGTCTATCATTTATGATAGAAGAGCTTAGTTCACTTCATATTTATGGAGATTGTTCCAGAAGAAATTAGGCACGCAGGTTAACCTTAGTACTCCCTTTTATCCTCTGATTGATGGAAAGGAAGATCAAACCATTTAGATATTGGAGGATATGTTCATGGAGTGTATGATTGACTTGAGGGGTAGTTGGGACAACCATATGCCCTCGATTGAGTTCTTCTATAATAATAGCTATCACTTCTGCAATGCGATTACACCATTTGAGGCTCTATATAGTAGAAGGTGTAGGTCTCCAGTTTGGTGGTTCGAGGTCGGAGAGTCATCAATTTAGGGTCCAAATATCATTCATGAATTTAGAGAAGGTAAGAGTGATTAGGGACATGTTAGCTACATATGAGATCGTACAACGTGTGGGTGAAGTGGCCTATGAGTTGGCATTGCCTACGGAGCTAGCTTATGTTAATCCAGTTTTTATGTCTGTATGTTAAAGAAGTGACTAGCTGATCCACCATCGATTCTATCTGTTGAAGGTTTGGGGGTCGATGAAGACTTGTCCTAGAGGATGTACCTATTGAGATTTTAGACAGACAAGTCAAGCGGATAAGGAACAAGGAGATTGCAACAGTGAAGGTATGTGGAGGAATCATCTTGTTGAGGGTTCTATGTGGGAGGCTGAGGCCGATATGCGATCCCTCTACCGTCATATTATTATTTCTTGAGGTTAAACTTCTTACTGTTAAGTCTAAGTTTCCTTGTCTCTCAATTCTTTGTTGACATTGCTTGATTGTGTATAGTAACTCTGTTATTATCTGACGGGCATTATGCAAGATACTTAGTAATGTCATTCGGGGACGAATGTTCCTGGGGGGGAGGGATGTAATAACCCTAAAAATTGATATGCTAAGTAATGCTTAATATGTCTAGAATGCCTATTATTGGACCGGTTTCACACGCATTGATGCGCGTAGAACCAGAACTCTGAACCCTTGTGACAGCCAATCCAACTAACATGGGGAGTTAGTTGAGCTAGGAAATGTTGGGACCAGTCATGTAAGGCTCCCAAATATGAAGATTTACCCATATGAGTCTTTACCAGATTTAAAAAGGGGAAATCTTATGTTTGGAGGATGTAGGGGTAAAATGGTCTTTTTCCAGGCTAAGGGCAGTATCATCATCACCCTAAATATGTAATTAATTATTTAATTGATAAGGTGGAGGGGCATTTTGGGGAGAGAGGTCTTTAAATTGGCCTTTGGGTGAAGTCTTGCTTCACCTGGGTTCAAAACTACGTGGAAGCAATGATTTAAATTGTTCTAATTAAATTGGTAAATTAATTTAATAAATTAATAATTATTATCTGATTTAAGAAAGAGGAAAAGTCAGATTTTTAAGGGTTTGGAAGTGTCCTAGTTTGACTAAGTCTTTACCTAAGCCTAAATCAAGTTTCACGTTTAACTCTCTCTCTCTCTCTCACATCAAAATCTGTCTTTGTTTTCATGTTCTCTCTGCCAAAACACAAGAACTGACCA
Organism: Solanum lycopersicum; assembly: GCF_036512215.1. NCBI lineage: Eukaryota > Viridiplantae > Streptophyta > Magnoliopsida > Solanales > Solanaceae > Solanum > Solanum lycopersicum. Next base: position 19,068,188 of record NC_090803.1, on the reverse strand, counting down.
GCAACTAAATGTTCTTCACACTTGAAGAACATTCACGTTAAAAATATAACCAAAACATATCCAAAAATGTTAGGCAAAGGGAGGGTTTTTCTATTGAAGTTTGGTGTTGAATCTCGGATTTTGATGTGAGTTGGAGGAGGTCTTTGGGTAGAAATTTCAAGATCTTAACGTCAAAATAAGGTATTGGTTTTCTTAATCTTGGTTTATTTCCCAAGATACCCTTACGACTCAGATGAATCTACTCTGAAAACTAGGGTCATTCCCCTTTACATGTTCGCTGTCACTATCTCCCATTGATTTGTAGGTTGGGTATGTTGCTGGTAGAATGTAAGGATATAAATCTGTTTTTGTGTTGATTATGTTCATGTATGTATGTTCGGAATTATGTGAAAGTTAAGCATGCTGTCTGAAATTATGTGTTTGTGTGTGTCTAATGTGTAGCCGTGACATATACTCTTTGTTTGAAGTTCGAAAATTACATGTTATGGTTGTATTCTTACATGCTCAAACTTGTATAAATGATGATGTTCATATGAATTATAATGTGGTTGATTTAAATGGAACATATTAGCTACATGAATCCATGAAAATACACATAAAGATGTACTAAATGATCCATGAATTACCCTAAAAACTAACATGTAAATATTGATGAAAATGAGCTGAAAAAGATACAAAATTTCCAGCATCTTGATGATGTGTTTCGGCCAAGATAAGTGATTGTAAAAATGCTGATTTGAGAGCAAACTCTTTATAGAATGTGATCTTTAAAATGCACCTAAAGAACTCACTAAAAACTACTCCCAACATATACACATTTAACGTGAAAGAGGTGAGAAAATAGGCTTAAAAAATTTGATCAAATTTCTAGCACTTTGATGTTAGTTTATGTCAAGTTAAGTCAATTAACATGTTATGAAAACAAATGAAGAAAATAAGTGAGGTCACTGAGGATTGAACCTGTGACCTCACCATGTTAAAAGTCATAGAAATAATATAATTTTTAAAAAATAATGTGGAAAGGGGGATTTGAACTCGTGAACTTGACCGAAAATGAAATATTAAAAATAAGAAATGAGAGGAGTGGGATTCAAAACCACCACCTCTTATTTAGATTTAAGAAGGGATAAAAAGAAAGATAAAAGGTTGAGGCATGTGGGAATCGAACCCATGACCTCTAGGCAGAATGAAGGGAATATAAGGATAAAAATTAATGTGGAGTTGTGGGGGTCGAACCCACACCCTCTCGGTCAAGAAGGAGAGAAATTAAATAAAAGAAAATAAAAGGAAATGAGTTTGTGGCGATTCGATCCCACATCCTCTCTTTTCCAGTGAATGAAAATGAAGAGAGAAATTAAAGAAAAATCTAATGAAGTCATTGGGGCTCGATCTTGGGTCCCCAAGCTGTATTGATCAAACCAAAATAATAAAAATGTATGTGTTGTACAAGGGAATCGAAATCGGGCTCCATTGCCCGAATTCGGTATTAATACGTAAGTCATAATTAAATAAATATTCAAAATTAATGTTGCCTACATATATCAAAATCGATATCTTGACACACTTACAAGATTCATAAGTCCTGTACTACATAACCTTAGGAAGATATGAATAACCTAAACGAACTATGAATGAAGCCTCATGGTTTGTATCTATAGACCCATAAGTCTAGCATCCGTTTAAAGTAAGTGAACCTAAGATGTATGTAACGAAATGATGAAACCCTAGAATGGTCAAGTAAGATTGTGAAACACACTAAATGGCCAAGTGCATTGGCATATGATGAAATGAACATTCACGTAAAAGGGTGAGTAAATATGAAACGCAAATGTGATAAAGTTAATTAATGAGGTGACAATATGATAAAAGTCTAATGTGAAAGATGAGAGCATTCTCAAATGAACCAACGTAAATGTTACAAAAACGTACTCCCATATGAGAGTGTAAAGTTAATAAAGAGACCAGTCTCTATGAACACTTTAATGGAAGTATTGAAGTTAATGCATACTTAATACTAATGATGAGATGAGATATCATCTAATAAGCTATGTTGTCTTTATACTAGAAGCCAACTTCCATGATATAGGAGTTGAATGTAATGGATCTTTATACTGAGCACCGATAGGCTAGCTATGAGTGATTATGCCTTCCTTCAAGAAGGGCGGTGGTTCAGGTATTTCTCATGAGATGAGACTGTCCGGCATGCCGGGTATGGTTCTACTTATATCTCCTAGTCTTTGAAGCTATACTGCCAATATAGGGATCTAGCAGGGTTCAATCCCCTATATACACTAGCATGTTTTAGGTCACTTTGGCCATTGATTCAACCTCTTTTTGGTGTGGGTAAGACAATGGATTTCATGATGCTCACATGATCTATGTCGATTAAAGTTAAAGTTCCCAATCAATGAATGAGACCAACCTCAAATGATGCACATAATGAAATGAATGACCAACGGTCTTAGAATAGGATAATCAAGAGGTGAGCTAGACTTAAGTAATGACACTAGGTTATTCTTGATCATTGCATAGCAAAACTGATGAAAGTCTTGAACTACATCCTAGGTATAGATGGTGTGTAGAGTAGCTTATGAATGTACTAAGTGAAGTACGTATGAATGAATGAAGTACGCTCTGTATTTTCTCAAGAAGGCTCCCTAGTTGAGGTCCCATACATTGAACCCTCATTTTTGCGAAATCTTGAAGTTAAGTCTATGATTCCAAAGTCTCATGGCGTATGAACGAATGACATGAAAGATGTTATGTGCTATATGCAATATGTTATGTGCTATGTGTAAGACGTTATGTGTTATGTGCAATATGATACGTCTCATGATGCATGTTACTCTCATGACATAACTTTCCTAATCTAATTTTGGAAGTCCACTAACTTTCCTAATCCAAATTTGGCAAGTCTACTTACTTGACTTTCCATAAATCATAATGTTAGGAAATAGCTATTATTACTCATGCATGTCCTTGGTGTGTGCTTTCATATACCCGTACTTAGTACAAGTGTGTACTAATCACATACAACTATATATTTTTAGGTGTAGGCATAGGTGAACGTTAGAGCTTACACGTCGACGCTGAAGCCATCCGGACGTGGAGCGTTCATACGACTTGGTAGGTCCTCATGCATTTGAGGACGCTTACCCATTTTATTCTATCTTAGTTATAGGATTGAGCTAGTGGAGTATGTTCCAATAGCATTTCTTTCCCGTTTTTATTTCAGACATTGTCTTGGTGCCATTTCGGCAAGTATACTTTTAATGCAACATTGTACTATTTCTTCCATTTGATGACCTTGATGTTAGATGGTTGATGGTGAATGTATATTATTTTAAGTAGAATGACTTACGTCAAGGCTAAGAAACAAAAAAATCAATTTTTCTAAGAAAATTAACCTAGATGAAGTAACGATGATGTATGTAGGAATGTCTACAACCTCTGAGAGGTTAACGACGTTGGTCTCGTCTGGGGTCTAGACTCCGATTGTGACAATTATAGTGTATATAGATAGTGTGTCAAGTTTTTTTTATGTTTTGAGGTCAAACGTCCAAGGTTATCCCTGACGTTTGAAAGGTTTTCTTTGAAACGACCTTGTGTGTCTATGTATGTTTCATTGAGTTTTACGTGTTTGTTTTGGATGAAACTGATATGGTAAAGTACTTAACTCATATACGAACATATTTGGGTTGGAAACGTACGGGTACGACTCCACATAGGACCCACAAGGGGCTCTATAGGAGGACCCCAACTCAACAATGCCAATAAGTGGAAATCGACTTACCCAAATGACGGCTAGTTGACCAGGCGACAGCCCGTCGATGGGTCTCATGAAGGAGCCACTTGGCCTATAGGTTTAGGAGTTTCAGGTGCAACCTATGAGACCCCATCGATAGGGTGTGGGTAAGACCATGGACCGTTGATGCTGGCATCGATAGTGTTTTGTGTTTTCCTGCCAATTTTCTATTAAGTTGAGGGATGAGGTTTTAAATTCACCCCAAGTCCCAATAAGTCTTTGGATGGTTGTATTGACTATTTATGAGTATTTTAAGAATATATAAGTAATTAAACAATCATTATAACCCGAACTCTTATATTAAAACATATTTCCTCTAAAAGTTTCTCCAAAAACCTCCATGAGAGTTCAAGGTGAAGATGGAGCTTGAAGATGGTTCTTCAATGGAGTTTATTCTTCAATTTCATTGGGTTATTTAAATAAGGTACGAGAGTTCTTCATCTAAGGATTTCTATCACCTTTGATCCAATTTCAAGGATGTTTTTCAAAGTTTTCAAAAAGATAAAAAGTCCAATTTCTACTCTAAGTCTTGGGTTCTTGCATAAATTATTTTCAAACATTAAGATATGGTGTAATTGATTTATAATTTATGTTTTACAATGAAATTCTCCTTGAAACCTTGACCTTTAGAAATCTCTCAATTAGACTAAAATATGGGTTATGTGATCATGCTTTGATAATGATGCATTCAAGTGTAGATTGTTATGGGTTTTTTATTCATGTATAGATAATGGTTAAATGTCTTATAGGATGTTTCAATTTTATCGATTGAATATTGTACATGCTTAGATCCATTGAATATTAAGTTTAATGAATTGTTATTGACTTAAGGTTTATGAATTCTAACGTATTTTTATATAGGCTTTTGATTGATGTAATAATTATAGTAAATTTATATCTCGGTTTTTTTATTAGACTGATGAATGTGTAGTAAATTGACCTTGTTTCTGAATATTTGTAACAATTATGTCTAATTGTTTGTTATGGCCATGGGTAAGGGCCTTGTGATATTGAATTGGATGATTTAGCCTTGAAATTAAAATGGTAAGATGGAGTGGGGGTATGCTGCCCTAATTATTTTTATTTTATGTTTATTAGACTTCAATTATGTTATGGTTGGTATGGTCCACTTATGGTGGCGGTGATATATAAATTTATCTGGTCTTGTCGGTGTTACTTTATGCAATATGATGATCATGGCCTTGTCGGCACGACTTGAAGTACTATGATGTTTTGTATAGTTATTTTATGTGAAGTATGAGTATGTCTATATATTTTTGAAATAATGTGAAAGTATGTGACTATGAATATTAGGAAATCATGTAGACTATGACTATGTGCTTTTGTGTATCATTAATACATGGTTGTTCCTACTTGACTATATGAGTCTATAATTGTTATATTGATAATGATATAGTAGTGTGTAAGATGACCTAAAGATTATAATGGTTCCTATGTGCTTATAGAATAATTCGTAATATGTGTTAATGTGAAGTATGTGGTATGTTATTTGGGTTGACTTGGGTCCCTTACTTGATGCATGTATTAATATGAATATGTGATGTCTTGTCTTATGATGTTAAAGTATCTTACTATTGAATGGATGAATGATATGTGAGACCTTGAGTGATGTTAAGAGGGTCCTTTATGTGTAACCTTGAACCTAATAGTAAGTTTATATATGTTGAAGTTGAAAGTCGTAATGGTATCCTTCAAGTTAAAGAATGATGGACATAAGGTTGATTGGATGGAAGACATCATATCAAACCTTAGGAAAGTCATCGTGAGAGTCTTGTCTCCATTGGAAGGTAGCCCTAAGAGGACCTCTTTGGTAGTGTAAATGTGATAGGGTTGTGAACATGATATGGAGCCCTGTTACGTACACCTTCAATGTGAATTACTCCATGAGAATGAAGGGTAACACCGAGTGAGTATGGTAAGGGGAGTAGTTTTAGTTTAGTATGAGACTAGATTACAAAGCATGCCCTTCATATATTATAACCATGTGCCAACATGGGATGTGTCCAAGTTCTACCATTGACAAGTGGAACACTCTCATTGGAGTAGGTTAGAACTCGGGATTTCATGTCTTGCTACCGTGGCATATGATGGTTATTGACTATTATCATCATATGTGATACCTACTAGCAATAAGTTCTATGAAGTTTTGGTAGTGGTATGGGACGCGATTAGATATTGCACAATTGGCTTTGAAGGTGTTAGTGAGAGTCCCTAGGTCTTTTCTAAGACCAGTACTTGAATTTCCTTTATGTGATGAATGTCTCTGAATGAACTAATGAATAAAATGACTTAAATTTAAAAAAAAGTATGTTAAATGAAGTAGTACTTATCTAGATTAGTTAAGGGTTGTCTAGTTAAGGTGTGAAGGGGGCATATGAATGTTTATATCTTATTTTATCAAGATAAGTCTTAAGAATGACTTTATTTTGGGAAGTGGGTTGATTATCTAGACATGATTTAAGCCTTAGGCACTCTTAAGGATTATTAGGTAATCTTGAAGAGGTCACTATGGATGTTATATTCTTGATTTACTTAAGTAAGTCTTTTGATAACCTTTGGAAGGAGAATGTGATATCATCTATATGCTAATGTGTTAAGTGGGAATTATTCTATCATAGGATGTCTAGAGTATATCTTAACTAGGTGGGAAAGGGATTGTATGGGCGGTCGCTAAGTGTGTATGTGACTCATCATAAGTAGTCTTGAGGATCATTTATGCATGCCTAGAAAGGTTGTATGGGAGTTCTCTCTTTGTGTTACATAAGTGAGTCTTAGGATATCTTTAAATGGGATAATTACATGCTAGAGATGTCTAAATGAAGTGAAGGAACTCCATTGTAATAGTGAATTGAGTTCACTGTACGCTGAAGTGAATTCATTGTAATGTTTCCAAAATGATTATTTTCTTACATGATTTCTAATATATTTTTAAGTTAATAAATGTTGTTCTTATGCTTATAGTATGATGTTTTAATCGAAATTCATGAAAACATGTTGTTTACTAAATGTCCCTTTTTCAAGGTTTTTGCATGGCTTCCATACTTAGTACATCTAATGTGCTAACCCCGTCTTTTCCCTTTTTGACTAAAGTGTAGGGAATTGGATGTCTTGATGTGCCATGGAGGATAGATAGGTTCCTAAGGCTTGAAGATGAAGTATTGGTGAGTCCTCATCAATTCGAGGACAATATCCACATGTTCTTGATGTCAAAGTCTTTATTTTACTTTATTGTATGGGATTAGACCCATGTGTTGTAAACTCCAAAGTATAGATATCTTAAATAAGATTGTTGTAGAGGTTTAACGTTTTAAATGAATGTCTTCCGCTGCGTATTGGTTATTAAAGTGTTCTTTGTGTGTGAATAAGGTTTAAAATTTTTACTCATTTCAGAATGTTTATTATGCATTGAATGATACGAAACACTAAGATGAGACTTCTTGAAGTCTCATTTTCCGTGTGACTACACAAGGATGCTCTAACTTCTAGGGTGTACTTGGGATTGTGACATTTATCCATTGCACTAGGTAGGCATTCCAAAGGGGGAGTCTTGGTAAGCCTTATATGAATTTAATGACTACTTACAGTTGGTAGGAATGAGACGTTATCTATCAATTGCACTAAGTAAACTTTCCAAAAAGGTAGTTTTGGGGCCAAGCCTTGTAAAAGAGTGTACTACTTAGGGTAGGTGGTGGTATGGGACACCATCTACTCATTTCACTAAGTAAGTATTCCAAAAGGGAAGTCTTGGTGTGTTGCTTGAGTATTCTTCTAATGTCTTGTCATTGGGGGGGGGGGTCTTGTTGTCCCAAGGTGAGTAGGCCGTAAAGGGGTGGTAGTCTTGAGGATCACTTTGGTATGCATTGAAGGAGGTGTATGTGCATTTCCTTCATGTATTACCTTGGTGAGTCTTAAGATAACCTTCGTTAGGAAAACTCCTATGGAAATAAATTCACTTCCTCTTTGCTTGGCCTTAGAAGTTCACTAATTTTGAATAGGGATAGTTCACTATAATGTTAAAAAGAGTTTGTTGTAACATTTTGAAATATTACTATAAAATGCTTTTTTTTGAGAAAATAATGGAAATTATCTATAAGTGTTAATTGATCATTCTTATGTTGTTTCACTTCTATATTCATGAATGTTTTTGTTATTTGGCATGAAAACTTATTTTAATGTCCCTTCATGAATGTTTTTGCATATGCTATACTTATTGTTTTGTACTAATCCCATACTTTTCTATACTCTATAACTATAGGTTTTGGAAGCAAGGTTGAAGTCTAGAAGGAAAATCCTCGGAATGTTTCTCTCAAGACAAAGTATGTCCTCATATATCAGAGGGAATATTTCCTATCTTCTTAATTTCTTTATGTTAAGACTTATTATGTATTTCTTTTAATGTAGAAGGTAGTTTCCCTAAGTTATTTATATCGTGTATTTAAGGTTGGATTGTGATGATGAGATTTTCTGAATATTTATAAAAGAAATCCTTTTATATTAATTGTTATGAAAAGTTTTAATCTTGCACTACTTTTCTTGTTTTATGTAATGAATAATAGTTTAAGGGACTATATAAGACCCCAAAGGGTCAAGTACGCCGGATCATGACCTAAGGGTTCTCCCTAACTTCTAGAGGGTACTTTAATGATGACCTATAGATATGTTGGTTAGACCTATGTTCTTCTTGAATGATATGTTATATATGATACTGTGAAGTATGTGTGTGTCTTGTTTTGGTAGACTCGTGTCCCTTACTTGATTCATGAACAATGTGAATATGAGTTCTTCACTTAGTATGCTAAAGCTTCTTAGTCTAGTAAGTCTGATTTATATGAGACCTTAAATGTAGTGAAGAAGGTCCTCTATGTGGAACCTTCAACCTAGTTAAAAGGTTACGATATCCTTGAAGTTGAAAGTCGTAATGGTATACTTCTTGTGTGAATGATGGACTTAGGGTTGATTGGCTGGAACGACTTGAAATCATCCTAAGGAAAGTCATTGATCTATCTTCTTTGCCATTGTAGGTAGCCCATGTGGACCCTCTTTTCTATGGTGTTATGATTGGGTTGTAAAATCCATAAGGATCCTCTTCATGTAATCCTTTATTTAAATACTCTATGAGAAGAAAGGCTAGCACCGAGTGAGTATGGTTTGGGAAGTAGCACTAGTTAAGGATGAGTGTAGAGTATAAAAACCCTTCATATTCCTTAACTATGAGCCTACATGGGATGTGTCCTAGTTCTACTATTGTCAAGTAGAGCAACCCTCCATTGGAGTAGGTTTATGAATTCGAACTCCATGCATAGCTAGTATGGTCTATGTCGGTTATTGCCTATTCTCATCATATGGGAAACCTACTAGAGTTGGAAAAGTTCTATGAAGTTTAGATGGTGGTATGGGACGCTATCTAAACATTGAATGATTAGACTTTGAAGATGTTAGTGAGTGAGCCACTACGTCTTCTCTAAGACCATTATATGAATGTCCTTAAGTGGTGGATGTCTTTTAATGAAATAGTAAATAAAGTCACTTACAATTGAAGAATATGAATGAATAAGTATTTACCTAGAGTAGTTTAAGGATTTGTTAGTTAAGGTATGAAAGAGGCATAGGAATGATAACTTCAGGATTTACCTAGGGAAGCCTTAAGAATAACTCTAGATATGGAAAGTAAATCTATAAAGTAGACATGACATAAACTTAGGTAGTCTATATTATTTAGGTAATATTGGAGAGGGGGTGTGGGCGTTGTCTTCTTGATTTATTAAGTAAGTCTTTTATAATCTTTTGGAGAAAAATGTCATATTATATGCATACTATTATGTGAAGTGAGAATGATCTTATCTTAGGTGATTTAAAAGATCTCTTAGTTGTGTGTGAAGGGATCGTATGGGAGGTCGATCTATAATTCACCCAAGTGAGCCTTTGAATAACCTTTTGTAGGAGGATATCATGTTTTTTGTGGTTTGGATGTGTTATTGATGCTATAGTGTAAGGTGTGAGTTTTACATGAACTTACAGTGATGTTCACTGTAATGTTACTGTAAGATGTGATAAATTGATATTAGTTGTATATGAGTTGTTTTGTGTTCTAAATTTTATGTTTGGTGCTTAAATGTGGTTCTTATACTTTTGATATGATGCTTTAATAAAAAGAGAATATTTCTAATAAATGTCTGTTTCTCATGATTTTATGTATTATACCATAGTTACAACATGCATTGTACTAATTCCATACATTTTTTATATTCTAAAGGCGTAGGTGGATGGTAAGAATCGTCTTGAAGCAAAGCTTGGAAACTAGGATTCTTTCAAGAAAGTTGAAGTATGTCCGCAGTTGACTCGAGGGCATAACTATCTTTAGATTTCTTTTAATTATAAGTTTTTTAATACACTAAGTTACTATATTCGTATAGTATGGGTTGTATCCCAAGTATTCTTCTCTCTAAGATTGGCATATATTGAAAGTTTCGTATGATTTTAATATGGAAGATGTTTTAGGATATTTCCACACTACTTTTAATACATGTATACAGTGAATGATGTCGTAGGGCTTGTACAATACCTCAGAGAGGTCAAGTACGCAATGTCTCACTCCGAGAGTGCCATATCTTGTAGGGTATACTTTCGGTGTGTGACACACATGAGCTTAATGTGGAATCCTGTGTCATGCAATCCTAGATTGAAAGAAGGTTGACCACTTGCCAACGTAGTACAAAAACATGAACATAGCATTCTAGGTGGATCCACTAGCTAGTATTCCTATGGGGGCAACATAATTCAAGAACTAGGGCATATACTTGGGACCCTCTTTATGCACATTGAATAATGGTCTCCAATCTCATAAGTAAAATAGTGAACCTACCTTCCTTACTAGGGAAGGGATAATCCTCACTTCTAGTTCACTCGATACTTATCTAGAATCCCTTTTCAAAATGTCATTAAGTCATCTTTTAACAATCATAACTTAGTTTAGGACATAGGAGACAAACCCCTTGTATATTAAGGATCATTAGCTCATTAGTAATTGCGTGAGAACATCCTTTCGACAAACCCCTTGTATATTAAGGATCATTAGCTCATTAGGAATTGCATGAGAAGATCCTTTCAATATAACAGTCATATGTGGATCAACACATTATCATCGTCATGTCATGATAAGGAACATAGATAATTTAGAACCAACCATATATCATTATTAAACATAATCTCAAACTCTCACATAATCAAGAAATTTTAATTCCAGTATCATACAAACACCTACTTAATACAATCACAACATGTGCTTCAATTGAACTTCATCACCAAGTACATGCCCTCACAATTTAAGTAAAGGTTCACAAAGTCTTAATAATTCTCCATCAAGAGCCATCATAACTTGTCTTACCCTCAACAAATCCAATTTTATCTATCAATAGGTGTAATAACATCATTAAATAGTAATTAACACAAGAATTAAGTCAACTGGATCAATATTAATCAATTCGACATGATTTCATATCCTAGGTTAAATCATTAAAAAAAAGCATAACTGAACAATAATACATCATAATATAATCATAATCATCAAAAGAAACCATGAACAATACAATTTAGACGATCAAACTCGGATTAGCAAGAAACCCATATAAATCATCTTTTTGAATCCAATTTTGGAAGAGCCCTTTCGGGAACCAGACCTTGTTAATCTTTGAAAACTGATGGAAATAAGTGATCTTATTTATTCCCTAGAACCTTTGACCTTTGTCTTCTATAAAGTTTGTTTGGGAGAGATAAAGTAAAGAGAAGGTAGAGTAATTTGGTTTTGGGAATTGTGGGGTGTTAAGTGGGGTTTATTCTTAGGGTAGTTTAAATAGACAGTTAACTAACTTAATTAACCACCCCTTAACCCCTAATAAAACCCCTAACTAATAAACTTATTAATTTGACCACACTTAAAAGTTAACAATACAAGCAGGTCTGACCTACGAGACCCCGACCTATGGTCCATAGGTCAGCCAACACCCATGCCCCCCAATCATGTTGAAGGTCCGTTGATAAGTTCAGAGAGTTTTGAGTTTGGACATTTTGGAAAAAAGTATAAGTGAACATAGACGGAGGCATCGATGTCTCATCGTCCAGCCTATGCCCTTTTGATGGCAAGAGTAGTAGCCACAGTATTTGAAATCTTTTTTCCCAACTAGGGAGTGTCCTACTCAAGGACCCTTAATGTTATACTTGAGGAATTGTACCCAGATGTTTCAACCCTAAACACACTCTAATACATGTTTGACACCATTTAACAAAATTTAATCAAATTCTGACTACTAAAACCCCATGAAATATTCTAAGGAACACAAACACCTCTTTCACTTGTCTTCGGACGTCACGGACGTTTCTTGACGTCTTAACTCTAAAACATCCTACATTACTTATAAACATTATTTTGACCTTAAAATAGTTTTAAGACCTTATACACTCATGTTAGGCTCTAGATTAGATTTTGGACTTCTAGAACGTTACATTATACCCCTCTTAAGAACATTCATTCCCGAATGACACTAAAATCTTTTTGAAGGGAATGGATAAACTTAATACTTGCATCCCAACCAACAACATATATAACCAATATGAGTGACAACTCAAACAAACTTAAAAACATAGAATTTACACATAACCGATCAAAACACCAATTACCACATATGAGAGCTCAACATAAAAAATATGTGGAATTTCCTCTTCAACAACAACATGAGCTCAACAACACAATCACTTATGTCAAAACTCATTTCAAAACACATCAACATGCTAAATATTATTTCATTAAGGCAACAACATACCAAGTACACAAATAAGTGCAAATCAAGTAAAAAAGCATCTTTTCATGAAAAAATCATTTTAACAAAACTTTTACCATTTTTATGCATATCTTTGCAAAACAAGTCAAATTCGATTTTTACGTATTACAAAAGTTATTAATAGGAAAAACTACGCTTAGTTATCAAAGAAATAAGGATAACAAGACTCCATATTGGTCTCGGCCTCCCATGTTGCTCCCTCAACTAAGTGGTTCTTCCATATCATATAAAGAATGCACCTCTTTGTTCCTCAACTTCGTCACTTGTCAATGATGGATTTCTACCAGAACCTCCTCATAGGAGAGATTCTCATAAACATCTAGACCTTTAATTGTAACAATGGACTTTGGGTCACCAATGCACTTCTTAAGCATGGAGACATGGAATACTAGAAGAATCGAAGCTAGCTCACTAGGTAATCTCCACTCGTATTCAACCTTTCATCCCTTTAAAAAATTTCATAAGGACCCACACTTAACTTCCCTTCCTTGCCAAATCCCATCACCCGTTACATGGGTGAAATTTTTAAATACAACTTAATTCATTCTTCAAAATCTAAGTCTCTTCTCCTATTGCCGGCATAAGAGTTTTGCCGGTTATAGGCTGTTTTCAATAAAAAAAATTTATCATATAAACTTTCTTTAAAGTTCTATAGATCAATTGGGCCCTAAAGAGTGAAGACTCGCCAAATTTAAGCCACCCAACCGGGATTCTACATCTCCTACCATACAAGGACAAAAAAGGAGCCATGGATATTATCGAATAGTAACTATTGTAATAAGAGAACTCAACCAAAGGAAAGTGTTCATCCCAACTTACCTTGAAATCAATTCCACAATCTCAAAGCATATCCTCAAGGGTTTGAATAGTACTATCCGCTTGACCATCCATTTGTGAATGAAAAGCGGTGCTCAACTTCACTTTTGTACCTAACCCTCTTCGAAATGACCTCCAAAATCCAGACATAAATTTAACACTTCTATCCATAATAATGGATAAAGGAATCCCATGAAAACTCATAATCATGTTGATATAGATCCTTGCATACTCTTTCGCTGAATAATTAGACTTAACAAGAACAACAAAGATGTAGTCATTATGACTTCGTGTCCGAGGCAAACCCACTAAGAAGTCCATATTAGTGTCTTTCACTTCTAAGAGGGAACTTTCATTTCTTGAAGTAAGCCACCCAACTTTTGGTGCTCAGATTTCACTTGTTGACAATTTGGACACTTTGCAACAAATTCTTCTATGTACCTTTTTAAGCCATCCCACCAAAATACTTCCCTAAGGTCATGATACATCTTAGTAGAACACGAATAAATCAATTAACGTGACCCATTATCTTTCTCTAGGATTCAATTTCTCAAATCATGCACATTAGGCACAGACAACCTCTCTTTGAACTTCAAAAAACCATTCGCACTAAGGAGAATTACTCATTAAGCTTTCCAAGAATCGATTTCTTTAACTCCATCAATGATGGATCAAGCTGTTGCTTAGACTTCACCTCAACCACCAAAGATGATTCGGAGTTATTATTGACCATAAAACCATCATTTGGAGAATCTGCCAATCTAACACCCAAACGGGCCAACCTATTCGCAACCTTCACTAAGTCTTTCTTGTTTTTTTTGAATGAGACATACTACCCATAGTATTAGACTTAGAGCAATCATAACCATGTTGTACTTTCCGTGGTTGTAGAGGACACTCATGTCGTAATTTTTCAACAAATTCAAACCACCATTGTTTTCAGAGATTTAACTCTGTTTGAGTTAACCCATATTGTAGACTCTTGTGGTAGGTATACACATTAACATGAACACCATATAGTTAATGACTCCATAATTTGAATTCAAACACCACAAACTCTAATTCAAGGTCATGAGTTGGGTAGTTCTTCTCATCAATCTTATGTTTTCTAGAGATATACACTATACCCATCTCTTGTTGTATAAGAACGCAACTCAATCCCACTAGGGATTCGTCACACTATAACAAAAAACCCTTGGTACCCTCTAGTAAAGTCAACACAGAGTCGTGGTAAGCCTATCTTTTAGGATTTGGAAGCTGCTTTCACAAGCCTTTGGCCACTCAAATTTCACATTCTTTTGGGTCAAAGTAGTAAAAGGAGATGTAATGGATGTAAAACCATCCCAAAACCTCCTACACTACCCGGCTATACCCATGAAACTTCTTATGTCGGTTGGAGCCAAAGGTCTAGGACAATTTATTACCGCCTCAATTTTCTTCGGATCAACCTCTACACCCTCACTAGAGATGATATGACCAAGAAATGGCACCAATCTTACTAAACACTCACACTTGCTATACTTAGCAAATAGTTGTGTGTTCCTTAAAAACTTGTAACACCACTCTCAAATGCCACATATGATCACCTCATTCTTCTAATAAACCAAGGTGTCGTCTATGAACACAATAACAAAGTAATCTAGGTAGTTTTGAAACACTCTATTCATTCGGTCCATAAATACCGCCAGGGAATTAGTCAACTGAAAATCCATTACCCTAAAGTCATAGTGACCATATCTTGTCCTAAAGGCTTTTTTGGGAATATCTTCATCTCTCACCCTATGTTGGTGATATACTGATCTCAAGTCAACTTTGGAAAAGTAACTTAGCCCTTGGATTTGATCAAACATGTCGTCAATCCAAGAGTGAAGATACTTATTCTTAATGGTCACTTTATTGAGTTACGGATAGTCAATACACATCCTAAGTGAGCCATCTTTTTTTTCTCACAAATAGAACTAGAGAACCCCATGGGGAAATATTAGGTTGAATGAAGCCCTTTTCAATTAAATCCTTGAGTTGATCCTTTAACTCTTTCAATTTTGCCGCAGCCATCTGATAAGGAGGAACTTAATTTGGGTTTGTATACGATAATAAGTCAGTACCAAAGTTATTTTACGTTCATAAGGAATTTTAGGAAGATCATTAGGAAAGACCTATGGAAATTCCCTCACTATGGGGATTAATTCGATTGGAGGTGTTTTGGAGTCTAAATTTTTGAGTCTAACAATATGGTATAAACACCCTTTAGAGATATTCTTACAAACCTTTAGACAAGAAATAATATGACCTCTAAGAATAGAACTTCCCCATTTCCACTCCAAGACGGTTTCATTAGAAAAATTAGACTTTACAACTCTTGTCCTACAACCAATGGAAGCAAAAAAAGCATGCAACTGATCAATTCCCAAAATGACATCTAAAATAACCATATCAAGTTCTACTAATTCAACATGGGTAACTCTATCGGGAAACATTATATAAGAATTTCTATATACTCTTTTTGCAACCAGCGACTCACCTAACGGGGTAGTAACAATGGAAGGTTCGTTAAAGATATCAGGCAAAATATCAAACTTTCTAGTTGCGAAATGAGTAAAAAATAACAAGGTAACACCCACATCAAGTAAAGCATAAACATTTATTGAAAATACTTGCAACACACTGGTCACCACATAGTTTGAACTCTCTTATTCACCCCTAGAGTGGAGAGCATAAAAAGTGCTTCTTTCTTGGAGCATCAACTTTAGAACCACTAGCTTGAGTTTTTCCGCAACCCTTGTCTTGCCTCTTTATATTAGGGTAATCTCTAACCTTGTGACAACTTTTACCACACCTAAAGCAATTTTCTGTCCCAACTTAACACTCATCCCAATGCATTTCACCACATTTGGAACAAGTAGGTTTCTTGGTTGGTAAAATAGTACCTCTTCCCTTTTGAGACATAGGGTTAGACACCGTATCATCACAATCCTTGGAATATTGGGAAGTTACTTGATTGGAGAACCTCTTCTTGAATTTAGGCTTATCTTGTATTTCCAACCTTTCCTTTGAAGCACCACTTTCAAAAGACTTGTCCCTCTTGACCTCTCTATTCTTTCTCCTTAGTCTACTTTCTTCCACTTGTTGGGCATGAACCGTTTGAAGAGAGATATTCATATTGTTGTGAAGCATATCCTTACAAAAATCTTCCATCAAGTCATAGGATACTCACGTAAGAAAATGACCATCTCATCCCTTGTGTTAGGCACCAAGTATGGAGCATACTTCAAAATTTTAGTGAACTTCAAGGAGTAATCAAGTTCACTCATACCTCCTCGATGAAGTGTAAGGACCCTCATAATGAACTAGGTTGAACTAGAGATTCTCTAGTGTCATGAGTTAATAATGTGTTAATATATATAATTTTAATTGTTGAATTCAGTTTAGTAAGTTTGGAAGTCAAACGTCAAGGGAAGACTAAGACGTTTGAAGACTAGCCTTGTGTGTGCGCACTAGTGTGTCTTTTTATGTCGTATGTGTTGTTATGTGTTGTATGAAGTCTAAAACTTGTAAAAATACATTAAATAGGTAAAATGAATCACTTAGGGTCCAAACTTCCAGGTACGACCCCTCCAAGGATTGCCCGAGGGATCCATGATGGGACCCCATCTTTGGCCAAGCAAGCTGGCCAAGGCAGCAAGGTTTTGTTCTTAGGAGAAAAAGTGGACATCGCGGACATTGTCCAGCTTAGTTGATGATTTTAATGTTTAAACTTTAATGAAACCATGTTTATGCTTATGATTCACATTTGGCTTATGAAATGGGTTTATTGATTTTAGTTATATAATGTAAAGTTGAGTTTCTTTAGATGTATTTTGGGTTATCTACTGACTATACAGGCTATATTATGTTGTTTTCATGAATATTGGTGAAAGGTGGTGAAATCTTTGATGAAGTCTATTTTGCTCTGTCTTGTATAGTTTCCATTGAAATGTTCTTGAGTTGTATGGTCCACCTTTGGTGGCGGTGTTTACATGGAGTATATGAATATATATTTTCATGAGTATTGTGCATATGTCCATTACGGCATTGTATGTGAGGTGAAGTGATAATGTTGATGTTCATGTTGATATGCTTTATGAAGCTTGAATAGCATAGTTTGTGTAGATTGTTTCTAAATGGATATCTGTATATCTGAAGCATGGTAGTGTGTTATGTGATGAATAAAGACGTAAGCATGCTTAGAGGTCAATGACATGAAAATGGTGATTATGTGAAAGGTGTGCTCATATTTACACACTCACACACACTTTGAATTAATGAATGAATCTAGTGAATGTGAATGGGGGATTGTAGGGTGGGGGCCCTTTCGTGATTAGAGATAAGGTGTATAGACCATTCCTTACTCTTCCTAAAGGACTCTAGTAATGAATAGGAGAGTTTTGGGGTGAACACTCTTCGTGAGTTGAGATGAAGTGTTGTAGAAATCTCACTTTTCCCAAGAGATATCTAAGATGGTTTAAAGGATGGACTCTCTTCGTGAGTTGAGATGTGATGTACAATAGTTATCAATTGACCATTAGTAATAAATACTCAAGACTATGAGGGGGAATTACATGTAGCATTGAGAGGTTCTAAAGAAGGGGTGGCTACACATCGTAGGTTGAGATGTTGTATCAAATATACCCCTTGAGATGAGCACTTCTCATTAATAGAGAATGAGTTACTTAGAAGCAATCTTCTTATCACTTAACTACGCGCCACATAGGAGTAGATAATGGAGAATGCATGCAAAATATCAAGAATGACCCTACCTTAGGCAAATGGGGATCGCTCAACCGGTAGGGATTGAGGCATTCTGTTACATCCCAAAAGCATCCCCTAGAATTAACACGGCGTACTTTACCTATCAGAGGTCTTATAAAAGCCCATACTTATCATTAGTTGCATTTGTCATTGTAAATTTAGCGGAAAATTTAAAACTTTTAATTGTAATTTATATGCTAGAAACATCATTTCATATACTCAAAATATCATATTACATTCTTAGACCTAACTCTCTTTGTCATCTTCGACTCAATAGTATTAGAATACATTAGGAGTGCAACCCTTAAAACATAGTACATAAGTATACAATATTATACAACTTTACAGTAAACATAAGTAGGGAATCCTTGGAACTTAAGGACCCCTTTACCTGAGTTTGGGAAGCACATATGAAGCTTCTCAATAGTATAGACATACTTTAAGAATCCATAACCTACACTTTGTGTAAAAAGTAGATAAGAATATGATTAGTACAAGCATGCACTAAGTATGACAACCCTACAAAAACATGCATTTAAAAAGGGACATTTTCTTGAAATCATACTTCATGACTTTTTGAGTACGTATTCATAAAACCATTAGACAATTGCATTTATATCATTCACATACTTCATATAGAAATATTCAAAGGCCAAAAATCATAGAAAATCAGATATAGAAGTTAAGTCCTTTTTGAGGTCACATTACAGTGAGCATTGTTTTCTTTTATTAAATAAGTTCCCAAGTAAGCCTTTAGTGATACTTGGGGGAATGAATCATCCTAGGCCAGAAATAAAGCATATATACAACCTACACAAGTCATCACATACCACCATACAAGTATAACCTATCAAAGACACATTTAAGTCAAGGTTAAAAGACATTACAATAAGCTATATCAATTTGCATATATTTTTGCTTCACTTCACATAAGACATTATAAGATCTTATTCATGACCCCTTTCATAGTTTACTAGTGCAATGTACATGTCAAGCCCATAGCATCACAAATACTTAGTGAACTCTTCATGAGACCACAAACGTGAACACTTCATACATCAAAATTACACATAATTACAACTCCATTCATGTCAAAAATCTTCATTATATAGTAATTAAGACTCACCGAGTGCATATAAGAATAATACCACATCACATAGACTCATACCGTGCACATCTTCATGAAAAATAGACAAATACTACAATGCCATGCATAATGACATAATCATAATCATACATTTTAGAACACCTTCCTAGAACTTCATAATGAGATACTTGTTCAATGTCAATATGGGTTCATTACTTCCATGTATCCTAAGTAACCTCCCTTAAGTCATCCTAGTTAGGGTTTTAGTCATTTACTTTCATTGTCCATTTTACTTTAGGGAAACTATAGTCTTAACCGACACTAAGACCATTGGTGCTAAACATGGAATTTGGTGTTGTAGAGCCTTACTCCAATGAGAGTTGTCCTTACCTAGAAAAGGTAGAACATCAACACATGCTAGCATACTATATGAATTCACTTGCTAGATCCTATGTGGAAAGCATAGTTATGGAACTTTGAGGAACATGTGTAAACACTCTTTATGCCAAGATGGGGAATTATGTTTATTCACTTATGGAAACCCTAAATATTCCTATTGAGGCATTGTGGTTATCCACCTCATGAGATTTATGGTAGACATTCCTTCCAACATTAGAAAGGGACACACACACATATTTAAGTTCACTCGGTATAAGCTAAGTTCCCTTTTATTAAAGGCATTTATTATAATTTCATTATAAAACATAGGCTTTGGATTGTCATCCCCTCATATAGTTAGCTCATATGTCATAGATGAAAGTTCATAAACCTAAATCATGTGAGAAATCCTTTCACATGTATATATCATATGTATTAGCATTATCTAGTTTAAGATATACATAAGAACACCTTTCAAGGCTCCTGTATTTACTAGATAATTATTCATGTATGCGTGTATACTTATATGTTAGCAAACATTTCACATAACACATTAAGGTCACACATGTTCATACATCAATGAATAATTTTATAGGTATAACTATACGAGCAATGCTTTCATGTAAGACCCCTAAGAAACTATGAACATTCATATTTAACCATATCATATAATTTATATTCATAACATTCCCATACATTCATTTTTATGGGCAAGGGTATGGGACTTTGTAATGCATAGGCAAAGTCCCATACCCTTGCCCATACTACCCTTGCCCATACTAGTACACCTATAAAGTCTAACTAGTTAAGGAAGCACATATCATACTTTTGTATACATCATCTTAAGATTATTATTACTAAACAGTAGTGAATATGAGAACTACATTTCATTTAGACACCATGACCTATACTACTTCTAAGCATGTTTAATGTGTGAGTGTGTGTACATTGGTCAACATGATCACATAATGGATTTTCATAAAATATTGAGTCATCCACCCTTTTAATACCACAATTCACAAAAAATCATAGACAACCCAACACCATCTAGCATAGGAGGAAGAACAATCTTCACACTTCTTTAAACACTCCTAACCTTAGCGATTCACACATTCACATATGGGAACATAGGTAGGAGTCATCAATATTTAATACTTAATTAAAGAAATAACCTACTCATGATCTTAAAATACCATTCATATGATCATTACTAATGTAAAAATACCTATATTGACAACTAAATAGAAGACTAGGCACAAGTTACACATAAGGTGATCATCATTGTAATGCCGCCAAACGAACTAACGTGAACTAGAGGCTCGTGGTTATTTCTTGAGTAAATTTTAAGTTAAAATGAGTAATATTAGTGTTATTATGAAGTGTGTTAAGTTTGGAGGTCAAAATCCCAAGAACCTCCATGAAGTTCAAAAGGTGTGCCTTAGAAAGTGTTCTTGCATCTTATCTTGTTTATGTGAGTTTTACCTGTTCATTTTCCTTGAAACTAAGGTGGGATGTTCCTAATACCAATAAGACATGTTTAAGGATTTTAAATTACAGGAAAGACCCCACCTAGGACCCACAAGGTTCCTTAGCTGAAGGGCCCAAAATTTGGACAAAGCTGCTAAGGACACTGCCCAATCGACGGAGCAGTCTACCGGGCGTAAATCCATTGACACCCCATCGACTGGGGGGAAATTTTTCCATAATTATTGTGAGTATAATACCCTCCCTTTAACAGCCTCTGATTCTATCAATGCCCAGCAGCACAGGTCGTCGAGTCATCGACACCCAGTAGCTTGAGTCGTCGACTAGCCACCTCCATAAGTTGTGAAAGTTTCTGCCTTGGATTGGGGTATTTGGTAAATTCATCCAAAGTCTTTTATTACCATAGGAAGTTCTTTTTAGTGTTTATTAGGTATATTAAAGTTTTGTGAATCCTAACACCCAATTTCAGACCCCTCTTCCTAAAACCCAAAACCCCTCTCTCTTAGAAGGCTCTCTCAAGTCTCCATATAAGCTAGAAGTCAAGAAGTGCTAGGAGGGCTATTGATGTTTTTTTATTCATAAAAAATAATGGTTATTTATTCAATATGAGGTATGGTATCCATCCATTAACTCTCTTTCATCCAGGGAGTCCTTTCTAATCAATTTCGAAAATGAGTTTTCAACCCTAGTTTTTCTATCTTTAAATCTAAATATGGGTCTTGCATGAAAACGTTTCTAATAACATAATAATGGTACTAATAGTGTGATTTAATTATTTAAAGGTTAAAATTTCAGTTAAATCATGTTAAATCATTTAATTTAATATTGGCTTAAGTAGTGGGTTATATGAGTATGAATTGGTAGTCTTTGAGCTTTGATTTCTTATGGTTGTTATTGTTGTTTATACACTGACCAAAGGTCTATTTTATGATTATTTATTGGATAAAATGTTATAGGTAATCAAAGCATGTATTAAAGGGTAAGTTGGTTATGTTGTTTATCTTTAATTTTTGAAATGCTCTCGAGTGTTGTTGACCACCTTCTTGGAGGAGATGTTTACTTGAATTGTATGAATGTAAAGTTACTATTTTATTGTGAATGAGGAGGATATGAAGTCTTTTATTCTGATGTAAGATTAAAAGTATGCTATTCTTGTGCAATGTGCCTTATGAAGCTATTATGTGAAATAGGCAAGAGTGTATGCTTAAATTAAGATATTCTTGTTTAGTGTTATGAAGCTTGTTATAAGAAGTATGTTAAGGATTATGTATAAAGGACTTATATGGTGAAGCATGTAAGATGTATGATGTGAAGAATGAAGGTCTAAGCATGTATAGGAGTTAAAGAAGAATGAAGTGAAGCATATGTGCAATGTGTGCTCATACGAACACACACTCTCACACTTGAATGAATGAATGAATCTAAGTTAAGTCCTAAAGGGGAGTTTTGGGGTGAACACTCTTAGTGAGTTGAGATGATGTGTTTAGTAGAAACCCCACTACATCCCATGAGCTTTCTAAGCTAGGTTGAAGGATGAATTACCTTCATGAGTTGAGATGTGGTGTTCACTAGTTATCCTTAACTTATAGTTCATAATGTTGAGAATCCATGGGATGTTATGCCTAGCACCGAGGGATATGAAGGAGAGGTGGATTACACTTCATAAGTTGAGATTTTGTATTCCAGTGTACCTTTTGAGATGTGTACTGCTCGTTAGTAAAGAATGAGTTGCATAGTATAAATATTTTTATCCCTTAACTATGCGCTTGCATAGGTGTATCTATTGGGAAAGCGTTTAAATGCTAAGAGAATGACCTCATTTTACGCAAGTGAGGGTCTCTCATTCGATAGGGGTTAATATCAAGATTCCATGCCTAGCTCTCATGGTCTATGACGGTTAAGCCAACTCCCACTAAATAAAAGAACATGATAAGTCTTCAAAAGGAGTGTTCTACATAGGGTAGGTAGTGGAATGGACGCTATTTATTCATTGAACTAGGTAGGCAACCCAAAAGGGGAGTCTTGGTTAGACTTATTTGAATTGAATGAGAATTGAATGAACTAAGACTTCTAAAAGAACGCAATACTTAGGTAGGTGGTGGTATGGGATGTTATCTATCCATTGTACTAAGTAGGACCTTCTGAAAGGGAAGACTTGGTGACAAACTTTCTAAAATAATGTGCTACTCAGGGTAGATGGTGGTATGGGACAACATCTACTCATTGCACTAAGTAGGCATTCTGAAAGGGAAGACTTTGGTAGTTTTTTGGGTGTCTTTTAATGTCTTGCCATTGATTGAGTGACTTGTTTCTCCCGAGTTGAGTAAGCAAAAAGGGGTAGTCTTGAGATTGATTTTGTTGTGTATTGAAGGATGCATATGCATATTTCCTTCATGTCTTTCCATAGAAAATCTTAGGATAATCCCGAGGTAGGGAAACTCTTATCAAAATTGAGTTCAATTCCTCTTTCGCTTGGCCTTGGAATTACACTTATTTAGAATAAGACAATTCTTTGTGAATGCTTTAAATGATTTATTCTAAATTCTCAAATGGTTTCAATATAAATGATTATTTAGTTCACTGTAATGTTAGATTTGACTTCACTATAAATTCTGGAAGTTACTGTTAATGGTCTTTTGGATTAAAATTATGGAAACTCATCTGAATGTTACGTGATGGTTCTTATAAGGTTTTGCTTCTAAATTCATGAATTTTTTACTTAATTGACATGAAATGGTATTCTCCTAAAACATCTTTTTTACATGTTTTTGCATATGTCATTCTTAGTACATTTTGTGTACTAACCCCATACTTTTCTATACTACAAGTATAGGTTAGAAGCATTTTAAGGTTGAAGTCTAGAAGGTGAATCTTGGGAAAGTTCGTCACAAGACAAAGTATGTACTCACATATTCGAGTGCATAGTCCATATCTTAATTTCTTAGTTAAATAATTACTATGTATTTCTTTCAATGAAAAGGGATGTGTCCATAAGTTATTTTTGTAGTTCTTTTATGTTTTACTTGTGACGATGGGAGTTTTCTATGTATTTATAAAATATTCTTCTTTATATCAAATGTTCTTGAAAAGTTTTAAATTTCGCACTACTTTTCATGTCTTATGTAATGTATGCTTGTTGATGGGCTTGATAAAGATCCCAAAGGGTCAAGTATGCGCGGTCACGAAATGAGGGTTCCTCCTAACTTCTAGGGGGTACTTTCAGGTCGTGAAAAACTTGGTGTTACAACATAAGGTTTTGGAAATATTTTAAGGTCTAAAAGTCTCACAAGCCACGTCAAGAAGTATCTTGATCATTGGTGTGAGTCGCGAGAGATCCATGGAAAAGAGGCTATAGGATGATGGAGTTTCACTTTCTTCATTACTCTATAATCGTGCCATAGAAATTAACTCCATAAAGCCTCTCTTTCTCTCTCTCTCTCTTATGTTCCCTTGTCCGTTAGTATTCTAGGTGTGATTGCTTCGAAGGGGAGATATTTCAATGTTCAAGGGAGAGAAAAGGTGAGTTTTGATGTTATGATGTTTTTGTTGCTAAAAGAGTAGATGTGAAGGTATGTTTTGAAATTTGGTATGTGGTGCTATTTACGGCTAGGTATGAATTATGACATTGGAAGTGTTGTGATGAGAAATATTTATTGTGATGTAGTTCTAAGCATATTAAGAGTTGTAAGAATAAATAAAGTGATTTTGAGAATAAATGAGTTATCTTGTGATTATATTCAATGATGGTAGATACTCTTTAAGGTGTAAATTGGAGGAATGTTGAGAGAATGTTGAGTTTTTTTAAAATTTGACGAAAACTCCCTTGTGTGACTAATGTTTCATAGTTGTTGTTGTGATTGGTGGATGTTGTGGTGTAGGATTACACTATGATGGAAATGTGGTATGAATATCTAGTGAGGAGGTTTCGTTCCATGAGATGGAGTTAAGTGATGCCTAAGAGTTTAATAAAGTAATGTTTAAGATAGACTTTATAGGCTTGAATACAAAATGGAAAGTGTTATGCTTAATTGGTAAGGTTGATGTTTAATCTTAATGTGCATGAGTTAAGGGTAGTGTGAGTTCGTGCCTTGCGAGAGGCATTATGGTTCTTTGGATTATGAGATCTTTAAGATGGCTTTACCCTAAGTGGGGGAGAGTGAGTTTAGTAGAATGGCATGTTATGTACTTAATCCAAGAGAATCCTCAAGGGTCACTTAGTGGGAGTGGTAGTATGGGATGCTACTCTCACATGGCACTTAGTGAAACTTACCAAGTCCCATAGGAGTAAGTTAGTGTGGTATTTTGTCCCTCATATTTTCATGCCATGTCGATAAAGTTGCTTGGAAGGTGCATTATGAAAATTTTAAGCACGTGACATAGTGATGTTTTGAATTCTTTGTAATGAAGTTCAAATTTTGAGAAAATTGCATCTTCATGAATTATGGTTTAAATTTGTTATGAGATTAGTTTATATGGTATTATAGTTCATGTGTTCATTCCCTCTTGATGAATTAGTCAAAGAATGAAAGTTTGAAGTTTTTAAGCATGTTGGCAGTTAATACAGTAAATGCTCACTGTGAAATATCTCATTTTTGAAGAATATTGTTTTGTCTTTGATTGAAGTTTAATGTGTGCAAAAGTGTTGTA
The DNA here is from genome assembly GCF_036512215.1 of Solanum lycopersicum. Classification (NCBI taxonomy): domain Eukaryota; kingdom Viridiplantae; phylum Streptophyta; class Magnoliopsida; order Solanales; family Solanaceae; genus Solanum; species Solanum lycopersicum. The sequence goes on along the minus strand of NC_090803.1, from coordinate 19,042,327 downwards.
TATGAGAATGTTAAGGTTGGAGAAGGTAGTTCCTCCATAAAAGAAGATTGAGTTTTGAAGTTTGTAAAGTTTGACAAGAGTTGCTTACCTTGCTAGTGTTTAATAAGTGTAAATTGATACTCCTTGATATTTTATGCTTTGATTTTTAGTGTTTGTGCCTTTATTTTAATGTATTATGTTATTTTAAGTAACTCCTTGTTTTTCTTGAAGTTTTAGTGTCATTCGAGGACGAATGTTATTCTAAGTGGGAGAGAAAGTAACGCTTTAAAATGAACTAAGGTGAACTAGATCCTCGCGGTTGTTTCTTTAGTTAATTCGAAGTTAAAATGAGTTATATTAGTGTTCTTAGTCAGTGTGTGATGTTTTCTTATGTTTAGAGGCCAAATGCCCAAGAACGTCCATGACGTTCGGAAGGTGTGCCTTAGAAAGTGTTCTTGCGTCTTGTCATGTTTGAGTGAGTTTACATGTTTGTTTTGCTTGGAACTAAGGCGGGATGTTTATAATACCTAGAATACTTATTTTAGGGCTTTAAATTCTGGGCACGACCCCAACTAGGACCCACAAGAGGCCCTAAATGAAGGGCCCAAGATTTGGACAAAGTTGCCAAGCACACTGCCCAATTGATGGAGCAGTCTACTGGGCGTAAGTTCATCGACGAACCGTCTAATGGGTTGCTGTCATTAATACTTAGTGGGAGGATCAGACCCTCCCTTTAACGGACTCTGCCATCATCGACGCCCAACAGCACGGGCCGTCAACTCATTTATGCCCAGTAGCTTGGGTTGTCGACTGTCCACCTCTAAAAGTTGTGAAAGTTATTTCCTTGGTTGAGAGTGTTTAATAAATTCCTCACAAGTTTTTTATGACCCTATGACGTTAATTTTAGTGTGTATTAGGAATATTAGAGTTTTATAAACCCTAAGACCCCATTTTAGACCCCTCTTCCTAAAACTGAGAACCCCTCTCTCTTGTAGACTCTCTCAAGTCTCCACGGAAGCTAGGAGTTAAGAAGTGTTAGGGGGGCTGTTTATGTATGTTTGTTCATCAAAAATCATGGGTATTTATTCAATGTTTGGTATGGTATCCATCCTTGAACTATGTTCCATTCAAGGAGTCCCTTCTAATGAATTTTCAAAATGAGTTATCAACCCTGATTTTTCTATCATCAAATCCAAATATGGGTCTGGCATGAAAATGTTTCTAATGACATAATAATGGAATTTCTAATGTTAGTTGATGATTTTAAGGATAAAAATTCAATAATATCATGTTAAAGCTTTTCATCTAATGTTGGCTGAAGAAATGGATTATATGAGCATGAATTAGTAATCTTTGAGCTTTGATTTCTTATGGTTGTTATTGTTGTTTAGATACCTCCCAAACGGATACTTTATAATCAACTATTGGATAAAATTTTATTGGTGATGTAAGCATGGTTAAAAGGGTTAGTTGTTTATGTTGTTTAGCTTCAAATTTTGAAATGCTCTTGAATGGTATGGTCCACCTTCTTGGCGCCGGTGTTTACTTGAATTGTATGATTGTATAGTTACTTGTTCATTGTGAATGAGTCTATGAAGGCTTGTTTTGTTAAGTAAGATTAAAAGGATGCTAATCTTGTTAAATGTGCCTTATGAAGCTATTATTTGAAATATACTAGAGAGTATGTTTAAATGAAGATATTCTTGTTAAGTATTTTATGAAGCTTGTTATGAGAAGTATTCTACGGATTATGTATAAAGGTTATATTATTATTTGAAGCATGTAACTTGTGTGTTGTGATGAATGAAGTCTAAGAATTTACATAAGTTAAATAAGAATGAAGTGAAGCTTATGTGTAAGGTCTACTCATATGTACACACACACTCACACTTGAATGAATGAATGAAACATAAGTCCTAAAGGGGAGTTTTTGGGTGAACAATCTTCATGAGTTGATATGAACTTTTTAGTAGCAACCCCACTACATCCCATGAGCTTTCTAAGACAGCTTTGAGGATGAATGCCCTATGTGAGTTGAGATGTTATGTTCACCAGTTATCCTTAACCCATAGTCTATTATGTTGGGAATTTGTTGGAAGTTATGCCTATCACTAAGATGATATGAAGGAGAGATGAATTACACTTTGTGATTTGAGATGTTGTATTCTAATGTACATGTTGAGATGAGTACTCCTCGTTAGTAGAGAATGAGTTACTTAGTAGCAATCTCCATATCCCTTAATTATACACCCACCTTAGTGTAGATATTGGGAAAGCCATGTAAATTCTAAGAGAATGCCCTCATTCTAGGCAGGTAAGGATCCCTCATAGGATAGGGGTTAATATCGTGATTCCATGTCTAGCTTTAATGGTATATGTCAGTTAAGATAACTCCAACAAAAGAATGAACGTGCTAAGTATTCTACAGTAGTGTGTTACTAGTGGTAGTTAGTTGAGTGGGACACTATGTATACATTGCACTAGATAGGTAATCCGAAAGGGGAGTATTGGTGAGACATATTTGAAATGAATGAACTAAGTCTTCTAAAAGAACGTACTACTTAGGGTAGGTGGTGGTATGGGATGCTATCTATCAATTTCACTAAGTAGGACCTTCCGAAAGGGAAGACTTGTTTCCAAACCTTCTAAAAGAATGTGCTACTTATGGTAGGTGGTGGTCTGGGACACCATGTACTCATTGCACTAAGAAGGCATTCCGAAAGGGATGACTTTGGTAGTTTTGGGGTATTTTTTAATGTCTTGCCAATGATTGTGGGGCTTTTTTTTCCTGAGTTCAGTAAGCCAATATGGGTAGTCTTGGGGATATCTTCGATGTGTATTGAAGAAGGAATTTGCATACTTCCTTCATGTCTTACCTTAGTGAGCCTTAGGATAATCATGAGGTAGGGAAACTCTTACGGAAAATGAGTTCACTTCCTCTTTCGCTTGGCCTTGGAAGTTCACTCATTTAGAATAGGAAAATTCATTGTAAATGCTTTAAATGATTTATTGTATATGCTCAAATGTTTACACTATAAATTCTTAATTAGTTCACTGTAATGTTAGTTTTGAGTTCACAACAAGCTTTGGAAGTTACTGTAAATGGTCTCTTTTGGAATAATCATATTGAAACTCATATGTAAGTGTTAAGTGATGGTTCTTGTGATGTTTTGCTTCTAAATTCATGAATTTTTTACTTAATTGTTATGAAATGGTATTTTACTAAAATGTCCCTTTTTACAGGATTTTGCATATGCCATACTTACTACATTGTTTTGTATTAACCCAATATATACTATATGTATAGGTTGGAAGCATTTTGAAGATTCAAGTCTAGAAGGTGAAGCTTTGGAAAGTTCCTCTTAAGAAAAAAAGTATGCTCTCACATATTCGAGGGCATAGTCCTTTTCTTAGTTTCTTAGTTAAAGAATTATTATGTATTTCTTTCAATGTAAATGGTTGTGTCCCTATGTTATTTATTTTGTGTCCTTAAGTTTTGATTATGACGATGAGATTTTTCTAAGTACTTATAGAAAGATCTTTTATCTATCAAATTTTCTTGAAAAGTTTTAAAAACCGCACTACTTTTAATGTCTTATGTAATGAATGCTTGTTGAAGGGATTTTACAAGACCCCAAAGGGTCAAGTACGCCGAGTAACGAAACGAGGGTTCCTCCTAACTTCTAGGGTTTAAATTCGCGTCGTGACAATCATAACCACTAATTCATATATTCATCAATTTTCATTTATGTCCATGGTCAACACATATATAATGATAATAAAACAAACACCGCCACCATAAGTAGACCATACCACACAATGTCATAAAAAGCTTCATCAACATTACTATAAAAAAGTAGAGAAGTAGAAGAGTAGAAGAATTCTTACCAATTCTTCATATTTTTGTCATCATTTACCTTTACTACTCTTTCATAAATAATTCAAGTATAGGGAAGTATCTAAAACATAATAATCATATACGAAGTCATGCCTAAGCTACTACAAGGCCATGCTACAAATTATTACAACACATTATTAACATGCTCGAATTTAGAAGTACACAGACCATTAATCAATATCACTTACATGAATTATAGGTCATATTTCATCAATAACATAAAATAAGTACCTAATTATACACTTATTATGACGAAATCATTCTTAAATCCCTACAACATCAAGATACCAACATAGGCACTATACTAACCATTCAACAGATACTAGAGGAAATAGGCAATAATACTAATTTCCTAAGGCCTTGATAATCAATTATATTTTTACAGTAATGTAAATTTTAGGAATTATCTAATTATATCGTTACATAAAAGGAATTATGCTTCATCTAATCTCGAACATAGATCATATTATGCACATAACATTATCAACCCACACACTAGGAGAACCTAAATTAATTAAGGTAAGCATTCTTTAATTTGATAAACAAGGATTTATTCTTACAATTCAATCATGATATTAATCCAAAACAGTAGCTACAAGACCCTCAACATACTCGAAATCCACTTTTATACAAGTAAGGACCGACGCTACATTGAACTCCTAGAATTCTAAACTAGGCATGTTAAAATCTTCACACATTGATGCACATGGATCCTTCATAATAAAATCACATAAATAAAAGTATATATTGACAATTCAACGTAAGAGATCGCAAGTCAACCATTAGCAAGCCATGATCAGAATGCCCATGCAACGGCTAGATCGATTTCTGGAAGGGACATGGGTTCAGAATGCAATTGGATTAAAATCATGTAAAAAACCATAAATTAACATGAATTAATAATTATTAAGACATTAAAACTTTTTCATAAAGAACCCATGGCTAGGTTGAAGAAGAACAACTTTGATAATGAATATTCTTTGAAAAACATTGAGATTAACCGTCGAAGTTAAAGATTACTTAGAGATAAAGTATCACCATACCTTTTTATTGATGAAAACCTATAAAACATAATTATTAATCCATGGAAATCCAAGATCCAAGCAGTTCTTGAGTCTTACAAACAATGGAGTTTGTAGGGAGAATATTTTTAGAGGGAAAGTCTATTTTGTGTAGAAGTGATTGAGAACGGATTGTTCACGTATTAAATCCCTTAAATACACCAAAAAATAACTAAATAAACCTATTAGGGTCAGGTAAGGGCGTGGGGTGAATTTCCCATTAACCCCTTAAGAGGCAGTGCATAAGCAGCAGTTGCACCAGCCTGCATCAATTGACCTAATCGACTGGGTGTTGGTCCATCGGCGGGCTGTTCTGTTACCTCCAATTGGGTCTAAGGATTTCATGTGTTAATGACTTCCCCAGTATAATTTACCATTGACATGTCATAAGTCAACAAATGGAACGTGCATTGAGCTCGTCGATTGACACTGCCAAGGCAGTGTCTTGATAGCCCTTTGGTACTTCATGTGGGACCTTTTGTGAGACCCTTGAGAAGTCGTACATGGACGTTTCCAAAGTAATTATGTAAATTTACAATTCAAGGACATTCTTTTCAAGTTTCACCGAATATTCACACATAAAACACGTCCAAACATGCTAGGCCCCATCAAAACATTCTTGAACGTCTCAAGGGCTAACTTTCGATTGTCTTTGACGTTCTTGGACATTTTACCTCCAAACATCATGAACTCCATATAATGCCTATAAATATCATTATAACTCATTTTAATACTTCATAAGGTCATGAAATACAACATATAAACACGTATAGACACATGAAATGCATAGGTCCTAGTCGTCGAACGTCTTGGTCATCCCTTGACGTTTGACTTCCAAATCACCTCAAACTTTACACACTGTATTAATACTATATTATAAGTCATTTTAGGACCTTATAAAGTTAATTCAAACATGTTAGGATTTACACACCCTAACTCATTTTGGGGGTCTTATAGATTCCATTTCTAGCTCTCATTGTCTATGTCGGTTAAAGCTAGCCCCCACAAAAGTAAGTAATGAACTAGGTATTATAAAGAATTTAATGCTTAGGGTAGGTGGTGGTATGGTATTATATATACTCATTTCACAAGTAGACATTTGAAGGAAGTCTTGGTGAGTCTTTATATGAATGTATGAATGGGTCAATAGGTAATGTAAATGAAGTTGTGTTCCTTAGTGTCTTTTATGCTGAGTGTGGGATTCTTACCTGTGCGAAGTAAGCCTATGGTCGGTTGTCTTGAGGATTATCTAGTTTTGTATTGAAGGGATTGTACGAAAAATTCCTTCATGTTTTACCTTAGTGAGTATTAGGATAAGCATGGAAAATGAGTTTAGTGTGAGTTGAAATTATATAGGTTCACTATAAGGTTTTCCTGAGTTCAATTCTAGGTGTAGTTTAATGTTAAAAGTATGGAAGTCTTATCTATGTGCTAAATGATGATTTATATGTTATTTTACTTCTACATTCATGAAAATTTTACTTAATTAGCATGAAACGTTTATTTATATTAAAATTTTCTCTTTTTCATGTCTTCAATAATGCCATACTTAGTACAATGTTAGTACTAACCCCATACTTTTAAATAATCTATAAGTACAGGTTGGAAGCAAGTGGAAGTTTAAGGGGAAAAGCTGGGAATCAACTCTCTCCAGACTCGCTATGTCCTTATGTATTCGATGCCATAGTCTTTATTTCTTTTGTTCTTCTTTAAGACTTGTATAAGATTTATTATGTATTTTCTTTCAATGTAAAGGATCATGATATATTTAAGTGTGTATTTTAGTTGGACTTTGACAACAAGACATATACTTAGTATTTATAAAAGAGATTTCCTTATTATCATTGATGTTGTGAAATGTTTTAATTCCGCACCACTTTTCATATCTAATGTAATGAACAATAGTTAAGAGGCTTGTAAAAGACCCTGAAAGGTCAAGTATTCCATGTTCCGACCCAAGGGTTGCCCTAATGTGACACCTCTAAAACGACTTAGGTGCAACTTGAGCCTAACACTTGTTTCTTGATTTTTTAGAGCCCTAAAAAGGGTTAAAATTATGCAGGATATAGTAGTAAAGGTTTTGTGAAGTTGTAAAGTCAAACGTCCAAGAATGTCCATGATGTTCAAAAGGTTTGCCTTAAAAAGTTCTTGTGTGCCTTAGTGTGGTTTGTCACGTTTTACGTGCTAGACTTGGACAAAATTGTTGTGAGAGGTCCTTAACATGTATACAAACATATTTAGGTTTTAAATGTCCGGGCAAAATTCCGCAATGACAAACCAAGGGTTCATGAGGAGGACCCATCTTGGTTATCAAAAACTGTCGTACCTACAGATGGCAATCAATGCCCTGTAGGCTGGTTGACGCCACCTAGGTAGTGGCGTCGATGGAGACTTAACCTAGGGAGATCAAGCTATCATTTTGAAGGCTATGTCCTAAACAACAACGACTAGCACTGACCATCGATGGGACGATGCCACGTAGGTGATGGCGGTCAATGGGTTGTCTGCAATTTAGTGCTATGTCTTGCCCAAGTGAGGGGCAATTGGGGTTTTCAGCTAGTCTTCCTAAATTTAATTTTACGACTTCTTAAGGTTATTTTGGGTATTTTAAGTGGGTGTATAAGTCTAAAAAACTCGGATTAATTGAGTTTTCTAAATCAAAACCCAAAACCTCTAAAGAGTTAGAACACCATTGAAACATGAGGGGAGGTTGGAGCTTCGTTGTGGGACTAATTCTTCTCAATTTTCGTGATCTAGCATCAATTAAGGTATGACCTTAATCCTTGAATTTTTTTTCTTTAAGGATCCAATCTATAAAATGGTTTTCCAAGAATTTGTCAAAATATGAACTTTATAAATTGTAATCTAGCCATGGGTTCTTGCATAAAATATTTTGAATCACTGTATAGTTATTGAATTGATGTTAATTTGATGATTTTAACCTAAAAATCTATTAATCCATTCAATTCATGTAACCCTAGTTTTGACTATTTTATGGGTTATTTGATTGTGTTTTTATGCTTTTTAATTCTTGTGCACTTTGATTAGGGTTGTTGAATGAGGAAACAATTATGTTATAATTGTTAGTAGGCATTATTATTTTGATAAATTCATGTTGTGTTATCTTGAATTCATTGTATATTATGATTTGATTGAATTGGTGATCATGGTCTTTGGTAAGTGCCTTTGATAATTGTGTTGGGAGATTATGATATGTATTAAAGTTGTGTAGTATAGTTATTAGATGATGATGATGTTTGAGATGGTTCACTTATGGTTTAGGTGCTTATATGCTATACTTGTGAATTATGTGGGCTTCTCGACTTTACTTTATGAATTGTGAAACAATGTGGCCTCGTCGGCATTACTTTATGTATTATGATTTTATTATGTTATAAATTGATTATGTGAGTAGTATGACTCTTGTTGACTTATATGTTATGTTATGTCTAAGCATGAATTTTGTCACACTCCGAGATCACACCCTAAAAGATATGTCACTCTCGGAGTGCAACACGACATACTGACATCTCGGATGTCTTGCACATGCTTTTAGACATCATTCATTGCATACATATATGAAAAGTAGTGCGGATATCAAATTTCACACAAAAATATCTTAAAATATATTTCATATTAAAATAATAGAAAACTCTAAGTTATAAGCCATCCTTGGACTTTAAGAAATACTTTGGACACGACCCATGCAATCGAATATATAAATACTTTGTCTATTACAATTCATTGAATTAAAAGAAATATAAAGAAAGTTATGCCCTCGAGTCACTGAGTACATACATAAACTTGCTTGAAATAATCCTAGTTTCTAAGCTTTGCTTCAAGACGCTTCTCACCTTCAACCTACACCTTAAGATATAGCAAATTTATAGAATTAGAAGAAACACTTGTACAAATTATGACTTAATGCATAAAATCATGAGAATGGACATTTATGAGAAACATAGTCTTTTTCATTAAAACTTTATAATATAACCATAAGAATTACATTTAAACAGAAGACCACACAATTAGAAGACATTACAAATTATAGCCACATTATATGAAAAATACAGTGACATTAGAGTGAGTTTACAAATACTTCATTGTAGGTTAATCTAAATTTCACATATCACAATATAAAATTAAAATACATCCAAAACACATAACTATGAGGTCCTCCTATCAAAGATGATTCTACAGCTGACTGGAGTGAGTTATAAAGGGACCACCCATACAATCCCTTTACACATACCTAAGATATCCTTTAGACTATTTATAGTAATAACATTCTCACTTCATTCAATAACTTATGTATAATATGACATTCTCCTCCCAAGGGTTATAAAAAGACTTACTTAAGTAATTCAACAAAAGAACACCCATACACCCTCTCCAAGCTTACCTAAATAATCCTTAAAAACTACATAAGTTTAGGTCATATCTACTTATTCAATTTACTTTCCCTATCTAGAGTCATTCTTAAGACTTTATTAGGTAAGATATGAACTGACTATTCTTATGCTCCCTTCATATCTTAACTAAGCAGCCCTTAAACTACTCTAGGTAAGTACTTAGTAATTAACATAATTTCAAACTTAATTCATCATATTGTTCACTTAAGACACAATCAACATAAAGGACATTCAAGTAATGATCTTGGAGAAGACCCAGGGACTCACTCACTAACATCTTCAAATCCTAATCAAGCAATGTCTAGATCGCATCCCATACAACAACCTAAACTTCATATAACTTCTACTATACTAGTAGGAATCCTATATGATGAGAATAGACAATTCCCAACATAGACCATACTAGCTATGCATGAAATCCAGAGTCATGAACCTACTTGGTTGGAGTTTGCTTATACGGGACAATGGTAGTACTAGGACAGATCCAATGTAGGCGCATGGTTAAGGAATATGCAGGGTTTCTTTTTTGTCTGATGTCATCTCATATAGAATAACTTCCCAAACAATACTCAGTCAGTGCTAGCCTTGGTTCTGATAGAGTTTTACACATAAAATATCATAACATATCTAGTTCATAACCCAATCACATTTGAACTTACCAATGAGGGTCCACTAGGCTACCTACGATGGCTAAAAGGATAGCCCAATGACTTTCCTAAGAATGATTTCATGCCATTGCAGACAACCAACCTTAAGTCCACCATCCAAAAAAGAAGGATATGTTATGTCTTTTGACTTCAAGGATATCATAACCTTACATCTAGGATGAATGTTCCACATAATGGACCTTCTTAGAAATGTTCAAGGTCACATGTTAATCACACATACAAGAATAAAAATCTTTAGCATACTAACTCAAAAAATTATATTCACATTATTAATGTATCAAGTAAGGGACACATGTCTACTAAAACAAGACACATACATGCTTCACATATATCATATCATTCAAGAAGCACATAGGTATAACCAAAATCATCTATAGGTCACCCTATTCACTACTATGGTATCATTAATATGACCATAACAAGACTCACATAAAAAAGTAGGAAGAATCATACATCAATACTAAGACTACAGACATAAGGACATAGTCATAGTCTAACATGATCTCCTAATGTTATTATAAGAAACACATACTTTCACATTACTCACAAGTAGATTGATATTATCATAGATCACATAAATAACTACACAAATCTCATAATATTTAAACTAATGCCTACAATGGAATAATCATCATAATTCATAAAGTAATGATGATGACACCATATAATTCACAAGTAAAGCACATTGCATCGCCACCATTAGAGGACCACACAAATCACAACATAATTCAATACCCAATTTATATAAAATAAAGAGAATTAGGGCATAGTACCACCAATCCACTCTCACCACATCAATCCACAGCTTAATCATCCAACACAACACTCAAAGGCCCTTATCCATGGCCATGATCACCAATTCAATTCAATACATACAATAGACAATGGATCAAAGTTAATTCAACATATATTTATGAATTTCGTTCAGAATATTAAAAATTCTATCAAGATCCAATCATAATTTAATAAACCTAACAAACTACATAGGAATTCAATAGCATTAAGACATGATTAAGTCACCTACTAAATAGTCAGAACTAGGGTTCATGAATTACATGGGTTCATTGATTAATTGGATTAAAACCATAAATTAACGTCAATTTTATCAATATATATTGATTCAAATCATTTTATACAGGAACCTATTGATAGATATCAAAACCGGACAAGTTCATCTTTAGAAGACTTTAGAAATCACATTGAAGTTTGGCTTCTTGACGAAAAGAATTTCAAGGATATAAACCATATATAAATGGATGTTATACAACTATTTGGATGAATAATTGATTAAGAATCACCAACTAATCTTCAATCCAAGCTCTATCTTGAATTTTGACTTTAATGGAGTGCTAGATAATTTGTAGACAATTTGAGTTTAGATTTTGTAAAGTTAATTCATACAGGTAATTAAGACTTATAAAACTATTTATAATACCAAAAATACCCCTAATAAACTCCCTTAACATTTATTACGACGTGGGGTGAATTGACCAATTCACCTCTTCACTTTAAAGTGAAGTGCGCAGCCTACAGACCACCATTAACGTCTGCCTATTGACGGGGCGTCACTTATCCAACGGACCGTCCTGCTGGTCCGTGGTTTGGGTCATAGTCTAGAATTTTGAAGTCTAATATTCCATTCCTAATTCCCCATCGACGCCATCCACCTACGGGGCGTCGACTAGTCTACAGGGCATAGTTTGCCTCTATAGGTAGGACTGCCTTAGGCAGTTTTTAACCACCAAAATGGGTCCTTCCTCAAGGACTATTGGTTGGTCCTTGGGTACTTTTCCATGAAAACTTCAAACTCTAATATGTTTTTATACTATTTTAAGATCTATAACATGAATTTCATCCAAATCGAACACATAAAACTCGACGATACATACAAAGAGACACAAGCTCGTTTCTAGGCAAAACATTCAAACGTCATGGATGTTTGAGCTCCAAATATCATGAAACTTTAGATAGTGAATCCTATGATCACTTTATCCAATTTTATTACTTCAAAACATCAATACATCAGTGTTAGGATCTAGTTTCACCTATGTTATTTTAGAGGTGTCACCAATTCTCCTAGTTGATGATATGTGTCTCTAGTAGGCTATAGTAAAGGTGTTATGGGCAACTTGATAGTGAAATATGATGCTTGTTGATGACTTTTATGAGACTTGTGATTATTTATATTGATGATTCTTTAGAGGAGTAGGGTGACTTGCAAGTATGCCTAGTTGTTCTTATGTGCTTTTTTAATGGTTTGCTATATGTGATATGGTTAAGTATGTGTGTGTCTTATTTTGGTAGATTTGTGTCCCTTCCTTGATACATGTAAAATATGAATATGAGTTCTTCTTAGTATTTCAAAGCTCCTTAGTCTTGTATGTGTGATTGGTAAGTGACGTTGAACATAGTTTAGAATATCCTATATGTGAACATTCAACCTATATGGGAGGTTATGATATTCTTGAAGTCTAAAGCCGCAATATCCTTCTTGTGTGAATGGTGGACTTAGGGTTTATTGGATGGAAGGACATGAAACATCCTTAGGAAAGTCAATGATCTAGCCTCTTGACCATTGTAGGTATCCTTAATGGACCGTCTTTGGTAAGGTGTGATGTGATTGGGTTGTGAACTATATGTGGGACCTCTTCATGTACTCCTTTATTTTAATACTCTATGAGAACAAAGGATACAACTTAGTTAGTATATTTGAAGCAGTTCCTCTAACTTAGATTACATTAAAGAACAAAGAGAACCCTTCATAGTTCTTAACCTTGAGCAAACATCGAATGTGTCCTAGTTCTACCATTTTCAAGTAAAACAACCTCCATCGGAGTAGGTGAATGACTCTGAATTCCATGCATAGCTAGTATAGTATATATCTGTTATTTCTAATTCTCATAATGTGGGATACAAACTAGTACTAAAGAAGTTCTAGAAGTTAAGTTGGTGGTATGGGACGCTATCTAGACATTGCATGATTGGGCTTTGATGATGTTTGTGTGTGAGTCCCTAGGTCTTCTTCAAGACCATTATGTGAATGTCCTTAAATTTTGAATGTCTCTTAATGAACTGGTAAAGATAATGACTTAGATTAGTAAGAATTATCAATGAATAAGTAATTACCTAGAGTGGTTTAAGAATTGCCTAGTTATGGTGTGAAGGAGGCATATGAATGGTCAGTTCATGCCTTACCTAGGGAAGTCTTAAGAATAACCCTAGATAGGGAAACTAAATTGATAAAGTAGACATGATCTACACTTAGATAGTCTTAAGGATTTTTTGGGTAAGCTTGGAGAGGGTGTATGAAAGGTCTATTCTTTCCTTACTTACGTACGGGATTTGACAATCTTGGAGGAGAATGTAACATTATCTATTAATGTGTATAATTATAATTAACTTACCTAAGGTAGTCTAGAGGATCTCTTTGGTATGTGCGAAGGGATTATATGAGTGGTAACTTCATAACACACTCAAAAGAGCCTTAGAATCTGCTTTGGTAGGAGTTTCTTATGTTTATGTGTTTTGATGTATTCTTGATGCTATAATGTGATATATGATTTATATGTGAGGTTATTGTGATGTTCACTATAAAGCCACTATAAGTTCAGTGTAATGTTGCTATAAAATGTTATGACTTGGAATATGTTCTTAATGTAATGTTTGGTTATTAAATGTGATTTTTATACGTATAATATGACATTTTACTAAAAAGGGCATGTTTCTCACAAATGTCCATTTCTCATGATTTTATACATTATGTCATACTTAGTACATGCATTGTACTAATTCTATAAATTTTGCGTAAATCTAAAGGTGTATGTTGAAGGTGAGAAGCGTATTGAAGCAACGCTTGGAATAAGGACTCTTTCATGTTAAGTTGATGTATGTCCTAACTTGACCCAAGGACATAACTCTCTTTAGACTTCTTTTATTCAACGTATTGTAATAGACTAAGTAAATTTATATTTCAATTGTGTTGGTCATGTCCTTAGTATTCTTGTGTCTAAGATTGATATATGTTGAGATTTAGTATTTTCCTATGGTTTTATATAAAATATAGTATTAGTTATTCATCTGAAAAGTTTTAATTCCACAATACTTTTCATACATATATGAAATGAATGATGTCAAAAGGGCTTGTCAAGACCTCTGAGAGGTCAAGTACGCCGTGTCACAATTTGAGAACACCATATATTCTAGGTTGTACTCTCGGGTTGTAACAAAAGTTGGTATCTCAGCATAGGTTATGAAAGTGGTCTTAGGTATCAAAAAGTTTCCTAAAGCCAGCGAGAGACTATAAGACGATAGAGTTTCACAATCTTCATCAATCTTGTGTCTTTCCTATAGATTTGATGTTATAAGTATCTATTTCTTATATCTTATCTTGTGTTTATAGTAGTATGACTACAAGAATAATGGCCTCTATAAGGTTGGAAGAGAAAAAGGCTGCAAGAGGAAGTTCCCCAAGGTGGACTAGTCCCACAAGGAGTTCAAGTTCTTCAAGATGCTCAATTTCCTCCACAAGGTTTTCAAGTCCCTATTGGAGGTGAAGGTAATGAGATTCTGATGGTTCCCCCAGACATGATTAATGGGGAGATTACAGAGGTGTACTTGCTCTAGCCTAAGCCATGACTACCCATGTTACTAGGAGTATTGAACCTAGAGTGAATTATATAGAGAGTACTATGATTCATTGATTGAGAGACTTTGTGAGGATGAATCTTCATATCGTTCTTGGCTCTAAAGTGGGAGAGGATCCCCAAGAGTGTATAGATGTTGTGTATAAGGTGTTGAGTGCCATGTGGGTGACTTCTCTTGGGAGAAGGCAGAGTTAGCTTCGTATCAATTGAGGGGGTTTACTCATGTATGGTACACTCAATGGAAAAATAATAGACCAGTTGAGTGAAGTCTTATAGAGTAGGAAGAGTTTAAGGAGGCTTTGTTAGGAAAGTACTTTCCCTGTGAGATAAAGGATGTGAAGGCTGAGGCATTCATTAATCTTAAACAAGAAAATATGTGATTTTAGGATTATTCCTTGATGTTCACTGTGTTGTCTAGGTATGCTCCGCCCTTGGTGTCTAATCCAAGGGATGAGATGAGTAGCTCTGTGACCTGTTTTGTCGACCTTGTGAATGAAGTATGTCGTATGACCATGCTCCACAGTAACATGAACTTTTCAAGCCTCGTGGTGTACTATCAATCCATTGAGGTGTCTAGGCTTGGTAAGGTTTCTAGAAACCTGAAGATGAGTGGATCAAACGATCAAAACCAACCTAGGTTCAAGAGGAGGTCTCCAATTTAGGATGAACCTAGAGATCCTAAAGTCAAATTTGTGAAGGTTAGTGGTTCTCAAAATGGCAAGCCTACTTGTGCTACTTGTGGGAAGAAGCACTATGGGAAATGTCAATTTGCTATAGAGAATTTCTTTGGTTGTGATAAGGATGGTCATAAGGTGAGGGATTGTCCTATTATATAGTCTAGAAGAAAAGAAGATAAACAAGTTCTCTCTAGTGTTTCGTGTGATGATGTTCCTAGGAAGAATCGCTTATATGCTCTCCGAGCAAGAGCATCAAAGCCGGATGATGAAGATGACGTTGTTAAGTTAGTGTTTCTACTTTCAATGGTTATGAGTTCCTTCTATGTGGGGGAGTATGTTGAGTATTGGAGTTTTGACAGATCGTCTCATGTCGTCTATTCTATACAAGCTTGTGAGTAGAAAGTCATAGTAGCATGTTTCATGTTTCATGGTGTTCAGGAATCTTGTTTGGATTGAGTTTCATTGATTTTTTGAATTGTGCATTTTATGAAGTTTTAGTTATGTTATGAATTGAATTTATATGATTTCATCTTCATATTGTCATGCTTTCATCGTTAATTATTTAAGAGTCATATTGTCATGCTTTCATCATCAATTGTTTCAGAGTTTCATTTTCGTAAAATTTGAGTATAGTTCACTTTAAGTTGGCAGCTAACTGTAAAATTTTTGGAATTTTGACTAAATTGTTCTTTTGTTGAAATTTTATGAAATTTGTTTAGAAGTTATGTATATGAGCATGATAATGTGTTGAGAAAGAGTTTTTCCTATTATAAATGAAGAATGTGAGTCTTATTGCATGATGAGTTGTAGATTAGTTTCTATCTTCTTGTTGTTTTATGAGTCTATTGATTATGTGAAACTCCTACATTGTGTATTGTGTATGGTGTGGTATGGTTATGGGCTGGTATTCATGAGTTTATTGTCTCTTGATAGTGTCTAAAAAGAAGTAAGTGTTATTCGAGGATGAATGTTGTCCAAGTATGGGATAATATAACAGTTGTTTCATGATGTTTTGAAGTTATAAAAATGGATATAATGATATTAGGTGTCAGTGTTTAAAGTTTTGTGATGTTTGAAGGCTAAACATCCAAGAACGTCCATGACGTTCGAAAGGTTTCCCATAAAAAGTGCTTGTGTGCCTTAGTGTGTTTCATCAAGTTTTATGTGTTCATTTTTAATGAAATTGATGTGAGAGGTCCTTAACATGTAATATGAACATATTCAGGTTGGAAACTTCAAGGTGAAATTCCCCAAGGACAAACCAAGGGTCCTTGAGGAAGTACCCATCATTGTTGTATAAAACTACCTCTCATACAATTGGCAATCGACGCCCTTTAGGTGGTGTTGTCGATGGAGACTTAGTCTAGGGAGATTAAGCTCCAATTTTCAGTATTTGCCCCAAACGACGGTTACCAGCAGAGGCCGTCGAGGGAATGACACTACGTAGGTGATGTCCATCAATGTTTGGTCTGCAATTCACTGCTACTTTTCGGCCAAGTGAGGGGGAATATAGGGTTTTCACCTAGTTTTCCTAAAATTAGTTGAAAGAATTATGAAGTTTATTTTCAGTATTTTATGTAGGTTTATAATTCTATAAGACTTACATTAATTTACTTTTCTTAATCAAAAGTCAAAAACCTCTAAAGAATTTTCTAGAACATCATTGAAACTTGAAAGAAGATTGGATCTTGGAAGTGGGATTCTCCAACAATTCTTCTGAATTTTTGTGGTCTAGTATCAATTAAGGTATGAGCATCATATTTGAATCTCTTCCATTCAAGGAGACAATCTCAAAAATAGTTTTTCAAGACTTTCTCAAAAGATGAGTTTTCTAGATTGTAATCTAGCAATGAGTTATTGCATAAAACATTTTGAATCATTGTAAATTTATTGGATTGATGTTAATTTGATGATTTTAATCTAAAACATTATGAACCCATGAAATTCATATAACCCTAGTTTTGACTAAATTTTGGGTGATTTGATTGTGTCTTCATGCATTGAATTCTTGTATAGTTTGATTAGGGCTATTGAATGATGAAAGAATTATGTTATAATTGTTATTAGGTTGTCTTATAAATTTATGTTTTTTTATCATGAATTGATTGTTTTTTTATAATTATTGGATTGAATTAGTGATCATGACCACTAGTAATTAGGACCTTCGGGTATTGTGTTGGATGATTTTTCTATGGATTGAAGTTGTGAGATTTGAATGGTGGTATGTTGTCCTAACCTTATCTATATTGTTTAGTATAGTTCATAGATGATGATTATTTTTGTTATGGTCCATTGATAGTAACGATCATTATGTGCTACACTTGTAAATTATATGGATTAGTCGGCATTACTTTATAAATTGTGAAACAATGTGGTCTCGTCGGCATTACTTTATGTAGTATGGTATTATCATGTAAAAACTTGATTATATGAGTAATGAGAGTCTTGTGGACTTATTTATTATATGAAGTCGAAGCAGCAATTTTTCTAGTTGATGATATATATCTCTCATTGGGTATAGTTAGGTTATTATGTCTTACTTGATATTGAAATATGACGTTTCTTGATCACTTGAATGATAGTGGTGTTTCTTTATATTGATTATTTTTTGGAGGTGTGTAGGACAACTTTCAAGTATGCCTAGTTTTCATATGTGCTTCTTGAATGGTATGCTATATGTGATGTAAAGAAGTATGTGTATGTCGTTTTTAGTAGATTTTTGTCCCTTACATTATACATGCAAAATGTTAATATGAGTTTTTGACTTAGTATATTAAAGATCCTTAGTCTTGTATGTGTGATTGGTATGTGACATTGAACATAGTTAAGAAGGTCCTTCATGTGGAATCTTAAACCTATATGGGAGATTATCACATCCTTGAAGTTGAAAGCAGTAACAGTATCCTTCTTGTGTGAATGGAGGACTTAGAGTTGGTTGGCTGGAACGGCATGAAATCATCCTTAGGAACGTCATTGAGCTATCCTCTTGACCATTTAGGTAACCTTAATGGACCCTTTTTGGTAAGGCGTAATGTTATTGGGTTGTGAACTAGATATGGAACCTCTTTATGTACTCCTTTCTTGAAATATCTATGAGAACAAAGTCTATAACCAAGTGAGGGATTTCGCTAACTGAGATGACACTAGAGAACAAAGAAATTCTTCATAGTCCTTAACCATGTGCCTACATGGGATGTGATCTAGTTCTAACATTGGCAAGTAGAATAACCTTCATCACAGTAGGTTCATGACTCCAGATTCAATGCATAGAGAGTATGGTCTATGTCGGTTATTGTCTATTCTCATTACGTGGTATACCTACTAATATTGGAGAAGTTTTATGAAGTTTAGAAGGTGGTATGAGACGCTATCTAGACATTGCATGATTAGGATTTGAAGATGTTAGTGTGTGAGTTTCTAGGTCTTTTCAAGACCATTATGTGAATTTCCTTAAATGTTGAATGTCTCTTAATGAACTAGTAAAGCTAATATCATTAGTTAGAAACCATTATTAATGAAAAAGTACTAATCTAGTGTACTTTAAGGATTAACTAGTTAATATGTGAAGGGGGCATATTTAGGTAATCTTGGAGAGGGTGTATAGACGGTCTCTTCTTGCATTACTTTAGTAAATTTTTTGATAAACTTTGGGAGAAGACTGCCATATTATATATTAATGTGTGTTGTAGAACTCTAATATGCTAGACCATGATATTCATGTAAATAAACCATTTCTTAATAACTGTAATGTCTTTTATTTTCATTTTAGGAACTTGAAATTTTGTGATAATTGATCAGGTACTTAACATAAATTGTTGTCGTAATTTAATATGTTGCATGGGGATATTTTTATAACTTGACTAATTAGAATTAAATATGAATGGAAGAGATCTTATAAGGTATATACATGTAGTTATATATGTATGTTTTTTGGGCATCCTATGAAGGACATGTGTACATGTGATGAGGATCACATTTCTAGCTATATATATTTTATACTCCCTATTGATTGAATTCGTTTTCCCTCAAGTCTAAGAACATTATAACATTATGTAAACAATTGTTCTTCAACATAAAAATAAAAACTAGGTCCTTTTTTCTTGAATCCAACACACACACTTCGTATTGGTTACTGATAAATAATTTTTTTTAATAATGGGTACTGGTTGTAGTTTAATCGTATGTCGTTCAATATAACTTTGTTTATAGTGAATAAATAAGATTTTGAAAGATAATTCATAATGATACAACTCTTATGTGTATGTAAAACTTTAATTTTGCTATTATGGATTTAAAAAATGGGACATAACGCATGACTAGTTCTGTCCAGTTTGTGGAATTAGAATTCCTGTCAGTTCAATTGTTTGTTTTTTGATTATATCTTTTTGTACAAAATGTATTTCGAGGTTACTATTTATTATTTCCAAGTTTAATAGATGTACCTAAATCTTTATGAAGGCTATAAAGTCCAGTTTTGCCCTTTCTTGTTTAAAAAATAACTTGCGACATGAAGTACTTTTGTTAGGAAGAATCACTGTATTGGGAGCTTTGTTGTATTCGTATAGGCTAGGCTTACTTATGATGATTATCCTGTTTTCCTTCCATATTATTCCGATACTTTGAATTAAAGAAGTTATTTCATTGCATTTTTAAGGTTGTATATACTCGTGAACAAGTTGAGGACCTTTATACGTTTGTTGGTCTACGGTTTAACTCTTGAAGTCATGTTGAATTATTTATTTGCTTAAGCGTTAAGGTTTGTGTATAAACTTGTTCTTGTACTATTTTTACGTATTAGTATATTTGAAATATTATCTTGGTACCTTTTGTTGCCTCTTTTAACTTTGCATTGTCGTGTTATTGTCAATTTTGATGTTAAAGACTCTTGTGTAGCTCGCCCACTTGTACTAATTGTTTCATAACATGGCATTCTTGTATGGACTTTGTTGTGATTCTGGCTGTGAATTTGTCACTATTGGCATGCCTCTTGATTTATATCATTTGCCATCGTAACTCTGTATTTTAAGTTTCTCTTAAGTATGGGAGTTGTCCATTTTAAGTACAAACTAGAAAGCCATTTTTAATATGGTTCTTGGTTCTCTTGATTATTGGGCTTTGACCTTCTTGATACAGGGCGTCGACCCTTCTTGATTCTGCTTGTGCTTGGTCTGACGAGATGATATATATATTGGGCGAGTCTTGTTATTGAATCTCTTGGGAAATGGTGCTATGAGAGTTATTGACATTTAGAGTTTTAATTATCCAACTTGATACTCTTCGTATTTTAGTTACTTGATTTACTCGTTATATATTAATTTTCTGCTGTTGACTTGAGAATGATAACTTGGTGAATCTAAGGGCTATAGATCTTAGTTTTTGCACCACTAAGTGATATTTGTATCAATAGTTGTTACTATCGTAGGGAACGTTCGAGATGATGCATAAAGTTGACCATTTGAGATGGTTATTTTGAGAGCCTCAAGGAAGATCACATTTGCATATAGGAATATATTTATTTTTATAAACCTTGGGACTTGTTCACGATCTATGTGTTGTATATTTACATGACATTTTTAGGGAAATATTGGTCAAGTCACCATGAATTTTAATATAAGTATGGTTATATATTTTTTTATATATATATATATATTTTATGGGGGGGGGGGTTAACGCAAGCCTTGTAATATAATAATTTACTCTATATTTTGTAAGTTGTGTGAGTCATTAACATGATTTCTATATGGAAGTTGGTAATACTATTGTTATTTAATCCTTGAATGTGAGGATAATATAATCATGAAAGCTTGCTGGTTATTTCCTTACTGTTTTTTGGGAGGCTTTTTCGTCGCTATTTAAAATTTCGTGCCATATAAATTTTGACATCAATTAAATATTTAAAGTGGGTAAGAATCACATCCTTAACAAAATTAGTTGTTATGAACCTAATCCCTCAACAAGATAAAAAAAATTAGTATCTCTTCGTTATCTTTTCTAAATGTGGCAGTATTAAATTAAGTTTCTTGTAAAGTCGTAGTATCTATCGGAAAAGGCGCTACAAGTGTTAGTATCAGATCCTAGGCTTGTGGTTCTAGGATTTTTATTATGATTTACTTGTATAGTCATTTGCTTTCGAAAATGTTCTACCTAGAGTTCATGTTCACTTACATGGTTTTCCATATCGTTATTGCGTGTATACTGCACATGCATCATGTACATGTCCCTTATGGAGTGTGATATTCCCTTTTGGAGGAATAAAGTTATGTCCACTTCTTCTAACCGACCTATGCAAGCTGCTGTGACGGTTCATGTGCCTCTATTTCCCAACCACATGCACTAGAATGGGTAGGAGAACACATCTCGAATGAGTATGTTCCTCACACTAGTGGGTCTGAAGTGGGATACCATCAGCATGTAAGAGTTGGCTCACATCCCCATATGAGTCATAGTACTCATGGCATGAATCCTCCTTTTCAACAGATGGCTGAATTCTTCCACCACATAGCTGAATCGATGCATTATTCCAATGGGATTAACTTTAAGAAAATGACGAAAATGGGTGGTGTGGAGTTTGACGGTACTTTTGATCCTCATCTTTTCAGTCCCTGAGGTTAGACTTCCTACTCTTATTTCAAAGTTTCCTTATCTCTCCATTCTTTGTTGCTATTGTTTGACTGTGCATAATGATTATGTAATGATACGAGTGACATTGTGATAGATTATAAGAAGTGTCATACAGGACGAGTGCTCCTAAGGGGGAAGTGTTAATGTAACAACCCTAAAAATTAATATGTTAAGTAATGCTTATTGTGTCTAGAATGCCTACAATTAGACCGGGTTCACACAGATGGATGAGCGTAGAACCAGACCTCTGAACCCTTGCAACAGCCAAGCCAACAAACATGGTGATTTAGTTAAATAATGAAAGGTAGGGTCCAGCCATGTAGGTTACAAAACTATGAAGAGTTACCTGGATGAGTCTTTAACATACTAAAAAATGGGAAATCTTAAGTTTGGAGGGTCTAGGGGTAAAATAGTCTTTTGCAGGCTAGGGTTGGTATTGTAATTAATCTAAATATTAATTAATTAATTAATTAATATGGTTGAGGGGCATTTTGCAGAGAAAGGGCCGAAATTGGCCTTTGAGAAAAGTCTTACTCCACCTGGGTTCGAACCTCGATGGAAGCAATGATTTAATTGATTTATTGTATTTAGTTAATTACATAAATTAATTATTATTTAATTTGCTAATATAACTAAAGGAAAATCAGAATTTTAATAAATAATAATAATAATAATAATAATAATAATAATAAAAATAATGAGGAGTCCTAGTTTGACAAATTTTCCACTTAACACTCCTAATCCTAATCCACTAAAAATCACTTTTCTCTCTACTCTCATCGCACTTGAACATCTGATTTTCTCTAAAATAACAGAACAACAAAAATATAAAGTTCATCTAGAACTTGAACACACAAAAAAAAATTAGAAGAAAAGTTAGTCAAAAAATATAAAGCAAAACAAAGTTCTTGACGAGATAGTGGTTGAAGTTTTGGTGGTGAGGCTTGGTTTCATGGGAAATTGGAAACATTGGAGCAATTACTCAACGACATTAAGGTATGAATTTTTTTCGTCTTGGTCCTTTTACCAAAAGACCCCCATTAACTATTCCCTGTCAGTAGCTCCCAATAACCTTAGGTTGGTATGTCTGTTGGTAGATTAGGCGTGTAATGTGATGTTTGTGAAGAATATATTCATGAAAGATGTGTTTTGAAAAAGTGAATTACGTTAACTTGATTGTGCATGTGTGTGTTGTGAGTTAGCCATGGTTTGAAGCCTGGATTTTTACGTACTAAAATATTGTATTTTACGTATATGTATATGTTAAAAATGTTATGTTCATATGAGTTCAAAGTGAATGAACTGAATGATAATTCTTGATTGAAAGTAACCTTTAAAATTCACCTAAAGATCTCCCTAAAAACAACTCTAAATGTCTTGATGTTTAACGTGAAAGAGGGTGAGAAAATGGTGTCCAAAAAGGTTATTAAATTCTCGTAAATAACCATAAAAACTCATCTAAAGATGCACTAGATGTTACACAAAAATTTTATCCTAAATCTAACATCTAAATGCTGAGAAAATGGAATGCAGAGAGGGTGAAAAAATTTCCAGCATTCTGGAAATTTGTTTTTGGATAGCTTACTGTAAACAATTCACGTTCTAAAATATATTTTTTAAGTCTTAAGGTCAGTTGGGATTGAACCCAAGACCACACCATGGACATATCATAAAAGATTAAATAACAAAATATGGTAAGGGGGATTCGAAATGGGGTAAAGCTCAAGTGAAAAGTTAAGGGGGAAATGAAAGAAAACGAAGTGAGGAGTGTGGGGTGGGTTCGAACCCATAATCTCTTGGACGGATGAAAGAGAGAGGAAAAGAATGAAATAAAGAAATACCAAAAATGAGGTATGTGGGATTCGAAGCCACAACCTCTTGGTAGAATGAGAAGGTAAGGAGAAAATGTAAATTAAAATAAGGTGAGGCTGTGGGGATTCGAACCCACAAACTCTTGAATAGATTAGAGAGTTAGGAGAAAAAAATTAAAGGATGAAAAATAAATGTTGTGAGTGAGGATTTAACCCATAAACTCTTCGATAGGTGAGAAAGTTAAGAGAAAAATTAAATGAAAAAGAATGAGCCTGTTGGGGATTGATCCCACAACCTCCTTGTCTTAAACGAAAAAGAGAGGAGAAAAACAAAGGAAAATATTATGGGAGTAATGATCATCGAACTAGTGTCCCCAAATATTATGGGTTCCCTTTCCCAATTTTTTATTTACACATAAGCCATACGTAAGTAAATATTTAATGAATGTTTCTTCTAAAGTTTGAAATCAATATCTTGACATATCTATAAGATGCATAAGTCTTGTACCATATAATCTTGGGTATATATGGATTAATTAGACAAACTATTAATGAAGCCTTATGGCTTTTATGTATGGACTCATAAGTCTAGCATACATTTAAAAGTAAGTGAGCCTAAGATTGATGTGATAAAATGTTTTAACCCTAGAAGGGTTAAGTAAGAGTGTGAAACACACTTAATGGCCAAGTGCATTGGCATATGATGAAATCTACATTCACGTGAAGGGGTGAGTAATTATGAAAAACATATGTGTTAAAAGTTAATAAATGAGGTTATAATATGATAAGAGGCTAATGTGAAAGATTAGAGCAATCTCAAATGAGCCAAAGTAAATATTACCAAAACGTACTCACCTGTGAGAGTGTAGAGTTAATAAAAAGTCTAGTCTCTTTGAACACTCTAATGAAAGTATTCAAGTAAATGAATACTTAATACTAATGATGAGATGAGAAATCATCTAATGAGCTATGATGTCTTCATTCTAGAAACCAACTTCCATGATATATGAGTTGAATGTAATGGAACTTTAAACTAAGTATCGATAGGCTACCTATTAGAGGTAACGCCTTCCTTCAAGAAGGGAGGAGGTTCATGTAACTCTCATGAGATGAGACTGTCCAGGATGGCGGGTATTAATGTCCGTATATCTCCTAGTCTTTGAATATATACTGCCTATATAGGGATATCGAAAGGTTTGACTCCGTATATACGCTAGCATGTTTGGGACACTTTGGCCGATAATTCGACCTCTTTTTGGTGTGAGACATACACTCTATTTCATTATTCTCACATGATCAAAGGTCAGTTAAGGTTAATGTTCCCACCGAAAAAATGAGGTCAGCCTTAAAAAATACACTAATGAAATAAAAGATACCGAAGATTTTAGGATAGGATAATCAAGAGGTGAGCTAGACTTAAGTAATAAAACTAGGTTATTCTTGGTCATTGCACAACAAACCAGATGAGAGTCTTAAACTACATAATAGGTATGACTGGCCGTTGCACTAGTATATGAATGAATGAAAATGAAGTTCGTATGAATGAATGAAGCAGACTCTGTATTTGCTAAAGGAGGCTCCCTAGTTGAGGTCCCATATGTCGAGCCCTCCTTTTGGGAAGTCATAATGTCATGTTTATGATTCCAAGGTCTCATGGCATATGAAGGAATGACATGAACTATTTGATATGATATGTGCAATATGTTATGTGTTGTTTGCAAATTTATATGTATGATGATGCATGTTACTCTCATAGCATAACTTTCCTAATATTATTTGGCAAGTCCACTTTCTTGACTTTCCATAACTTATATCGTTAGGAGAGAGATCTTCTTAATCATGCATGTCTTTAGTATGTTCTTGCATATACCCTTACTTAGTACAAGTGTGTACTAATCCCGTAAAACTTCCTACTTTTGGGTACAAAAGCAGGTGAAGTTTAGAGCCTATAGGTCGACGCTGAAGTTATCCCGACGTGGAGCATTCATCCGGACTTGGTAGGCCCTCATGCTTTTAAGGACGCTTTCAATTATATTCTAGCTTAAATATAGGTTTTAGTTACTGGAGTATGTTCCACTAGCGTTTCCTTCCCATATTATTTTAGACATTGTATTGGTGCCTTTTTGCAAGATTACGTTTAATGTAGTATTAAACTATTCATTTCATTTGATGATCTTAATATAAGATGGTTGATGGTGAACACTTATGATGTTAGGTAGAATATGTTTCATATGAAATAAGTAAATAAAAAGTTCAAATTTTCCTCTAAATAAACCTAGATAAAGTAACGATGATGTAAGTAGGCTTGTCTACGACCTTTCATAGCTCAACAAAGCCGGTCTCGTTTGGGGTCTAGACTCCGGTTGTGAAAAAGTTGGTATCAGAGCCCTAGGTTAAATTCAGAGGATACTAATTTCACATGAACCGCATCGAGTAGTTTCTAAATCATGATAGTGAAGTGCACCACTACACTTAATTATAGACTGCATGATGCATACGAAAAATTCCCTTCTTCTGATCTTATATTTCCTTCTCTATTGTCTGATTTCTTGGTGTTGAGAGTGTATCTAACATGTACTCTTGAGATTCAGAAAGATGAATACAAGGAGAAACGTAGGTGGAGAGATTTGAGGAACAACTGCTGGGGTAAATCAAGTTCCTCCCTAGGCTCTAGATGATGGAATGGACATGCCTGTTAACCCAACTGAGTTGATAGATGGATAAGTGAGGACATCCTAGGTACAGATGACCCGACCCATCATTTTACAAGCTCAGACTATGACAGCAGGCGGAGCAACAAGGTGTTCCCAGTGAGAACCCATCTTCCAGCACCGTGGGTAGCAAGTTAAGGGACTTCATGAGGGTGAATCCTCATGTTTACACTTGATCTAAGATTGCTGAGAATCTCAAGGAGGAGTGTAGGGCATCTATGCAGCATATAGCATGGACCTTTCCAGGATTATGGTTTGTGTCCAACAAGTGGAGGAAGGCAGGAAGAAGAAGTACACAAAGGTAGGGAACAAGTCAAGGCGAGCTGAGAAGAATTTTTCAAGGAATAGTAAAACTGAATCAGGGATAAGCCCAGGATTAGGAAGGGACTGTCTCACCAAAGCGAGTCAAGTTCATCCAAGGGTCTAGTTTCTTTTCGAAGATTGATCTTCGTTCAGAGTACCATAAGCTTAGGGTTAGGGATGAAGATATTCCAAACACAACCTTTCGTACCCATTATAGTCATTATGAGTTTCTAGTTATGTTATTTGGTTTTACTACTGCACCTGTTGCATTTATGGATCTCATGAACAGAATATTTCATGAATACCTTTACTCTTTAATCATAGTATTCATTGATGAAATTCTCATCTATTCTAAGACCAAGAAGGAGCATGAACAACATTTGAGAGTAATCTTGCAGGTACTTAGAAAACATTAGTGATATGCCAAATTGCGTAAGTGTGAATTTTGTCTTAGATCAGTGACCTTCCTACGTCATGTTGTATCCGACAAAGGTGTGGAGACATACCCTAGGAAGACTGATGTTGTTAAGAACTGGCCGAAACCTTTTACTCCCAAAGATATCCATAGCTTCTGTGGATTGGCCAGTTATTATCACAGGTTCGTGGAGGGTTTTTCTTCCATTGCTGCCCCATTAACATCTTTGATGAAGAATAAATCCAAGATTTAATGGGCAGAGACTTGTGAGAAGAGTTTCCAGGAGCTCAAGGATAGACTCACTTCAGCCCTGGTGCTTACATTGCCTAAGTTTTGTGAGAATTACAATGTTTATTGTGATGCGTCTAGCGTTTGTTTCGGTTGTTTCTTAATAAGGTTTGAAAGGTGATAGCTTATGCGTCCAGAAAACTCAAAGTTCATGAAAAGAATTATCCCACTCATGACGTAGAGTTGGCAGCTGTGGTGTTTGCACTAAAATTGTGGAGGCACTACTTGTACGGAGTGAATGTGGATGTGTTCACTGACAACAAAAGTCTCCAGTACGTGTTCACACAGAGGGAGTTGAATCTACATCAAAAGAGTTTGTTGGGATGACCATCTGCCTTTGATAGAGTTCTCGTATAATAACACTTACCACTCCATCATTAGGATGGTGCCGTTTGAGGCATTGTATGGTAGGATGTGTAGGACTCCATTTGGTTGGTTCAAGGTTGGTGAGTAATCCAGTTTGGGTCCACATATCATTTTTGAGGCCTTAGAGAAGGTCAGGGTGATTAGGGATAGGTTGACTAATACTTACAATCGGCAAAAGTTTTATGCAGACAATAGAAAATAGCCCTTAGAAATTGATTTTTGTGACTAGGCCTATTTGAAGATATCACCTATGAAGGGGGTGATGAGGTTTGGAAGAAAGGGGAAGTTGATTCCGATGTATGTTTGGCCATATGCCTACAACGTGTGGGTGAAGTGGCCTATGAGTTGGCATTGCCTGCGAAGCTAGCTTATATTCATCTAGTTTTTAATGTATATATGTTAAAGAAGTTCCTAGGTGATCCGGTATCGATTCTACTTGTAAAAGGTTTGGGGGTTGATGAAGACTTGTCTGATGAGGATGTACCAGTTGAGATTTTAGGCAGACAGGTCAAGCGACTTATTTACAAGGAGATTGAAATAATGAAGGCATTGTGGAGGAACCGTCTTGTTGAGGGTGCTGCTAGGGAGGTCGAGGCCGATATGAGATCCCGGTATCCACATCTTTTCAGTCGATGAGGTTAGACTTCCTTCTCTTAAGTCAAAGTTTCCTTATCTCTCCATTCTTTGTTGCTATTGCTTGAATGTGCATAACGATTATGTTATGATATGACACACGTTCAGCTAGATTATAAGAATTGCCATACATGTATTAATTGTCCTAACGGGGAAGGGATAAAGTAACAACCCTAAAATTGACATGCTAAGAAATGCTTAATGTGTCCAGAATGCCTACGATTAGACCGGGTTCACAAAGATTGATGCGTGTAAATCATATCTCAGAACCTCTGCAACATTCAATCCAACTAACTAGGTGAGTTAGTTGAGTTAGAAAAGTTATGGTCCAGCCATGTAGGGCACCGAAATATGAAGATTTACCCGGATGAGTCTTTACCGAACATAAAAAGGGGAATTCATAAGTTTAGAGGGTCTAGGGGTAAAATTGTCTTTTCCAGGCTATAGTAGTATTGTAAGTATCCTAAATAATTAATTAATTAAGTATTTAATATAGCGGAGGGGCATTTTGGGGAGAAAAGGACGAAATGGGACTTTGAGTAAAATCTTGCTCCACCCGGGTTCGAAACTAGGTGGAACCAATGATTTAATTGATTTATTGTATTTAGTGAATTAGTTGAATTAATTAATGTTTAATTTTCTTGTATAATTATTGGTAATCAAATTTTTAATAAATAATAATAATAATAATAGTAATAATAATAATAATAATAATAATAGTAATAATAATAAATAATGAGGAGTCCTAGTTTGAGTAAGTCTCCACCTAACTCTCCTAATCCTAATCCACTAAGACTAACGTTTCTCTCTACTCTCATATGATTTTCTCTAAAAGATTAGAACAACAAAAATATAAAGTTCATCTAGAACTTGAATGCTAAAAAAAACTCAGAAGAAAAATTAGTCTAAAAACGTAAAGCATATAAAAAGTTCTTGATGGGATTGCTCTTGAATTTTATGTGGTGAGGCTTGGTTTCGGGGAAATTGGAAGCATTGAAGCAATTTTTGAAAGACATTAAGGTATGAGTTTTCTTCCTATTGGTCCTTTTCCCAAGAGACTCTTATGTCTTAGATAAATATACTCTGAAAACTAGGGTTATTCCCCATTACATGTTCCCTGTCACTAGCTCCCAATAATCTTAGGTTTGTATGTCTGCTGATAGATTAGGCGTGTAATGTGACATTTGTGATGAATATATTCATGAAAGATTTGTTCCGAAAAAGTAAAATATGTTAACTTGATTGTGCATGTGTGTGCCATGAGTTTTCCATAGTTTTAAGCCTGGATTTTTACATGTTAAATGTTGTATTTTACGTATATGAATATGTTAAAAATGTGATGTTCATATGATTTCAAATTTGCAGAATTGAATGATAATTCTTGATTGAAAATAACCTTAAAATTGAACCTAAAGCTCTCCCTAAAAACTACTCAAAATGTCTTGACATTTAATGTGAAAGAGGGTAAGAAATTGGTATGGAAAAAGGTGATTAAATTCATGAAAATAACCATGAAAACTCACCTAAATATGCACTAGATGTTACACAAAAATTTATCCTAAATCTAACATCTAAATGTTGACAAAACGAAATGCAAAGTTGGTAAATAAATTTCAAGCATTGGAAATTTTTTTTTTGGGCAGCTTACTATAAACAAGTAACATTCTAAAATATATCCTTTAATGCTTGAGGTCAGTGGTGATTGTACCCAAGATTTCACCATATACATGTCCTAAAAAATTAAATAATAAAATGTGGTAAGTCTCAAGTGAAAAGTTATGGGGAAAACGAATGAAAATGAAGTGAGGCTTGTGGGGTTCGAACCCACAACCTCTTGGACGGATGAAGGAGAGAAGAGAAGAATGAAATAAAGAAATAATAAAAATGAGGTATGTGGTATTCGAACACACAACCTCTTGGTATAGTGAGAAGGTAAGGAGAAAATGTGAAATAAAATTAGGTCAGTCTATGGGGATTCGAACCCACAACCTCTTGAATATCTGAGGGAGTTAGGAGACAAATTATTAATGGATGAAAAATAAATGTTGTGAGTGGGGATTGAACCCACAACCTCTTGGATAGGTTAGAAAGTTAAGAGATAAACTAAAAGAAAAAGAATGATCTTGGGGGGGATTGATCCCACAACCTCCTTGCTTTAAACAAAAAAGAGAGGAGAAAAGAAAGGAAAATATTATGGGAGTGATGGGGATCGAACTAGGGTCGACCAAATCTGAAAAATGTAATTATCGAGTAGCCTTGCCCAATTTTGTATTGTCACATATATCATACCTAAGTAAATATTTAATGAATTCTGCCTCTACTTTCTTGGCATATCTATAAGATGTGTTTGTCTTGTACCACATAATCTTGGGTAAATATGAATCACAAAGACAAACTATGAATGAAGCCTCATGGCTTGTATGTGTGGGCTCATAAGTTTAGCATATATTTAAAATTAAGTGAGCCTAAGATTTATGTGATAAAATTATATAACCCTAAAAGGGTTAAGTAAGAGTGTGAAACACACTAAATGGCCAAGTGCTTTGGCATATGATGAAATGAACATTCGCGTGAAAGGACGATTAAATATGAAAAAGCAAATGTGTTAAAGTTAATGAATGAGGTTATAATATGATAAGAGGCTAATGTGAAAGATGAGATCAATCTCAAATGAGCCTAAGTAAATATTACAAAAACATACTCACCTATGAGAGTGTTAAGTTAATCAAGAACCTAGTCTTTATGAACACTCTCTACTTTTAGGTGCAAGTGCAGGTGATGTTAGAGCTTACAGGTCGACGCTGAAGCTATCCGGACGTGGAGCATTCATCCTAACATGGTAGGACGTCATGATTCGAGGAAGATTTACCATTATATTTTATCTTTCATATGGGTTTGAGTTAGTGGAGTATGTTCCACTAGCGTTTCCTTCCTATATTATTTCACACATTGTATTTGTGCCGTTTTGGCAAGTTTACGTTTAATGCAATATTGAATTATTTCTTCCATTTGATGATCTTCATATTATATAGTTGATGGTGACTGCCAATGATGTTAAGTAGAATATGTTTCATATGAAACAAGTAAATAAAAAGTTCAAATTTTCCGCTAAAATTATCCTAGATAAAGTAACGATGACGTAAGTAGGCTTGACTGTGACCTCTGAAGGTCAATGATGCCTGTCTCGTCCGGGCTGTAGACTCTGGGAATGACATGTATGCTACTTTTACTTGGTAACGACTTGATAAAGAAGAATCTAGTAGAAATGAAAATAGATTCTGAAAGCCTAGACCAGATTTTTGAGGTCCAACAAAAAGGGGAAGGCTTAATAATTCTACGGCTAGTAATGATAACAGGACAGCTCAACAAAAGAAAAATATATCAATTTTTTCTACAATTAGAACTCCCAATTATGGTCAAGGCAAGCCTTGTGTTCCCACATGACCGCAATGTTGAAAGAATCATCATGGTACTTATAGGAGAGCCTCTGGTGCATGTTTTAAAATTGTGGGAGCTTTGATCATAAAGTGAAAGACTGCTATAATTTAAATAATACTCCTTCCTTGAAAACTAAAGGTTTGGTTCATAAGCCTTTTGTTAATCCTCCTAAAACTAATAAAAGTGCAAGGCGTAGGAACACCCAAGCAGCAGGTGCAAGTGGAGGTAATCAAGATAATGGACAAAGGGATAATGCACACACTTATACTATGAGGCAGAGGGATGATCAATATGGACAGGAAATGGTTGTCTAGAAAATTTCATTTTTTGGCTTATGTGTGTTTACATTGTTTGATCTTGGTTAAATACATTCTTATATTTTGTTAATCACTTGTCCTTCCTGAATATGTGAAATTCATGAGAGTTAATTATCAAATGTTGGTTGAAACTGCATTGGGTTTTCAAGTTGTGTAATCGAATTTACCATGATTGTCCCTTCATGATTCAATAATGTATTCCTTCCTACCGATTTGATTTAAATACCCTTCCAGGATTTTGATGTTATTATACGGATGGACTGCCTTAATAAATATCATTCAGTTGTAGATTGTAGGTAAAAGCATGTGACTTTTAAAGATCCTACATGTTCACACATCATCGTACAAGGTGAGAGATCGTTGACATCTAGTATTATTTCTGTGACCTTGTCAACAAAATTGATGTGTCAAGGTTTTAAGGCATACATTACACAGATAATTGCTACACACTTGAAGTGTTTTTGTATCAAGGACATAGCAACTGTATGTGATTTTCAAGAAATATTTCCTGAAAAAACTTCCTGGATTGCCCCGGGAAAGAGAGTTTGAATTTCTAATCGAACTTATCCCAGGATCAATTCCTATTTTCATTACTCATTATAGAATGGATCCAGCTGAATAAAGATAATTGAAATCTTAATTGATAGAACTTCTTGAGAAAGGTTTTATTCTACCCAATGTTTCTCCTTGGGGAGCCCCTGGTTTATTTGTAAAGAAGAAAGATGGCACCCTTAGGCTTTGTATTGACTATAGATTATTGAGCAGAATAACAATAAAGAATAGATTTCCACTACCAAGGATTGATCATTTCTTTGACAAACTGAAGTGTGCTAAGTATTCTCAAAGATCAGTTTTAAGGTATGGATATCACCAACTACTTCTTAGAGAGAATAATATTCTTAAAACACCTTTTAGAACTCGGTATGGTCATCATGAATATTTTGTGTTGCCATTTGGATTGACAAATGCACCTGTGGTATTTATGGATCTAATGAATCATGTATTCAAGCCTTATGTTCATCAGTTTGAGGTTGTTTTAATAGATGATATCTTAATATATTTAAAAAGTAGTGAATACCATAATAAAAACCTGCGGATTATTTTGCAAATTTTGAAGGAAAAAAAACATTATGCTAATTTTTCTAAATGTGAATTTTAGCTTGATAAGGTGTCTTCTCTTGGACATGTTGAATCAAGTAAAGGCCTGAAGATGCATTCTAGTAAGATACAAACATTTATTGAAAGGAGACCTCCCAAATGTCCGACTGAGGTAAGATGTTTCTTGGTCTTAGAAGGATACTATAAGAGATTTTTGAAAGGCTTCTCGATTATTGCCTCTCCTTTGGCTGAACTCTTGCAGAAGGAAGGGAAGTTTATTTGGGATGAAAAATGACAAGAGATCTTTGAAACTCTTAAATACTTGCTAGATCAAGTGCCTATACTTAATGTACCAATTGAAGGGAAAGAATATGTAGTGTACAGTGATGTTTCTCACAATGAGCTTGGATGCGTTTTAATGCAAGAAGGGAAGGTAATATCTTATGCCTATCAAAAAATAAAAGCACATGAATTATATTATCCTACTCATGATCTTGAACTTGCTGCTATAGAGTTTTCTTTAAAAATATGGTGACATAATTTGTATAGAGAGAAATGTCATCTATTAAAAGATCACAATAGATTAAAGAACATAGGTACACAAAAGGAGATGAACCTAAGACATCATAGATGTCTTGAACTCATCAAGGATTATGACTGCATGATTGATTATCATCTAAGTAAAGCTAATGTGGGTGTTGATCCTTAAGTCGAAAATCCTTCCCAAGCATTTCTTTGAGTCCTTTGACATTTACCCTTGAGTTAAGAGCCATAAGTTTTTGTTTTACACCTGATTCAAATGGTTTAGTTATTGCTAATTTTCATGTAATGCCAATATTACATAAATAGGTGAAGGAAGCACAAAAATTAGATGAGAAACTTGTAAAATAGACTAGAGAAGTCCGAAATTTGAAAATCTTGATTTTACATCAACAAAACATGGTGTCTTACTGTATCAAAATATGCTATGCGCCCCTAATGATGAAAAATTGAGTATAGAAATATTAAAAGAAGCACATACTTCACCATATACATTGCATCCAGGTGGTACCAAGATGTACCAGACCATCAAAGAAAATTATTGGTGCAATGCTACGAAGAGAGGCATTGGGGAGTTTATTTCAAAATGTTTGGTTTGTCAACAAGTAAAGGTTGAACATCAAGTCCCATTTTGTTTACTACATCCCTTGTCAATGCAAGAATGGAAATGGGAGAGAATAACTATTGACTTTGTTTCTAGACTTCCTCGTACTTAAAGAATCAACATGCAATATAGGTGATTGTTAGATAGGGTAACAAAGAGTGCTCACTTCTCAACAATCAGGATGGACTACTCACTTGAGAATTTAATCGACTTTTACATTAATGATATTGTAAGACTACATGGGATCCCGGTGTCTATTGTATCTGGCCAAGACCCAAGCGTTTCATCCTCACACAGATGGACAATCGGAAATAGTGATACAAATTTTGGAGGATATGCTTCGAGCTTGCATTATAGAGTTTGAGGGTAGTTGGAACAAACACTTCGGTTTGATAGAATTTGCTTATAATAATAGCTACCAATAAAGTATTGGAATGCCTCCTTATGAATCTTTATACGGAATAAAATGTTGTACCCCACTTTGTTGGAGTGAAATTTGTGAAAGAAAACTTATTGGTCCTGAAATGGTGCAATATACAGCGGACAAGACCAAAAATATCAAGGATAGTTTAAAGATTTTTTCGAATATTAAATATTCGCACGCTAATCTAATAAGGCGTGACATTGAATATACAATTTGAGATAAATTATTCTTGAAGGTGTCTCCATGGAAAAAGATTATGAAGTTTCCCAAAAATGAAAAACTTAGTCCCGAATTTATTGGACCTTATGAGATACTTGAAAGGGGCAGACCAGTTGCATATAAATTTGATATACCACCCTGAGTTAGACAAGATCCACAATGTCTTCCATGTTTCTATGCTGAGAAGATAACATTCTGATGCAACTCATGTTCTTTTAGTTGAATCTATTGAGGTTAATTCTAACTTACGTATAATGAATAACCCATCCTAATTAAAGCTCGGAAGTAAAGTACCTTAGGAATTATAGAATACCTTTAATAAAGATAATTTGGAGGAACCATTCATTAAAATAAGCTACCTAGGAGAGAGAAGAAGACATGAGCACACAATATCCACACTTGTTTTGGGACTAGCCTAAGGTAAATTTCAAGACGAAATTTCTCTAAGAGGGATAGGGTTTTAATACTCTAATATGATAGACAAATATTTTCATGTCAATACACCATTTCTTAATTACTATAATGTGCTTTTTTCTCATTTTGGGAACTTGAAATTTTGTAATAATTGAAAATATTCTTAAGATAAATTGTTATCGTAATTTAATGTATAATATGGGGGTATTTATGTAAATTGACTAATTAAAATTGCATATGAAGAAAGTTATGGAATCAAGTAATACATATTGTTATATATGTATGCTTTTTGGGTAGTCTACTTTTATTTGGGCAGCACCTATAAAGGACAAGTATATATGTGATGAGGATCACATTTCTAGCTATATATATTTTATACCCTCTTTTGATTGAATTCGTTTTACCTCAACTCTAAGAAAATTATAACATTATAAAAAGAGCTGGTCATCAACATCAATTGAAAAACTAGGTCCTTTTGGCCTGAATCCAATGCGCACACACTTCATCTTGGTAAGTGATGAAGAATTTATTTTAATACTAGGTAGTGTTTGAAAACTTAATCATATCTCGTTCAATGTAACCTTTCTCACAGTGACTAAATATGATTTTGAAAGATAACTCGTAATTCAACAACTTTTATGCTTATGGAAAACTCTAATTTTGCTGTTGTGGAATCGAAATAGGGATCGGTCAACCTTTTGGAATTAGAATTCCTGTCTATTCAGCTGTTAGTGTTTTGATTATATCTTTTTTTTAGAAACATATTTTGAGGTAATTCTTGATTATTTGCAAACATAATAGATGTACCTACATATTTTATGAACGAAATAAATTCCAACTTGGCCTTTTCCTATTTCAAAACTAACTTGCGACATGGAGTACTTTTGTTGGGAAAAATTACTGTTTTGGGAGCTTAGTAGCATTTGTAAAGGCTAGGCTTAATTGTGATGATTACCCTATTTTAATTTGTCTTATCAAGATACAAGTAGTTAAAAAAGATATTTAATTTCATTTTTAGGTAGTATATACTCATGAGCAAGTTCAGGACCTTCATATGTTTGTTAGTGTACAATTGAACTTGTAATACCTCAAAAATGACTTGGGTGAAGATAGATCCTAACATGTTTGTTATTAGGGTATAAGGTCCTAAATTGTTTTATATTGTGGTATTGAGTTTGTATATAGTTTTAGGTGATTCGGAAGTGAAACGTCAAGTGACGACTATGACGTTCGCTGAGTAAGTCACCTATGTTCCTCGTGTGTGGTAATGTGCCAATATGTGTGTTTCAGGTGTAAATGTGGTTATTTTATGGGTTATATAGTGTTTATAGGCAGTGTGACAAGTTTCATGATGTTTGGAGGTCAAACATCTAAGAACATCCATGATGTTTGAAAGGTTTGCATTGAAACTGCCTTGTTTGTCTTGGCATGATTAATCGAGTTTTATGTGTTCATTTTCAATGAAAGTTATGTGAAAAGTCCTTAATTCTTAAATTAACTTATTTGGGCTAGACATGCCCAGGTGGAATTCCCCAAGGACCAAGCAAGGGTCCTTGGGGAAGGACCCTCCTAAATAGATAAGACTTCCCAAAACAGTTCCAAACGATTAAGGCAATAGATGTCTCATTGGACAGTCCACACCCCGTTGATGGGTGTTGTGGATCACGAATTAGGCGTGGGAGCAGTGTAATAGAAGGAACAACCTTAGTCCTAAACCGTGGACCAGTAGGACGGTTCGTTGGTTCGGAAACGACTAGTAGTTTGGAACCATCTGTGAGGACTCATCCTGCGTAGTCACTGCTAAGTGAAAGGGGTTAAATGGTAATTTCATACCACGTCTAAATAAGAGAAAGGAAGGTTACTTAGGGGTACTCTGGATATTTTAAACATGTTTATTATCCTTAAACACCTAGAAGAACTCTTTCTTAAAAATTGAAACCGAAAATCTCTTAGAAACTCTCTAGAACTCCATTTGAGCCAAAACAAAAGGAAGGGCTTGGATTTGAATTTAAGTGGTTGGTGGATTAACATCGTGAGGTATGGTTTTTTATCCTTGAAACTCTATTCATCGAAGAGCTCGAAATTCAAAGAGATTTCTAAAGTTTTCAAATATGAACTTGTCCAATTTTATGATCTATCCATGGGTTCTTTCATTAATGATTTTAAAGCATTATATAATAATTGGATTTTTGTTAATTAGTAATTTTAGCTCGATTAAACTATGGATCCATGTGATTGATGAACCCTAGTTTTTACTACTTTATGGGTTAGTTGATATTGACTTAATGCTTATGTATTCTAGCATAGTTTTCTATGTGCTATTGAATTATATAAGATTTATATTCAATTGATGTATAGGTTCTCTCATACTATTAAATCTATATTGAATTGACTTTATTAATTGAGTATTGTAGTTTTTGTATTTAATTGATGTTCATGGCAATGGGTAAGGGCTTTATGGTATTAAATTAGATGATTTACCTATGGATTGAAGTGCTGAGAATGGATTGGTGGTAAGTTGCCATAATTTTCTTTATTTTATGTTAATTAGAATGCAATTATGATGTAATTTGTATGTTCCAGTT
Organism: Solanum lycopersicum; assembly: GCF_036512215.1. Classification (NCBI taxonomy): domain Eukaryota; kingdom Viridiplantae; phylum Streptophyta; class Magnoliopsida; order Solanales; family Solanaceae; genus Solanum; species Solanum lycopersicum. The sequence goes on along the minus strand of NC_090803.1, from coordinate 19,004,202 downwards.
ATGGTGGCGGTGATATATGCTTTAGTGGCCTCATTGGCGTTATTTTATGTATTATGTATATAATGTCCTTGTTAGAAAAATACTTGAATTGTTAAGATGATTTGTGTAGTTTATTACGTGAAGTATGACCATATCTACCTACATGTTAGTAATGTGAAAGTATGGGTTCTTCTATTGAAGTTGGTAGGTAATCATGTTAGACTATAACTATGTCTTAGGTAAGTGGTCTTAGAGTTGATGCATGATTGTTCCTACTTGACCATATGAGTCTATGATAGGTATATTAATGATGATATAGTAGTGTGTAGAATGACTTAAAGATGATAATTATTATTCATATGTGCTTCTAGATGACATGTAATATGTTTTAAAGTGAAGTATGGTGTGTCTTGTCTTTGTTGACTTTTTTCCCTTACTTCATACATGTAAGAATGGTATGTAAATATGAGATGTCTTCACTAGGTAAGCTTAGTGTACCCTTTGTATATCTTACAAATATAAATCTTAATGAATCTAGTGAGGGAAGTTTGTTGATTTTGTAGACATGTTCCATTTTTAGGTAGTCCTAAGGATTACATAGGTAATCTTGAAGAGGTCAATCATGGATGTTATCTTCTTGATATACTTAAGTAAGTCTTTTGATAACCTTTGGAAGGGAGAATATCATAGTATATGTATGGTATTGTATTAAGTGAGAATGATTCTATCATATGTAGTCTATAGGATGTTTTAAGCGTGTGTAAGGGATTGTCTAGGCGGTTGATTCACAACTCACTCAAGTGAGTCTTAGAATAACCTTTGGTAGGAGGATATCATGTTCATGTGTTTGGTGTATTGTAAGTGTGTTTATTTCCATTATAGGTGGTCTTAAGGATCATTTAGTTGTGCCTATAAAGGGTGTATGGGAGGCATATCTTTGTAATACTTAAGTGAGTCTTAGGATAGCTTTTAGTGAGAAGGTTGCATACTAGAAAATATTCACTATGAAGTTAAGAAAGGACTGTAACAGTGAGAAATATTCACTGTAAAGTGACTTAATTCACCTTAAGGTTCCTCAGAAGGTGAATAATTGCTTATATGATTTATTTGTGTTTCTAATGTGTTATATGTTATTCCTATGATTATTATATGATGTTTTAATAAAAAAGATGCATATTTCTAATAAATGACCGTTTCCATTATTATTATTTTTATGCATTATGTCATGATTAGTACATGTATTTGTACTAATTCAATGCTTTTATCTATCTCTAATGTAATTCATAGGTGAAGGTTCTTTTGGGGATCTAAGATTGGATTAGAAGATCTTCCAAGAAAGTTGAAGTATGTCCTCATTTAACTTGAGGGCATAGTTGTGTTTTATTTACTTTTCTGAAGTATTATCATAGAATTAGTACTATTTCTTTATTGTGTATGGGTAGAGTCCCAATTACTCTTGTGTTTAAGATTTGATGAAATGAGACTTAGTGTTTCCTATGACTTTTATATGAAAGAGATTTTAAAGACATATAGAATGTCTGTTAAACGTTTTAATTCCGCACTACTTGAGGTTTAAATTACTTTAGCTCGAGCTTTGACTACCCATGCGAATATGGTATGGTTCCTACAGTGAATTTTGTGGAAAGTACTATGACATATAGATTGAATGATTTTGTGAGGATGAATCCTCCTATCTTTCTTTGATCTAAGGTAGGAAAGGATCCTCTAGAGTTTCTAGATGAGGTGTATCAGATAGTACATACTATGGGAGTGAATTTTGGGGAGAAAGTGGAGTTGGATTCATATCAATTGAAAGATGTTTATCAAGTTTGGTACACACAATGGAAAAACAATAGGCCGGTTGATTCAGGTCCTATTTAGTTGGAAGAATTTATGAAATCTTTTCGTGGAAAGTACTTTCCTCGTGAGAAGAGGGAAGTGAAGGTAAAGGAGTTTCTGAATCACAAGCAAGGCAATATGAGTGTTGAGGAATACACTTTAATTTTCACTATGTCTCTACCATTTGTGCTTAAACCAAGGGATGATATGATAAGGTAAACCTAGGTTGCAGAGGAGGACTCAAACTCAAGAAGAACCTTGGAGTGCTAAGGTAAAATTTGAGAAAGGAGATGGTTCTCAAAATGGCGAACCTACATGTGCTACTTGTCGAAAGAGGAACTATGGGAAATGTCTATTCGGTACTGGAAGTTGCTTTAGATATTGTAAGGATGATCACAAGGTGACACATTGCCCTACCATTGCGTCTAGATGAAGAGAGGCTTAGCAAGCTTCTCCTAACGTTCAAAATGATGATGCTCCAAATAAGAGGCGTTTCAATGCACTCCAGACCAGGGAAGCAAAGACGGATGAGGATGGTGATTATCGTAAGTCCTTGTATATCAATAGTTGCATGAGTTTCTTCTGAGTGGAGGAGTATGGAGAGTAGTGGAATTTTGATTGATTGTATCATCTCTTTTATTCAACTCAAGCTTGAGAATAGAAAATCATAGAAGTATGTTGCATGTGCATTGTGTTTAGGGGTCTTGTTGAAAATAAATTTCATTGATTCCTTGCATTGTGATTTTTGTGAAGTTATGATTTTATGGTAAGATGTGTTTATGTAAATTTATCTTGCACATTAGCATGTTTCCATCATAAATTTCTTAAAATTGGGGAGATTGTGATACCTCGAAAAATCCCTTAAGTGATGACATATATTAACATGGTTGTTATGAGGGTCTAAGTCCCTAATTGGATAGTGTTGTGGTATTTAGGCAGTGCCTAGAGTTGGAGGTGATTTGGAAGTGAAACGTCAATGGACGACTAAGACGTTCAACGAATAAGTCACCTATGTACCTATATGTGTGTTTCATGATTTAATGAGGTACCTATGATGTTTATTATAGTGTTTATAGGCACTGTGTCAAGTTTCATCAAGTTTTGAGATCAAACGTCCAAGAACGCCAATGACGTTCAAAATGTTTGTCTTGGAACGACCTTGTGCGTCTTGGCATATTTCGTAAAGTTTTATGTGTTCGTTTTTGATGAAATTGATGCAGGAGATCCTAAACTTGTATAAGAACATATTTTGGTGGTAAATTTCTGGGTTGAAGTCCCCAAGGACCAACCAAGGGTCCTTGACGAAGGACCCTCCTCAAGAGACATGACTGCCCAAAGCAATCCCAAATGACGGAGGCAGTAAACGGATCATTAACTAATAAATGCACTGTCTATGGGTGTCTTGTGTCATTACATAAGCGTGGGAGAAGGCCTATCCAAGGACCTGCCTCAGCCCCAAATCACAAACAAACAGGATAGTTCATTGGTTGGGAAATGGCCAGACATTTTGAACTGTCTCTGAGGAATGGTTCCTGCGCAGTCACTTATAAGTAAAAGGTGTGAAATGGCAATTTCATACCATATCAAAATAATATGAAGGGAGTTTACTTAGGGGTACTTTGGGTATATTAAATATGTTTATAAGCCTTATACACTTAGAAGAATTCATTCCTCAAAATCAAAACCCAAAATCTCTTAGAAATTCTCTAAAGTCAATTGGAGCAAAAACACAGGGAAGGTAAAGAACTGAAGATTTAAGTGGTGATTCTTCATCAAATTGGTGGGTCAACATCAGTGAGGTATGGTTTTGAATTCTTTAATCTCTATACCTTAAGGAGCCCAAAACTCAAAGATATTTCTAATGTTTTGAAAGATGAACATGTCCAATTTTATTATCTGTCAAATGGTTCTTGCATCAAAGGTTTAAAAACAATATATATTTATTGGATTATTATTAATTAGATTATTTTAACTATATTAACCTATGAGTCAATGTAATTGATAAACCCTAGTTTTTGACTACTTCATGGGTTACTTGATGTCGATTTAATGCTTATGAATTCTAGTGTAGTTTTCTGACGGCTATTGAATGATATAATAATTGTATTCAATTGATGTATAGGTTTTCTTATATTTATAAATCTATATTGAATTGACCTATATTCATTGAGTATTGTAGTTTTTGTATTGAATTGATGTTCATGGTCATGGGTAAGGTCCTAATGGTATTGAATTGGATGATTTAGCTATGGCTTGAGGTGGTGAGAGTGGATTGTTCATACGCTGCCCTAATTATATTTATTTTATGTTAATTATACTTCAATTATGTTGTTATTGGTATCCACTTATAGTGTCGTTGTTATGTTCTATACTTGCAATTGATGTGGCCTTATGGCGTTATTATGACGATCATGGCGTTGTCGGAAAAAATACTTGAAGTATTCTGATGATTTGTGTAGTTGATTATGGGAAGTATGACCATATCTACCTACATGTTAGAAATGTGAAAGTATGTGTTATTCTATTGATATTGTTAGTTGATCATGTTAGTTTATGACTATGTCTTAGGTGAGTAGTCCTAGAGTTTGATGCATGATGTTCCTACTTGAATATATGACTCTATGATGATAATGACATGTATCATGTATTAAGATGAAGTATGTTGTGTCTTGTCTTGATTAAATTATGTCCCTTACTTTATACATGTAAGTATGGTATTTCAATGTGAGATGGCTTGACTAGGTAAGCTTAGTGAACCCTTCTAATGTATGAATGAATGATAACTGAGACCTTAAAAGATGTTAAGAAGGTCATGTACATGGAACCTTAAAATTACTGGTAAGGTTATGAACATTGAATTTGAAAGCCCTTCTTGTAATGATTGATGGACTTATGGTTGATTTAATGGAAAGGCGTCATAATATCCTTAGGAAAGTCATGATGAGAATTTTTTGTCTCCATTGTAGAGTAGCCCTTGAGGACGTCTTTGGTCAGGCAAATGTTATTATTTATAAACTTTATATGGAACCCATTTTTATGAACCTTTAATGTAAATGTCTCTATGATAACAAAGGCTAGCAAAGAATGAGTATGTTATGGGAAGTATCCCTATTTGGGACGGAGACTAGAGTAAAATGTATCTCTACTTGAGAAAGACACTAGAGTATATAAAAGCCCTTCATATTCCTTAACCATGTGCCTACATGGGTTGTGTTCTAGTTCTACCCTTGGCTAGTGAAACAACCTCATCATAGTAGGTTAGAATTCCAGATTTCATGTTTAGCTATCATAGTCTATATTAGTTATTGACTATTATCATCATATGGTATACCAACTAGCACTAGAGAAGTTCGATGAAGTTTATGTGGAGGTATGGGACGCTATCTAGACATTGCACAATATGCTTTGAAGGTGTTAGTGAGAGTTCTGAGGTCTTATCCAAGACTATTTCTTGAATGTCCTTATGTTATGAATGAGTCTTAAATGAACTAATGAAAAAAATGACGTAGGTTAGGAATGTATGTTAAATGAATAAGTACATATCTAGAGTAGTTAAGTGTTGTCTAGTTATGGTGTCAACGGGGAATAGCAACGGTCACTTCGTATCTTACCAAGATAAGTCTTAAGAATGACTCTAGTTAGGGAAGTTGGTTGATTATGTAGAAATGATCCAATATTAGGTAGTCTTATGGATTACTTAGGTAATCTTGAGGAGGTCAATTATGACGTTATCTTCTTGATTTACTTAAGTAAGTCTTTTGATAACCTTTTGAAGGGAGAATGTCATAGTATATGTATGTTATTGTATTATGTGAGAATGTTTCTATATTATGTAGTCAATAGGATCTTTTAAGTGTGTGTGTGAGGGATTGTATGGGCAGTTGCTTCACAACTCACTCAAGTGAGACTTAGGATCACCTTTGGTAGGAGGATCTCATGATCATGTTCTTGGTGTATTTTAAGTGTGTATATCTCATTATAGGTGGTCTTATGGTTCATTTAGGTGTCAATACAGAGGTTGTATGGGCTTTCTCTCTTTCTCTTACTTAAGTGAGTCTTAGGATAACTTTTAGTGAGAAGGTTGCAAACTAGAATTTGTTCACTGTGAAGTGAAGAACTTCACTGTAACAGTGAGAATTTGTCATTAAAAGGTTCCATAAAATGTGAATAATTTCTTATGTATTTATTAGGTGTTATATGTTATTCCTATTATTATGATAGATATTTTAATAAAAAAGATGCATATTACAAATAAATGTCTATTGTCATGATTTTTATGCATTATGCCATACATAGTACATGTGGTTGTACTAATTTCTTGCTTTTATCTATCTTTAAATTGATTCATAGGTTAATGTTCTTTTGAAGATCTAATCTTGGATAAGAATATTGTTCAATCAAGTTAATGTATGTCCTCGTTTGACTCAAGGGCGTAGATGTCTTTTATTTACTTTATCGAATTGTAATATACTTAGCAGTACTATATTTTGGTTGTCTATGGGTCGTGTCCCAATTACTCTTGGGTCTAAGATTTGAAGAAATGAGACTTAGTGTTTCCTATGAGTATTATATGAAAGATAATTTAAACACATATAGAATGTCTGCTAAATGTTTTAATTCTGCACTACTTTCCGTATGTTTATACGTGATGAACGATATGGAAGGTCTTGTACAAGACCTCCGAGAGGTCAAGTACGCCGATTGCGCTATGAGACTGCAATGTCTTTTAGGGTGTGGTCTCGGGTCATGAAAAGCTTTGTATCAGAGCATAGGTTAAGAATGTGGTCCTACATATCAAAAAGTCTAATCAAGTCACATCTGGTAGATTCTTGATCATCGGTGTTAGTTGCAACACATTTATGGCTAGACGCTATAGGACGATAGAGTTTTCCTTATTTTGTACTCTTATGTCGTGCCATAGAGTAAAAGTTATGAACAATATTTTCATATTTTTTTCTTCCTTGTGTTTCTACGAAGATGAATACAATGAGGACACTGCTTTGAGAGTTAAGAAGAATTATGTGAATGAGGAGATTCCTCTTCAAATTGAGCAAGTTGAGCAAGTTCATCAAGGTGATCAAGGTGCTCATGTTTCTCAATTTGATCAAGTCCCTATTGTGTGTGGAGGTAATGATAATCTGGTGGTTACCCAGACATGACCAATGGACATATTAGGGAGGCTTTAATTATTTTAAACCGAGCTTTGACTACCCATGTGAATGTGGGTATGGAGCCTAGAGTGAATGTTGTGGAGAGCACTCAGACATCTAGATTGAAAGATTTTTTTAGGATGAATCCTCCTATCTTTCGTGGATCTAAGGTGGGAGAGGATAACCATGAGTTTCTAGATGAGGTGTATAAGATACTTTATTCTATTGGAGTAACTCCTAGGGAGAAAGCAAAGTTTGATTCGTATCAAGTGAAAGATGTTGTTCAATTGTGGTACACACAATGGAAAGACAATAGGCCGGTTGAGTCGGGTTCTATTGAGTGAGATGAATTTAAGAAAGTTTTTCTTGGAAAGTACATTCCCCGTGACAGGATGAAAGTGAAATTAGAGGAGTTTTTAAATCTCAACCAAGGCAATATGAGTGTTGAGGAATACTCTTTGAAGTTCAGTATGTTGTCTAAATTTGATCCATCCCTTGTGTCTAACCATAGGGATGCGATGAGTAGGTTTGTGACCGGGGTCGCCGATCTAGTGAGGGAAGCCATGCTACATGATGATATAACCCTAGCTAGACTCCTGGTGTATACTCAATCAACTAAGGAGTCTAAACTTGGAAGGAATTCTAGAACCTTGAAAATGAGTGGTTGAAGTGATCAAAGTCAACCTAGTTTCATGAGGAGGGCTCAAACTCAAAAAAAACCTAGGAGTAATAAGTGAAATTTAAGAAATGAGGTGTTTCTCCAAATTGCAAACCTACATGCGCTACTTGTGTGAAGAGTCACTATGGGGAATGTCTATTAGCTACCGGGAGTTGCTTTGAATGTTGTGAGGATGATAACAAGGTGACAGATTGTCCTACCATTGATGCTAGAGGAACAGAGGCTAAGCAAGTTGCTCTTAATGTTCCAATGGATGATGCTCCAAATAAGAGGTGTTTCTAGCTACTCCGAACTTGAGGTGCAAAGTCGAATGAGGATGATGATGATGGTAAGTCCTTGTACATCTTTAGTGGTATGAGTTCATTCTATGTGGGGGAGTATGGTGAATAGAGGTTTTTTTGTTGATTGTGTCATCTCTTCTATTCAACTCATGCTTGAGAATAGAAACTCCTAGAAGCATATTGCATGTGCATTGTGTTTAGGGGTTTTGTTGAAATTAAATTTAATTGATTCCTTAAATTGTGCATTTCATGAAGTTATGATTAGGTTGTAAGATATGTTTATGTGAATTTATCTTTCATATTAGCATGTTTCCATCATAATTTGCCAAAAAGTTCAATTTTTGGAAAAAATTGCATAATTCACTATAATGAACTGCCTACTCACTATGAGATTTTTCAAAATTTGACTAATTTATTCTTTCCTTGAAAGATGTTGTAATATTTTTAGAACTGATGTACATGACCATGATATTGAATATAAAATGAGTTTTTATTGTTTCGAATGAAGGATGTGAGTTTTATGGCCTGATGAGTTGTTGAATTTAATCTAGTTTCTTGTTGGGATGTGATACTCTTATTATTTCAAATTAATTTTTGTTTTAGATGTACCTTTGGTAATGAGTTGTAAGTAGAATCTCTATTATTTAAAGTGTTCGAAGAGTGGCAAGTAATATTCGGGGACGAATGTTCTCCAAGTGAGGGAGATTGTTTTCATATCCGCGTTTATCCCCCTAGATGTAATCGGCGTCATCATCCTTTTCAAGGACAAAGACTATCCTCTTAGTCTCATGTCATTACATTCATAGGTTAAAAAATGTGGAAAAATTTAAAACTTTCTTTATCATTACATGGAGGTTTACATAGGCCTCTACATACACATAACATGCATCTATATCAAGTATACATAGACCCTACATATAGGAAGGTTACATAGCCTTATACTTTTAGTGCACATACATATACATAAGTTATAGAAATAATCTCAACGGTTGTCTCATCTCATACAATCTAAACGAATATCACAATATCGGCATAGCCCTTACATCAATCCAACAAGACCACATATAGGTCATACAAAAGTATAGTACTCAATTGAAGAGTAAAGAAATGAAAGAGTCATTAAGCTCATAACAAGTCCGTAAGCTAGATGATGGCATTGCTCTCGAAAGTTGACGACCTGCCCCACATGGATGAAAGGAAAAATCCAAGCCTTCAACAATTTCTCCTTCAAAACTCTTCAACGACCGGAACCTAAAATGTTTGGGAAAACGGAAAAATATGGGGTTAGTACTCCACATATACTAAAAATGAGATCTTATGCACATACACAAGAAAAACATGCTAAAAAGGAGTTTTTATTAAATCATTCCAAATTACCCCTTTTAGGGGCCCAATGCAAAGTCAAGTAAATCATAACAACCAACCAAACATTCTTACTATCTCAACAAGTAATACTTATGCCCACATACTTGAAAATATGATTTTACTACAACCCTAACATCAAGGAATAATATCACAAGAATGAATAAGAGTCAAACATATCATAATATGCAAGACAACAACTCAGAAGTCCTTACCAAGTCAACAAGTGCAATGACCAAGCAAAGTGCCATAACCTTACTCAATCAAGTATCCCCAACAATTAAGTATGACCAATGTCCAACTTTCCATGTCATGGCATTTAGGTTTACATTTCATCATATAATAACAATACAACCGAAGGCATATTCATAAATGAACTTATTAAGATATAGTGTCATCAATGTGCCATAGTCATCATATATTATCATATCATACACATATATAAGAAACTCTTTCTAAGAATCCCCTCAAGTCTAACTAGTGTAATGTTTAGGTAGAGTCCCATACCCCTACCTAGACTAAGCTAGACCCGTCAGGTTATCCAAGTTAGAGTTCAAGTCCTTTAATTCATTTTACGTTTTTTGGAACATCTTTCCCTAACCCACATAGATAAGATAAGATAGTGTGGAATCCGGTGTCATAAAACCCTACATTGAAAGAAGGCGTACTACTTGCCAAGGTAGTACCAAAACATGAAACATAGAAACTATGTGGATCCACTACCTAGTAATTGTATGGGGATAACATAGCTCGAGAACTAGGAGATAAGTTGGAACCCTTTTATTGCGCCATTAATTATAGTCTCCAATCTCAAGAGTAAAGTAAAGCTGCTACCTTCCTTATGTGGGAAAGGACACTCCTCAGTCTAGTTAACTCGCTGAAAAGCTATAGTCCTTTTTTTGACATATCTTTAAGCCTTTAATTATCAATCATAGTTTAATTTAGACCATAGGGTCGACCCCTTGTATAATCATCATCATCAATAGCTCAATAATAATTGTATGAGTGTAAGTTTTTTTTTCACAACAATTCATATAAGTGAGGTTAACACATTGGCACATTGATAGTTTTCACCATCATAACATAGTCAAGTCATTTCAATTCAACATCATACATCCGTATAATCCTTGTGTAAGGAATACTCCAATGTAATATCATGACTTAACAACAATTAATCACAATTGGAAGTAAAGAGAGAGATTTTAAGACTTACAAAGTCTTCTTCATAGTCTATCATCAATGTCTTACGATCACACAATGATAACCAATAAGATAAAAAGACCAATTGAATCTCTATAACACAATTCAACACTACATCACAACTTGAGACAATATACAAATGCTAATTTCACATTATCATTCATAACCTAAATCACATCTCAAGAACTAGCATGATAGGCCTACAATTCCTCCTAATTTAATCAAAATGATACCATAGGATAGTAATCAAATCAACAACCAACACAATTGAATGATCACAATAAAGTATAGATCAAGGTCACTACTTAGGGTTAGGTATGGATGATCATATTCTTCAATTTAGACCAATCCATCAAAAATTTACATAAACAGGTTGAAATAACTGTTAATATACTCAATATAACCCAAAGAAAATATTAATAAATCAATTCATAACTTCAATTTTTGTAATTGGATGAAACCCATAAGGAAACTCAACTTTTGAAATCTATTTTGAAGGAACCCTTTGAGAAAAGATTCTTAAAGGTTAATAGAACCTATACCATAAAGTTTGGAAACAATTTGATGGTGAATTTGTCCCTTTACAGCCCCCAAACCCTTATCCTTGCTAGTCTTCAATGGTGAATCCAAGTAGAGAGAGAAATAAAAGATAAGGAAGAGAGTTCATTTGTGAGTTGTCTTTAGGTTATAAGGGTTGATGGTATTTATAGTGGGACTTAAGCAAATTAATTACTCTAACTTTAATCCACAACTAACTCCTACACCACCTAATTAATTAAATAATCTAAATAAGAAAACATGCAGCAACATAGGACCCTCACAGACGAGAGCCCGCTTGTGGGTTATCTGTGAGTCGACGAACATCCCCCCCTCCGTCATGCACTCCGTTGTCTTGGTCAGGGACTGTGCCGGCAAGGGGATTCCTTCAATTGTCTAAGTGTGTGATGATGGTGTCATCGTCGATCTACACACGGACAATAGCATGCGCCTTTGCACTCCGTCGATGAGTTCAGAGGCTATGCGGGTGAAGGGACCTACTCCACCAGCCTATGTGTGTGATGACGGTGGCATCGACGCCCCGTAGATCCACTCATGGTTTATCTTCTATCGTGTCTATGCACATGTAAGGCAGTGTTGCATCAAACTAAAAGGGTCCTCATCAAGGTCACTTGGTTGGTCCTTGAGGAGTCGTACACCTATGTCTCAACCATGAAAGAACTCAAACACATATTATCAAACTTTCCACCCTTTTTTGTACATTTTCGACTCTGAAAAGTTAGTCAAATAGGATAAAACACACTAACATTCCTTTGAATCAACTTCACGGACAATAAAAATGTACTTACATACATACTTAGACCTTATGACACCTATGTTAGTATTTACAATGCGTCTTGGATTTTCATGGTATTACAATTGTAATAACTTGAAATCACTAAGGTGAATCTAGATCCTAACATGGTTGTTATGAAGGTCTAAGCTCCTAAATTTGTTTATATTGTGGTATTAAGGCAGTGTCTAGAGTTTGAGATTATTTGGAAGTGAAAATTCAAGGGACGATTAAGATATTCGACGTCTAAGTAACCTATGTTACTCATGTTTGGTTATGTACCTAAATATGTTTTTCATTAGTTAATAACGTACTTATATGGGTTATTATAGTGTATATAGGCATTGTGTCAAGTTTCATGATGTTTTGAGGTCAAACGTCGACGACGTATGAAAGGTTTGCCTTGAAACAACCTTGTGTGCCTTGGCATGTTTCATCATGTATTATGTGTTGTTTTTTATGAAATTGATGGGGTAGGTCCTAAACTTGTATATGAACTTAATCGGGTTTCAAAACGGGAAGGTGAAATTCCCCAAGGACCAACCAAGGGTCCAATTCGATGAATCCTAGGTTATTTAGTTATTTAGGTTTGTAGGATATATTCTAGAATTTGTAGGGAGGTTAGGCCCCACATAAAGTGGTCCCTTGTGCAAGATTTCCCCCTAACTACCCTAACCAAATTTGGGAATGCTTAATTATTGTCCCAATGATCCTCACTATGTCCTTGGGCACTGCTTAATCTACATCATCATTTTAAATTGTTATGTGCTAGGGTGAAAGGATTGACACTTGGATGCCTAGTAGTTTTTGTGATTTGTATAGAGTTGACTTTTAAATGTTACTTTGTCATACTCAAATGCTTATCTATTGTGAATAACTGATTAACACTTATTTGGATGATGCATATTTTCAAGCATGTATAAAGCTTCATATTTGAAATTGAGGAATTTCCTTCTCAATCTCACTTAACTTAATGCACATCACAAGTCATGCAACTCAGAAAACATGCCTACACTACACAAACACAGCAACATAAAATACAACATAACTTCATTTTAACTCACATAGTGCTATTATAAGACATACGATTAGGGACTTACAACATCAAATCCACTAACGCACTTAAACTTAGAGTTTCTTAACATAAACCAGACTTAGGAAGATTATATCTAACCTGTTAGATAAAATCTTATTGGCCGTAATATTTGAACCTAATGATGCCAAACTTCAATTCAAAGGGACTTGCCACTATGTCATTTACTTCTATACATATTCCTTCAGCCTTAAAACTATCTCATATGGGATTACTAACTAGAAACGGTTCATGTAATATCTCAGGAAGTAAGTCAAAATAATTATACATAAAAGGAGTTACAATAGACAAGGCAAATGTTGTATCTAATAATGCATAAATAGGAGAGTAGAAGACAAGCAAGTTACCATTATCCATATCCGTAAACTTCTCTTGTTCCTCTCTTCCATTCAACACATAGAAACGGTTTCTCATGGGGAATTTGGCTAAATCATAAGGATTAGGCCAAGGTCGAGCATCTGCCGTGGCCTGTCAGAATCGAACCACACCCTTCTCATTTTAACCTAACTCATTTTGAAACTGAAGCCTTACTACCCTGTTTCAATAGTTTATTATTGTATAACACTTTATTATTATATAAAGAAAATCAATGTCTAAGCCATATTCTGAGTTGGTATGAAGTCAACCTATCCTTCTCCTCCTCATCGATACTCATACCAGGCTTTTACACATTACCATGCATTCACCTCCATGTAAACAACAACACTAACCACACATCTTTCATCCACGTTGGGTATTTCTATTAGGACCCCTTTCTTGGAAGGCCAGATATGGAGCTTGGCGCCTTACACCACTTGGCCATCCTAATTATTGTGTGTATTCTTCTATGCATTCACACAATAAGGAAGTTAGATACTTATAGCGACACAAAGTTTCAAAGCTCTAAATAACACGATAAAAAGTAGAAGAAGGAAGAATTTCCTATCATCGCGTAGTCTCTAAATAATGATTGTGTCACGCTTCACAACCATAAGCTAAAAACTACATAACGTGGTATTTTTGAGCTTTAGTTCCTAGTCTTTGGAACTATAATCAACCCTTTAGGACCATCCTAGGTTAAGTACTAGGATGTTTCTTGAATTATACTAGGTTAGTGTAAGAATTTCGTTTTGATCATTTTAACCCAATTAATTAAAATATAAGTTTAAATAAATAGGTGACCTAAGGTAATTAAAAAAGTACCCTTAAGTCGTTAGGACCATAACAAATCCTTTGAACAATCCTAGGTTAGGTACTAGGTTGTCTCTTTCTTCACTTAACAAAAATCTGAAAAAAAAATTCTTTTTATTTTCGGTTTTAGCACTTTTAAATTGATTAATTAATTTGCTAAATTAATTAATTAGGTAACCTATGGGAATTACTAATGTACCATGATGTTTTTAAGACCATAACTAACCTTTTGGATCATCCTAGGTTAGGTAATAGGTTGTCTCTTTAACTAGTACTAGGTAAGTGTCAACCCGGTTTCGATCGTAGGTTGTCCGTTGCACTAATGGGTCCAATTTGGTGAGTCCTAGGTTATTTACATACTTAGGGAAGTAGTTTAGCGTCAAGAATTCGTAGGGAGGTTAGTCCCCACATGGAGTGGTCCCTTGTGCACGTTTTCCCCCCTTCACTATCTTAACCAAATTTTGTTAGGGTGGTCCCCTCCTTTGGCAGCTTCTTCACATATCTTGCACATGGGTTTGTTGCACATTCCTAACAAACTATTATTTATTGTTCATTTTTAAATGTTTAATTATTGTCCAAAGGGTCCTCACTATGTCCTTGGGCACTGCTTAATCTACATGATCATTTTAAATGAATATGTGCTACGGTGCTAGGCTTAACACTTGGATGCCTAGTAATTTATGTGATTTTTATAGACCACTTTTTAATTAGCTTAGGGTCTTCATTTCAGGTACATTAATTACACAAACTCATGGATACTTGAAATTTTTTCTAACATTCTATAATCCAACATTTTTAACTATGCCCATAATTTTCTAATATGCCCAATATTTTGAAATATTTGGCATTGGGATGCCTATTTACCCGTGATTTACATTCTTATATACCTATTGGGCTTCTAATTAAAGAAATGATTTTCCATAACTGTACGTTACCCCCCTTTAGGAACATTCCTCCCCATATTACAGTTACACATCATTTAAACAAAGAGGTGTCTTTCGAAATTTACTTTGTCATACATAAATGTTTCTCTTTTGTGAATATCTTCTTCACACTTATTTGGAATATGCATATCTTTCAAGCTTGCTGAAGCATCATATTTGAGATTGAGAAATTTCTTTGTCAATCACACTTAACTTAATGCACATCACAAATCATGCAACACAGAAAAAATGTCTATGCTACACAAAAACAGCAAGATAAAATGCAACATAGCTTCGTTTTAACTCACATATTGCTATTATAAGGCATATGATTAAGGACTTACCTTATCAAATCCACTAAAGCACTTAAACTTAGAGTTTCTTAACCTAAACAACTTAGGAAGAGTATATCTAACCTCTTATATAACATCTTATTGGCCTTAAGATTTAAACCTAATGACGCCCAAACCTAATTTAAAAGGGACTTGCCACTATGCCATCTACTTCTCTAGATACCCCTTCAGCCTTAACATTGTCTTCTATAGGAGTTCTAACTAGAAATGATTCATGTAAGATATAAGGAAGTAAGTCAAATTGATTAGCCAAAAAAGTAGTTACGATAGACAAGGTAGATCCTGGATCTAATAATGCATAAAAAGGAAAGGAGAAGACAAGAAAGTTAACTTTATCCACATCCGTGGACTTGTCTTGTTCCTATCTTCCTTTCAACGAGTAGAATCGGGTTTTATTGAGGGATTCGGCTACAACATAAGGACTTTGTCGAGGCTAAGCATCTGCCTTGGCCTGTTTGATTTGAACCAGACCCTTCTCATTCTAACCAAACTCAATTTGAAACTTAAGCCTTTCTACCCTGTTTCTATAGTCTATTATAGCATAACACTTATTAAGCAAATTCATGTCTAAGCCATATCCTTGGAAGGCCAGATATTGAGCTTGGTGCCTTAAACAACTTGTCCATCCTAATTATTGTGTGTATTCTTCTACACATTCACACAATAAGTTATATACCTATAGTGACACAAAGTTTCAAAGCTCTAAATAGCACGATAAAAAGTAGAAGAAGCGAGAATTTCCTATCATCGCGTAGTCTTTAAGTCATGATTGTGGCGCGCTTCACAACTATATGCTAGAAACTACATAATGTGGTTTTGTTGAGATTTAGTTCCTAGGTACTTTAACATTCATACTCTGATAAAAACTTTATCACGACCCTGATTCAGGAATCCAAATTACAACCGGTGTCGTTGACCTCTCAGAGGTCGCAGACAATCCTGTTCTTGCATTCATCACATTCATATGATTAATTTTAGTGGATAATTTAAAACTTTTTAAACGTATGAAGTATACATAGACTTCATATATTGATTTCATGAATTCATCATATACTAAGCTCAACATAAATGTAACAACCATCTATCATAAGAATCAATTTGAAACAGAATAAGAATATATCATAAATATGTTTGCCAAACATGGTCTTATTAAAAACCTTCAAAATGGAAGTACGAAAAAAATGCTAGGGAAAACATCCACTAGCTTTGTCTAAAACTAAGGCTAGACTAAAACTGTAGCATCCTCTAAATCAAGAGGACCTACCAAATGGTCTTGAAGATGTCCAAACCATTGCAAGAGTCGTCAATCTATCCCTTAACCTACATATATAAAATAGTAAATAGTAGGAGTTAGTACATCACTTGTACCAAGTATGTGTGCATGCACGTGTACCAAGTATGTGTGCATGCACGCATACACATAAGGCTAAGAATGATTAAAGAAAGCTCTTCCTAAACAACATGATGTTCTTGAAAGCCTAGTCATTAAACATTCCTAAATGATTAGTTGTGAATTGTGGTATGAATATGATATATTTCAAGGTACACAACTCATTTTCTATATGATGATAAAATATAAGTATCATCAATATAATTTTAGAACAAGTCAGGCGAAGATTTGAGATTTTTGATCCTCTTAGGTCGAGAGTTCCTCTTTGTACACTTAGATTATTTTAAGTCTATTTCTTCTTGTTGTTGTGTAGTTCAATAATTCTTTTGGTCCTATGTTTTACTTACAAGTGCAATGATTCATTTTAGTCCCATACCCACAATGAATCGATGTAAGTAATCAAATGACTAAGGAATGATTTCCCTACCTTATAGTGAGTCATTCTTTACAATATATATTTATTACCTTTCATAATCAATTCTCTATTGATCATGCCATTGATATCATTACTTTCATGTTTTATATATTATGCATTTCATATACAAGAGACTTTGGAATCGTTGATGTAGCATAAGACATCTAAAAACATATGGACCTCAACCCGAGGTCCTTCTTTAGCAAATATAGAGTCTACTTCATTCCTTCATTCGTACTTCACATTATTCGTTTCATTCATTTGTAGTCTGATGTAAACACCATCTATACCTACGATTAAGTTTAAGACTGTCATCGGGATCATGAAATGCAATGACCAAGAATGACCTAATGTCATTACTTGAATCTGATTTCACCTCCTAATTGTCTTATACAAATACCTTCGATATCGTTCGTTTCATTATCTTTCATACTTTTAGGCTAGCCTCATTTTTTCTTCGGGAACTCTAAAATTAAGGGACATAGATCATGTAATCATCATGAAATCCATTGTATGCCCCACACCAAAAAGTGGTGGAATCACCGGCCAAAGTGATCTGAACATGTTAGTGTATATAGGGAGTCGAACACTAATAGATCCATATATTGATGTATAGGTTTAAATAAAAGGAGATACAAGGATTCTCATACCCGTTAGCCGGACAGTCTCATCTCATGAGTGTAACGTGAACCTCCGCCATTCCCGAAGGAAGGCATTACTGCTCATAGCTAGCCTATCGGTGCTCGATATAAAGTTCCATTACATTCAAATCATACATCATGGAAGCTTTTTTCTAGCATGTGTTAGTCATAGATCATTAGATGATTTCTCATCTCTTCTTTACGTATTAAATGTCAATTGTCCTTGCACTTACATATAGAATGTGATCGAGATTTATTTATTCTTTTGATGATTTCTCATCCTTACATTACATTGATGAAATGTGAATTGTCCTTACATATCATCCTTACTTTACATTGATGAATGTGAATTGTCCTTACATATCAACCTTAGGTGTTAATGAGACAGGTCTCACACATTCTAACACCTTCATACGTGAGTATTCTTTTAACATAGTAGCTGAGTTGTAAGTGAGTCTTGTCTCACTTCCTTTAACACCCCATTCTAGTCACTTAATTTATACCCCTTTATTTATGTTAAAACTCACGTTACTTACATACTTTAGTTTAGTATATTCATATCATCATTTATGGAAGATGAGCACTTCATTCAATGAGTTTAATGATTTCATATGTAATTCTATTAGAGAATATTGGGAGTTGTCCCACTAAATGGAAAGCCATTAGTTATGGATTCATTGAACTATTTTAGATGTGCTTATTCGTTTGGTTTTCCAACATTTTAGTCATATAAGATACTATAGGGTATGTTAGGACTTGTCCCATTGATTTACATACCCTTAGTATGATTCATTTTGTTCTGTTGGTCATGCTTAATTTGACATTTCATTATGTTGGGTACATAAGAATGTGTAAATTTAGTATTGGGATAGAAAATTTGGAAATGACTTCGTAGCCAATTTATTGGCGCAAGCCAAACATTCATTAAAAATTACTTTCATGAGATTCTCATTAGCCAATTTTTCCATCATTATTTAAAAGAAATAATGTAAGCCAATTTCATTCAACTTTTGTGCAAGGCATTTTTTGCCACTTTACTTGCATAACCCAAACATTCATTCAAATTGGGATTTCATGGAGATCTGTTTAGCCAGCCTTATAACATAACTTTAGGCATAATACTTTTAAACATCTTGAATAGAATCATATTAGAATTTGATTAATATATCAACATTATAAAATCATATTAACAGCATGTATGCCCAAAAGACCATAACATCTTGATAAATAACATTTTCGGACATATTTGTAACATAGTATCATTCTTTTAATTCACATAATAACACTTAGCATCGACTGAGTGCAATTAATAGGTTCATTCAATCATTACTTAATGAAAGACCATACACATTAAGATCATCCAGCACCACATACAAACAACATTATTTCTAACCTACTCAAAATTGAAATCATAAAAAGGATACGAGGGAAAGGAGTTCGACAAGAACGACGTGAACCAACCCTAGTTTTCAAGATCTTTGAATCATTCGAAAGAAAGTTGTCTTGGAGAAAGAAGTACAGGAGAGAAAACCATACCTTATGTATAACTTAATCTATGGATACCACCTTGAAAGAAACATATAATAAACCTTGAAATCGCCTGGGAGAAATTGATAAATTTTTTGCATGTTTCATGCGTTCATTTCTTACTATTTTTCTGTCACATTTTATTTGAGTTTGAACGTGATTTTTAGGTTGAATAACTGATATTGAATTATTCCACTTAGGTTTAATAATTTAATTTAATAAACTAATTAACTAACTACCAAAATGCCCCTCTTAAGTTGACTAAAGATAGGTGAACATAACACTTAGTCAAATCTGAAAATTGGTGGTGACTATGGTTTCAGTCAACATTTTTACTTTATATTAATTAATTAAACCCTTTATTTAATGAATTTAGGTACGTAGGATAAGTACTAAAGTACCCCTAAGTCATTGGAAATATAATTAACCCTTTAGGACCATCCTAGGTTAAGTACTAGGATGTTTTGATCATTTAAACCAATTAATCAAATTGCTAATTTAATTAATTTGGTGACCTAAAGAAATTACTAAAGTACCCTTAAGTCTTAAGGACCATAATCAATCCTTTGATCATCGTACGTTAGGTACTAGGTTTTCTTTTTCTTGTTTTAACCAAAATATGAAAATTTTCTTTTTTATTTTCGGTTTTAGACCTTTTAAATTAATAAATTCGGTAACCAATGGGAACTAATAAAGTACCCCTAAGTTTTTAGGATCATAACTAACTTTTTGGACCATCCTAGGTTAGATTTTAGGTTGTCTCTTTAACTATAGGTTAGGGTCAACCCAGTTTTGGTCCTAGGCTGTCAGGTGCACTAATGGGTCCAATTCGGTTAGTCCTACATTATTAAGTTATTTCAGGCAGTAGGTTAGAGTCTTTATTTGTAGGGAGTTTAGCCCCCACAAGAAGTGATCCCTTGTGCATGTTTTCCCCCCTAACTACCCTGACCAAATTCGGTTAGGGTGGTCCCCTTCTTTGGTAGCTTCTTCACATGTCTTGCACATGGGTTTGTTGCACATTCCTAACAAACTATTATTTATAGTTCATTAGTAAATGTTTAATTATTTTCCAAAGGATCCTCACTATGTCCTTGGGCACTACTGCTTCTACATGATCATTTTGAATGGTTATGTGCTATGGTGCTAGGCCTTATATTTGTATAGACGACATTTTAATTAGCTTAGGATCTTCATTTCAGGTACATTCATTACACAAACTCATAGATACTTGAAAATTTGTCTTACATTCTCTAAGACAACATTTTATACTATGACCATAATTTTCTAATATTCCCAAGATTTCTAACTATTGAGCATTGGGATGCCTATTTACCCGTGATACACATTCTTAAGAACCTATTGGGCTTTTCATTTAACTTATGCTTTTTTGGAATGTTGCATGATACATGTACGAATGGTATGTAATTATGACATGTTTTGACTTTGAAAGCATAGTGACCCGTTTCATGTATGAATGAATGATATGTGAGACCTTAAATGATGTTAAGAAGGTCATGTACGTGGAACCTTAAAACTAGTGGTAAGGTTATGAACATTGAAGTCGAAAGCCGTAATGGTATCCTTCTTATAATTAATGATGGACTAAGGGTTTATTGTCTGGAACGGCATCATACATAAAATCCTTTCATCTTCCTTAACCATGTGCCAATATGGGATGGGTCCTACTTCTACCCTTTGCAAGAAGAACACCCTTATCGGAGTAGGTTAAATTGCAGGATTCCATTTGTATCTATCATGGTGTATATTTGTTATTGCCTATTCTCATCAATATGGATACCTAATAGAATTAGAGAAGTTCTATGAAGTTTAGGTGGTGGTATGAGACACTATCTAGACATCACGCAAGAGACTTTTAAAATTTTAGTGAGGGTCCCAAGGTCTTGTCCAAGACCATTACTTGACTGTCCTTATGTGATGAATGAGTCTTAAATTAAATAATGAATGAAATAACTTAAGTTAATAAAGCATGTCAAATGAATAAGCAATTATCTAGAGTAGTTAAGGGTTTTCTAGTTAAGGTGTGAAGGGGCATAGGAATGGTTAGTTCATATCTTACCTAGATAAGTCTTAATAATGACTCTTTTTAGAGAAGTTGGTTTATTATTTAGACATGATACAATCTTAGGTAGTCTTAGGGATTACTTAGGTAATATTGAAGAGTTCATCATGAACGTTATTTTCTTGATTTAATTAAGTATTTAAATAACCCTTTGAAGGGAGAATGTTATAATATGTGCATGCTATTGTATTGACTAAGAATGATTCTTTATTATGTAGTATACAGGATCTCTTTAGTTTGTCTAAGGGAATGTATTTGTGGTCCCTTCACAACTCACTCAAGTGAGACTTAGAATAACCTTTTGTAGGAGGATATCATGTTCATGTGCTTGGTGAATTGTGTGTGTATATCTCATAGGTTTCTTAAAATGTGAATAATTTCTTATGTGATTTAATGTGTGTTTGTAAGGTGTTATATGTTATTCCTATGATTATTAAATGATGTTTTAATAAAAAAGATGCACATTTCGAATAAATGTCCGTTTTTATGATTTTTTTGTATTATGTCATACTTAGTACATGTGGTTGTACTAATTCCATGCTTTTATCTATCTCTAAAGTGATTCATAGGTGAATGTTCTTCTGGAGAGCTAAACTTGGATTGGAAGATAGTTCAAGAAAGTTGAAGTATGTCCTCATTTTACTCGAGGGCACAAATGTCTTTATTTCCTTTATCGAACTACTGTAATAGACATAGTAGTACTTTATTTCTATTGTGTATGGTCCGTGTCCCAAATCTTGTGTATAAGATTTGATAAAATTAGACTTAGTATTTCCTATGAGTTTTATATAAAAGAAATTTTAAAGACTTATAGAATGTTTGTGAAAAGTTTTGATTCCGCACTACTTTTCATATGTATATATGTGATGAATGATACAGAAGGTCTTGTACAAGACCTCCTAGAGTTCAAGTATGCTGGTGCGCTCAGAGAGTCCTATATATTCTAGGGTGTGGTCTCGGGTCGTGACAAAACTCTTGAAGTTGTGTTGGACTATTTCTTTGCTAAAGCGTTGAGGTTTCCGTATAAACTTGTACTTGTACTATTTTTACCTTATGGTATTTCTGAAATATTATCTTGGTACCTTGGTTACTGTCACATCTAGGGAGCACCCCCTAGAAGTAACGTGGAGTACTTGACCTCTTGGAGGTCTTATACAAGCCAATATTATCATTCATCGCATTGTCATAGTAAATATAGCGGAAAATTTTTAAAACTTTTCATAGCACCTCATATGCTAGAAATTTCACTTCATATATGTATATAATATAAGTCATAATACATATTTAGACCCTAAATCTCTTTTACATCTTATATTCAACAACATTAGAATACTTTAGGTACACAACCCTTAGAACATAAGACATAAATATACAACATTTAATAAACTTTACATTAAGACATGAGTACGGAATCCTTAGAACTGAAGGATCCCTTTCCTTGAGCGTGAGAATCATCTATAAAGATCTTCAATCATAGACATACTTTTTAAGCATCCATAACCTACACTTTTTGTAAAAAGTAGAGAAGAATGGTATTAGTACAGTATCGCACTAAGTATGAGAACAATGCAAAAACATGCAATTAAAAGGGACATTTTCTTTAAATCATACTTCATGCCTTTTTGAGTAAATATTCACAAAACCTTTAGACAATTGCATTTATATAATTCACATAGTTCATATAGACATATTCAATTTCCAAACATCATACATGATCGCATATAGAATTTATGAAATTTTTGAGTCATATTCTCTTTTATTCATTAACTTCCTAAGTAACCTTTTAGTGATACATTGTGAAGTGCATCACATTAAGGTCACAAAGAAAGCATATGTAAAACCTACATAAGCCAACAAGATCATTATATAAGCATAATAAATTATATACACGTTTAAGTCAAAACCTTAGGAACATCGGAGTAAGCTACACCAATTCAGACACAAGATGACTGTACTTCACATACATAATTATTAGACCTTGTTCATGACCCAATCTTAGCGTAATATTGCAATGAACATATGAAGCCACATAACTCCATACATTCTTAGTAAACCCTTTGTGAGACCACAAACAATAATACTTCATACATCAACATAATACATAAGGACAACTCCATTCAAATCAACAATCGTCATCCTATAGTCATTAAGACTCAAATAGTGCATATAAGAAAAAAACCACATCACATAGACTCGTACCATTAATATCTTCGTGACAAATAGACAAATACTACCATGCCATGCATAAATACATACTCATAAACACACACATTAGGTCACCTTCCTAGGTATTCCTAAGGAGCAACTTGTGAAATGTGTAGATGGGTTCATTAATTCCACTTATCCTAAGTCACCTCCCTTAAGTCCTCCTAGTTAGAATCCTATTCATTTACTTACATTGTCCATTTTAATTTAGGGAAACTATAGCCTTAATCGACACTAACTAAACATGGAATTTGGTGTTGTATAGCCTTAATCCAATGGAAGGTGTTCCTACATAGACAAAGTAGAACATTAACATGCATCCTAGCATCCTAAGTGAATTCACTTTGCTAGATCCTATGTGGCAAGCATTGTTTATGGAACTAATAGATAGGTATGATCCCTCTACATGCCACTTGGCAATTGGGGCCTCCTTTAATGAGAAAACATGGGTGAACCTTCCTCAAAGGGAAGTCATAACCTCATGTGGATCCATAGGTGAATATTCGTCTAAGGGAATTCAACACTCTATAGATAACAATTGGTGAATCTTCCCCGAACATAAGTCAACACCTCTCAATGTCAAGTTCACTCGGTGCTAAGCTAAGTTTCCTTTATTGAAAATCCTTTATTACATTCATTCGTAAAACATAGGCTTAGGATATTTCTTCCTCATATGTTTATCGAATAATCAATAACCTCCCTAGTATTAGAGTATTCATTGGCACACCTTTCAAGGCCCCTATATTATCTAGATCATCATTCATGTTTGTTGGTGTATTCATGTGGGATCAAACCTTTCATATAACACATAATGTCACACATGTTAATATATCAATGTATAAGTCTATATATGTACCTATATGAGAAATCCATTCAAATCATCATTGCAAGACACTATGCACCTGCATACTTTATCATATCATATACTTAACATCATAGCATATAAGTCATATTCATAACATGTTCATTCAAATCCTATGGGTATCCTTAAAAGACCAACCTAGGAACTATTCCATCAAGGTGCACATATGCAATCCATAGTCAAAGTCTCATGCCCTTGCCTATACTAGTAAATCAATCAAGTCATCCTAATGAATGATACATCACACAACATCAGAGAATGGTTAGCGTAGCATAATACTCATTAATTTGAAACTTACAACCTTCTTATAGTAAGCTTTAGTATTTATGTACTTATCTTAGCTTTACATCACATATAGAATTATAACACCTCATCATAGGCAGCAAGTACATATAATGCTAACATAACCATTTACATGCTCATCCCAAAAGTAACATAACCTAGATTCACAACTAGAGAAGAAGACTAGGCACAAGTTACACATAAATAGATTATCATAACAACACCTTCATATAATCATCAATTTTACTTTAAGTCCATGATAAACACATATATAATGAAAATAAAGTAAACACCGCCACAAAAAGTGGATCATACCACACAATGCCATACAAGGTTTCACCAACTACATTAATTTTGAAAAGTAGAGGGATGAGTCATTCTTACCAATTTCTCAGCCTTTGATCATCATTGATAAGTACACCTTGTTTATCAACAATTCATATATAGATAAGTAGCTAAATGTAGTTTTAGCATAGAAGAAACCATGTAAAAGCTGCTACAAGATCATGATACAATTAGCGCAAAAATTACCATTGTTAAAAAAAAAAAATAGGCATAGATCATCAATAAATTTCCCTAGTATTGTTTATCAATAAAGATCAATTAATTATGTAAACATATGGAAGTACCCAAGGAAATCATAACCTAAACGATATCCTACTACAATTTCCAACAAAGTCAAATTCACTGTAATTATGGATTATATTAGGAAATCATGGAGGATAAGTTTACATTGGTTAATCCTATTCAAACTATCATGCATTGATCCACATTAGATCAATTACGTACAATTCATAATCACAATACATTGTAGGCAGTATCTAAGGACCATTAACCCTGATTGAATCACATAACAACCACCCTAACGTCAAGATCACAAGTCACAATTTCATAAAATAGAAAAACCTAGTCCAATTCATATAAGATTTCTTTACTTTGATCATACAACATTCATATTCATAATTCAAACATTATTTTTGCCTAAAACTGAAGAAATAAACAACTTAAATTGATTGAAATCCACTTTTATACAATTAAGAACCCACATTCCAAAATCCCTTTGATAACTAGGCTAGGCATCTTCAAACCTTAATACATTGATCCACATGGATCCTTGAACATCAATTCAAAATCAATTCACGTAAACAACAATAGATATAACTACATTAATGTAATAGAATCAAAATTCAACCCATAACAAGTCATGATCACAATGTCCACACATTGGCTAAATCATGACTTTGTAGAGATCATGGGTTTATCATGCAATTGGATCAAAATTCACGTTACAATCAACACGTTAACTTTAATTCATCATTAGGAAGCCTTTAAAAACATTTTGAGAAAGAACCCATGACTATATTAAAGAAGAAGAGAACAGATTATATTCTAAATTAAGATTTCTAAAACATTGTGAAGAAACCAAAGGAATCCATGCTCCAAGTTGTTCTTGAGCTTCACCAACAATGGATGTTTTAGTGAGAAGATTTTTGGAGGGAAAGTTTATTTCGTGTAGAGGGGATTGGAAATGGATTGTTCACGTGTTTTATCCCTTTTATATACCAAAAACCAGGTAAATAAGTCTATTAGAATCAAGTTAGGATGTGGGTGAATTTCCCTGATAAATAAGACAGTCGCAAGTCAGTGTTGCAGGCCACCATCGACTTGATGTTAGTCAATCGACTAGACATCTGTGGCTTCCGTTGATTGGAACATTTTCTATTTTTTGTTTGAGACATACCTAGTCTAATTATCCATCTATGAGACCATTGGTCAACCAACTGGCCATCATTAGGCTCGACGATTGACACTGCCAAGGTAGTGTCTTGATAGTCTTGTGTCCTTCTTGTGGTCCCTTTTGCGGGTCCCTTTCGAAGTTGTAGACCTCCTACATGAGTTTCACCAAAAATAATTACACCTAACACTTCCAAAAAGGCTAGATCCCATCAAGACACACTTGGACGTCTCAAAGGCTAACTTTTGAATGTCTTAGATGTTCTTGGACGTTTAGCTTCCAAACTTCACAAAACTCCATATGCTAAAATTAAATATCATTATAACTCATTTAAAGGTTTCGTAAGTTCGTGACATAGTATATACAAATACGCATAGACACGTATGGCATATAGGTGACTAGTCGTCGAACATCCTGGTCGTTCCTTGACGTTTGATTCCCAAATCACCGCAAACTTTACATACTACTTCTAAGCCATACAATAAGTCATTTTAGGACCTTGGAAACTTAATACAAACATGTTAGGTCTAGATATATTAACTCATTTTGGGGGTCTTGAAGTTATCGCTTGTCACTTTGCATTATCGTGTTGTTGTCATTTGTGATGTTAAAGACTCTTGTGTAACTCGCCCAACTGTACGAATTTTTTAATCACTTGGAATTCTTGTGGGGAATTTTTCCTTCTTGTGGCTGTGACTTTTTTAGTGTTGTCATACCTCTTGATTCGGATTATTTGCCATTTTGACTCAGGATTTTTAGTTCTTTTTATGTATGGGAGTTGTCCATTTTAAGTACGAAATAGAAAGACATTTTTAGTATGCTTGTTGGTTCAGCTGATTATTGGGCTTTCACCCTTCATGATACAGGGTGTCGACCCTTCTTGATTCTGCTCATTCTTTGCGTGACGACATGATGTATATATTGGGCAAATCTTGTTATTGAACCTCTTGGAGAATGGTGCTATGAGCGTTATTAATATTTGGAGCTTTAATTAACCAACTTCATACTCTTTGTATATTTGTTACTTGATTTACTGATTATATTTCCATTTATTTCCCTTTACTTGAGAATGATAACTTGGTGAATGTAAGGGCTTGGGATTTTAGTTCTTGAACCACTAAGCTAAATGCTTAGTGATAGTTGTTTCTATCGTAGGGAATGTTCGAGATGATGCATGAAGGTAGCCATTAGATATGGAGAATTTGAAAGCCTTAAGGAAGATCACATTTGCATATAGCAATATATATTTTGTATATACCTTTTGACTTGTGTAGGTTCTTTGAGTTATATATTTACATGAGATTTTGAGGGATGGTTTGGTCAAGTCACCATGATTTGTAATATAAAGATGACTTTACGTTTCTAGGTTGTGTAAATCTAAGTCTTGTAGTTTAATAAATTACTATATATTTTTTATGTTTTGTGAGGCATGAATATGCTAATTTTTTCTATATGGAAGTTGGTAATACTATTGTTATTTCATCCTTAAATGTGAGGATAATATATGCATGAAAGCTTGCCGGTTATTTTTATGCTGATTTTTGGAGGCTTTTTATTCATTAGTTAAATTTTCATGCCATATAAATTTTAGCCTCAATTAAATATTTAAAGTGGGCAAGATGCACATCCTTATCTAAATTATTCGTTATGAACCTAATTCATCAACTAGATTAAAAAAATCAGTATGCATTCGTTAATCTCTTTTAAATGTTGCAAGTATTAAATTATGTTTCTTGTTAAGTTGTAGTGTCTCTCGGAAAGGGGCGCCACATGTTTAATGAGAATAACCTTTATCATAGGTAGTCTAAAGAATCTCTTTGCTGTGTGTGAGAGGATTGAACGGGCAGTCGGTTCATAACTCAATCAAGAGATCCTTAGAATCACCTTTGGTAGGAGGATCTCATGTTTATGTTTTGATGTATTCTTGATGCTATATTGTGATATGGGAGTTATATGTGAAGTTATTGTGAAGTTAACTATAAAGTCATTGTAATTTAACTATATTGTTGCAATAAATTAAACATGACTCAAAATGTGATATAAATGTAATGTTTAGTGTTTATATGTGATTCTTATGCTTATAATATGAAGTTTTAATAAAAAAGAACATCTTTATCATAAATGTACGGTTCTCATGATTTTATGCATTATGTCATACTTAGTTCATGCATTGTACTAATTCCAAGACATTTTTTGTATATCTAAAGGTGTAGGTGGAAGGTGAAAAGCGTCTTGAAGTAAAGTTTGAAATTACAACTCTTTCAATCGAAGTTGAAGTATGTCCTTACATGACTGAGGACATAGGTATATTTAGACTTGTTTTATTTACTGTATTGTAATTGACTAAGTATTTCAATATTCCTATTATATGATCCGTCCCATCCAAGTATTCTTGAGTCTAAGATTGACATATGTTAGGACTTATTATTTTCCTATGGTTTTATATGAAAGACATTATGAGATATTATTATTATGAAATTTTTTAATTTTGCACTACTTTTCATACATATATGCAATGAATGATGTCAAAAGGGCTTATACAAGACCTCCGAGAGGTCAAGTACACCATTTTGCAATCCGAGAACACCATATTTTCTAGGGTGTACTTGTGGCTGTGACAAACTTGGTACTAGAGAATAAGGTTTTGGGAAATAGTTTTGGGTCCAAAGTCTCATAATTCACGTCTAGTAGAGTCTTCCTTATCAGTATGAGTAGTGACACATCAACGGGTGAAAGTCTATAAGCCGATAGAAGCTTCACTTTCTTCATTATCTTAGTGTCATACCATAAATTTGAGTTCTATAATATGTCTTTCTCAACCTCTTCTCTTGTGTTTATAGGATATGAATAGAAGGATGACACCCGCTAGAACGGAGGAGGAAGGAGTAGCTAATGAGAGGATATCTCCCCGTGGTGACCAATTCCTTATAGTTGGCCAAGAGAATATGAATGAGAACCATCAAGTGCCTCAAGGACTATCACGAATGAAATCTAGACTCCAGCCGAGACAGGTGTCGTTGACCTCTCAGACGTCGCGGACAATCCTACTTACGTCATCCTTACTTTATCTAGATTAATTTTAGTGGAAAAGTTCAAATTTTTCTATCGTAACATGAATGTAAGTCATTCTACTTAAATTCATATACGTTCACCATCAACCATCTAACATTAAGAACATCAAATAAAAGAAATAGTTCAATACTGCACTAAGTGTATACATTCCGTAATGTCACAAATACACTGCCTGAAATAAAAGTGGAAATGAAACACTAGTGGAACATGCTCCACTAGATAAATCCTACATCTAAGCTAGATAATAACAGTATACATCCTCGAAAGCATGAGGGCCTACCAAACCCGAATAAAAGCTCCACGTCCGGATAGCTGCAACATTGTACTGTAAGTTCTAACGTCCACTTGTGCATATACCTAAAAGTAGATATTGTATGGGATTAGTACACACTTGTACTAAGTATGGGTCTATGCAATCACACACCAAGGACATGGATGAGTAAGAATAGCTCTTTCCTAACAACATGATTTATGGAAATTCAAGTCAGTGGACTTGCCAAATTGGGATAAGGAAAGTCAAGGGACTTCCAAAATTTGAATTAGGAAAGTTATGCCGTGAGAGTAACATGCATAATCATACATATCATATTGTACCAAGCACATACCATCTTACGCATAGAACATAACATATTGCATATGATTCGTTCATATTCCATTAGACCTTAAAATCATTGGTTTGACATTAAGCCTTCCCCAAAATGAGGGCTCAATATATGTGACCTCAACTAGGGAGCCTTCTTTAGTAAACAAAGAGTTTGCTTCATTCATTCATACGTACTTCATTTTTTCATTCATAAGCTAGTATAAACACTAGTTATACCTAGGATGTAGTTTAAAACTCTCATCGAGTTTTTTATGCAAAGATCAGGAATAACCTAGTGTCATTACTTCAGTCTAGCTCACCTCTTGATTATCCTATACTAACACCATTTGTATCGTTCCTAATGTGAAACATTTGAGGTTAGCCTCGTTCATTCATTTGGGAACTTTAACTTTGACTGATACAAATCATGTGTGAATCATGAAATTGAGTGTCTGCCCTATACCGAAATGAGGTTGAATCACCGGCCAAAGTGACCCAAAACATGCTAGCATATATAGGGGATTGAACCCTTCTAGATCCCTATATTGGCAGTATAGGTTCACAGACAAGGATAGAAGGAAACCCATACCTGGCATGCCGGACAGTCTCATCAGACGCCAATATACATGGCCATTTAGTGTATTCCACAGTCTTACTTGACCCTTCTAGGGTTTCATCATTTCGTTACATACATCATAGGTTCACTTACTTTACACGTACGCTAGACTGATGGGTATACACATATAAGCCATGAGGCTTCAATCATAGTTCGTTTATGTGAGTTCATACCTTCTTATGATTATGTGGTATAAGACTTATACATCTTGTAAGTATTCCAAGATCTCGATTTCAATCTATGTAGGCAACATTATTTTCGAACATTTATTCACGTATGACTTATGTATCAATACGGAATTTAGGTAAGGGAACCTGATTTCAAATCCCTTAGACAACACTTACATTTTTATTTAGTTTTTTTTTATCCACACGGCTTGGGGACCCAAGATCGAGCCCCAACACCTTCATTTCATTTTTCCCTTGATTTCACTCTTTATTTTTCGTTCATTGGGACAGAGAGGATGTGGGATCCAACCCGCACAACCTTATTTCCTTTTTTTCTTTTCTTTTAATTCTCTCCTTCTTAGACGAGAGGGTGTGGGATCGAACCCCCACAACCCCACTTTAATATTCCCCTTAGATTACTTTTATTCTGCCTTGATTTCGTGGGTTTGATTTCCACATGCCTCAAAACTCTATCTTTCTTTTAATCCCTCTTTAAATCTGACTGAGAAGTGGTGGGTTCTAATCCCACTCCTCTCATTTCTTATTTTAATATTTCATTTTTTTTCGGGTTCGAATCCCCCTTGCCATATCCTTTTTTTAACTTACATTTTGTCTATGACTTTTATCATGGTGAGAACACGGGTTCGAACCTCAGTGACCTCACCTATTTTTCTTCATTTTTTTCATAACATGTTAATTGACTTAACTTAACTGACACTAACATCAAAGTGCTAGAATTTTGATCATATATTTTGCAGCCTATTTTCTCACCTCTTTCACGTTGAATGTGTATACGTTTGGAGTAATTTTTAGTGGGTTTTTTAGGTGCATTTTAAAATCACATTCTATAAAGAGTTTGCACTCGAATCAGCATTTTTACATCACTTATCTTGGCCGAAACTCATCAACAAGATGCTGGAAATTTAGTACGTTTTTCACCTTATTTTCATCAACGTTTACATATTAGTTTTTAGGGTAATTCATGGATTATTTAGTACATCTTTAGGTGCATTTTCATGGATCCATTTAGCTAATAATTTCCATTAATATTAGCCACGTTATACTTCATATGAACATTATGATTAATACAAGTTTGTGCATGTAACAATACAACCATAAAATGTCATCTTCTAGCAGCAAGCCAAGAGTATGTCACGGCTACACATTGCACAAACATAAACACATAATTTTGTAAAATAAGCTTAAAATTCTCTAACTCCGAACATACATACATGAACATAATCAACACGAAAAACATCACATCCCTAATTTGTACCAGCAAACATACCCAATCTACAAATCAATGGGAGCTAGTAACAGCGAACATGTAGAGGCGAACAACCCAAAACACATACCTTATTGAAATTTATTCAACGCATGACCTGCTGTTAAATACCCTCTCCAAATAACGTTTTAGTCCGAAATTTTGACACTAAACTCGATAGAAAAACATCCCTTTTTTGCCTAACATTTTTGCTTATGTTTTGATTATATTTTTTGTGTTAATTCTTCAAGTGTGAAGAATTTTGTAGTTTCTGTATTCTTGTACGTTCGTTAAGCAGAAAGAATCATGAAAGAGAAAGACACTGGAGAGACGTGAGAGAGATGAACGTAAGAGAGTAGTTAAGGATTAGGAGTTTTAGTTTGGGATAGTAAAACTAGGACTCCTTATTAATATAAGAAAAATTTGATTTAATTAGCTTAAAGAAATTACAATAAAGCCTTTACAAAAATCAGATGATAACCTCAAATTAAATACATTTAATTGAAGATTCCATTGGGGTTCAAACCCGAGTGGAGTCACCACTGCGAACGGGTCATTTCGGGTAGACCAAACCTGAACCGTCCACTTAATTAAACTAATTAGTAAATTAATTAACTCCTTAGGGTAATTATGATATTATCGTTGTCCTGGAAAAGACCATTTTACCCCTGTACCCTCAAAACCTCAGATTTTCCTTTTTTAAGTCCGGTAAACACTCATCCGAGAAAATCTTCGTATTGGAGAGCCCTACATGGCTGGACCCAACATTTTCTAACTCAGCTAACTCGACAATTTAGTTATCTTTGACTTATCAAGGGTTCCGAGGTCTGGTTCGACGTGCATCAATCTGTGTGAATTCGGTGTAATCATAGGCATGCTAGACATATTAAGCATTCCTTAGCATATCCTTTTTTAGGGTTGTTACAAGAACCTGAAAGACCTCAAGTGCCACAAATTCCTTCAATGCCCAATCTCCTCAAATGGATTTGAAAAAACTGACTCATGATGACTCAAGTTCAAGTTGTGACCAATCATTTGGTCACCCAAGCTAACGAAGGAGGTGGACCTAAACCCAATACAAGTACTCTCGCTTCTAGATTCAGGATTTTGATGAGGATGAATCCTCTCACTTTTCATGGCACTAAGGTGGATGGATATTCATAAAAAATCATTTTGATGAGGTGTTCAAGGTGGTGTATGCCATAGGTGTGACTCCTAGGGAGATAGCAGAATTGGTAACTTATAAACTTAAAGATGTTTCACAAGTTTTGTTTGAGCAATGGAGGGATGAGATACCCTTAGGTGAATGTTTGGTAGATTGGGAAGTGTTCATATTGGCTATTGTTGATAGGTTATTCCCCTTAGAATGGAGGGAGAAGTTGTGAAATTCATGAAAATTCGTCAAGGGGGAATGACTGTGAAGGAGTACTCTCTCAAATTCACCCAACTCTCTAAGCATGCCCCAACCTTGGTAGACGACCTTAGGGCTATGATGAACAGATTAGTGATGGGATGTATAGCTTGGTGGAGAGAGAGTGTTGTATGACAATGCTCCTTAATTATATGGATATCTCTAGACTTATGGTGCATGCTCAACAAATTGAGGAGTTCAAACATCGGGAGAGGAATAAAGATGGGAAGAGGCCCAAAGAGGATGAACCTAGTCAACCCAAACCTAAGATGAGGTTCTATCAACAAGAGTATTCCATGGGGAACAAAGATAGTGCTTCCAACCAAAGTTCCCAAGGAGGTGGTCATTATTTTGAGAGGTCTAAGTGTGCTACATGTGGGAAGAAAAACTTGGGTAAGTGTCTTGTTGGAAAAAAGATTGCTTTGGGTGTGATAAAAAGGGTCATAAGATTAGGGACTGCCCTAACCTTAGGGCAAAAGGGAAAGAGGCCGATCAAGATCCTCAAGGTGGTCAAGATCCTAATGCTCCAAAGTTAATCATCTTTTTGTACTCGGGACTAAGTAACTAATCCTGAATGAAAGACCCAGTAAGCCTTAATTTTTTTTGGTTATTATGTTTATTTTATAAGATGATTGTGTATGGTCTTGTATCTCATATTGTCATTCCTTCATGTTAAATTGATTGAAAGATGAAATATTGAATTTTGTGTATGCTTCAGTATGAAAGTTTTGCTATTCATGATAAGAAATTTCAACATTTGACTAAATTGTTTTTTCATGAAGAAAGATTTCAATGTGTGTAGAAATGATGTATATGAGCAGGTCTAATGATAAAGAAGGTAGTTCCTCCATAAATGAAGAAATAAATGGGTATTTTGAGTTATGTAAAATGTTCCAAAAGTTGTCCGTGTTGTTAAAATACTTATTATTGTGAAGTTGTATTCCTTATTAAATTGGTGCATTTTCTACGAATATTTTGAACATGATGGGGCCTGTTATATGCTGCTAGTTGAGTCCTTGATAACCTTAAAAGTGTTTACTGTCATTCGAGGACGAATGTTTTTCTATGTGGGGAAGAATGTAAGAACTCTTATAATGAACTAGGTTGAAATAGAGCTTTGTTAGTGTAATGAATTAATAATGTGGTAAAATATCTAATTTTAATGTTTGAAGTCAGTTTGGAAGTCAAACATCAAGGGACGACCAAGAAGATCGGAACCTAGCCTTGTGTGTGTGCAACTATTATGTGTTGTATGAAGTCTAACACTTGTTAAAAGACTTTAAATAGTTAAAATAAAGTATTTAGGGTCCGAACTTCAAGTTCCAACTCCCCAAGAATCTCCCTAGGGGTCCATGAAGAGATCCCACCTTTGGCCAAGCAAGATGCCCAAGGCAGCAAGGTTTTGTTCTTAGGTGTAACACAGGCGCGTCGTGGACTTCGTCCATCTTAGACCAAAATATTATTCTATGACGTTTACACATCGCGGCTTTCTATATAGAAATTTATTTTCAAAAATATTGCGGTAGAAGCTTCGCATCGCGACTTGTTTCCTGACCATAATTCCAAAAATTAAAGTAAAGTTTGTCTTGTCTAAAGTTTGTCCTTTTAAGGTCATTATACACCCATTCTCCAACCAAAAATTGTAAAACTCTCAAAAAGGTTTTCTCTCTGAAAACCTCTTCTTAACTCCATTGAAGTTGGAACTCAAGGTTGAGCTAGAGTTCAAGGTTTTGGAGGTTACCTTCACAAAATATTGTGGTTTTAATCATATTAAGGTATGATAGTTCATCCTTGAACATTATTTCATTCAAGGAGACATTTCAAAGAGATTTCAAAAAGGGTTTTCAAACTCTAGTTTCTTCAATTTTTTACTATAAGTATGGGACTTTTCATGAAAACTGTTGATGGTTAAATCACTTATTTTTAATGTTAGTTTATGATTATAATATTAAAACTTCAATGAGACCATGTTTATGTTTATTATCAACCTTTGGCTTATGAAGTGGGTTTATGATTTTATCTACATAATGTTAGAGTTAACTTGCTTTTGATGTATTTTGCGTTATCTACTGCCTATACATGCTATATTATGTTTCTTTCATGAAATATTTATGAAAGGTTGTGAAAGCTTTTATGAAGTGTAAATTGTTCTATCTTGTATAGTTTCCATTGAAATATTATTGAGCAGCATGGTCCATATTTGTTTGTGGTGTTTACTTGGAGTATATGAATATGTATTTTCATGAGTATTATGAGTACGGCCATGAAGGCATTGTATATGAAGTAAATTGATAATGTTGATGATCATGTTGATATGCTTTATGAAGCTTGCATTGCATAGTTTGTATAGATTAGTGTCTTTCATGTTGAGTGTGGGCTTGTTACACATATGTGGTCTTGAGGATCTATTAGGTGTATTGAAGGGATTGTATGGGCGGTTCCTTCATGTTTTTCCTTAGTGAGTATTAGGATAACCTTGGTTAGGGAAATTTCAAGGGAAATGATCTCACTATGAGTTGAAATGAAATAAGTTCACTGTATGTTTTTCTTGAGTTCACTCTAAGGTGTAGTTTAATGTTAAAATTATATGTCTTATATTATGTCCTAAATGACGATTTATATGTTGTTTTACTTCTATATTCATGAAGATTTTACTTAATTAGCGTGAAAGCTTTATTTCTACTAAAATGGCCTCTTTTGCATGTCTTGCATAATGCCATACTTAGTACAATGATTGTAATAAACCCATGCTTTTCTATACTCTATAAGTATAATTTGGAATCAAGTGGAACTTTAAAGGGAAATCTTGTGAATTCACTCTCTCAAGACATGGTATGTCCTCATACATACGAGGACATAGGCTTTATTTCTTTAGTTCTTCTTTAAGACTTGAATAAGACTTGTTATCTATTTTCTTTTAATGTAAAGGGTCGCGTCCCTAAGATATTTAAGTGTGTCTTCAAGTTGGCTTCTAACGACGAGACATATCCTTAGTATTCAAAAAAGATATTTCCTTATTATCATTGATATTGTGAAAAGTTTTTATTCGGCAATACTATTCATATATTATGTAATGAACGATAGTTAAGAGGCTTATACAAGACCCCGAAGTGTTAAGTACGCCCTGTTCCGATCCAAAGGTTGCCCTAACTTCTAGGGTGTACTTGCGGTTCATGACACAATGGTTGATGAATGTGATTGAGTTGTGAACTAGAAATTGAACCTCTTCATGTTCTTCTTTATTTAAATACTCTATGAGACAAAGGCTAAGATCGACTGGGTATGGTTTGAGAAGTAGCTCTAGTCATGTATGATACTAGAGTACAAAGGAACTATTCATATTTCTTAATTATGTGCCTACATGGGATCTGTCCTATTACTACCATTGGTCCGTAAAAAACCTCCAATGGAGTAGGTTCATGCCTCTTGATTCTATGCATAACTAGTATGGTCTACGTCGATTATTTCCTATTCTCATCATATGAGATACCTACTAGCACTAAAACAGGTTTGATTTTCAGTTACGATTAATTTTGACACGTAAAACAAGTATTCGTCACGAAAGAAATTTGTGATGAAAAAAAATCGTCAAGCATTCATCCCTAAATTATATGTCACCGAATGTATATTACGACAAGTTATTGTTTCGTCACTAATTAGAGTTCTATTAACTATAAAAATATTTTTCGTCTCCAAATATATAGTATTTACGACAAACTTGTTCATGATAGAAATTATATTTTTTTTGTAGGCAATAGGATACTTTTGTCGCTAAAGAGGTCATTAACACCGACTAAGCTGATGTGTCACTAATTGTATTAGATAATTAGTGATGACGTCATTTGTCTCTAAATTGAAATGTATTTCGTAATTGAACAAATATTATTGTGTCCTTTAAAATTGTCCTTTACATGTAAATTCTCTTTTCGTTCCTAAATGTATAAATTAATGACAACTTTACCTTTTACAATTTTGTAGTTGAAAACACTTATATCATCAAAAATATTTCTTTTAGTTACAAAATAAAATTGTCATTATAGAATGTCATTATTAGAAATGATCTTAATTGTCATAAAATACAAAGTTAATTTGTAAGTAATAAATAAGTTGTTTTGGGACAAAAATTATTCTTCTCACAAAATTTCATACTTTTATGATGAAAATATGACCGTCTTAAAGAATATAACATATTCATCACTAAAAGTTATGCTTTTGAGGACAGAATATTTTGTCATTAGTGATTGAGATTAATACAATTTTTGGTTTGTATTTAATTTGTTTTTTGTGCATATAATAATCTAAAGAAAATTTATAGTTTTAAAATAATATCTTAAAATTTCATAACCTAGTTTGTTTCATAATAATAAAGACACAAGTTACAATAAAAAAGCATACTAAAGAAAGATATATGAAATAATTAAAATAATAATAACAACAACACCAACAAATAATAATAATAATAATAATAATAATAATAAAATGACAAGAACAATAAAAATATTAATATTATTATTATTATTATTGTTATTATTATTATTATTAAATAATAATAATAATAATCAGAAGAAGAAGTTGCACACCGTTATATAGTACTAATAAAAAAATGAAAATGACATTGAGATGACATCTCACTACATACTCCTCGAAAAAAAAATTAAATTTATCCAACAATAAAGTATAACTAAGACTTTTGTAAAATTGAGAAAAGAAAATATAAGACGTGATTTCATACTTGATGATATCTGATACTAATGAACTAAAAAAGTTACAAGGCTATTGAATGTACCTTTATGGATATCTTGACTAGAATTAGTGATCACTTAAACATGAAAAGGAAACGAAGTTAGGTGATAAAAATCTATAAAGTTGTTATCTGCTTATTAAAGAGAACTATAATGAAGTTTATAATTTAACAGATATATTTTATTCTACATCCTGCCTTCTATATAAATATCACACCAAATTAAAATCGTATCGTACAATGTTATTTTAGGTTAAATACTTTATATATAATATCAAGATCTTGAAAATGATAATCTTATATAGAGATCGTCAAGGGCACATATCTGATGAAGAAGACATCATCACAGAGAAAAGCAAAAACGTTAGTTGTAAATTGGTTTCTACCTCCTTGCCCAAACTTTATGTTACCACAACCTTCAGTGATATAATTATTATAGAGAATATGTGATTGACCCTAATGGCTGGAGGGAGGACCAATTTATAAAGGTTATAATTTAATCTGGTACGTCAATAAAGTAACCAATGTACAAACGAGATCTATTACTTATTAAATATTATTTATAGTATTACTTGGATTACAAGTAAACTTGAGTCATAAGTAAGAAATAATTAATAATTAATAATAATTATTCTTACATTCTCCCACTTTGTCCCAATAACCATATAATAATAATATTTAATAAATATTAATTGCCCATACAATAGATCTCTTCTATGATGTCCATCATACATACCACAATAGAACAAATTACTAATGCGAGTTATGGTGGTTGCACAAAAATTTTAAGCTACATACTTCCATCCACAATAATCTGGAGATTGATTTCTGAAAACAACAATGTGTACACCATTATGAGAAACAGGATGTTCATTAATGTATATCAGAAACACATAATTTGAGCTCAAAGTGTAAAGACATCATAAATGTATCAATCATAAGTACAACCAAGACCCATTCTTTGAACATGTTCTTTAAATGTCTTTGGTTGTAAGCCTTTTGCTAACAGATCTGCAATCATGAATCAGTTCTAATATTCTTAAGTAACACTCTTTGTTTTCGAATTTCTCCCTTGACAGTAAAGTACTTTAATTCCATAATTTTTTGCACATTTGAAGTACTTATCATTCTTATAGAAGAATATTGATGCAGTATTATCACAATAAATTTTCAGTGGCTTGGTAATGGTGTCGACAACCCCAAATCCCAAAATAAAGTTTCGCAGCCATAGTGTATGAATCGTGACTTCATAACGTACCATAAACATTGTTTGCAGATTTTCAGTGATCGATTTCATTGATAATTTGATATCTTCCTAGCATCTTTTTTTCGTTCTACATCATTCATTAGGCATAACATGAAATTAAATTTGTTTCTTTGTAATATGAACTAATTTTGTTGAACAACTTTTCTTTTTAAATCTCTCAAGAACATTTTTTATATAGCCCTTTTAAGACAATACGAATAAATCTTGTGATCTATCATTTAATATTTCTATCCCTATTACATAGGATGCCTCACCCATATCTTTTATTTCAATGTTTATAGAGAGAAAGTCATTTGTCTCATGCAATTACGCCTAAATAATTAGCAACAAGTAAAACGTCATCAACATAAAACACTAAAAATGTAAACTTACTCCCACTGATCTTTTGGTATAAACAGTAATTTCCTCAAAAACCAAAAGATGTTATGGTATCATTAATCTTTATATACCATTTTCGTGAGGCTTGTCTCAGTCCATATATTGACTTCTTTAGTTTACATACTATTTGATTTTTCTCCTTTAATTTCGGAACCCTTTAGTTAGTCCATATGAACATCCTCATTCGAGGTTTACATTAAGAAAGATAGTTTTCACATCCATTTGATGTAACTCTAATCATAATGAGCAAACAAAGCAAAAACAATTCTTAATGAGTCTTTCTTTGAGATTGTTGAAAAGATTTTTTTTTAAATAATCAATGCCTCCTTTTTAAATGTATCATTTGGAAACAAGTCTGACTTTATATCGTTCAATCTTACCATTTGAATCGTGTTTGGTCTTGAAGACCCATCTACACTCGATTATTTTAGAACTTTCTAGTAATTGAATGAAATACCAAAATTTGTTGTATTCCATGGATTTTAACGCTTCATTCATGACATCAGACCATTTATAAGACTCATTGTTTTCATGCCTTGTAAAAAATGAAATCAATTCTTTATTAATTGCAATGTCAGAAATCTGACTCTTGCAAATAAATCACATAATGGTCGATTTTATTTATGACATTGGTTGTGGTTCATTTGCATCAGATAATTGTGAGTTAGTTCCTTATTGAAGTGTTTCACCCAAATGTTGTTCAACATTGTTAAAGTGTTCTTCAACAAGAGGAACAACATTTGTGATTGGTGTGAAAGTAGGTACATTCATGGGAAATGAAGTATTAACCTTTACATCATTAATTTTATACATATTAGTTTGATCACTTTGGTAACTAACAAACTAAAGAAACATAATACATGAATCAGTGATCTTAAAAATGATATATGTAAACGTTAATTTTATCTAGTCGGACAGTTTTGTGACTACTAACTATATATATTCAAAACACACATAACATCATAAATTTTGTGCATGTGATAATTTTAAACGTTTTAATTTGAACACATTGGTGATTAACAAACTATAGAAACATAATACATGCATCAAGTGATCATAAACAACATATGTATATACGTTAATTTTCTCTAGTTTGACCACTTTGGTGACTAACATACTATAGAAACTTATTACATGCATCAAATATTCATAAACATGAAATGTGTAGACGCTAATTTCCGTAGTATGAACACTTTGATTTATGTTACAATCTCAAATAAAAAATAATTGTTACATTAGGAAAATTAAATTTTTCAGAATTGTATACTCATTTAAAAGACAAATCATACATAAATGTTGTTACCGTTAATTACTATGAAGGAGGCCAATATGTATCTAATTAAATCAACCCAATTTGATATTTGTCCAAGCAATACACAAGTATTAAATATTTAAAGAAAATGTTTCTTTATTTTTTATAATTGCATAAAATTTCTGATGAGATGCGGAGAAACGCTACAATGCATATAAATATCAAAAGCTAATTTTCTCCTACTACAAACGTCATTGAGAAAACTTCCTAGAAGAAAACAAAACTAGATCTATTTCTTCTTTTGGTGAAATTTTCTCTATACGTGAGTTTTATTATTATTATTTTATTATTTTCAAAAAAAACATTGATTTTCATTATTTCATGCGCACCCAAATTTTAGATGTCAAACTTAAGTTTAAATACGAGAATTATCTGTTCAAACAATCCAGGCTCTGATGCCACATGTTAGATTAAATACTTTATACATAATATCAGGATCTTTAACACGATAATCATACATAGAAATCCTTAAGGGCATATACCTGATGAAGAAAACATCAACACAGATAAAAGCGAAAGCGTAGTTGTAAATTGATTTCTACTTTCTTGCCCTAACTTTACGTTATCACAACCATCAGTGATGGATTTATTGTAGAGAATATGTGATGACCCTAATGGGTGGAGGAAGAACCAATTTATAGAGGTTATGATTTAATCTGGAATGTCCTTCAAGTAACTAATGCCCGGACAAGATCTATTCCTTATTAAATACTATTTATGGTATTACATAAATTACAAGTAAACTTGGGTCATAAGTAATAAATAATTATTATTCTAACATATTTTTCTATTTTTTTCGGTACTATAATTTAAAGGGTGTTAAAAGTAGTTTTTTTTTCGTATTTTTATCATTCACGTCTAAAAACTTAAAATTCTAATGTTAACATTGCAACGATAATCATGAAATGTAAAAAAAATTTAACAATTTTTTATTAATTAAAACTGCCCAGCTCAAGTAATATTTAAATTAAGTGCTATTTAACGATAAACGGCAAAATATTTAAGAAGGAACTCATTGAAAATGAAGAGTTCTTTCTCCAATTCCCTGAAGTTGAAGAATTTTTTAGTCCACTAGGATGCCTAGCGCCCAGGGGAGGCTTAACATAATTTGAGGCCAAAGCAAAAATTTAATTGGAGACCTTAAATTTAAATATCATTTATATGAATAATTTTGTAAAAAAAAATTTCAATTATTATTTTTAGGTAAGATTTTATTAATTAATCATTAAGAAACATCCTATTATTGAGCCAATTATTATATGAATTATGAGCATAATTGTATAAGTAACAAGTTGATTAACTTTAAACATAACAGTTAAAATCATAGAATCTAATTCAAAATGTGAGTAACTTGGTAAACCTAATTTAATATGAAATTTTACGATCAAATAATTTTTTTTTGTAATTTACTTTGTGCTAAACTTTTCAACTATTAAATCATATTTTTGAGACAATATTACTCTAACTATCAATGATTTGAAAAATAGAGTGCAAATTTTTTGTATAAAGGATAAATAATGTGATTGTTAGTAAAGAAAATGTAATAATCCCAAACAACTTCTTGATTTCTTCTATTTTAATGCGAATAAAATACATAATTTTTACTATAGAAATTTGACACCCCCAAGAATAGGGGCCTAAAGTGAATGCCTTAAATTTTATAAGCAAAAGCCACCTCTACTTGCGCACTTAAGACACCACTTCTGGTGAGAGGATGTATTTTTCACACGTTATGGACAAAAAAATGCTACTCTAGTAGACATGAATAGTGAAGTCAGGTCGAGTTTTAAAGTAAAAAAATTGTCCAATGATATAAATAACCCCTAAGATTAATGACAATATTCGGAGTGTTGCACTAACTTTTGGTGGCAGAAACATCCGCGGAATGACTCTTTGAATGTAGTTCCACCCAACTACATATGTATGTGAGACGTATTTTCAACTTCAATTCACTCTCAATTAAATCTATCAAAAATTAAACTTGGTATGTTGCATTATATTGCTTTTCTTGTCTTTTCTCCAAATGCATGTCGACATATGTTCTACTCGAATAAATCATTGGATATAGTTTCATTATAGGTTTATGTGAGACTTACATTCAACTTCCATTTACTCTAAGTTAAATCCATCAAAAAGTGGACTTAGACCATTATATTGCTTTGCTTTTCTTTCCTTCTAATTATTTGACACATTTTCGACTTGATTGGATAAGTTGACATAGTTTCACAATTATTACACTGTGAGACTTGCATTCAATTTCATCCAAAGATGATTCAACTTGAAAAAGAACAAAAATTTAGAGCAAAACTTTTTATTTCTCAAAAAATAAAATTATTTTACCTTTTCTTGAACATTTTTATTTTTTT
The DNA here is from genome assembly GCF_036512215.1 of Solanum lycopersicum. Taxonomy (NCBI): domain Eukaryota; kingdom Viridiplantae; phylum Streptophyta; class Magnoliopsida; order Solanales; family Solanaceae; genus Solanum; species Solanum lycopersicum. Next base: position 18,960,529 of record NC_090803.1, on the reverse strand, counting down.
AACTTTAATTCCTTTTAATTAAAAATGAAAAAATATCAATTTATTATAAAATTAAAAAAATTATAAATGATTCAACAATTATTTTACCATTTTGAACATTCTTACCCTTATAATTTTAATGCTTTTCAACTAAAAAAATAAAAAAAAAATATAAGATTATTTTTAAATAAAAAATACTTTATATATATATATATATATATATATTAAATCTTTAATGAAGTGATTAATGTCGATAAGAAATAAAAGTGAGGGAAAAAAGTCATTAGATGAGTTAAATCTATAAATGATCAATTACTTTTTATTAATAAACTAGTGAATTTGATTGCGCTATGCGCGATTTTTTAAATTTTTTATATAAATTGTATTTATATATTTCTAATAAAATTTACGCAAAAATTATTTCAATTATTTCTTTAAAAGAACTTTAATTTAAATATTATTTATTATTTATAATCACTTAAAAGTTTTTAATCTTCTATAGGTACTCATTTAATAAACTTATAAGTGAAAGAAAAAAATAATTGTTTTTCTTAATAGAAAGTAGAGAAAGAAAAGAATTTCAAGAAATTTTGTATATATTTTGAGCATATATATAAAATCGTTTTTAAAATTATTTTTTTAAAAAAAAAATGAAGAACCACAAATACATATATACAAATATACTTATCAAAAAAATAAATAAATAAGAACCACAAAGTATATTGTCTATATCGATTTTTCGAACATTGAGACTAAATGAATCATAAGAAATTTAGAGAAAAGCATCATTATACTATTTTTTTTGGATAAACCAATAAATATTATAAATTATCTTACAAAATTTTTAAAAGTATTGAATTTGACAATCTCTATATGTATTTGGATCTTGTTTTCTTTAGGGTGTTAGCCTCTTAATCCTCTCTCTTATAATTGATTTATCGTATGCTTGAATTCCATTTAATGTAATATATATTGTTACTTATATTTGATTGAACATTGTTTGGTACAATAAAAAAAATTGCAAAATCTGTATGAATTATTTCAACTTCACTGCAACGATATATTTGTAATAAAAAAGTTAAGTTGTGTCTCTATTGTTAAATCAAAGATACATAAAAATAGCTCTCAAAATTACAGTGTCAATTAAGAAGTAGAAAAATGTTTATGATTTTGTAGAGTATATACACTTCCGATCCCATTTTATTTTGTTTCTTATATTTTGTTTGAGAGTTAAATTATATGAACTTTCACCCTTATTATATTTAGTATGTGTTTTTTTTAGTCATGTTAATGTGAGAAACATTGAATCTTATAGTATTTTTCGTACATATTTCAAAATATTTAAATTTTAATTCTAAAATAGTTAATTAATCTAATTCAATTGAGCATTGAGAATAGTTAAATTAACCATAAAAAGTTAAAATATGATAAGTAAAATGAATGAAAGCAGTAATTACTTTAGAATCTAACATTGAGGTAGATGTTATAGGTCGAATATATGATACTCATTGATGTAGATTATAACACATATCAAAATTTATCAAATATTAAGTAATAAATATTTTAATAAAGAGATTTCAAAGTAGTTCTCAACCAAAAGAATACATCAATTGTTTAACTATAGATACCAATTTACCCATCGTTCTTCCTCGAACGATTACAAGAATAAAACAAGGGCGAGAAGGAGTACCTGAATCTTTAAACAGATGTGGGTATCTTTCTTGCATATCTGCCTCCTTCTCCCAAGTGGCTTCTTCAACCGGTCGATTCTTCCATTGAACTTTGATGGATGCAATCTCCCTTAATCTCAATTTGCGAATTTCTCTATCTAAAAAAGCCACAGGCTCCTCCTCATAAGACAAATTCTCATCAAGCAAAACTGAATCCCAATGGATAATATAGTTTCCATCCCCATTGTATCTTTTCAACATCCACACATGGAATACCGGATGTACTCCGGACAGCCCTGGAGGCAAGGCTAACTCATAAGCCACCTCCCCTACTCGCTTAAGTACTTCAAAGGGACCAATGTACCTTGGGCTTAGCTTTCCTCTTTTACCAAACCGCATCACCCCCTTCATTGGCGAAACTTTCAACAAGGCTTGTTCACCCTCCATGAACTCTAAGTCTCTAACCTTTCGATCTACATATTCTTTTTGCCTACTTTGCGCCGCTAGAAGCTTTTCTTGAATAGATTTTACTTTCTCTATCGAATCCCTCAAAAGATCAGTACCCCAAGGTCTAACCTCGAATGCATCAAACCAACCAATGGGGGACCTACATCTTCTCCCATATAGTGCCTCAAATGGGGTCATATCAATGCTTGAGTGATAGCTATTGTTGTAAGAGAACTCCGCTAAGGGTAAGAATCTATCCCAATGACCACCAAATTCTATCACACATGCGTGAAGCATATCCTCCAACACTTGAATCGTTCGCTCAGACTGACCATCGGTCTGAGGATGGAACGCAGTACTAAGTTCAAACCTAGTACCCAATTCCGCATGCAATATTTTCCAAAACTTAGAAGTAAACTGCGTACCTCTATCTGATATGATGGAGAGTGGAACCCCATGCAACCGAAAAATTTCAAAGATATAGATTTTGGCTAACTTCTCTGCATTGTAAGTCACCTTGACCGGAATGAAATGAGAAGACTTAGTTAACCTATCAACAATCACCCAAATGGAGTCATACTTACCCATTGTCTTTGGAAGACAAACCACGAAGTCCATTGCAATTCTCTCCCATTTCCATTCCGGAATGGGCATTCTCTGAAGTGTTCCTCCGGGCCTTTGGTGTTCATACTTTACTTGTTGACAGTTTGGACATTTGGCAATAAAATCCACAATATCACGCTTCATCCTACTCCACCAAAAGTGTTTCTTTAGATCACGGTACATCTTGGTTGCACTCGGATGTATCAAATACCTTGAACTATGAGCCTCTATCAAAATAGTGTTGATCAAATCATCGACGCGGGGTACACATACCCTTCCCTTGATTCTCAAAACACCTTCCTCATCGATTTGTGCTTCCTTAGCCTCTCCTCGTAATACTTTATCTCGGATCCGGATAAATTTTTCATCATTAAACTGCTTTCCCTTAATCTTGTCAAGGAAGGAAGATCTTGCCTCCACAAAAGCTAAAAATCCTCCCTTCTCATTTACTTCTAATCTCATAAGGTCGTTAGCCAGAATCTGAACTTCTCTAGCCAATGGGCGTCTAGAAGCTTGCAAGTGAGCTAGACTTCCCATGCGTCCCGCCTTTCTACTTAAAGCATCCGCTATAACATTCGCCTTCCCCGGATGATACAAAATAGTGATGTCGTAGTCCTTCTGTAGTTCCATCCATCTCCTCTGTCTCAAGTTCAAATCCTTCTGAGTAAAGACATACCCTAGGCTACGATGATCCGTATAGACCTCACACTTAACCCTATATAAATAGTGTCTCCATTGCTTTAATGCAAACACTACCGCAGCCAATTCCAAATCATGAGTTGGATATTTACGTTCATGCACTTTTAATTGTCTTGAAGCAGAAGCAATCACATTTTTCTCTTGCATTAGCACTGCATCCAAACCCGAATAGGATGCATCACAATAGACAGTGAAATTCTTACCTTCCACTGGCAAGGTGAGAATTGGTGCAGTAGTCAACAGAGTCTTGAGCTTCTGAAAGCTTTCCTCACACTCATCCGACCATACAAATGGAACATTTTTCTTAGTCAAGTTCGTCAGTTGGGAAGAAGTAGAAGAGAATCCCTTGACAAATCGGCGGTAGTAGCTAGCTAACCCAACAAAGCTCCTTATTTCAGACACATTAGTAGGTCTTACCCAATTCTTCACTGTCTCAATCTTAGAAGGATCCACCATCACTCCATCCTTAGAAACCACGTGCCCCAAGAAGGACACTGCATCTAGCCAAAACACACACTTAGAGAACTTGGCATAAAGATTTTTCTCCCTCAACATTTCCAATACCATTCTCAAATGCTCCCCATGTTCCTCCTTACTTTTAGAGTATATCTGTATATCATAAATAAATACGATGACAAAGAGATCCAAATATGGCTTAAAAAACCCGTTCATCAAACTCATGAACGCAGGGGGGCATTCGTAAGACCAAAAGACATCACTACAAATTCGTAATGCCTATACCTGGTTCTAAAAGTAGTCTTTGGCACATCCGTTGCCCGTATTTTCAATTGATGATAACTGGATCTCAAGTCAATCTTAGAGAAGACACAAACACCTTGTAACTAATCGAACAAGTCATCAATGCGAGGAAGTCGATACTTGTTCTTTATGGTTACCTTGTTCAACTGCCGGTAGTCTATGCTGCCGGTAGTCTATGCACATCAGAAAACTCCCATCCTTCTTCTTCACAAACAAAACCGGAGCACCCCAAGGAGATGCACTTGGTCTAATGAAGCCTTTGCTCAACAACTCTTGAAGTTGGGCTTTTAACTCTCTTAACTCCGCGGGAGCCATTCTATAAGGGGGTATAGAATTGGGGCGAGTACCCGGTTCAAGATCAATACAGAAGTCAATATCCCTATCTGGTGGCATACCAGGAAGATCTGCAGGGAACACATCCAGAAACTCACTGACCACCGAAACCGACTCAATCGAAGGTACTTGGGTAGTGTCATCGTTGAGATGTGCCAAGAAAGCTAAACACCCTTTACTAACCATTTTCTTAGCACAAAGAAAGAAGATGATACGCACAAGATTTGAAGTGTAGTCACCCTCCCACACTAATGGGTCTGTCCCAAGCTTGGCTAACATCACCGTTTTAGCATTACAATCCAAGATCGCAATTTGCGGAGAAAGCCAAGTCATACCCAGAATTACATCAAAATCAACCATTTCTAAGATAACCAAATCTACATAAGTGTTGCTACCCACAAAGTTCACCAAACAAGACCTATATACCTTTTCAACTATCACAGACTCACCCACCAGAGTAGAAACACGAATAGGCATGTCAAGCAAATCACAATGTAAATTTAGACCATTAGCAAATGAGGAAAATACATAAGAAAATGTAAGAAGTCATGCAATCACAAACCAGAAGATTACCTATGATGACAACATCATATGTCTCCGCCTCTGATCTCCCAGGGAAAGCATAACAGTGGGCCCTTTCGTTTGTTTGTCCGTTGCCCCTACCATGTTGTGATGTAGTGGCTCAAGTTTGCCAACCACCCCGGTCGTTTTGGTGACCACCATTACCTCGACCACCACGTCCTCCAGAATAACGGCCTCTACCATGACCACCTCTACCTCTAGCTATTGGGGGTCTATAACTCTGTTTGGGACAATTCCTCCTAATATGTCCAGTCTCCCCACATCCATAACACTCTCTAGAGTCAAGAATAGGTCTCTCAGAGAAAGTGTTAATCGGTCTGAGGTGGACCCCTAACTACAGTCTGTAGTGAAGACTAAATGGGTCGAACTAAGTAACCTCCAGAACCCTTTCCTCTAGAGTAAGAACCATTAAACTCACCTCCCTTTCGAAACCTCTTTGATGTCGATGCCATGGTGAATTCATCTGGCTTCACTCCTTCCACCTCTACCACGAAATATACCACTTCTTGGAAGGATTTTGCCGTAGCCGCTACCTGTAAGGCTGAAATCCGCAACTCTGACCTCAACCCCTTCACAAAACGATGAATCCTCTCTTGTGGACTAAAACAATGTTGGGTGGCATATCTGGATAATGCACGAAACTTAGCCTCATATGCATTGACCGACATCCTACCTTGATCTAGCCTCAAGAACTCATCCCTTTTCCTATCCCTCATAGTCCGGGGGATATACTTCTCCATAAATAAGCTAGACAATGAGGCCCAAGTCATAGGTGGTGCCTCTATTGGTTGACACTCAACATGTGACCGCCACCACATTTTGGCGTTCCCTTGAAACTGATAACTCACAAACTCAACACCAAACCGTTCTACTATACCCATCTTGTGTAGTAGCTCATGACAGTAAACCACAAAATCGTAAGCATCCTCAGATTCATCACCCTTGAAGACTGGAGGTTTCAATTTCAAGAACTTACTGAAAAGTTCATGCTGATCATTTTTCATTATAGGCCGAGTAGTCAGACGTGGAAACGTGCCTATGTCCAATGAGGCATCCATACGAGGAGCCATAGTGGCTGCATGTTGTACCTTTGAAACCGGAGGTGTTGGTGCAGAAAACACTAGAGGTGCCTGACCCTGATCAGACAACCCACTAAGATAAGCGAGAACCCGGTTGATCATCTCTGGGGTAGGTTGGGTGCCAATTCCTCATTTTGCACTTGTTTAGTTTCCCCTTCCTCACCCTCTCTTACTACTTATTCAGTCGGTGGAGGAGTCACTGCCCTAGTATCAGATGGGCTAGGTGCTCGTCCTCTTCCTCAAGAGGACGTCCTCCCACGACCTCTTCCACGGCCTCTTGCCGCTACTCTTCCTCTAGTTACAGCCCAGTGGCTAGCTCAGATGCACCCTGTTCCGCCGGTGCTGGTGTTGGAGCGGTTGTTGCTCTAGTTCTAACCATCTACGAAATAGAGTGAAGATGGTCAGATACCAATTTGTATCACCTAGATACCAATTGGACCCAAGTAATAGCACGAAAGAAAGAAAGAAGAATGGAATTTTCCTAAAGTCTTATAGCCTCTCAAAGAAAAGTAAAGGCGTCCCCCCTACCGTTCCTTAAGACTCTACTAGACTCGTTCTTGTATGATGAGACCAATGAACCTAATGCTCTGATACCAAGTTTGTCACGACCCAAAACCGAATCACGACTGACACCCACACTTACCCTCCTATGTGAGCGAACCAACCAATCTAAACCTTAACATTTCAATGTAATATCAACATAAAGTAATGCGGAAGACTTAACTCATTAATAAAAACCAATTCAATAACTATTATTTCCCAAAATCTGGAAGTCATCATCACAAGAACATCTACTTCAAATTGCTAAATATAAGAGTTTCTAAGAAGCTAAAAATACCTAAAAGCTAGTCCATGCCAGAACATCAAGGCATCAAGACATGAAGAGAAAGATCTAGTCTATGCTAGAAGCATTAGCTCACCCTGATATCCGGAGTAATGAAAACTTGGCTAGAGTTACTGTAGAGTCGAAGATGACAGCACGTTTGCTGCACTCCACAAATAAACAAGAAGAAAACATAAAAGTAGGGGTCAGTACAAAACACGGGTACTGAGTAGATATCATCGGCCAACTCAAAATAGAAATCAATATATACCAAGTAATATCATAAAATCAACTATGATACTCAACATGTAGCAACAACAAGTACTATATCATTATCAATTACCGTCAAGTGCACACATGAGGACTCAAGCCTCAATACCATACTCATTTGGGAATTATGTTCATTAGATTGAGTATATTAACATCTTTCAAGATTCATTATCTTTATTTCTCTTGTGTAGGCACGTGACACTCCGCTCCCTCATATTCATTAATCCTCTTGTGTCGGTACGTGACACTCTGATCCCCTACTACTATGTGTCGGAACGTGACACTCCAATCCCCTAAATCTACGTGTCGGTTCGTGATACCCGATCCCCTAATCTCCTTCTATCAATTCATCAAGCCTTCTTTCTTACCAAGACATCATGAATGTCATTATTTTACTTCAGCACGCCTTCTTTTATACCACGGCCTCATTATTAACAGAGAGATTAGGGTTTTGCAAGATTTGGGATTCAATAACTTCATCATGCTTATATAATCACAATTATTTAATAACATTCATGCAAGCATACAATTAAGCACATAGTAGGGTTTACAATATTATCAATACATATCATTCGTTATTAAGAGTTTACTACAAATATCGTAAGAGAAACCATTACCTACCTCTACCAAAGACTAGTGATCAAGCAAGAATTTCCCAAAGCCTTGTGTTTTCCTCTTATCGTTCGATTCTCGCTCTTTCTCTTTGTTCTTTCTATTTTCTTATTCAAACACTCTTTCTTTTACCCTAATTAGTATATAATTAAGAATGAAAGATGGCAATAATAACCCACCAATGAACTTAAGGTTACCTCTTTTAACCCCCAAGTAATTAGACTTATTAACCTTAACCCTCTAACTTTAAAATTAAAGTAGGAATAGTCCAAAACGTCCCTTAAAACGTGTAAAGAAATCTGACCCAGACTGGGATTACGAAACCTATGACGGCCCGTCGTGCCAGCGACGGTCCGTCCTGCAGGTCGTCGCAAGGTTCAGAGACTCAATTTCCACCAAAGAGTCTGTGACGATCCGTCCTGCCATTCCGTCACGAAGTTTAGAGAGTCGATTTTCAGTACGCAATTTCAGAATTTCTAAGTGTTTTGAAACGAGACCCTTCGACGGTCCGTCGTTACCATGACGGTCCATCGTGGGGTCCGTCGTCTCAGCCAATTTTCCAGAAATAAAATCTGCTGCTCAAAACAACTAAACAGGTCATTACATATTACCCCCGTAAACTTAATTTATTAATAATTTTTATCCCTTTTTAGCCTACGTGGCACTATCTTTTGGGCCCAACGATGATTGACTTTTTTTCCCCAAACTAGTGCCACGTAAGCTAAAAAGGGGTAGAAAATTACTTATAAAATAAGTTCAGGGGAGTAATAGGACCTTAGTATAGTATAAGTGTGTATGAGATTTCGGACATAGGTTGAGGGGGTACTTGTGCATTTCTCCAAAAATAAATAAGGAATATAAAAGAACATAAAGAAACACATACATAAGACATTAAATATATTAATTTTTCAATTTAACCCATAAAAAAATGAGCAAAACGGATGTAAAATGTAAAATCTAAAATGTATTTATTATTTAGTTTAAATAATAATGACTTTTGATCTTTCTAAATTAATGTAAGTGATGTATAATTTGTAGGTTTTTAAATAAATTATATAAATTTAAAAAATTAAGAAAATGTCAAAAATTTAAAAATAAATAAATGTCATTATTGACTTTCAAAGCATGCCACATCACCTCTCCTACGATATCATTATGAGAAGAAAGCTGAAAAACAGAAAATCAAATAACACATTTGTAGTTTACTTTATTGTACATATAATTTAATAGAAAAAAAGATTTATATTTAAAATTTGTGATGAACTTTAAATAACATACTACTTACAAAAAATAACAATGTCACGACCCAAATCCGAGCCGCGACTGGCACCCACACTTACCCTCCTATGTGAGCGAACCAACCAATCTAACCTTAACATTTCAATGTAATAACAACAAAAAGTAATGCGGAAGACTTAAACTCATTAATAAAAATCAATAATCAACTTCTATAACTCAAAAACTTATCATTATCCCCAGAATCTGGAAGTCATTACCACAAGAACATCTACAATCAAATGACTAAACTAAGAGTATTCTAAAAGCTAAAAATACATAAGAAGCTAGTCCGTGCCGGAGGTTCAAGGCATTAAGACGTGACGGAGGAGATCCAGTTCAAGCTAGAAGTGTTAGCTCACCCTGAAGATCCGGTGTGACGAAGACTGGCTTGAATTACTGTTGAGTCGAAGATGACGGCACGTTTGCTGCATTCCACAATTAAACAAGAAGAAAACAATAAAAGTAGGGGTCAGTACAAACACAGGTACTGAGTAGATATCATCGGCCAACTCAAAATAGGGAACAATATATATCAAGTATTATCATAAATCAACTATAAAACTCAACATGTAAAAACAACAAGTACTATAATCATCAATAAGTACCATCAAATTCACACATGAGGACTCAAGCCCCAATACCATACTCATTTGGGAATCATGTTCGTTAGATTGAGTATATTAACATCTTTCAAGATTCATTATCTTTCCTCCTCTTGTGTCGGTTCGTGACACTCCGATCCCCTAATTCTATGTGTCGGAACGTGACACTCCGATCCCCTACATGTGTCGGAACGTGAAACTCCGATCCCCTACATGTGTCGGAATGTGAAACTCCGATCCACTAAATCTATGTGTCGGAACGTGACACTCCGATCCACTAATATCATTCTGTAAATCATCAAGCCTTCTCTATACCAAGGCATCCTCAATCCCATTACTTTAATTCATCAAGACTTCTTCTATACCAAGGCATCATCATTAATAATGTATATTAAAGTTTCTTTTCAAGATTTGGGATTCAATATTTTTGATCATGCTTATCTTATCACAATCACATAATCATATTCATGCAAACATACAATTAAGCATATAGTAGGGTTTACAATACTACCAATACATATCATTCTCTATTAAGAGTTTACTATGAAAGTATGAAAACCATAACCTACCTCCACCGAAGATTAGAAATCAAGCAAGCAAGTTCCAAAAGCTTTGTTCTTCTTCTCGTTTCTCCTCTTTCCCGTTCGTTTATCCCTCTCTTTCTGTTCTTTTCTTCTTTTTCTTATTCAACCCTCTTTCTTTTACCCTATTTAGTATATATTTAAGAATAAAAGGTGGCAATAATACCCCGCTAATTAACTTAGGGTTACCTCTTTTAACCCTCAAGAATTTGAGTTATTAATATAAACCCACGAAGTCTATAATTAAGGAAAGAATAGTCCAAAAACGTCCCTTAAAACTTCACCAGAAATCCAACTCTGCCTGGGATTTGCACAACCTGTGACGGGCCGTCGTGCCTGCGACGTTCCGTCCTGCAGGTCGTCGCAGAGTTCAGAGACCCAAATTTCCACCAAGGGTCTATGACGGTCCGTCACACCTGTGACGGTCCGTCCTGCCATTCCGTCACAAAGTTCAGAGAGTTGATTTTCAGTACCCAATTTCAGATTTTCTATGTATTTTGGGACGAGACCCCCTCGACGGTCCGTCGTGCCCATGACGTTCCGTCGTGGGGTCCGTCGCTTCTGCCAGTTTTTCCAGAATTGAAGTCTGTTGCTCAAAACGACTAAACGGGTGATTACATTAGTTACCAATTTACCCATCGTTCGTCCCCGAATGATCAAAAGAAGGAAAACAAGGGCGAAAAGGAGTACCTGAATCTGTAAACAGATGTGGGTATTTTTCTCGCATATCCGCCTCCTTCTCCCAAGTGGCTTCTTCAACCGGTCGATTCTTCCATTGCACCTTGATGGACGCAATCTCTCTTGACCTCAACTTGCGAACTTCTTTATCTAAAATAGCAACAGGCTCCTCCTCATAAGACAAGTTCTCATCAAGCAAAACTGAATCCCAACGGATAATGTAATTTCCATCACCATGATATCTTTTCAACATCGACACATGGAATACCGGATGTACTCCGGACAGCCCTGGGGGCAAGGCTTACTCATAAGCCATTTCCCCTACTCGCTTGAGTACTTCAAATGGGCCAATGTACCTTGGACTTAGTTTACCCCTTTTTCCAAACCGAATCACCCCTTTCATGGGCGAAACCTTCAACAAGACTTGTTCACCTTCCATGAACTCTAAGTCTCTAACCTTTCGATCTGCATATTCTTTTAGCCTACTTTGCGCCGCTAGAAGCTTTTCTTGAATAGACTTCACTTTTTCCATTGAATCCCTCAAAAGGTCAGTACCCCAAGGTGTAACCTCGAACGAATCAAACCAACCAATGGGAGACCTACATCTCCTCCCATACAATGCTTCAAATGGGGACATATCAATACTTGAGTGATAGCTATTGTTGTATGAAAACTCCGGTAAGGGTAGGAAGCTATCCCAGTGACCACCAAACTCTATCACACACGCACGAAGCATATCCTCCAACACTTGAATCGTCCTTTCAGACTGGCCATCGGTCTAACGATGGAACGCAGTACTAAGGTCCAACCTAGTACCCAATTCCGCATGCAATGTTTTCCAAAACATAGAAGTAAACTGCGTACCTCTATCTGATATGATGGATAGTGGAACCCCATGCAATCGCACCACTTCTGAGATGTAAAGTTTGGCTAACTTTTCTGCATTATAAGTCACCTTGACCGGAATGAAATGAGCAGATTTAGTCAACCTATCAACAATCACCCAAATGGAGTCATACTTACCCATTGTCTTCGGAAGACCAACCACAAAATCCATTGCAATTCTTTCCCATTTCCATTCTGGAATGGGCATTCTCTGAAGTGTTCCTCCGGGCCTTTGGTGTTCATACTTTACTTGTTGACAGTTTGGACACTTAGCAATAAAGTCAACAATATCACGCTTCAATCTACTCCACCAAAAGTGTTGTTTTAGGTCACGATACATCTTTATTGCACCCGGATGTATAGAATACCTTGAACTATGAGCCTCTTTCAGAATAGTGTTGATCAAATCATCGACGCGGGGTACGCATACCCTTCCCTTGATTCTCAAAACACCTTACTCATCGATTTGTGCTTCCTTAGCCTCCCCTCGCAATACTTTATCTTGAATTCTTCTTAGTTTCTCATCATCAAACTGTTTTCCCTTAATTTTGTCAAGAAAAGAAGATCTTGACTCCACAGAAGCCAACAATCCTCCCTTCTCATTTACTTCTAATCTCATCAAGTCGTTAGCTAGAGTCTGAACCTCTCTAGCTAATGGGCGTCTAGAGGCTTGCAAGTGAGCTAGACTTCCCATGCTTCCCGCTTTTCTACTTAAAGCATCCGCCACAACATTCGCCTTCCCCGGATGATACAAAATGGTGATGTCGTAGTCCTTCAGTAGTTCCATCCATCTTCTCTGTCTCAAGTTCAAATCTTTCTGAGTAAAGACATACTGAAGGCTACGATGATCCGTGTAGACCTCACACTTAACCCCATATAAATAGTGTCTCCATTGCTTTAATGCAAACACTACCGCAGCCAATTCCAAATCATGAGTTGGGTAGTTACGTTCATGAACTTTTAATTGCCTCGAAGCATAAGCAATCACACTCATCTCTTGCATTAGTACTGCACCCAAACCCGAATAGGATGCATCACAGTAAACAATGAAGTTCTTACCCTCTACTGGTAAGGTAAGGATAGGTGCGGTAGTCAACAAAGTCTTGAGCTTCTGAAAGCTTTCCTCACATTCGTCCGACCATACAAATGGAACATTCTGCTTAGTCAAGTTCGTCAATTGGGAAGCAATAGAAGAAAATCCCTTGACAAATCGACGGTAATAACTAGCTAACCCAACAAAGCTCCTTATTTCTGACACATTAGTGGGTCTTACCCAATTCTTCACTGTCTCAATCTTAGAAGGATCCACCATCACTCCATTTTTAGAAACCACGTGCCCCAAGAAGGTCACCGCATCTAGCCAAAACTCACATATAGAGAACTTGGCATAAAGCTTTTTCTCCCTCAACATTTCCAATACCATTCTCAAATGCTCTTCATGTTCCTTCTTGCTCTTTGAGTATACCAATATATCATCAATAAATACGATCACGAAGAGGTCCAAATATGGCTTAAAAATCCCGTTAATCAAGCTCATGAACGCAGCAGGGGCATTCGTAAGACCAAAGGACATCACTACAAATTTGTAATGCCCATACCTCGTTCGAAAAGCAGTTTTTGGCAAATCCGTTGCCCGTATTTTCAATTGATGATAACCGGATCTCAAGTCAATCTTAGAGAAGACACAAGCACCTTGTAACTGATCGAACAAATCATCAATGCGGGGAAGAGGATACTTGTTCTTTATGGTTACCTTGTTTAGTTGTCTGTAGTCTATACACATTCGAAAACTCCCATCCTTCTTCTTTACAAACAAAACCGGAGCACCCCAAGGAGATTCACTTGGTCTAATGAAGCCTTTGTTCAATAACTCTTGAAGTTGTACTTTTAACTCTCTTAACTCCGCGGGAGCCATTCTATAAGGGGGTATAGTAATGGGGCGAGTACCGGGTTCAAGATCAATACAGAAGTCAATATCCCTATCCGGTGGCATACCAGGAAGATCTGCAGGGAACACATCCAGAAACTCACGAACTACTGAAACCGACTCAATCGTAGGTACTTGGGTAGTGTCATCCTTGAGATGTGCCAAGAAATCTAAACACCCTTTACTAATCATTTTCCTAGCACAAAGAAAGGAGACGATGCGGACCGGATTGGGAGTGTAGTTACCCTCCCACACTAACGGGTCTGTCCCAGGCTTGGCTAATGTCACCGTTTTAGCATTACAGTCCAAGATCGCTAATTGCGGAGAAAGCCAAGTCATACCCAGAATTACATCAAAATCATCCATTTCTAAGATAACCAAATCTACATAAGTGTTGCTCCCCACAAAGTTCACCAAACAAGACCTATATACCTTTTCAACTACCACAGACTCACCCACCGGAGTAGAAACACGAATAAGCATATCAAGAAATTCACAATGTATATTTAGACCATTAGCAAATGAGTAAGATACATAAGAAAACGTGGATCCAGGATCAAACAATACAGAAGCCATGCAATCACAAACCAGAAAATTACCTGTGATGACAGCATCAGATGCCTCCGCTTCAGACCGCCCAGGGAAAGCGTAACAATGGGCCCTATCGTTCGTCTGTCTTTTGCCCCTACCATGTTGTGATGTAGTGGCTCCAGTTTGCCCATCACTTGGCCATTTTGGTGACCTTTATTACCTCGACCACCACGTCCTCCAGAATAACGGCCTCTACCATGACCACCTCTACCTCTAGCTATTGGGGGTCTATAACTTTGTCTGGGACAATTTTTCCTAATATGTCCAATCCCCCCACATCCATAACATTCTAAGGAGTCAATCATAGGCCCCTCGGAGAAGTGTTGACCGGTCTGTGGTGGTCCCCCAACTACAGTCTGTAGTGAAGACTGAATTGGTCGGACTTAGTAACTTCTCGAACCCTGTCCTCTAGTGTACGAACCATTAAACTCACCTCCCTTTCGAAGCCTTTTTGATGTCGATGTTGTGGTGAAGTCGTCTGGCTTCACTCCTTCCACTTCTATCACAAAGTCTACCACTTCTTGGAAGGATTTTGCCGTTGCCGCTACCTGTAAGGCCGAAATCCGCAATTCTGACCTCAACCCCTTCACAAACCGGTGAATCCGCTCTTGAGGACTGAAACAGAGTTGAGTGGCATATCTGGATAGTGCACGGAACTTAGCCTCATAAGCATTAACCGACATCCTACCTTGCTCTAGGCTCAGGAACTCATCCCTTTTCCTATCCCTCAAAGTCCGGGGGATATACTTCTCCATAAACAAGCTAGAGAACGAGGCTCAAGTCATAGGTGGTGCCTCTATTGGTTGACACTCAATATGTGACCGCCGCCACATTTTGGCGTTCCCTTGAAACTCATAACTCACGAACTCAACACCAAACCGTTCGACTATACCCATCTTGTGTAGTAGCTCGTGACAGTCAACCAGAAAATCATAAGCATCCTCCGATTCAGCACCCTTGAAGATTGGAGGTTTCAATTTTAAGAACTTACTGAAAAGTTCATGCTGATCACTTGTCATTATAGGCCCAGTAGTCAGACGTTTGAACGTGCCTATTTCCAATGGAACATCCATGCGGGGAGCCATAGTAGCCGCATGTTGTACCTCCGGAGCCTGAGGTGCTGTTGCAGAGAACACTGGGGGTGTCGTGCCCTGATCAGATAACCCACTGAGATAGGCGAGAACCTGATTGATCATCTCTGGGGTAGGTTGGGGTGGCAATTCCTCACTTTGCACTTGTTCAGTTTCCCCATCCTCCCTTTCTCTCATTACTTCCTCAATCGGTGGAGGAGTCACTACCCTAGTATCAGATGGGCTAGGTGCTCGTCCTCATTCTCTAGAGGACGTCCTCCCACGACCTCTACCACGGCTCCTTGCCGCTGTTCTTCCTCGAGCCACAGCCCCAGTGGCTGGCTCAGTTGTTTCTTGTCTGGCCAATGTTGGTGTTTGTGTAGTCGTTTCTCTAGTTCTAACCATCTGCGAAAGAGAGTGAAGATGGTCAGATACCAATTCGTATCGCCTAGATACCAATTGGACTCAAGTAGTAGCACGAAAGAAAGAATGAAAGAGTGAAATTTTTCCTTAAGTCTTATAGCCTCTCAAGGAAAAGTAAAGGCGTCCCCCTACCGTTCCTTATGACTCTACTAGACCTGTTCTTGTGTGATGAGACCAATGAACCTAATGCTCTGATACCAAGTTTGTCACGACCCAAATCCGAGCCGCGACTGGCACCCACACTTACCCTCCTATGTGAGCGAACCAACCAATCTAACCTTAACATTTCAATGTAATAACAACAAAAAGTAATGCGGAAGACTTAAACTCATTAATAAAAATCAATAATCAACTTCTATAACTCAAAAACTTATCATTATCCCCAGAATCTGGAAGTCATCACCACAAGAACATCTACAATCAAATGACTAAACTAAGAGTATTCTAAAAGCTAAAAATACATAAGAAGCTAGTCCGTGCCGGAGGTTCAAGGCATCAAGACGTGACGGAGGAGATCCAGTTCAAGCTAGAAGTGTTAGCTCACCCTGAAGATCCGGTGTGACGAAGACTGGCTTGAATTACTGTTGAGTCGAAGATGACGGCACGTTTGCTGCATTCCACAATTAAACAAGAAGAAAACAATAAAAGTAGGGGTCAGTACAAACACGGGTACTGAGTAGATATCATCGGCCAACTCAAAATTGGGAACAGTATATATCAAGTATTATCATAAATCAACTATAAAACTCAACATGTAACAACAACAAGTACTATAATCATCAATAAGTACCATCAAATTCACACATGAGGACTCAAGCCCCATAACCATACTCATTTGGGAATCATGTTCGTTAGATTGAGTATATTAACATCTTTCAAAATTCATTATCTTTCCTCCTCTTGTGTCGGTTCGTGACACTCCGATCCCCTAATTCTATGTGTCAGAACGTGACACTCCGATCCCCTATATGTGTCGGAACGTGACACTCCGATCCCCTACATGTGTCGGAACGTGACACTCCGATCCCCTACATGTGTCGGAACGTGACACTCCGATCCACTAAATCTATGTGTCGGAACGTGACACTCCGATCCACTAAATCTATGTGTCGGAACGTGACACTCCGATCCACTAATATCATTTTGTAAATCATCAAGCCTTCTCTATACCAAGGCATCCTCAATCCCATTACTTTAATTCATCAAGCCTTCTTCTATACCAAGGCATCATCATTAATAATGTATATTAAAGTTTCTTTTCAAGATTTGGGATTCAATATTTTTGATCATGCTTATCTTATCACAATCACATAATCATATTAATGCAAACATACAATTAAGCATATAGTAGGGTTTACAATACTACCAATACATATCATTCTCTATTAAGAGTTTACTATGAAAGCATGAAAACCATAACCTACCTCCACCGAAGATTAGAAATCAAGCAAGCAAGTTTCAAAAGCTTTGTTCTTCTTCTCGTTTCTCCTCTTTCCCGTTCGTTTATCCCTCTCTTTCTGTTCTTTTCTTCTTTTTCTTATTCAACCCTCTTTCTTTTACCCTAATTAATATATATTTAAGAATAAAAGGTGGCAATAATACCCCGCTAATTAACTTAGGGTTACCTCTTTTAACCCTCAAGAATTTGAGTTATTAATATAAACCCACGAAGTCTATAATTAAGGAAACAATAGTCGAAAAACGTCCCTTAAAACTTCACCAGAAATCCGACTCTGCCTGGGATTTGCGCAACCTCTGACGGGCCGTCGTGCCTGCGACGGTCCGTCCTGCAGGTCGTCGCAGAGTTTAGAGACCCAAGTTTCCACCAAGGGTCTTTGACGGTCCGTCACACCTGTGACGGTCCGTCCTGCCATTCCATCACAAAGTTCAGAGAATTGATTTTCAGTACCCAATTTCAGATTTTCTAGGTATTTTGGGACGAGACCCCCTCGACGGTCCGTCGTGCCCATGACGTTCCGTCGTGGGGTCCGTCGCTTTTGCCAGTTTTTCCAAAATTGAAGTCTGTTGCTCAAACGACTAAACGGGTCATTACAAACAAAAAATCTTAAGCACTTCAACTAATATATATAAAATTAGGGAAGCAACATTAAACTCGTTACTCATCATGTGGAGGATAAAAACATTTCTTTAGTCTAGAATCTTGATTATTTTGCGCTCCTCTAACATGCTCCTTTAAATATATACCTGCAAAATAAGAAGTTCGACTCCATATGTTGGAACCAATCAGTACATGTAAAAACTGAAAATGAAAATTTCAAAAAAAACCATTCAAACAAAAATATTTAACCATAATATCCTAAATCTGTGAAATGATAGCAATTTTTGTCATATGTAATAGCAAACTACTTACAAAAATTAAAAAAAAATCTTAAGCACTTCAACTAATGTATATGAAATTAGGGAAACAACATTAAACTTGTTACTCATCATGTGGGGGGTAAAAGCATTTCTTTAGTCTCGAATCTTGATTATCTTGCGCTCCTCTAACATGCTCCTTTGAACATATACTTGCAAAATAAGAATTTCGACTACATATGTTGGAACCAATTAGTACATATAAAAACGGAAAATCATTGAAAAACAAACATTCAAAAAAATTTTTTTAACCATAATATCCTAAATCATCGAGATGATAACAATTTTTGTCATATGTAAAATGTATTTTTGATACTTATATAGTGATAGATGAAGTCATGAGAATTAAATACAAAGGAAGATAAAAAATTATTTTATTTTGTAGAATAGCCCTTTAGAGGGAGTTATTAGAGGATTAATAATAGTCTTTTGAATTTCATTAACTTATTTTTTTTAATGAGAAATAAAGAAGAGTTAATGAGGGAGGTATAATTAAAAAAATATAATTTTAAGGTGATTTCAACCTATCATATAAATAAAGAGTAAATTTTTATTTTTTTTTTAAAAAGATAAATACGAATGGTGGCCATTGAGATTGAGAGTTGCCACATCACCAAGTCTTTTGTTTAGCTTTATTATATATATATATTTTTTTATTTTTAAAAAATAATAAAATAGAAGGTATAAATTATAATAACAATAAAAACTAAAAAATTTATAATAATATAAACCTAAAAATAATATGTAGAAAATGATCATTAGGAAAAAAATATTATAAAAATAATTTTTTACGTTTGAGGCAATATGATAACCTTTTGAAATTCCTTGATTTAAAGAAGGTGTAATTATCATTAAATAACTAACTAATAGTAAAATATATATACACATCATATTATTGTGTAGAAATAATTTCAAAAGCCATATTTAAAAAGAAATAGAAAATATTTTTCTAATCATTGTGGCATGCCACATAGGCGGAATTAAGATCCTTATTTATATATATATATATTGATCAGTTAAAGTTGATAGTTCTTTTCACTCTGATTTCTAACAACTCAACATCTACTCTAATTATTTCTCATCCAAATTAAAAGATAACCCATAGAAATTCTAGAAAACATATTTGCTGAAGTATTAGACACTTTTCATTCATATTATTTTTTCTTAAAATTATTTACCCAAATAATATTTCTATTCCTCTAAATCCTATTTTATGTGGTACATTTAACATGTTATTAATTATTGAAGAAACCTTATCTCAGAACACGAACCAGGTTCGTGTAAGTTGCTTTTAAGTAAAGACAGAGTAAAGACACAAATACTTATTGAATTAAAAACCTTCCTCACTCAAGGAAGGAAAAACCTCGTTTGATTAATTCAACTATAAGATTTTGTGATTACAACTCAATAATCAAAAGTCTTATCTCTACTACTCCCTCGATTGACTCCAATCGATCTCTCCAAAAGGCCAAACCCACCTTTTGTTAAAACTCTTACTAACACTCAACCCTACAAAGAGCCAAACCCACCCTTTGTACAATAAACTTTAAGCTACAATTAAGAACAAAAACAAGACAAATAGTTCTACCCGATAAAACCTTCTTACTCAAGAATGTTTTAAACATAGTAATCCTATCAACCTTGAAGACCTCAGTTTGATGAATAATTTTCTCTTGTTCTCCGCGTGAAGTCGTGTTGTTTTCCTCTGCCTCGTATCCTTCTTATAGAGTTTTTGCCTTGTACAATCCTTATCTGATAAGGTAAGGAAGTTATGTTTAAACAAGGATTCTTTTTTAAAGTACAATCCTTATTATACACAACTTCCTTCCTTAATAATATATTTAAGGTTTTCCTTATTTGTATTAATTTGTACCTTTAATATATTATTTTTGGTTTAGGCAAATAACTCTATTTTCTTGATTACTTGGCTGACCCATTTTACTCGATCTTGGACTCGAGCTTGGTTTCTTTTGCTGCGTACATTTGCTACTGATTATTTGTGCTTCTTCTCTATCACCAAAACATGAATTATTGATTCTATCATATTCTATCATATTCCCCCTTTTTGATGAAGACAAACAAATCTTTCTGTGTGATGCATGCGCAAATACTCTTCCCCCTTTTGACAAATCAAAAAGAATCCAACAGCGGCTAAACAAACCCAATCAACATCCATAGCAACAATATAAGCCCAGCCAGTTGAGCATAATAAGTTTAAACAACTAAGAGAACCAGGTTCAAACAAGATTCTTTTTCAATGTGAAGGTTGACCAGGCTTAGTTGAAGCAGAAGCCAGCATATCCAGAACTCTGTCAACTCTTGCATTGTTAGCAAGTTGCTGCTGCACTAACTGATCCTTCAACCTGTGAATTTCTGCATTTGAAGTGTCAAGTTCAGCACGTAACTTCTTGTTTTCTGACTCAAGAGTGTTATACTTTTCTTCAGCTACTTTAAGTTCCTTGAGTGACTGAGCAACATGACCAGATGTACGTGGAAACGCAATTGCAACCTGCTCCGACTCCATGGGAATACCACAATCAGCAAGAATGGTTTGCGTGAACATATCTGCACAAGTTAAAATCCTGCCTTCTCCCAATGGGAAATCAAATGCATCAAACACTCTAGTTAACAAATTTCCAAAACCTTCAATTCTTTGTCATCCATCAAAACTACAAACTTCATGTTTTCTCATTCCCCAAGAATTTCCCCCTTTTTGATGATGACAAAATATGCATATGTCTATCCACATTATATAATTTCCCCCTTTTGGCATCATTGAAAATCAATAACCAAAGAACTCGAATAACATTCAATGAGTGCAATATCATTTTTAACTCATAGCCACTTGGGCAACATTTTCAAGTACACTTCTGCTAAAAAAATGGTTAGTTAATATGAGGATATTAGTCATCTTACACTCATACACAATTAAGATCTTCAATGAGAAATGAAATAGACAAATATGTACCAATTTATGCCCTTAATAAAAAACATATAATATCATGAGTATGAGACAGACATAAGCACATAAAAGAGTCAAAAGAGTATAAAATTTGAGGATAAGGATTGTAAAAAAGATTACTAAAGTGAGGAAGGAAGGGATATTTACTGCCATTGATAAATTTTTTCAGTATGCCCATTGTGCACCAGCTTCTTTATTCTGATCAGTTTTCTTAGAATGTGAAATTTTATCAAGAGAAACATGAGATACATCATCACCTTTTTTTTAACTCTACTCCGTAACATTTTCATTCCTCCATGATTTTCTTCTTTTTTTATAGCCTTTTTTTTGATGACAACTTTGAAGGCGTACCAACTACCAGTAAGAGATTCATTACATTTTGGTGCACAAAGAGATGTGTTTAACAATAATGAAAGCAAGCAACAATTTATTTCTGTGAGAATTGTTCCCCCTTAGAGATAGAAAAGTTATACACTTGGAATGGATGGAATATCAATTTGGAGTTTGTGAACCTGGTTCAAATGTGGGTGGTAAAGCAAGGTTCCCCCTAAATTATAGCATAAGTGACTTAAATACTGAGATTTTCATCATTAGAGCAGTTTGAGATTGAACGATGCTTATTGTCAAAGAGGGTTCTTGGTGATTTTTAAGAAAGTTGAATTTTTGATGATCGACCAGGTTCATTAGTGCATATGTTTGACCCAAACTCAGGAAATTAATGCATTGAAAAAGGATGGTACATACCTGAGTATTACAGAGAAACAAGGTTCCCTTTTTTTGTGTTTCTTCATGATTTACATAATGGTGTTAGCAAAGAGAAGAGATAACAACTGCAAACTTTCTAAGCATTGTTTGAGATGTGACTTGAGTGTGTACCTGTTACAGTACGAGGTTGAGTTAGTAGATATTCATTGTATAATTACTGAAGCGTAAGATTATTGTTTTACTAGCCAATTATTAAAGGAAATCATGATAATGCATCAACTTGTTTCGATAACACCATGCTTTGACTGATTTTTCTCAATTTCTTCATATTCAAGGCCTTCACAAGAATGTCGCATCATCATATTCTCCCAGATCAAATGAATATCAGGCTGCTTCACAGAAAACCAACCCTTGTCAATTTTTAATACCTTCCAATGAATAACAAGGACCATGTTCACACAACAAAGTTCCCCCAAAGGTGTGCCATACTCTTACTGTCTCGATTGCTCTAATATTCATCCAATCTCCAGAACCATAGATAAGTAGTAATTCATGTTGCAGGTGCATCAATGATTGTTAGCTGTGAACCAGGTTCATATGCAGTGTTCCCTAAATTTGCATCATCAAAGATGTTTGATATTATGTGACTTTCTTCAACTTTTTTTTATTTCTCTCATCCTTTTCAAGGAATAAACTGCCTCCTTGAAAATCAAAGAGCGAGAGGAAATTTTCTATCATTTTTAGCACCATTTTGGAGCATGCACTATTCATGTACAAAGTTGGCCTTTTCCCTCTCACCTTCACCTGAAACACTAGTCAAAGATTAGTCTTGGGAACCCAGATAAGCTTGGGCCCCTTTATGTGAGTAAGAGGATGAATAAGATTTCTTCTAGCGCATAAAGGCAAATAAGAAAACCTTTTATTTGGAGCATTTTTATTTCGAACCTGGTTCTTAGCTGTATCAGTCTTTTCCTTTTTGGTGAACTTAACATTTTTCTGAAAAGCCTCAAGTAAAGCTTTACAATGATTCTTTAAATGACCTGAGTTTCCACAATGAGTACATAAACTTTTAGACATATGAAAAGTGTGTGACACAAGATTATTCTGTTTTTTAAAACCTATCCCACTTCGACTAGTGGTTTGCTTTTCTTGAATCTGAGTTAAAATTTCAGAGGACCTGGTCCATCTAAGATTCCTTTCCAGATCCAGTTTGGTATGATCAAGATTTTCTTGTAGCAACCTATTCCTTTCTGTTAAGGCTTGACATTTTATGCTTAACAATTTTATTTTTTCTTCTAGAGCTAATTGAAGTTTACTAGCAGAGTTTTTACCCTTCTGACTTAACTCTGAGATTTTAATCTGTTCTTTTAATTTATTTTGAAGAAAAGGATTGTGTTTCTCAAGATTTTCATTGACTTCTCTTAAAGATGCATAGTTTTCCATCACTTGTTCTCTTTCAGAATTGACAGACTGATATGCATCTATAAGAGTACTCAATAAGGAATCTAGTTCCTTTTTAGAATATGATTCAATATTTACTTTGATGTGCTGAAAACTTACCTTGCTTTGATTGTCATCTTCTTCATCATCTTCAGAATCTTATCCAGCCATGAGTGCTAGTATGGTTTCTTGTGATCTGCATGTTTCCTTTTCTTCCTTGGTTTCCACTACTACAAGGGCAAGAAATTCATAATCATCTTCTTGTTCTAGTGCAAGAAGAGACTAGTTTTCTGTCTCATCATCCTCAGACTCTTCATCAGATGAATTCCCTATTGCTGCAAAGGCCCTCTTCATTGGCATATCTGCCTCTTGAGTTGTCATTCTTTTGTTTGAGGGGACAAACTTATCCTTTTTTATGTCTTTGCCCTTCTCAAAGTTTGCCTTTTTCTGCTCTAAGGCCCAAAGTGGACAGAATTAAATGAAGTGATCTTGGCTCCCACACTTATGACAACCCTGGTCTTTAGTGTTTTCAGATGGTTTTGAGAAGCTCTCTTTTGAAAGATCTGCCCTCTCTTTAGCATTCTGGTGAACCTTTTGGTTATGAGGGCAATATGTTCCTCTTCAAAATCAATTGATGTAGTAGCTTTTAGAACCAGGTTCCTTTTCTTTCTTTTTCCTCCAATTTCATTTTCTTGGTTTTTCTTGAGTTCGTATGTGATGAGATTACCAATTAACTCATCCATGGCCAGTGAGTCTAGGTCGCGGGCTTCAGTGATAGCCTCGACTTTGCTTTCCCAAGATTCAGGAAGGACACTCAAGAGTTTCCTTATTGCCTTTCCATTAGGCACTATCTCTCCTAAAGAGTACATCTCATTAATGATGGAGGTGAACCTGGTGTGCATGTCTGGAATAGTCTCCCCTTCTGCCATCCTGAACAGCTAATATTGCTTGTTCAAGTTATCAATTTTAGACTTCTTGACTTGCGTTGTTCCCTCATGAGCTGTTTGCAGTGTTTCCCATATGGCTTTGGCATCTTGACATGATGAGATTTGATTGTATTCATCTGGTCCTATGCCACATATTAGAATTTTCTTGGCTTTGGCATTGTTTTGAATTGTAAGCTTGTCTTCAGCATTCCATTCTTTTCTTTCCTTTGGGATTTTGGTGATTCCATCAGTTGCGATTTTCATAGGTATGGTTGGGCCATCTAGAATTACTCCCCATAGATCAGGGTTTTCGCCAATAAGATGGTCCATTATACGATTTCTCCACCATCCATAATATTTTCCATTGAACAGTGGTGGTCGTGTTTGTGAAGCTCCATCTTGTGGGGTAGGTGTTGCTGCCATTGAGTCTTTTCAAGGTGTGAATCTTTTAACGAAAAGACCTGCTCTGATACCAATTGAAGAAACCTTACCCCAAAACACGAACCAGGTTCGTGTAAGTTGCTTTTAAGTAAAGACAGAGTAAAGACACAAACACTTATTGAATTAAAAACCTTCCTCACTCAAGGAAGGAAAAACCTCGTTTTATTAATTCAACTATAAGATTTTGTGATTACAACTCAATAATCAAAAGTCTTATCTCTACTACTCCCTCGATTGACTCCAATCTATCTCTCCAAAAGGCCAAACCCACCTTTTGTTACAACTCTTACTAATACTCAACCCTACAAAGAGCCAAAACCACCCTTTGTACAATAAACTGTAAGCTACAATTAAGAACAAAAACAAGACAAATAGTTCTACCCGATAAAACCTTCTTACTGAAGAATGTTTTAAACGTAGTAATCCTATCAACCTTGAAGATCTCAATTTGATGAATAATTTTCTCTTGTTCTCTGCGTGAATTCGTGTTGTTTTCCTCTGCCTCGTATCCTTCTTATAGAGTTTTTGCCTTGTACAATCCTTATCTGATAAGGTAAGGAAGTTATGTTTAAACAAGGATTCTTTTTTAAAGTATAATCCTTATTATACACAACTTCCTTCGTTAATAATATATTTAAGGTTTTCCTTATTTGTATTAATTTGTACCTTTAATATATTATTTTTGGTTTAGACAAATAACTCTATTTTCTTGATTACTTGGCTGACCCATTTTACTCGATCTTTGACTCGAGCTTGGTTTCTTTTGCTGCGTCCATTTGCTACTGATTATTTGCGCTTCTTGTCTATCATCAAAACATGAATTATTGATTCTATGATATTCTATCATATTCCCCCTTTTTAATGAAGACAAACAAATCTTTCTGTGTGATGCATGCGCAAATACTGTTCCCCCTTTTGACAAGTAAAAAAGAATCCAACAGCGGCTAAACAAACCCAATCAACATCCATAGCAACAATATAAGCCCAGCCAGTTGAGCATAATAAGTTTAAACAACTAGGAGAACCAGGTTCAAACAAGATGCTTTTTCAATGTGAAGGTTTACCAGGCTTAGTTGAAGCAGAAGTCAGCATATCTAGAACTCTGTCAACTCTTGCATTGTTAGCAAGTTGCTGCTGCACTAACTGATCCTTCAACCTGTGAATATCAGCATTTGAAGTGTCAAGTTCAGCACGGAAGTTCTGGTTTTCTGACTCATGAGTGACATACTTTTCTTCAGCTACCTTAAGTTCCCTGAGTGACTGAGCAACATGACCAGATGTACGTGGAGACGCAATTGCAACCTGCTCCGACTCCAGGGGAATACCACAATCAGCAAGAATGGTTTGAGTGAACATATCTGCACGAGTTAAAATCCTACCTTCTCCCAATGGTAACTCAAATGCATCAAACACTCTAGTTAACAAATTTCCAAAACCTTCAATTCTTTGTCATCCATCAAAACTACAAACTTCATATTTTCTCATTCCCCAAGACTTATTACCAAGGTTTTTGGTAATATAATTGGTATTTATTTTTGGAATTTTCTTTTGTTCAAAATAAAACATGTTTAGACCACAAATATAGTCACTTAAATTGTTAGTTATGACAATCTATTTTTAATATTCATTTTGGTTGTATTTAATAACATGCTTCTCTTTTGTAAAATGAGTGACTTTGAATTTATATTGTCAATTTTTTTTGTGCATTTCTGCAATGAATACAAATAATGTAGAGTTCATGGGTGTTGTGCATAGACACTATCTGATCAGTATTACTTTTATTTATGGTTGGTTTATGTTTATCTTGGAACGGATGAGGAAATTTGAACCGCCTAAATTATTATGTCAACTTCTATCTATCTATCTATTTATTTATATATTTATACTATGGATTTGCACTCGAGTGTTGTCATATATTATTTTTAAATTCATCAATAAAAAATCATATTGTAGTTAAATTATTCACCTACAAATTTAAAAGTGTCACTATATAAACATTGTATATTTTGTGACAAAATTATGTTGTCACTAAGTAAAATATTAATTAGAGACAATAAGATAATCTTCACTTGTTAATTATATTATTAGAGGCAAAAACTAAGGTCAATATTAAATATAAAATTTCATGACTAAAGCTTACAACATTCAACTAGGAATTCTATTTTGTTACTATTGCAACTACTTATATTTTGTGACAAATTATGTCGTCACTAAGTAACTACATAGTTAGAAACAATAAAATAATTCTCACTAGTTACTTTTATTATTAGATAGAAAAACAAAGGTAACTATTAAATATAAAAATTTGTCGCTAAAGCTTAGAACATTAAACTACGAACTCTATTTTATCACTATTGCACCAACTTATATTTTGTGATGAAATTTTTTGTGTCAAAAATTGTAATTTTTCGACAAATAACAATTTGTCACAAATTGGATAAAATATTGAACGACAAAATAATGTGTTATCGATGAATTAAATTTGGTTAGTAGTTGTTCTTAATATATGACAGTAAATGTTGTTTTGGCGGTAAATTTTAGTGGACAAAACTTTGGTACGAAAATATATGTTTCGTCACTAAAAGTATGATGCACATACATTTAAATACGAAATGTATTTTTTGTTATTAAAGGTGAATAATTAGTGACAAATTTTATATCGTAGCTAATAATTTCGTAGCTGAATATCACATTTGTTGTAGTATAGTATTGGAGAAGTTCTATGATGTTCAGGTGGTGGTATGGGACGCTATCTAGATATTGCCCAATTAGGCTATGAAGATGTTAGTGAGTGAGTCCCTAGGTCTTACCCAAGACCAATACTTGGATGTCCTTATGTGATGAATGACTCTTAATGAAAAATGAAGATAATGACTTAAGTTGGAAAGTATGTTAATGACTAAGTACTTACCTAGATTAGTTTAAGGGTTGCTTAGTTAAGGTATGAAGGGGGCATAGGTATGGTCAGTTGATGTCTTACCTAGGGAACTCTTAAGAATGACTCCAGTTAGGGACAAAAAACTGAATGAGTAGACATGATCTAATTTTAGGTAGTTTTAAGGATTATGTAGGTAAGCTTGGAGAGGGTGTATGAGATTTTTCTTCTTGCATTAATTAAGTAAGTCTTTTGATAAATGTTCGAAAGAGAGTTTCATATTATACGTATACTATTAGGTGAAGTGAGAATGATCTTATCTTAGGTAGTCTAAAATATATCTTAGGTGTGTGTGAAAATATTGTATAGGCGGTCACTTCATACTCACGTAAGTGAGCCTTAGAACAGCCTTTGATAGGAGGATCTCATATAGTAGGTGTTATTGAAGCTATATTGTAATGTGTGAGGTTTAAGGAATGTTATAGTGAAGTTATGTGAATTTCATTGTAATCTCACTAAAAGGTTCATTAAATTGATATAAAATTTCTTAGGCTTGTATTGTATTCTAAATTGTATGTTTGTGTAACGACCTGTTTAGTCGTTTTGAGCAACAGACTTCAATTCTGGAAAAAAAACTGGCAGAAGCGACGGACCCCATGACGGACTGTCAAGGGCACGACGGACCGTCGCAGGGTCTCGTTTCAAAACACTTAGAAAATCTGAAATTGGGTACTGAAAATTGACTCTCTGAACTTCGTGACGGAATGGCAGGACGGACCGTCACAGGCGTGACGGACCATCACGGAGACTTCAGTGAAAATCCATTCTCTGAACTTTGCGACGACCTGCAGGATGGACCGTCACAGGCACGACGGCCCGTCACAGGTTGGGTAAATCCCAGGCAGAGTCGGAATTTTGGTGAAGTTTTAAGGGACGTTTTTGGACAATTCATTCCTTAATTATAGATTTTATGGGGTCATATTAATAACTCAAATTCTTGGGGGTTAAAAGAGGTAACCCTAAGTTAATTAGTGGGGTATTATTGTCATCTTTTATTCTTAATTATATACTAATTAGGATAAAAGAAAGAGGGTTTGAATAAGAAATAGAAAGAACAAGAAGGGAGAGAGAGAAACGATCATGAAGAAGAGGAAAACACCAAGCTTTGGGAAAATTCTTGCTTTATTCAATTCTTTGGTGGAGGTAGGTTATGGTTTTCATACTTCATAAGTAAACTCTTAATAGTGAATGATATGTACTGGTAGTATTGTAAACCCTACTATATGCTTAATGGTATGTTTGCATCAATATGATTATGTGATTGTGATAAGATAAGCATGATGAAAATATTGAATCCCAAATCTTGAAAAGAAACTTTAATATACATTATTAATGATGATGCCATTGTATAGAAGAAGGCTTCATGAATTAAAGTGATGGGATTGATGATGCCTTGGAATAGAGAAGGCTTGATGATTTACAGAATGATATTAGTGGATCGGAGTGTCACGTTCCGACACATAGTATTAGTGGATCAGAGTGTCACGTTCCGACACATAGTATTAATGGATCGGAGTGTCACGTTCCGACACATAGAATTAGGGGATCGGAGTGTGACGTACCGACACATGTAGGGGATCGGAGTGTCACGTTCCGACACATGTAGGGGATCGGAGTGTCACGTTCCGACACATAGAATTAGGGGATCGGAGTGTCACGTTCCGACACATAGAATTAGGGGATCGGAGTCTCACGTACCGACACAAGAGGAGGAAAGATAATGAATCTTGAAAGATGATTTTATACTCAACTTAATATACTTAATTCCCAAATGAGTATGGTGTTGAGTATTGAGCCCTCGTGGATGAACTTGATGGTACTTATTGATGATTATAATACTTGTTGTTGCTACATGTTGAGTTTTATAGTTGATTTACGATAATATTGATATATACTGCTCCCTATTTTTAGTTGGCCGATGATATCTACTCAGTACCCGTGTTTTGTACTGACCCCTACTTTTATGTTTTTCTTCTTGTTATTTGTGGGGTGCAGCAAACGTGCCGTCATCTTCGACTCAACAGTAACTCAAGCCAGTCTTCGTCACACCGGATCTTCAGGGTGAGCTAACGCTTCTAGCTTGGACTGGATCTTCTCCTTCATGTCTTGATGCCTTGAACTTCCGGCATGGACTAGCTTCTTATGTATTTTTAGCTTCTTAGAAACTCTTAGAATTAGTAATTTAAAGTAGATATTCTTGTGATGATGACTTCCAGGTTTTGGGAATAATAGATGTCGAATAATAATAGTTATTGATTTTATTAATGAGTTTAAGTCTTCCGCATTACTTTCTGTTTATATTATATTGAAATGTTAAGGTTTAGATTGGTTGGTTTGCTCACATAGGAGGGTAAGTGTGGGTGCCAGTCGCAACCCGGTTTGGGTCGTGACAAACTTGGTATCAGAGCATTAGGTTCGTTGGTCTCATCACACAAGAACAGGTCTAGTAGAGTCTTAAGGAACGGTAGGGGGACGCCTTTACTTTTCTTTGAGAGGCTATAAGACTTTAGGAAAAATTTCACTCTTTCATTCTTCCTTTTGTGCTACTACTTGAGTCCAATTGGTATCTAGGCGATACGAATTGGTATCTGACCATCTTTACTCTCTTTTGCAGATGGTTAGAACTAGAGCAACGACTACGTCAACACCAACACTGGCCAGACAAGAAACAACTGAGCTAGCCACTGGGGCTGTGGCTCGAGGAAGAACAGCGGCAAGGGGCCGTGGTAGAGGTCGTGGGAGGACGTCCTCTAGGGGAAGAGGACGAGCACCTAGCCCATCTGATACTAGGGCAGTGACTCCTCCACCGACTGA
The DNA here is from genome assembly GCF_036512215.1 of Solanum lycopersicum. NCBI lineage: Eukaryota > Viridiplantae > Streptophyta > Magnoliopsida > Solanales > Solanaceae > Solanum > Solanum lycopersicum. Next base: position 18,930,039 of record NC_090803.1, on the reverse strand, counting down.
GGAAGTAATAAGAGAAGGGGAGGATGGGGAAACTGAACAAGTGCAGAATTGGGGATTGCCACCCCAACCTACCCCAGAGATGATCAATAAGGTTGTGGCTTATCTTAGTGGGTTATCTGATAATGGCCAGACACCCCCAGTGTTTTTTGCACCAGCACCTCAGGCTCCAGAGGTACAATATACGGCTACTATGGCTCCCCGCATGGATGTTCAATTGGAAATAGGCACATTTCCTCGTCTGACTACAGGGCCTGTAATGACAAGTGACCAGCATGAACTTTTCAGTAAGTTCTTGAAATTGAAACCTCCGGTCTTCAAGGGTGCTGAATCGGAGGATGCTTATGATTTTCTGGTTGACTGTCACGAGCTACTACACAAGATGGGTATAGTAGAACGGTTTGGTGTGGAGTTTGTGACTTATCAGTTTCAAGGGAACGCCAAAATGTGGTGGCGGTCACATATTGAGTGTCAACCAATAGAGGCACCACCTATGACTTGGGCCTCGTTCTCTAGCTTGTTTATGGAAAAGTATATCCTCCGGACTTTGAGGGATAGGAAAAGGGATGAGTTCCTGAGCCTAGAGCAAGGTAGGATGTCGGTTAATGCTTATGAGGCTAAGTTCCGTGCACTATCCAGATATTCCACTCAACTCTGTTTTAGTCCTCAAGAGCGGATTCGCCAGTTTGTGAAGGGGTTGAGGTCAGAATTGCGGATTTCGGCCTTACAGGTAGCGGCAACGGCAAAATCCTTCCAAGAAGTGGTAGACTTTGTGATAGAAGTGGAAGGAGTGAAGCCAGACGACTTCACCACAACATCGACATCAAAAAGGCTTTTAAAGGGAGGTGAGTTTAATGGTTCTTACACTAGAGGACAGGGTTCGGGAAGTTACTCAGTCCGACCAATTAAGTCTTCACTACAGACTGTAGTTGGGGGACCACCTCAGACCGGTCAACACATCTCCGAGGGGCCTATGATTGACTCTAGAGAATGTTATGGATGTGGGGAGATTGGACATATTAGGAAAAATTGTCCCAGATAAAGTTATAGACCCCCAATATCTAGAGGTAGAGGTGGTCATGGTAGAGGCCGTTATTCTGGAGGACGTGGTGGTCAAGGTAATGGTGGTCACCAAAATGGCAGAGGTAATAGGCAAACTGGGGCCACTACATCATAACATGGTAGGGGCAACGAACAGACGAACGATAGGGCCCATTGTTACGCTTTCCCTGGGCGGTCTGAAGCGGAGGCATTTGATGCTGTCATCACAGGTAATCTTCTGGTTTGTGATTGCATGGCTTCTGTATTGTTTGATCCTGGATCCACGTTTTCTTATGTATCTTCCTCATTTTCTAATGGTCTAAATTTACATTGTCAATTACTTGATATGCCTATTCGTGTTTCTACTCCGGTGGGTGAGTCTGTGGTAGTTGAAAAGGTATATAGGTCTTGTTTGGTGAACTTTGTGGGGAGCAACACTTATGTAGATTTGGTTATCTTAGAAATGGATGATTTTGATGTAATTCTGGGTATGACTTGGCTTTCTCCACAATTTGCGATCTTGGATTGTAATGCTAAAACGGTGACGTTAGCCAAGCCTAGGACAGATCCGTTAGTTTGGGAGGGTGAGTACACTTCTAATCCGGTGCGTATCATATTCTTTCTTCGTGCTAAGAAAATGGTTAGTAAAGGGTGTTTAGCTTTCTTGGCACATCTCAAGGATGACACTACCCAAGTACCTTCGATTGAGTCGGTTTCAGTAGTTCTTGAGTTTCTGGATGTGTTCCCTGCAGATCTTCCTGGTATGCCACCGGATAGGGATATTGACTTCTGTATTGATCTTGAACCCGGTACTCGCCCCATTTCTATACCCCCTTATAGAATGGCTCCCGCAGAGTTAAGAGAGTTAAAGGCACAACTTCAAGAGTTATTGAACAAAGGCTTCATTAGACAAAGTGCATCCCCTTGGGGTGCTCCGGTTTTGTTTGTAAAGAAGAAGGATGGGAGTTTTCGAATGTGTATAGACTACAGACAACTAAACAAGGTAACCATAAAGAACAAGTATCCTCTTCCCCGCATTGATGACTTGTTCGATCAGTTACAAGGTGGTTGTGTCTTCTCTAAGATTGTCTTGAGATCTGGTTATCATCAATTGAAAATACGGGCAACGGATGTGCCAAAGATTGCTTTTCGAACGAGGTATGGGCATTACAAATTTGTAGTGATGTCCTTTGGTATTACGAATGCCCCTGCTGCGTTCATGAGCTTGATGAACGGGATTTTTAAGCCATATTTGGACCTCTTCGTGATCGTATTTATTGATGATATATTGGTATACTCAAAGAGCAAGAAGGAACATGAAGAGCATTTGAGAATGGTATTGGAAATGTTGAGGGAGAAAAAGCTTTATGCCAAGTTCTCTAAGTGTGAGTTTTGGCTAGATGCAGTGTCCTTCTTGGGACACGTGGTTTCTAAGGATGGAGTGATTGTGGATCCTTCTAAGATTGAGACAGTGCAGAATTTGGTAAGACCTACTAATGTGTCAGAAATAAGGAACTTTGTTGGGTTAGCTAGCTACTACCGCCGATTCGTCAAGGGATTCTCTTCTATTGCTTCCCAATTGACGAACTTGACCAAGCAGAATGTTCCATTTGTATGGTCGGACGAATGTGAGGAAAGCTTTCAGAAGCTCAAGACTTTGTTGACTACCGCACCTATCCTTACCTTGCCAGTAGAGGGTAAGAACTTCATTGTTTATTGTGATGCATCCTATTCTGGTTTGGGTGCAGTACTAATGCAAGAGAAGAGTGTGATTGCTTATGCTTCAAGGAAACTAAAGGTGCATGAACGTAACTATCCGACCCATGATTTTGAATTGGCTGCGGTGGTGTTTGCATTAAAGCAATGGAGACACTATTTATATGGGGTTAAGTGTGAGATCTATACGGATCATCGTAGCCTACAGTATGTCTTTACTCAGAAAGATTTGAACTTAAGACAGAAGAGATGGATGGAGTTACTAAAGGACTACGATATCACTATCTTGTATCATCCGGGAAAGGCGAATGTTGTAGCGGATGCTTTAAGTAGAAAGGCGGGAAGCATGGGAAGTCTAGCTCACTTGCAAGCTTCTAGACGCCCATTGGCTAGAGAGGTTCAGACTCTAGCTAATGACATGATGAGATTAGAAGTAAATGAGAAGGGAGGATTGTTGGCTTCTGTGGAGGCAACATCTTCCTTTCTTGACAGTATTAAGGGAAGACAGTTCGATGATGAGAAACTGCGCAGAATCCAAGATAAGGTATTGCGAGGAGAGGCTAAGGAAGAACAAATTGATGAGGAAGGTGTTTTGAGGATCAAGGGAAGGGTATGTGTACCCCACGTCGATGGTTTGATCAACACTATTTTGACAGAGGCTCATAGTTCAAGGTATTCTATACATCCGGGCGCAACCAAGATGTATCGTGACCTAAAGAAACACTTTTGGTAGAGTAGAATGAAGCGTGATATTGTTGACTTTATTGCCATGTGTTCCAACTGTCAACAAGTAAAGTACGAACACCAAAGGCCCGGAGGAACACTTCAGAGAATGCCCATTCCTGAATGGAAATGGGAGAGAATTGCAATGGACTTTGTGGTTGGTCTTCCAAGGACAATAGATAAGTATGCCTCAATTTGGGTGATTGTTGATAGGTTAACTAAATCTGCTCATTTTATTCCGGTTAAGGTGACTTACAATGCCGAGAAATTAGCCAAGATCTATATCTCAGAAATCATTCGATTGCATGGGGTTCCACTATCCATCGTATCAGATAGAGGTACGCAGTTTACTTCTTAGTTTTGGAAAACATTGCATGCGGAATTGGGTACTAGGTTGGACCTTAGTACTGCGTTCCATCCTCAGATCGATGGTCAGTCTGAGAGAACGATTCAAGTGTTGGAAGATATGCTTCGTGCATGTGTGATAGAGTTTGGTGGTCATTGGCATAGCTTCCTACCCTTAGCGGAGTTTTCATACAATAATAGCTATCACTCAAGCATTGATATGGCTCCATTTGAAGCATTGTATGGTAGGAGATGTAGGTCTCCCATTGGTTGGTTTGATGCGTTTGTGGTTAGATCTTGGGGTACTGATCTCTTGAGGGATTCGATGGAAAAAGTGAAGTCTATTCAAGAAAAGCTTCTAGCGGCGCAAAGTAGACAAAAAGAATATGCAGATTGAAAGGTTAGAGACTTAAAGTTCATGGAGGGTGAACAAGTCATGTTGAAAGTTTCACCAATAAAAGGGGTGATGCGGTTTGGTAAAAGGGGTAAACTAAGTCCAAGGTACATTGGACCATTTGAAGTACTTAAGCGAGTAGGAGAGGTGGCTTATGAGTTAGCCTTGCCTCCAGAGCTGTCCAGAGTGCATCCGGTATTCCATGTGTCGATGTTGAAAAGATACCATGGGGATGGAAACTACATCATCCGTTGGGATTCAATTTTGCTTGATGAGAACTTGTCTTATGAGGAGGAGCCTGTTGCTATTTTAGATAGAGAAGTTCGCAAGTTGAGGTCAAGAGAGATTGCATCCATCAAGGTGCAATGGAAGAATCGACCCGTTGAAGAATCCACTTGGGAGAAAGAGGCGGATATGCGAGAAAAATACCCACATCTGTTTACAGATTCAGGTACTCCTTTTCGCCCTTGTTTTCCTTCTTTTGATCGTTCGGGAACGAACGATGGGTAAATTGGTATCTATTGTAACGACCTGTTTAGTCGTTTTGAGCAACAAACTTCAATAGTGGAAAAAAAAACTGGCAGAAGCGACGGACCCCACGACGGACCATCAAGGGCACGACAGACCGTCGCAGGGTCTCGTTTCAAAACACTTAGAAAATCTGAAATTAGGTACTGAAAATCGACTCTCTGAACTTCGTGACGGAATGGCAGGACGGACCGTCACAGGCATGACGGACCGTCACGGAGACTTCAGTGAAAATCCATTCTCTGAACTTTGCGACGACCTGCAGGACGGACCATCGCAGGCACGACGACCCGTCACAGGTTGCGCAAATCCCAGGCAGAGTCGGATTTTTGGTGAAGTTTTAAGGGACGTTTTTGGACTATTCTTTCCTTAATTATAGATTTCGTGGGGTCATATTAATAACTCAAATTCTTGGGGTTAAAAAAGGTAACCCTAAGTTAATTAGTTGGGTATTATTGCCATCTTTTATTCTTAATTATATACAAATTAGGGTAAAAGAAAGAGGGTTTGAATAAGAAATAGAAAGAACAAGAAGGGAGAGAGAGAAACGATCGAGAAGAAGAGGAAAACACCAAGCTTTGGGAAAATTCTTGCTTGATTCAATTCTTCGGTGGAGGTAGGTTATGGTTTTCATGCTTCATAAGTAAACTCTTAATAGTGAATGATATGTATTGGTAGTATTGTAAACCCTACTATATGCTTAATGGTATGTTTGCATGAATATGATTATGTGATTGTGATAAGATAAGCATGATGAAAATATTGAATCCCAAATCTTGAAAAGAAACTTTAATATACATTATTAATGATGATGCCTTGTTATAGAAGAAGGCTTGATGAATTAAAGTGATGGGATTGATGATGCCTTGGAATAGAGAAGGCTTGATGATTTACAGAATGATATTAGTGGATCGGAGTGTCACGTTCCGACACATAGTATTAGTGGATCGAAGTGTCACGTTTCGACACATAGTATTAGTGGATCGGAGTGTCACGTTCCGACACATAGTATTAGTGGATCGGAGTGTCACGTTCTGACACATAGAATTAGGGGATCGGAGTGTCACGTACCGACACATGTAGGGGATCGGAGTGTCACATTCCGACACCGGAGTGTCACGTTTCGACACCGGAGTGTCACGTTCCGACACATAGAATTAGGGGATCGGAGTGTCATGTACCGACACATAGTAGTAGGGGATTGGAGTGTCACGTACCGACACAAGAGGAGGAAAGATAATGAATCTTGAAAGATGATAATATACTCAACTTAATATACTTCATTCCCAAATGAGTATGGTGTTGAGGCTTGAGCCCTCATGGATGAACTTGATTGTACTTATTGATGATTATAATACTTGTTGTTGCTACATGTTGAGTTTTATAGTTGATTTACGATAATATTGATATATACTGTTCCCTATTTTTAGTTGGCCGATGATATCTACTCAGTACCCGTGTTTTGTACTAACCCCTAATTTTATGTTTTTCTTCTTGTTATTTGTGGAGTGCAGCAAACGTGCCGTCATCTTCGACTCAGCAGTAACTCAAGCCAGTCTTCGTCACACCGGATCTTCAGGGTGAGCTAACGCTTCTAGCTTGGACTGGATCTTCTCCTTCATGTCTTGATGCCTTTAACTTCCGGCATGGACTACCTTCTTATGTATTTTTAGACTAAGTATTTCAATATTCATATGGTATAGGCCATGTCCCAAGTATTCTTGAGTCTAAGATTGGCATATGCTTAGACTTACAGCTTTCTATGAGTTTTAATATGACAGATGTTTTAAGATATTTCGTGTGAAATTTTTTAATTCCGCACTACTTTTCATATATGTATGATGAGTGATGTCAAACGGCTTGTACAAGAGCTGCGAGAGGTCAAGTACGCCAAGTTGCGCTGAGAGTGCCGTATCTTCTAGGGTGATATCTCAGGGTGTGACAAGCTTGTTTTCAAAGAATAGGTTATGAAAGTTGTCTTAGGAATCAAAGAGTCTCATAAATACACATCATGTAGAGTCTTGATCATCGTTGTGACTCGCGACACATCTATGAGCGAGAGGCTATAGGACGTTAGAGTCTCACTTTTTTCATCAATCTTGTGTCATGCCTATAGAGATGAAGTTGTATTTATATTCCTTATCTCTTCTCTTTTGTTTATAGGAAATAAATACTAGAAGGATGAGTTCTAGAAGGTTGGAAGAATGAAGGGTGAATGAGGAAATTGCTCCATAAGTTGAGCATCTTCTTCAAGGTTCTCAATGGGCTCAAGGTTCTCAAGGTGTTCAAGTCCGTATTGGAGGTCAAGGTAATGACGTTCTGGTTATTCCCCTGGAAACGACTAATAGGGAGATAGAGAGTCTCTACTTTTTTAAGCCCGAATCATGACTACCCATGTGAATAGAGGGGTGGAACCTAGAGTGAATGTTGTGGAGAGAACTATGAAATCTAGAATTAGAAGCTTTATGAGGACGGACCTGCTGTATTTCTTCTCTATAAGGTGGGAATGAATCAACAAGAGTTTCTAGACTGTGTGTATAAGGTGTTGAGTACTATGGGATGACTTCTAGAGGGAGGGCGGGGTTAGTTTCGTACAATTGAGGGAGGGAGCTTAAGTTTAGTACAGTCAGTGGAAAGATAATAGGTAGGTTGAGTCAGGTCCTATAGAGTAGGAAGAGTTTAAGGAGGCTTTCTTAAGAAAGTACTTCCCCCGTGAGAGGAGGTAGGTGAAGGTTGAAGAGTTCATTAATCTTAAAAAAGGTAATATGAATGTTGAGTATTATTTGGAGTTCACTATGCTTTCTTGGTATGCTACATCCTTTGTGTCTATCCATCGGGATGAGATGAGTAGGTTTGTGATCGGTGTCTCCAACCTTATGACCGAAAAGTGGCGTATGACCATGCTCCATGGTGACATGAATTTGTCTAGACTCATGATGTATGCTCAATCCTCAAAGGAGTCTAAACTTGATAGGATTTCTAGAAACTTTAAGAGGAGTGGACCAAGTGACCAAAACGAACCTAGGTTCAAGAAGAAGTCTAAAACTAAAGGTGAACTTATAGATCCTAAGGTCAAACTTTAGAAGGGTAACAATTCTAAATGTGGAAAGCCTACTTGTGCTACTTGTGGGAAGAAGCACTATGGGAAATGTCTAATTCGTACCGGAAATTGCTTTGTTTTGCTAAGGATGGACATAAGGTGAGGGATTTTCCTAATATTGTTGCTAGAGGAAAGAAGGTAAATAAGTTCCTCCAAGTGTTCCGGGTGAAGATGGTGTTCCAAGGAAGAATATTTCTATGCACTTCATGCCATAGAATCAAAGCCGGATGAGGATGATGATGTTGGTAAGTAATAGCATTTATTTTTAGTTGTTATGAGTTCCTTCTAAGTGGGGGAGTATGCAAGATAGTGGAGTTTTTGATTGATTTTCTCATATCTTCTTTCCAACTCAAGCTTGAGAGTAGAAAGCCATAGTAGCATGTTGCATTGTTGTGTTGTGTTTAGGAGTCTTGTTGGAATTGAATTTCATTGATTCCTAGCATTATGCATTTCATGAAGTTATGATTATGTTGTAAATAGAGTTTTATATGCTTATATCTCTTATATTATCATTCTTTCATCATTAATTGCTTAAGAGTTGCAGTTTCGAAATTTTGAAGCATGTTTACTGTGCTTCCTAACAGTTTACTTAATGTTTTTTAAAATTTGATTAAATTGATCTTTTGTTGAAAATTGTTTACTTTGTGTATAATTGATGTATATGAGCATGGTAATGAATGAATAATGAGCTCTTGCTATTTCAAATGAAGTATGAGAGTCATATGACATGATGAGTCGTAGATTAGTTTCTATCTTCTTGTTCTTTTTTGAGTCCCCAAAAGTATGTGAAATTAGATTACTTCCTAATTTTTTATGGTGTATGTTTTGGAATGTTTATGTGCAGATATTTTGAGTTTCTAAAAGTGTATAAAAAGAAGCAAGTGTCGTTCGAGGACGAATGTTATCTAAGCGGAGGAGATTGTAAATCCTCTAAAATAACTTAGGTGAAACTAGAGAGTAACACTTGTTTCTTGATGTTTTGAAGGACTGAAATTTGTTATAATGAATTTAGGCGGAAGTGTCTAAAGTTTTGAGAATTTTGGAGGTCAAACGTCCAGGAATGTCGATGACTTTCAAATGGTTTGCCTTTGAACGACCTTGTGTGCCTTAGTGTGTTTCATTGAGTTTTATGTGTTGGTTTTGGATGAAATTGATGTGAGAGTTACTAAACTCGTATGAGAACATATTTAGGTTGGAAACATCCCGACAAATGTCCCCAAGGACCAACCAAGGGTCCTTGACGAAGGACCCCAACATGTAGCCAAAGGTTGTCAAACAAGCCCAACCTACGGAAAATGGTTGACGCCCTGTAAGTGATGGGAGTAGGTTAACACTTAGGCGTGAGAGACTGAGCTTTCAAAATCGACCTTCTGACCCAACCCACGAACCAACAGGATGGTCCATTGATTCGGTAAGGGGGCATAGGTTATGCAACTGTCGATAGTCTTGTAATTCACTGTAATGTTTCGGGCAATGATAGGGGTATTTAGGTAATTCCCCTCGCATTCTATAAATGAAGTGGGAGGTTGGGTCTTTTAGGTATTTCAAGTGGGTTTATATGTCTTAAACACCTAGATTAGTTTATTATTCAAGATCAAAACACAAATTCTCTAAGAAATTATCTAGAACTCCATTGGAGCCTAAACTCAAGATAGAGCTTGGATTGAAGATTTATTTGGTGATCATTCATCAATCCTTCAAAAATTTTGTTGACTAGCATCTATTAAGGTATATCATTCATCCTTGAAACTCTTTTCTTCAAGGAGCCAATCAACAAAGTGATTTCTAAAGTTTTTCAAAGAAGAACTTATCCAATTTAGTTATCTATCCATGGGTTCTCGCATTAAATGTGTTGAATCATGATATATTGATTGAATTGATGTTAATTAGAGGATTTTAATCTAAAAACTTTATCAACACATGTAATTAATGTAACCCTAGATTTGACTACTTTGTGGCTGAATTAATTATGTCTTAATGCTATTAAATTTTTTTGTAGTTTGATTAGGGTTGTTTAACTATGAATGAATCATGCTAGGGTTGTTAGTTGGATGCCCTAATTTCATAAATTCATGTTGTATTATCCTTTATTCATTATACATTTTTTGATTATAGGGTTGAATTTATGATCATGACCATATGTAAGGGACTTGGTATATTGTGTTGGATGAATTGGCTATGGATTAAAGTTGTGAGATTGGATTCATGGTATGCTGATCTAGCTATCTCTAAATTGTTAAGTATAAGCCTTAGATAGTAATTATGTTATATGGTCCCCTTATAGTGGTGGTGCTTATATTCTATACTTGTAACTAATATGTCCTTGTCGGCATTACTTTATGAATTGTCAATGATGTGGCATAGTCGGCATTACTTTATGAATTATGGCTTTATCATGTTATAACTTGAATATGTGGATAGTATGAATTTCAAGATGAAATATATGTTTATGTGGAGTTAAATCATGAGTTCATCTAGTTGATGATGTGTGTCTCTAGTAGACGATAATGTAGTCATTACGTGGATTACTTAATGTTGAAGCATAATGTTTCTTGATAGATTATATGATACTGGTGAAACTCATACTTATAATACCATAGGAGGGAGTAGGATGACCTATAAATTACATTGGGTTACTCATGTATTGTCACAACCGGGTCCTAGACCCTTGCTGAGACCGTCGTCGTTAACCTCTAAGAGGTCGCAGCCAAACCTCTTGTTAGCTTTCATCAAAACATACAGTTAAATTTAGCGGAAGAATTAGAACTTTTTAACTTTATTGAAGTGTACTTAGACTTCATATAATTTCTGTATATGAGTGATATACTAACAGCTCAAACTAAACAACCATATATTAAAAGATTGATCAATTGAAATGGAGAAGTCATAATATCATAAGTAGTTTCCAAACGGTCCTTAATACGAAAGCTTGAACAAATGTTTGAAAGGAAATTCTAGGGAATACATTTACTAGCTATGTCTAGTCTACTAAAGCTAAAATCAAAGTGTAGGCACCCTCGAGCTCAAGAGTACCTACCAAAGTCTGAAGGTACTTGTCCAAACCACTTCAACTGATCTTCAATCTTCTTCAAGGACTTACACCTATAAAAATAGAAATTGTATATGGGTTAGATCAAAATTGTACTAAGTATGGGTGTATTCACATAAACACATGAGGACTATGCATGATCAAGGAAACCTTTTCCTATAACAACATGTCATTTTATGAAAGTTAAGTCACTTTACTTTTTTAAATTCGTTATTTATGAATTATGCTATGAATATGACATATTTTCATATATTTATACCACACAACTCATTTTCTATATGAACATAAGACTTTGGAATCATGAACATAATTTTAAAACAACTCGAACAAAAATTAATATTTTTGCTCCTTCTTAGGCCAAGAGCTCCTTAACGCACTCTTAATTTATTTTTCAGTCTTTTCTTCTTTTTTTTGTGTAGTTCAATGATCTCCTTTGATCCTATGTTTTACTTATTAGTGAAATGGTTCATTGTAGTCCCATTTCTACAATGAATCAAGTTAGTACTCCAAAGACTAAGGAAATTATTTGTCTACCCTAATTACAAATTATTCTTTCCATTCTTGTTGAATTGGGCATAAAATATATTCTGGGGCATATATTCATACTCCAACATTTGAGCCATTATGTTTTTCTCCCTTTATTGGCATGAGTCAATAATTGTAAAAACTTCATTCTTATCAAACACTGATGATTTGAAGTAGTCATGATTTTGCTTGCTAAGTTCAATTTGAACTTACATATCTTCTTTCTTCTTTGATCTCATATTCACTTTGAACATACTTATGTTCTTTCTTTCGTACATTCATGAACAAATCATTATAATTAACCGACATAGTGTGAGATAACATGAAATCCAGTGTCTTCCCCACACTTAAAAAAGGTGGTTCACCGGCCAAAGTGAAACCGAATACTTCCTAGATTTCATAGTAAGATCCAATAGCTAGTAACCTATGCTGGCAACATAGTTCAAAGGCTAGGATAATTTGGAGACCCTTATCCACCTTGGAGGTAGTCACATATCATGAGGATTACATGTTCTTGCAAAAGCTCATTGCTTGTCTATCGGTGCTTTGCTCAATTTATCATACTTTACAAATTTTAGAACTGACTCATACATTATGGAAACTTGATTCTAGTATAAGTTATGCTTAGCTCAATGGATGACTTGTAATTTTTTTTATCCCTTTGTATACTTGATGAATGTGAAATTAAATCTTAAATTATAATTATGGTGTTAACGAGACTTGTATCACGATTTCTAACACCCTCTTATGTGAGTATCTTTAACTTATTTGATTAGGTGCAAGTGAGACTTGTCTAACCTCCTTTAAAACCTCGTTCTAGGTAAATTTCACAACTCATAAGCCTTTTGTTATGTTACTACTTACCTTATCTTGTTCAATGTTATTCGGTAGTCTTGTAACATTCTTTGTGAAAGTTATAAGGACTTATTCAATGAACTACTATGTTCATAACTTAATTTAGATAGGGTATGTTGGAACTTTTCCCAATCATTGACAAACCCTAGGTTATGAGTTCATTAAGTTACATCTTGTCAAGTCAATTTTTAACATCTATTTGGCCTTACAAGAACATCACAATTTATGTTGGCCATATAAGATTAGTATGACTTAAGTCATTGGCAAATTCTAAATGATATATTTGAAATAATACTGCTAGCCAATTTATTAGCATACCGAAACTTTTACTAAACACTAGTCATTAGAATATCATTACGCAACTCAATTAACTTCATGTATATACTATTGTAATCTCATTATATTAAGCAAAACAACTTTTAACATTTGATTAGCATACAAGAACAATTTCATCTTCTCAAACACAATTTCCATTACAACTTTTCCTATCTCATGTAAACGAAACTCTAATCATACGGATCTAACCTATAGGTCTCATTCGACATTATCAAATCATAGAAACCTACATATAATGATCAGTTAGAACCTCATACCAACAACATGCTCGAGATTTGCATTTTCCATACTACTAGAATAAAAATAGGGAGAACGAGGGAGATGAAAATTCGAAAATCTAATTGGGAACAACCCTAGTTTCGGTTTCTTGAATTCAAAATTTTTGGAAAGCCTCCTGGGGAAAGGAATCCAAGAGACAAAACCCATATCTTATTGTAGAATTGAATCTAGGAATATCACCCAATACTTCACATAAAAATCTTGAAGAATTGCCTAGAAATCTTCTAAGGAGAACCGATATGTTTTTCTTAGTTTGTTCACTGTTTTCTTTTTTTGTCTAGGGTTTCTATGGATAACGTGAGTCTAAGTCTTAGTAACTGATTATTGACTAATTAAACTTAGGCTAATTAACTTAATTAATTAATTAGCTAATTACCAAAACACCCCTCCTAGATATACTAAAATAGGAGAGAATTTGACTTAGCGTAATCTCACAATTTGCTAAGGGTTTGGGTTTAACCATAATTTTTAATTAATTAATTTATTTTTTAATTTATTGAATCATGTTAGCTAGGGTAATTACAAAATTACTCCTACGTCACTAGGACCATAACCAACTCCTTTGGACCTTCCTAGGTTAGGTACTAGGATGTTTCTTGAGTTAGTTACTAGACTAGTGTTACCCGGTTAGGTCTTAGGATTTTGGGAACACTAGTTATTTTTCCTAGGTTAGTTAGAAAGTGAGGTAAGTTAGTTGGAGCCTAGTATTGGTTAGGAAGCTAGGACCCACGTGGATTTACCCGTACACGACCCTGCCCCATAACCTCCTTGACTGAATTTTGTTGGGCTTGGCGCTTGGTCTCTTGGCGGTTAGCACATGTGTTACTACGCACTTATTGTCAAAGGACCGTTACTAAGTCCTTGGGCATTACTTAATCTACATTATCAATTTAAATGATCATGTGCCATGGTACCTAGGCTTTACACTTGGATGACTCGTACCTAATGCGTGTAATAGGAAGTCAAAAAATTTAGCTTTTGGTTTTCATTGCAGGTAAAATTCCTAAACAAGTTTGGGTTGGAGCATTTGAACATCAGAGTATGTATTAATACATAGAAATTTGCTAACACCCTTAAGCCAATATTCTCTAACATGCCTAATATTACTAAATATTGGGCATTGGAATGTCGGTGTACCCCAATACATATTCTTAACACCTAATAGAGCCTTCACTAGACTATTACATTTTTTCGAATGTTACATTATCCCCCCCCTTAGGAACATTCGTCCCCAAATGACACAAAACAACACTTTGAATCAAAGATGGCATTTTTGAAAAACACATAAACATACTTTAGTCTTTGTGAATATATAATTCACAACTTACTCTGGATGATGCACATCACTCAAAGCTTATCTGAAGCTTCATATCTGAGATTGAGGAGCGTCCTTCTCAATATCACTTCAACTAAATTCACATCATCAATCATGCGACACAAAAATCATGTCAACTATATACAAAACAAATCATCAACATGAATGCAATCATGAAACCATATTAACTCATATAGTACAAGTATAAAACACATAGGTATGGACTTAAAACACCACAACCGACTAAATGCAATCAAATTTAGAGTTTTATAAACAAAATCACACTTAGGAAGAGTATATTTATCTCAAGAACTAAACAACTGATGGTAGTAGGATCTCATGTCGGCCTCAGACTCCCATGTTGTTCCCTCAATAAGGTGGTTCCTCCATACAACCTTTACGGTGTAAACCATCTTGTTCACCAGCCGCGTCACTTGGCTATCGAAATTTCAACTGGAACCTCTTCATAAGAAAGGTTCTCATCGACTCTTAGCCCCTCAATAGGACAGATGGATTCTGGATCACCTATATACTTTTTAAGCATCGAAAGATGAAACACTTGATGAAAAGAATCTAAGTCATTTGGCAACTTCAGTTCAGAGGAAATATTCCCTACTCGCTATAAGACTTCATAAGGACCTTTGTACCGCAGACTCAACTTCTCTTTCTTACCAAACCTCATCTCCCTTTTCATGGGTGACATCTTCAGGTAGACTTGATAACCCACCTCAAATTTAAGAGCCCTCTTCCATTTATCAGCATAGGATTTTTGACGGCTGTGAGCAGTAGCCAATCTATTTCTGATCATTCTCACCTTTTCCATAGCCTCATATATGATCTCCTGGCATGGTACGAAAGATTCTCCTACCTCAAACCACCCAACTGGAGACCTACATCTCCTGCCATACAATGCTTCAAAAGGTGTCATCCCAATACTTGAATGGTAGCTATTATTATAAGAGAAATAAATCAGTGACAAGTGATCATCCCAACTCACCTTGAAGTTAATAATACATGCTCTCAGCATGTCTTCAAGGGTCTGAATGATATGCTCTTCTTGTCCATATATATGAGGATGAAAAGCAATACTGAGCTTCACTTGTGTACCCAAGCTCATTTAGAAAGATCTCCAAAAGTGAGAAGTTAATTGGGCTCCCCTATACGAAATGATTGAAAATGGGATCCCATGCCACCTCACTATATCATCAATATACAACATTGCATAATCTTCGACCCTGTAAATATACTTCATGGGAATGAAGTGATCAGACTTAGTCATCCTGTCAACAATGACCCAAATGGAATCATGTAGTTTCCTGGTGCTAGGCAAACCAACAACAAAGTCCATATAATAGCCTCCCACATCCATGTTGGGATCTCAATCGACTTGGTAAGACCTCCAGGATTAAGTTGTTCATCCTTAACCTATTGGAAATTGGGGCACTCCTCCACAAACTTTGAAATATCTCGCTTCACATCTTCCCACCAATAGATCTCCATGAGATCATGATACATCTTGGTGGAACGTGGATGAATGGAATACCTGGAGCCATGAGCCTCTGTAATAATATTAGTTCTCACATTATCAATATTGGACACACACAATCTGCTCTGGTATCTAAGCATACCATTACCCCTAGGGAGAATGATTCGTTAAGCTTACTCAACACTAAGTCTTTCAACTCCATGACTATTGGGTCGAGATGCTGCTCATCTTTAACATTTACAACAAATGAGGATTCAAAACTAGAATGAACTGAAGCACCCCCACTTGGTGTATGAACCAGCTATACACCTAACCTAGCTAATTGGTGTACCTCTTTAACAAGCTCCTTCTTCTCATCATGAATATGAGACAAACTACCAATGTTCAATCGTCCACTGCATTAGTTTTACCTGGGTGATAGTGGACACTCATGTCATAATCCTTGAGCAGTTCTAGCCATCTTCTCTGATGAAGATTCAATTCTCTCTACATAAAAACATACTGAAGACTTTTGTGGTCGGTAAATACATCAACATGTACACCATATAAGTAATGTCTCCAAAGTTTTAACCAAAATACCACAGTAGCGAACTCAAGATCATGGGTAGGGTAATTCTTCTCGTGCATTTTCAATTATCTTGATGCATATGCAATCACCTTTCCATCCTGCATAAGAATGTATCCCAAACCTACTCGCGAAGCATCATAGTACACCACATAACGTTAACTACTTCTCGGTAATGTGAGAACTGGGGATAAAGTGAGTCGGTCTTTGAGCTCTTGTAAGCTTTTTTCACAAGTTTCATACCACTCAAACAATGTCTTCTTCTTTGTTAAAGATTTCAATAGAGAAGCAATAATAAAAAAGCCATCAACAAACATGCGATAATAATTATCCAAACCCAAAAAAATGTAGATGTTTGTAGGAGTGAGGTGTCTCAGCTAGTTTTTTACTGACTCATTTTTTCTAAGATCAACCTCTAAACCATGGTCGGGCACAACATTACCAAGGAAGATCATTGTTCTCACCCAAAACTCCCATTTGCTGAATTTTTCATACAACTGATGTTCCTTGAGTACTTCTAATGTCATTCTCAAATGTTGTTCATTCTCTTCTCTGATCTTAGAGTAAATGAGGATGTCATCTATGAATACTATGATAAAAGAATCAAGGTATATATGGAAAACCCTATTCATAAGGTCCATAAACGCAACTGGTGCGTCAGTGAGACCAAATTACATGACAAGAAATGCGTAGTGATCATACCTAGTACGGAAGGAAGTCTTGGAAATTTCCTCTTTTCTCCCTCTAAGCTTGTGATAACGTGACCAGAGATATATTTTAGAAAAGAAACTGAACCTTTGAGCTGATCAAATAGATCATCAATCCTGGGAAGAGGGTATTTGTTCTTTATGGTGACTTTGTTGAGTTTCCAATAATCGATACACATTCTAAGGGTTCCATCCTTTTTCTTAAAGAACAACACTAGAGAACCCCATGGGGATATGCTTGGATGGATGAAGCCTTTACCAAGTTGATCTTTTAACTGCAACTTCAAATCTTTGAGTTCAGCTGGAGCAATTCTATAGGGAGGAATGGAAATTGGTTTGGTGTTGGGATATAAGTCAACAAGAAAGTCAATTTCGCGTTCACGAGGGATTCCTGGTAAATCCTCCGGAAAGACATTTTGAAACTCATTGAATATGGACACAGATTCTATAGAAGGAACATCATTTTCTAAGTTGTTGACATTGACTAAGTGATATAAATACCCCTTAGATAATATCTTATTGTCCTTAAGATGGGAAACTAATTGTCCTGTTGGATTTGAACTACGCCCTCCCTATTCCAGCTTCAACTCATTTGGAAACAGAAACCTTACTACCCTTCTTCGACAGTCTATAGTAGGATAGGAATTATGGAGCCAACCTATACTCAAAATTATATCAAAGTCAAGCATGGTTATTTCTTTTAGGTTAACATAGGTAATTCTATCAAGAATAGTTCTTGGACAATCTCTATTTACCCTTTCAGCTCTAATGATGTCACATATGAGTACTTACTAGAAAAGGTTCATTCAAGATCTTAGGAAGAATTCAAATTTACTAAATACTAAAGGAGTAACAAAAGACAAGGTGGATCGTGGATTTAACAATGTATACACATGAAAAGAAAAGACATGGAAGTTACCAGTGATGACATCAACTGACTTCTCCTGCTCCTCTCTACCCTTAAAAGCATAGAACCTGTTCCTCTTGGGAGGCTCGATTGCGGCAGTAGGACTAGGCCAAGGCTGAATTCTTTACATGTGGGAAGTCCCTGATCATATTCCCACTCTTGCCTCACCAATAGCAGGTATTAGAACACGCCATGCACTCACATCCATCCGAACGACCACACTTACCACACGACTTTGTCTCACGCTGGGCTTTTCTATAATTGCCCTTCTTGGGGCTAGACTTGTCCCCTTTGGCATTAGTGTTCCTAGAAGGAGTAGGATTACCTGAGTGTTGGTGCCCCTTTTTGAACTTGGAAATGTCCTGGAGTCCAAACAAACTCCTACTAGTGCTAAAACCAGCCTGATCTTAGGGCCTAGGCTTCTTGCCTTCTCGGTCTCTCTTTCTCCGACGGATCTCCTCCACCTGTTGTGTGTGTATCATCAACCTAGAAAGGTCCATGTTATCATGCACTATGGCTGCCCGACATTCCTCCTCCAAATCCTTCGATACACCATTCACAAACCTGCTCATCTCATCTCTGCTACTGGACAGCAGAGAAGAAGCATATTTGGAACGTTTGACAAACTTCAATGAGTATTCCTTGATTGCCAAGCCTACTTTACGTATGTTGATGAAATCCTCAACCTTAGCCTCTCTCTGCACTCCGGGAAAGAACCCCTGTAGGAATCAAGTCTTGAGAATGTCCCAAGTGATCGGGACTTCTGCTGGTGCTCGACTATTTTTCCACATGTTGTACCATACCTAGGCCACATCCTTGAGCAGGTATCTAGCAAACTTAGCCTTCTCCTCTTAATTAACAACCATAGCACATCGAATCTTGTGGACCTCGTCCATAAACTTCTGGGGATCCTCATTGGTTTCGGACTCAAAGTAGACTGGAGGATTAATCATGGTGAAATCTCTCAGTCTGCTAGCCATGGTGCTAGCATGTGGGTTCTCCCTTAGAGAACCATCTCTAGTGGCCTGGGCTGTGATAGCATGTTCTTAAGCAGTGATGACTTGGTCTATTTGAACCACTGTTGCTCTCACTTCTCCATCCGTCAACGCAACTGGGTTGACAGACACTTGCACTTTAGCAGCTGGTGCTTGAGGAGGAGCTTGGCTTCCCCCAGCAACTGCTTCTCCAATTCTCATGCCTGCGTTTCTTCTTGTGTTCATTCTTCTACAAACACGCACTAGAAGGAAGTTAGATGCTAGAATGACACAAAATGTCAAAGCATTACACAACACGATAAAGAATAGAAGAACGGAAGATTCTTAACATCGCTAAGTCTCTATGTCATGGTTCTGGTGCACTTCACTAACATAAGCTAGAAACTATGTAACGTGGTATTTTTAAGCCTTAGTTCCTATGTAATTTAACCTCATGTTCCACTATCAAGATTGTCACACCGGGTCCTAGACCCTAGATAAGATCGATGTTGTTAACCTCTCAGAGGTCGCAGACAAGCCTTTTCTTAGACTTCAACATAATCATACAGTTAAATTTAGAGGAAATATAATTTTTTTAACTTTACTGAAGTGTACTTAGACTTCATATAATTTCTGCATAAGAGTGATATACTAAAAGTTCAAACTAAACAACCATCTATTAACGGATTAAATAATCGAAATGGATAATTCATAATATCATTAATAGTTGCCAAATTAGCCTTAATATGTAAGCTTGAACAATTGTTCGTAAGGGAACTCTAGGGACAACATCAACTAGCTATGTCTAATCTACTAAAGATATAATAAAAGCGTAGGCATCCTCAAACTCAAGAGGACCTACGAAAGACTGGAGGTACTAGTCCAAACAACTTGAACTGATCTTCAATCTTCTACAAGGACCTTCACCTATAAAAATAGTAATTTTTAATGGGTTAGTACACACTTGTAATAAGTGTTGGTGTATTGACATAAACACATAAAGACTATGCATGATCAATAAAAGCTTTTCCTATAGCAACATGTCATTTTTGAAAGTAAAGTCGCTTTACTTTCCTAATTCGTTATTTATGAATAATTCTATTAATATGACATATTTTCATGAATTTGAAGAACACAAATCATTTTATATATGAACGTAAGACCTTGGAATCATAAACATAATTTTAAAACAACTCAAAGAAAAATTAATATATTTTTCTCCCTCTAAAGCTGAGAGCTCCTTAACCCATACTTAATTTATTTTTCAATCTTTTTTTTCTTTTTGTTCTGTAGTTTAATGATGTCCTTTGCTCTTATGTTTTACTTTCGATTGCAATGATTCGTTATAGTCCCATTCCTACAATGAATCAAGTAAGTAATTCAAAGATTATGGAAATGATTTGGCTACCCTACTTAGAAGTTATTTCTTTACACGCTTGTTAAATTCGACATGAAATCTTTGAAAGCCAATCTTTATTGGCTATGAACATTATTTGATCATTTGCATAGTATAAACATGTTAGGGAATAATATTAATACTCCAATATTTAAGCAATTATGTTTTGCTTATTGGCCTAAGCCAATAACTATTGAAACTCATACTTATCAACACTGATAATTTTTATATACTTATGCTTTGCTTACTGAGTTAACTTTGAACTTATATTTCTGCTTCTTTGATCTCATGTTCACTTTGAACAAACTTATTTTCTTTTTTTCTTACTCTCTTACTTTCTTAAATAAATCTTTAGCATTGACTGATATAGATCATGTGAGCTAACATGATATGCAGTGTCTTCCCCACACTTAAAAAAGGTGGTTCAACAGCTAAAGTGAAACTGAATACTTCCTAGTTTTTTAGGTGGATCCACTAGCTAGTAACATTTGTTGGCAACATAGTTCAAAGACTAGGAGAATTTGGACACCCTTATCCACCTGGTATTTCATCTCATGAGGATTACATATGCTTGTAGAAGATCATTAGTTGTCAATCGGTGCTTTTATCAATTTATCATATTTTACAACTTTTAGAGTTGACTCATACATTATGGAAGCTTTCTTCTAGTATGAGGTATGTTTAGCTCAATGATGACTTTTCATCCCTATCTATAATTGATGAATGTGAACTTAAATCTTACATTATAGTTATGGTGGGAATGAGACTTGTATCATGATTGCTAACACCCTCATATGTGAGTATCTTTAACATTATTGATTAGGTGCAAGTGAGACTTGTCTCACATTATTTAATACCCCATTCTAGGTAGATTTCATAACTCATAAGATTTAATTATGTCATTACTTACTTTATCTTGTTCAATGTTATTTGGTAGTCTTGTACCGTTCATTATGAAAGTCATACGAACCTATTCAATGTACTACTATGTTCTCAACCTCATTTAGATAGGGTATGTTGGGACTCGTCCAAATGATTGCCATACCCTAGGATATGAGTTAATTTACTTACATCTTGTAAAGTCAATCTTTAACGTGTATTTGTCCTTACAAGAATATCACAATTTACATTGTCCATATAAGATTAGTATGATTTAGTCATTGGCGAACTCTATATAATATTTTGGAAATAATATTGCTCGCCAATTTATTGGCATAACCCAAACTTTCACTAAACACTTTTCATGAGAATATCATTATCCAAGTCAATTAACTTCATGTATATATTAACCTGACCATTTTAAGCAAGCCAACTTTTAACATTTGATTAGATTATAATAACAATTTCATTTTCTCAAACACATTTGGCATTCAAACTTTTCTTATCTCATGTGAATGAAATTCTAATGATACGGATCTAACCTATTGGTTTCATACGACATTATCAAATCATGGAAACCTACATATAATGATCAGTTAACACCACATACAAACAACATGCTCGAGATTTTTATTTTACATACTACTGGAATCGAAATAGGGAGTACTAGGCATATAAACATTTGAAACATTAATTGGGAACAACCCTAGTTTCGCTGTTCTTGAATTCAAAACGTTTTGAAAGCCTCATGGGTCAAGGAATCTAACAGAGAAAATCCATACATTATTTTAGAATTGAATCTACAATGATCACCCTTTACATTGCACAAAAATGTTGAAGGATTTCCTTGAAATCATCTAAGGAGAACCGATTTGTTTTTCTTAGTCTGTTCATTGTTTTCTTTTTTCAGTCGAGGGTTTCTATGGATAGTGTGAGTGTAAGTCTTAGGAATTGATTATTTACTAATTCAACTTAGTCAAATTAACTTAATTAAATAATCAATTAGCTAATTACCAAAATGCCCCTCCTAAATTGACTAAAAATAGGAGAGCATTTGACTTAGCCAAATCTTAAAATTTGCTAAGCATTTGGGTTTAACCATGATTCTTCATTAATAAATTAAGTTGATAATTTAATAATCATGTGACCTAGGGTAATTACTAAAGTACCCCTAAGTCAGTAGGACCATAACCAACCCCTTTGGATAATCATAGGTTAGGTACTAGGATGTTTCTTGAGTTAGTTACTCGGCTAGTGTCACCCGGTTAGCTCTTAGGATTTCAGACTTACTAGTTAGTTTTTGAGTTAGTCCTACGTTAGATAAATTGTTAGGTAAGTTAGTTAGATCCTAGTATTTGTTAGGCCTTACGTGGCTTTACCCATACGCGGTCCTGCCCCCTAACCGCCCCGACCGAATTTGGTTGGGCTTGGCGCTTGGTCTCTTGGAGGTTAGCACATGTGGTTGCACATATGCTTCCACATGTGTTGCTGTGCACTTCTTTTTGATGCACCCTGACTATGTCCTTGGGATCTACTTAATATACATGATCATTATAAATGATTATGTGCCATGAAACCTATGCTTGACACTAGGATGCCTCGTAGCTAATGTGTGTAATATGAAGTAAAATTTTTTAGCTTACGGTCTTCATTGCATGTAAAATTCCTTAAAAAGCTTGGATTGAAGCATTTGAACATCAAAGTATATCTTAGTACATAGAAATTGACTAACACCCTTAATCCAATATTCTCTAACATGCCCAATATTACTCAATGTTGGGCATTGGGATGCCTATGTAACCCAATATATATTCTTAAAACCTAATAGACCCTTAAATAGACAAGTACTTTTTTCTTGAATGATACATATATGCTTCTTGAATGATATGCAATATGTGAAATATGTGTGTCTCTAATTTTGGTACACATGTATCCCTTACTTGATACATTTAGAAAGTTAATATTAGTTGTTGAATTAGTATTCTAAAGCTTCTTAGTTTTGTATGTATGATTTACATGTGATCTTGAACATTGTTAAGAAAGTCCTTTATGTGGAACCTTCAACTAGTTGGAAATTTATGATATCCTTAAAGTTGAAAGCCATAATGGTATCCTTCTTTTGTGAATGGTGGACTTAGGATTGAAGAATTTACATGCAATCATCCTTAGGAAAGTCATTGAGTTATCCTCTTGACCATTGTAGGTACCCTTAGTGGACCATCTTTGGTACGGTGTAGTGTAATTGGTTTTTGAAATAGATATAGAACCTCTTCATCTACTCCTCTATTGAAATACTATATCAGAACCAAGACTAGCACTGAGTGACTATAGTTAGGGAAGTAACTCTAGTTAAGGATGAGGCTAGAGTACAAATATACCCTCCATATTTCTTAATCATGTGCCTACATGGGATGCGTCCTAGTTCTACAATTTGTCTGTCGAACAAACCCCAAACGGAGTAGATTCATGATTATGGATTCCATGCATAGCTAGTATAGTCTATGTTGGTTATTTCCTATTCTGATCATATGGGATATATACTAGTATTGAAGAAGTTCTTTGAAGTTTAGTTGGTAGTATGAGACTCTAGACATTGCACGATTAGGCTTTGAAGATGTTTGTGAGTGAGACCCTAGGTCTTACCCAAGACCATTACCTGAATGTCCTTATGTGATAAATGTCTCTTAATGAACAAATAGAGATAATGAATTAAGTTGGAAAGTATGTTAATTACTATGTACATAATTAGAGTAGTTTAAGTGTTGCTTAGTTAAGCAGTGAAGGGGTCATAGAAATGGTCACTTCATGTCTTACAGAAGAAAGTCTTAATAATGACTCTAGTTAGGAAGAGTAAATTGAATAAGTAGAAATGATCCGAATTTAGGTAGTCTTAAGGTTTATTTAGGTATGCTTGGAAAGGGTGTACGAGCGTTCTCTTCTTGCATTACTTAAGTAAGTCTTTGTTAACCGTTCAGAAGAGAGTGTCATATCATATGTTTACTATTATGTGAAGTGATAATGATTTTATCTTAGGTAGTCTAAAGGATATCTTAGGTGTATGTTAAGGGATTGTATGGACGTTCACTTCATAACTCACTTAAGTAAGCCTTTGAATCACCTTTGATAGGAGGGTCACATGTTTGTATGTATTGTAGGTGGTATTGATGCTATACTGTAATGTGTGAATTGTATGGCATGCTACAGTGAAGGTATAGTGAAGTTCACTGTGAGATCACCGTAAGATTCATTAAATTGATATAAATTTACTTCGTCTTGATTGTGTTCTAAAAGTGATGTTTGGTGCTTATATATGATGCTTATACTTTCAAGATGATGGTTTATTCAAAAAGTGCATGTTTCTCATAAATGTTCGTTTCTCATGTTTTATGCATTAACATTTACTTAGTACATGTATCTATAATAATTCCATGCATTTTGTTATATCTAATGTTCTAAGTTTATGGTGAGAAGCATCTTGAAGCAAATCTTGGAAACTATGATTCTTTAAAGCAAGTTGAAGTTTGTCCTCACTTGGTTTGAGGGCATAACAATCTTTTGATAACTTTTATTTCAAAGTATTGTAATAGACTAAGTATTTCTAAATTAGTATGGTAGGGGAGGTGTCCCAAGTATTCTTGAGCCTAATATTGGTATATGTTGAGACTTGATGTTTCTATGATTTTTGATATGAAAGTTGTTTTAAGATATTTCGTGTGAATAGTTTTTATTCCGCACTGCTTTTCATACATGTATGAGATGAATGAAGTCATAGGGCTTGTACAAGACCTCCGAGAGGTCAAGTACGCCGAGTTTCCCTCAAAGAGTGCCATATTTTCTAGGGTGTGCTCTCTGGGTGTGAAATAAAGTCCCATTTTGAAATATATTTAAGTCATCTTTTAACAATCATAACTTAGGACACTAACCCCTTTTATATTAATAATCATTAGCTCATTAGGAATCGCAGGAGAATATCCTTTCAATACAACCCTCATATCTGAGATCATCACGTTATGATCATCATGTCATAATAAGACACATAGGAAATTTATAACAAAACTTATATAATTATATCTTAATTATAATCTCACACCATCACATAATCAATAAATTTACCAACACCTACTTAATACAATTAAAGATATGCTTCAATTGGACTTCATCACCAACTACAAACCATCACAGTTGAAGTAAAGGTCTAACACCACAAAGTCTTACCAATTATCCTTCAAAATCCATCATCATTGGTCTTATCCTCAACAAATCCATTTTCATACATAAATAGGTCTAATAACATCATTCAATAGTAATTATCACAAGAACTAAGCCAATTGCATCAATATTAATCAATTCAACATAAGTTCATAAAGTAGGGTTAGGGATTTGGGTTAATTCATGATATATTGCACATACTAGCTTAAATCATTAAAAACTAGAATAATTGAAAAATAATACATCATTATCTAATCATAATCATAAAAAGAAACCATAAACAGTACAATTTAGAAGATCAAATTCGGATTAGAAAGAATCCCATATGAAATCATCTTTTGAAACCAATTTTTGAAGAGCCCTTTAGGGAAAGGAATCCCAAAGGTTAAAGGTTCCCATACCTTTTTAATACTTTAATATTGATGGATAAAAGTGATATTCTTAGTTCCCTAAAACCCTTTGACCTTGGTCTTCTATGGAGTTTCTTTGGGAGTGAGAAAGTAGAGTAATTTGGGTTTGGGATAATTAACTAATTAAGTTTACAACACTTAAAAGTTTGAAGTACAAGCAGGTCTGACCTAAGATATCCCGACCTATGGTAAGTAGGTTAGTTGACGCCCATGCCCCAAAACGTCATGCTTGTCTATTGATAATTTCAGAGTGTTGTCAATTTTTCCATTTTGAAAAAATGGCTAAGTGTCCATCGACGGAGGCATCGACGACCTGTCGTCTAGCCTACGTCCCATTGATGGAAAGCGTAGGTAAGCTAAGGTACACTAAACAGACTTTAATACATGTTTAAAACCATTCTTCCAAATTTCATAAAATTCCAACTCCTAAAACCATGTTAAATAGGCTAAGGCACACTAGCATCTCTTTCTTTAATGTCCAAGCATCATGGACGTGTCTTGACGTCTCGACTATAAAACTTCCTACACGACTTATAAGCATTATTTTCTACTTTAAAGCAATGTTACAAACGTCATACAATCACGTGAGACTCTAGATTAGGTTTTGGACTTTCAGAGTGTTACAATTGTGTAATATATGTCTTGAATTGTGATGATCTGCATGCTCTTCTTATGGTGGCGGTGCTTATGTGATATAATTTTTTAGAGTGTGGCCTCATCGGCATTAATTTGTGCATTGTGAACAATATGTCCTTGTCGGAATTACTTTATGAATTATGATGTTATATTGTTAGAACTTGTAAATGTTATCATTGTGAAGGTTTATATGACTTATGTGTGTATGTGAAGTGAAAGTATGAGTTTTTCTAATTGATGATGTGTCTATAGTAGACTATGGTGATGTCTTCTTATGTGTATACTTATTGTGAAGTATGAGTTCTTCACATACACACATACACATAAGTATGGTTTCACAGTATTATTAACACTTTTTCCTTAAGTTTTGTGTGTCCAAAAGCCTTTTTTATGATAATTTTTATATAAGTTTCTCTTTATGCGGAGATTTTGAGTGAAGAAATGCAGAAGAGACCACCTACGGAGCTTATGACGGTTCGTCGTGCTTGTGACGGTCCGTAGGTGGCAGCGTAGTAAAGCTGCTGAAGGAAGATGGGGAAGTGTGACCAAGTGTGGGGTTACGAAGCTTGTGAAGGTCCGTCGTGGCTATGATGGTCCGTCCTGCAGGTTCGTTGTGAAGTTCAGAGAAGTGATCCCAATACCCAGATTCCAATAGTTGAAGTGTTTTGGAACGAAGATCCTCGACGGACCGTTCTGCCTATGACGGTCCGTCATACTTGCAGTCGAGGGGAATGAAGAGAACAACAGAAGAAATTGCACAAGTATGGGACGACGGAGTCCAAGACTGTCCGTCGTGACCATGACGATCCGTTGCGAGGTCAGTCGACCCAGCCACATTTTGGCAGATTTCCAGCAATTAGAATCCTTGTTTAATTAGTTTGTTGGTTTTTTATAAATAGTTCGAAAAACCTCATTTTTGAGGTTAGACTCCCTATTGTTAGACACCAGATAGTTAGACATCATATTCTTAGACATTGTGTATTAGTGTTGGATTTTGAGATTCTTGCAAGTGATTTTTGGAGATTAATCAAGCAAACTTTTGGATTTTACTCTTTCTCATTGAAGTAAGTACGTTAATTCATATCTACTATATTTGAATATTGTGTTTATGGCTATAACTAACTAAACTCCATAACTAGGATTGTGGGAACCATAGGCAAATAATGAGATAAACCCTAACTAAAATAAAAATTCTAGAATAGTGTCTTGCATATATTAATAATTCTTTCGCTGAGAAGTCTTTTTAACGGAAGGCCAATGTTAGAACTCGCGTTAATGCTACTTGCTGGACCAAGAAAGTAGATAATAGGAAAAGAATTATTAACATAGATTTAGTGTATGCTATGTAATAGGCTAGTATTGATTGGTACGAGGTAATAACTTATTCAAATATTGAAATACATAACTTATCACTTTGCATGCAAGATACTAGGAAAGAATTGTTATAGTTAGAGTTATCAAGTTATCAACCTGTGTGGAACACGTAAACCCTAGTTTTTTTGATTAATTGATTAAAATCCAACATTCAAAGTTGTTTAGTGTCTTTGTGAAGTTTGTTAATTAATTTTACTCATTTAGAAATAGAAACCCCCCTTTATTGTTTTTACTTTCCAAGGAAGTCATTGACCAAATAATAGTAATAACAAGTTGAAGTTAAGTCTAGACTAGTTTCCTCGTGGGAACGATTCCAACCTCACTAGTTGGGTTATTTACTTGACACGACCATTTTACTTCTTAGTTGAGAAGTATGTTTGAGCGTATCAAATTTTGGCGCCGCTGCCGGGGAATATAGCTTTTATATTAATTTGAACCTATGACTATAGTTTAGTTGATATTTTCTTGATTTTACTTTATTTTATTGTTTTTGATTTCTTTTTAGAACTATCCTCCTTGTATGCCAAATACACGGAGAGGAAGAGAACCCTAGTTTCCCTACGATCACGAGTTAGAGCGTACACTATGCAATATGAATCAAAACTTGGGAATAAATGATAAGGATCCGAACCAGAACATCCCAGCTCCGGTTGATGTTCATGGTTAGATGTTACCCGATGCTCTGTGTGAACATCAACAGAGGAGACAAAATCTCGTTCCACGGCACCAAGCATACTACAGAGCGTATGATAACATAGCAAACTCGGATGGGCCACTTGTCTTGCCCTCTCTACCCACATGTAACACTTTTATGGTAACTAGTAGCTTGATGCAAATGCTCACTACCAGAGGTTTTTTTTCAGGGCTACCTTTTGAGGATCCACATGCCCATATAGCTAAGGTAAGGGCAGTGTGTAAAACTTTTGTAGGGAGGTCTGATTTGGATTTAGATGTAATAGGTCTCAAAGTGTTTCCTCTCTCACTAACGGGATAGGCTGCTATGTGGTTCACTGAGCACTCATACAATTTAATCTTCACTTGGAACCAACTAAGGGATGTCTTCTTAGCACGCTACTCTCCGGTCTCCAAGAAATTAAACCACATAGACAGAGTGAACAACTTTGTGGCACTACCAGGAGAGTCAATTAGTAGTTCTTGGGATAGATTCACCTCATTCTTGAGAAGCGTTCCAAATCACAGTATTGATGATGAGTCAATGAAGGAATACTTCTATCGGGGACAGGATGATAACAATAAAGAGGCGTTGGACACTATAGCAGGTGGATCATATGGGGAGTGTCCTTATGCCGAGATCGCTGAAAAATTAGAGAAAATCTCCCAAAATAACAATTCTTGGAGTACTAGGAAGTCTGATACAGGGAGAAACACCTTCGCAGTACAGTCCACTCACAACCCAGCCACAGATGAGATTCGTGAAGAAATGGCTCAGATGAGAACTGAGCTTGTGTTTGTACTAAAACATGTCACAGGGGTGCAAAAAAGATAAATGCAGTCAACTACTTGGCTAAACCACCACCTCTTAATGATGAGTGCTATTACGTGGAGGACCCTTATGCAGTAAATGAGCAGACAGAAGGTTTCCGACCAAGCACCCAAGGCTCAAGTCAGGATAACTTGCGCCAAGGTCAAGGGAACCAAGGTCGAAACTATGGTCACTACAACCGTGATGGTCATTATGTCCGAGATGGAAACTACAACTGCGACAACAACTTTAACAGGGGGTAACTTGCTAATAGAAATGATAGGAATGGTCCTATGTCCCCCCTCAAAATCTTGAAGATACTCCTAGGAATGGTGGAGATAGTATGGCGTGAGTTGAGGATGTGTTGCACAAAATGATGAGGAGGTTTGATGCTAGTGATGAGCAAATTAAAGAATTGAGGTGTGATTCATCTAGTATTAGGCAAAAAGTTGATACAAATGCAATTTCGATTAAGCAGATCGAGTTGCAAATGGCCCAATTATCTGCGACAATGAATACACGACAATCGGGCACTCTTCCTAGCAACACTGTCCCAAATCCAAAGAATGGTGCGCACTGTATGGCAATCACTAATCGGGTGGTAAGCAAACCATTGACCCACCTATACCATCTACTGAGGAAAATGTGATAAAGGATAATGATAATGTGGTAAAGGGTAGTGGTGAAGAAGAGGAAAGTAATGGAAAAGATGCAGAAGTACCTATCAAGGTAATTCCCATGCCTAGGCTACAACCAACTTTTCCTCAGAGATAAGTGAAAAGGACCGAGGATGGTAAATACCGGCGTTTCATAACAATGTTGAAGCAGCTTTCTATCAATGTCCCTTTGGTAGAAGCTCTAGAACAAATGCCCGGTTATGCCAAATTTATGAAAGATCTGGTCACCAAGAAAACATCAGTCACTTTTGAGGATGATGATAGACTGCAGCATTGTAGTGCTATTGCTACAAGATCCCTCGTACAAAAGAAAGAAGATCCGGGTGCCTTCACTATCCCTTGTATAGTTGGGTCATTACATTTTGCGAAAGCATTATGTTATCTGGGGGCAAGCATAAATCTCATGCCCCTCTCAATTTACAAGAAGTTGGGTTTGGGGGATCCAAAATCCACTACGATGCGGCTACTGATGGCTGATCGGACAGTGAAACGGCCTATAGGGATACTCCATAATGTGCTAGTAAAACTTGAGTCATTCATCTTTCTTGATGATTCTGTTACTCTTGATTGTGTGGTCGATTTTGAAGTGACTATTATTCATTGGAGGCCATTCCTTGCTACAGGTAGAGCCTTGGTTGATATGGAGAAGGGACAGATGACATTTTGGTTGAATAATGAAAAAGCGACCTTCAACATTATTAGGACCATGAGGCAGAGTGGTGAGCTCCAATCGGTATCTGCCATATACCACAAAGAAAAGATGAAGAAGGAGACTTACCAGAAAATGCAAAACAAGATTTTATGGTTTGGGATTTGGTGCTTGTAGACAGTTCTGAGGTGCCTTGTCTTCCGGGCAAGTTCAAGTCCAAATGGACTGGCCCTTACTTGATTACCCAAGTATTCCCTCATGGAGAATTTGAGTAAAAATCCAAGGAGGGAGTGCGGTTTAAGAGGAATAGAGATTGAATAAAACTCTATTTTGGGCATAAAGCATCGGGGAATGAACTGATAGAGGCATACAATCTTTGTAAAGTCTGAGTAATCAAGGGTCCCCAGTCGTGCCGCAACATTAAATCAGGCGCTTGATGGGAGGCAACCCAATACTTAAAGTCTTTTTAGTAATGGTAGCATTCTCCACTAATGGGTCTTAAATTTGCAGGCACATCAACAGGAAATTCTGCAGAAGATCACTCTGAAACAGTCACAAACGGATATATGCGACAGACCGTCGTGCTCTAGACGGTCCATCCTGCACAACTGTTCTGGTTGTAAGAGACCTATTCCTAAAGGTCTCTCACATTTTCTAAGGGTCCTCCAATGGACATCTACGACAGACCATCATACTCTCGACGATTCGTCCTGCATAACCGTCATGGCTGTCAAAGACCCCTCTCTTAAGGGTCTCCAGGTTTGCTTCACCTACCACTCTTGTATTTCAATTTTTTTATGCATTGGGGACAATTACATGTCATTTTGTTGTGGGTGGGGTAAATGGAAAGTGAGTGTTGGAGTGAAGTCTGAGTAGCCCAATTCAGTATCCTCGTTTGGGGTTTTCTTGCCTGTGTTCTTTTTCCCCAAAAGACTGATTACTTTTTCTGTTGAACCGGCATGTTTATATCTTTTGTACATAGTTTAATTCTGGAGCATGATGGATAAAATGATATCCTGATAAACTAGAAAATGATGCATGACTAGGCATAGTAACTGATAATTGTGTGTCTCTAAGCATGAAATAGAGTTACACCATTTCATTACCCTAAGTCTTAAATTCAAACTAGGTGTCCGATAATCTGGTATAGTGATGAGATATCAAGTGAGTGTGAGGAAAATTTTAATAGTCCACTACTGGTACTGAGCTAGAACTTGCCTGGTTAGTCCTGCTAAAAGTAAGCTGTAATACACAATTAAGAAAGGATCATAGGCCCTTATTCAATATAGCCCATTTCTAGACTAAATAGAAGTAACCAAATGAAATTTATCCTTTTTTGATTCAAATAATCGGAGCTTAAAATTATACCTTTCTCTTTTTACCCCAACTGATCTTTTCTGGGAACAATGTGTTGGCCCTGGTCCCTCCTTGGACATGTGCACCTCAGCTTATGCCAAAAGCATAAATTGAGGGTGGCTAATGCATAAAAAACTTTCGTTATGACCCTGACCCAACTTTGGGTATTGTATACCTTGACTCATGGCAAAGCCATGAGTTGAGGGTGGCTACTATGAGGAATGCTCTGGAAAGTGGGTTTGAAAGAACAAAGAGAGAGAAAGAACAAAAGTAAAGTGACTCAAGAATTAGTTGAAAGAAAAGTGAAGAAAAAGAAAAATATACAAGAAATAAAAGAAAGAAAAGAAGAGAGTCACTTACACAAATGAAGATAGAAGATAAAATAGCAAGGTGAAATAATATGAGAAACTGGGAGACAAAATGATAGAAAATGGAAGGTTTAGCCGATATGTCAAGGAGGTAAAAAAGTCATTAAAGTATACCTAAATATACCTTCCCTGACCTTGAGCCTATGTTACTAGCTAAAAAAGTCCTATCGTGATCCTAAGGGTTGCAGAGCGAACTTAAGGCAGTTAAAATAAGGGCAAGCTTATGGCAATAGGTATGAATAAGTGTGACTTTGTTCTGAGAGCAATTGTTGAAAAGTAATCCTTATACTCAATATGAAATCATTGTGCGAAAAAGGAGGATTTTGTTTTAATGTGCGGACACTAGTTGCAATACCGGAATTGTTAGCACCTCGGAGAGAAATTGAAGAGGATAGATGTTAGTGCATGGTGAGTCTGTGTCATGTTCTGATCCCACAAAATTCAAGCCTAATAGTGATAGAATGCATAGATTTGATGATATTAATCGAGAATGATAGCCAAATGATTGCAAAGAATAAAACATGGATACTATTGCACATAGATTTTGTATTGAGTCGTAGTGCTTAGCTTGAGGACGAACAACGAATTTAAGTTGAGGGTGTTGATATACCGTGGTTTCACGGTATTATTAATACTTTTTCCTTAACTTTAGTGTGTCCAAAAGCCTTTTTTGTGCTAATTTTTATATAAGTTTCTCTTTGTTTTGCATGGAATCTGTCCAAAGCTGAATGCGGAGATTTTGAGTGAAGAAATGAAGAAGAGACCACCTACAGAGCTTATGACGGTCCTTTGTGCTTTTGACGGCCATAGGTGGCAGCGTAGTAAAGCTACTGAAGGAAGTTGGGGAAGTCCGACCAAGTGTGGGGTTACGAAGCTTGTGACGGTCCGTCGTGGCTATGACAGTCCGTCCTGCAGGTTCGTCGTGAAGTTCAGAGAAGTGATCCTAGTATCAAGATTCCAAGAGTTGAAGTGTTTTGCAACAAATACCTTCGACGGACCTTTGCGCCTATGACGGTCCGTCATACTTGCCGTCGAGGGGAATGAAGAGAGAAACAGAAAAAATTGCACAAGTATGGGATGACGGAGTGCATGACGATCCGTCGTGACCACGACGGTCCGTCGCGAGGTCCATCGACCCAGCCGTGATTTGGTAGATTTCCAGCAATAAGAATCCTTTTTTAATTAGGCTTTTGTTTTTTTCTATAAATAGTTCAAAAAACCTCATTTTTGAGGTTAGACTCCATATTGTTAGACACCAGATAGTTAGACATCATATTCTTAGACTTTGGGTATTAGTGTTGGATTTTGAGATTCTTGCAAGTGATTTTTCGTGATTAATCAAGCAAACTTTTGGATTTTACTCTTTCTCATGGAAGTAAGTACATGAATTCTTATCTACTATACTTGAATATTGTGTTTATGGCTATGAGTAACTAAACTCCATAACTAGGGTTGTGGGAACCATAGGCAAATACTGAGATAAACCCTAACTAAAATAAAAATTCTAGAATAGTGTCTTGCATGTATTAATAATTCTTTTGCTTAGAAGTCTTTTTTAACGGATGGTCAACGTTAGAACTCGCCTTAATGCTACTTGACGGACCAAGGAGGTAGATAATAGGAAAAGAATTATTAACATAGATTTAGTGTATACTTTCTAATAGGCTAGTATTGAATTGTACGAGGTAATAACTTAGTCAAATATCGAATATGATGCTTAATATGAGGTAAGAATAAGGGTTAGGATAGCAACACACGTAGCCGGACCAAGGTGCGGAGTAAGATTTTCTAGAAGCCGGACCAAGGATTTAGAAATACATAACTTTTCACTTTGCATGCAAGATACTAGGAAAGAATTGTTATAGTTAGAGCTATCAAGTTATGAACCTGTAGGGAACACGTAAACCCTAGTTACTTTGATTAATTGATTAAAATCCAACATTCAAAGTTGTTTAGTGTCTCTGTGAAGTTTGTTAATTAATTTTACTCATTTAGAAATAGAAACCCCCCTTTATTGTTTTTACTTTCCACGGAAGTCATTGACCAAACAATAATAATAACAGGTTGAAGTTAAGTTTAGACTATTTCCCTCGTGGGAATGATCCCAACCTCACTAGTTGGGTTATTTACTTGACACTACCACTTTATTTCCTATTTGAGAAGTAAGTTTGAGCGTATCACTAACTGTGATGCTCTCATCTGGTGCGCCTCCTCCTCAACAAGTGAGATTCTCTTCGCAGCCTCCATATTTCGGCGCTCCTTCATCCGTGCTTGCGCCTCGTCCTCTGCTCGACCCCTACGCCTCTTGGCATTCTCTTGAGGGGGAGGTGGTGGAATCTGTGAGGTGGAGAATAGGGCCGCTAGCACTGTGTCCTCAGCAGGCTCAACAAAAGGGGCCTCAGACTCAGGCACCCTAGCCTCTAAGATCGTGTCGATATCTACACGAAGACTGTCAACTGCAGCCTGAAGAGTCGACACATCTACCGGAGAAGCTGGTCATGCTAGCACCCTCAACTCAAAGGCTTCCAA
The DNA here is from genome assembly GCF_036512215.1 of Solanum lycopersicum. Classification (NCBI taxonomy): domain Eukaryota; kingdom Viridiplantae; phylum Streptophyta; class Magnoliopsida; order Solanales; family Solanaceae; genus Solanum; species Solanum lycopersicum. The sequence continues at coordinate 18,895,231 of NC_090803.1, read as the reverse complement.
GCGCTGGTTAACCTCACCGATCTTCCGCTCTGTATACTGTACCATTTTTCGCTCTAGGCGCTCTTCTGACTAAGTAATAGACTTCTGCATCCACCGACGGATACGTTGCAGAAGTGTAGCCATTTGCGCCTCTAATTTTTGGACTCTAGAAAGCAGGACAAGAGCCGATAGAGGGGCTGTGCGAGAGGAGCTCGGGGCAATGCTACTACCCGGGATAGACTCGACCGGGGTAGTGTCAGTGGACGCCGCCTGTTTAGCCGTGCGGGCCTGGGCTACCGTATCAGCAAGATCATCAGCAAGTGGGGGCAGCTCTGGACGGGGCCCTCTGTGTGGAGCCAATTCATTAGCCTTGTCTCTGATGAGGCCAACGTCAACAGTGCCCTACGGGGTCTTGAGCTGATCTACGTGCCATATACGCACACCTGCAGACTTGCAGAGAGCAAAGAACATGCACGGGAAAGGGTAAGTAGTAGTGACCTTGAAAGCCCTCTCGTGCATGAATGCCTGTAGAAGCCACGCGAAGTCCACCTCAAACCCGGCTATGATCACCGCCATCAACAGTGCTCGATCCCATGTAACGATATTATCAGCAGCTGTGGGGGAAAGGCAGTGACAGACAAGAACTTCGTCGTAAAAGTGAGGTTGGCCTTCTTTATGGCCCCCTTTGGCTTAGTTGCCCAGTCGGTACCCTCTCCATCAACTGACAGGTGCAGGGACATCCACCTCTTGGTGGTCTCTCTTAGTGATGGCTCGCGTAGGAGCTGGCCATCTTTAACTATCTGCCAGCGGTAGTCGAACTCGGCAGTGAGAGGGGTCCGAGTAGCATCAACACCCTCGCCGTATAGAAACCAGCCTATGTAAACTTGTACGCCCCGTACTCGGACGTGCTCCAGTTGGTCCTATTTAATGGGGGTAGCCCCTATCTATCTGTGATCTGAGAGTCGCTACGTAGGATGCGTAGAACTCTAAGACCATTTCTTCATTGTAACATTCAAACGAACATGCTGTCCACTCCAAGCGATGTCTGGTGAAGAGATTGTGGATCTCAGGCATTGTCAGGAGACTACCTGTAAGGGACCGCCTCTCCAAGGTGAGTGTTCAAGTCATCACTCCTTTATTAGTCAGGAACTTGGCATCGGAGTAGACTTGAAATTGCCCGTTGACGCACCACCGGTTGTGCTGGTAAGTGGCTGGGGTGGAGGCCTGAGCTGGTGAACTTGATGTGTAATCCGAATTATCAGCCACATTAGACGAGGCCAACGTTGCTGCGGTGGTGGGTACGGGAACCTCAGCAGAGACGGAGGCTTCCTCTGACCACGATACTCCTAAGGAGCCAGACGCTCCTTCTTCATTTGTGGCTGACCCAGAGGGTGTGCCGGTCAGTGTGCGCTCCTCCTTAGACTGGGAGGCAGTGTCTAAGCCAGACGCCACATTTTTGGGTGTGGCTCTGGGAGCGCGTGCAACATGGGAAGGGGTGGAAGTTCCTGGGGCACATACTCGGGGTCACGCTCATCATCAGAGCCGATGAGGCGACAGACTTTAATCGCCCGCGTGCGTAGATTCAGTCTTGCTTGGGTGCCATCGTAGATAGTACCTATAAAGGATCAATATTAGTACGAGACGTGGAAAACAAAACAAGCAAAACCACAAAAACAATTAAAATAGTATGTCAGTACTATGGTAACAGTGACACATGACGGGCCTAGTGACGGCTCGTCGTGACTATGATGGACCATCATGGGGTCCATCGTGTTTTAATTAAACTACATATATATGAAGAACCCTGAAGGAGAGTTTCTAACTAGGACACTTCAAAAAATATGGAGACCCTTAGGAGAGGGGTCTCTGACCGTCATGACGGTCATGCAGGACAGACCGTCGTGGGTATGACGGACCATAACATGTGTCTGTTGAAGGACACTTAGAAAAAGAATGAGAGACCCTTAGGATAGGGGTCTCTGACCATCATGACGGACCATCATGGGTATGACGGTCCGTCACATGTGTCCGTTGGAGGACACTTGGAAAATAGGAGAGAGACCATGAGAAACGGGGTCTCTAACAACCAGGATGGTGTCACATGTGTCCGTCGGAATAGGGTGCTAGGGATTTGGGAACGGACCCTACGACGGTCCATTGTGGGTACGATGATCCATCATCGGGGTCTTGTTCCATATATCAGTGACAGAACTAGGGGTTCCCATGCATCCCCGATGAACCAAAATCAAACTTGTAGTGTTTTGGACCTACATTTGTCTAACCCAACTACCTAGTAAACTAGCAATGCAAAAACACCTATGTATAGGGTTTTAAACACAACAATTTCGAACATTTTTAACCTAGGTTAGACAGAATCTTATAAAAAAACGAACATATGACGAACAACTAAGCTAATACTAATTAATAAACAAAAATGCAAGATAAATAAGTAGAAATTAGAGACACATACCTTAGAATTGGAGAAAAACAAGATGGGTAAGTACTCGGTGACCAAGAAGACACCCACAACAGCAACTCCGACTAGTAGATGAACACTTCTAGGGATTTGGAGAATTGTGGGGGGGGGGGACAATATTCGGTTGATAGAGGGAGAGATTGTGGAAGTTGAAAAGGGAGGGTAATGGGGGGAATAATGAAGGAATGGGGGTGAAATGAGGGGTTGGGGAGTTTAAATGGTGAAAGTTTATAATAAACTCCAACCTGGTCGGGTCGGGAATGCCTCATTGATCACACGAATATTCCCAGACGACGGTCTGTCGTGTGTGCCATATATTGAAAATAACAGAAAGACATACCTGGTACAATGGCTGCATAATACGGTCCGTCGTAGGCGCAACCGTCCTTCGATGTGTCCGTCAGTGACTGCTACAAAGTAATTTTCTGCATAATTTCTTCGTGATGTGCCTGCAAATTTAAAAACCCATTAGTAGAAAAATGCTACCATTACTGAAAAGACTATAAGTATTGGGTTGCCTCATAACAAGCGCCTGATTTAATGTCGCGGAATGACTGGGGACACTTAATTACTAAGACTTCATCAAGATGGTATGCCTGAATCACTTCATTTGCCGATTAAGCATGCCCGAAATAGATTTTTATACGTTGTCCATTAACCTTGAACCACACACAGTGCTTAGTTTCCAACTCAACTACTCCATGAGGGAATAGTTGGGTAACCAAGTAAGGACGAGCCCATATAGACTTGAGCTTGCCCGGAAACAAGCGCAACCTGGAATTGAATAAAAGCACCAAATCCCCGACCATAAACTCTCGTTTTTCAATTTTGTTGTCCTGGTACTTCTTCATCTTTTCTTTGTATAGGGCTGAGATTTCATAGGCTTTCAGGCAAAATTCATTGAGTTTATTCAACCCATTTAACCGTTGTTCTGCAGCTTCGCTCCAATCCATTTTAAACTTCTTCATAGCCCACATGGCTTTATGCTCTAACTCAACCAGAAGATGACAAGTTTTCCCATATACAAGTTTGTATGGAGACAAACCTATGGGAGTCTTATATGCTGTCCGGTAGGCCTAAAGAGAATCATCAAGCCCCCCTGACCAATCCATTCTACTACCGTTCACTATTTTTGAAAATGTCTGTTTGATCTCCCGATTCGACACTTCAACTTGCCCACTAGTTTGAGGGTGGTAAGGAGTGGCCACATTATTGTGAACCCCATATTTCTTCAATAACCCCTTGAACAATCTGTTGTAGAAGTGGGAGCCCCCATCACTAATAACTGCCCTTGAGATGCCAAAACGAGAGAATATATATTCTTTTTCAAGAATGTAGTGACACTCTTCCCTTTATTGTTTGCGAGGGCGATGGCTTCGACCCATTTAGATACATAATCAACTTCTACTAGAATGTACTTCATTCCATGAGAACTCACAAAAGGGCCCATAAAGTCAATACCCCAAACATCAAATAACTCAATCACAAGAATGAGTTTTAGAGGGAGCTCTTGCTTTCTTGAAATGCCGCCATCTCGTTGGCATCTGTCACATGCTTTAGCAAACTCATGAGCATCTTGATGAAGAGTTGGCCAATAGTAACCAGAGCTGGGATGTTCACCCGGAGCATCGGATAATATCTGAACATGAACACCAACCAGAGCTGGGATGTTCGGGTTTGGATCATCATCATTTATTCCTAAGTTTCGATTCATATTGCGCAGTGTACTTTCTAATTCATGATCATAGGGAAACAAGAGTTCTCTTCCTCTCCGTGTATTTGGCATACAAGGAGGATAGTTCTTAAAAAAATCAAAAACAATAAAACAAAGTAGAATCAAGAAAATATCAACTAACCTATAGTAGTAAGTTCAAGTTAATGTAAAAGCTACAATCCCCGGCAACGACGCCAAAATTTGATACGCTCAAACTTTCTTCTCAAATAAGAAGTAAGTGGTCGTGTCAAGTAAATAACCCAACTAGTGAGGTTGGGATCTTTCCCACGAGGAAAATAGTCTAGACTTCACTTTAACTTGTTACTACTATTGTTTGGTCAATGACTTCCTAGAAAAGTAAAAACAATAAAAAGGTGGTTTCTAATTCTAAATGAATGAAAATAACTAACACAATTGAAAGAGAAACTGAATAGCTTTGAATGTTGGATTTTAATCAATTAATCAAAGTAACTAGGGTTTACGTGTTCCCCACAGGTTCAAAACTTGATAATTCTAATTATAACAATTCTTTCCTAGTATCTTGCATGCAAAGTGATAAGTTATGTAGTTATGGAGTTTAGTTACCCATAGTAATAATCACAATATTCAAATATATTAAATAAGAATTCATGTACTTACTTCAATGAGGTGACTAAGTTATCACCTCGTACCAATCAATACTAGCCTATTAGATAGTATATACTAAATGTATTTTGATAAATTATTTTCCTATTATCTACCTCCTTGGTCTGGCAAGTCGCATTAATGCGAGTTCTAATGTTGACCATCCGTTAAAAAGACTTCTAAGGGAAAGAATTATTAATACATGCAAGACACCATTCTAGAATTGTTATTTTAGTAAGGTTTAATCTCAGTATTTGCCTATGGTTCCCACAACCCTAGTTATGGAGTTTAGTTACCCATAGTCATAATCACAATATTGAAATATATTAAATAAGAATTCATGTACTTACTTCAATGAGAAAGAGTAAAATCCAAAAGTTTGCTTGATTAATCACTAAAAATCACCAACAATCAATAATAATTAAAAGTCTAACAATACAATGTCTTCTAATACGGTGTCTAACAATAAGGAGTCTAACAATGATCCAGAGTCTAACCTCATAAATGAGGTTTTTTGAACTATTTATAAAAAAATATAAACCTAATTAAACAAGGACTCTATTTGCTGGAAATCTGCAAAAATGTTGTTGGGTCGACGGACCTCGCGATGGATCATCATGGTCACGGCGGACATTCATGGACTCCATCGTCCTATACTTATGCAATTTCTTTTGCTTCTCTTCTTCGTTACCCTCGACGGCAAGTATCACGACCGTCGAAGGCACAACGGTCCATTGAGGGTCTTCGTTCCAAAAAACATCAACTCTTGGAATATGGGTATTGGGATCACATCTCTGAACTTCATGACGAACCTGCAGGACGGACCGTCATAGACACGACGGACCGTCACAAGCTTCGTAGCCCCACACTTGGTAAGACTTCCCCATTTTCCTTCAACAGCTGCATTACGCTGCCACCTACGGACCGTCACAAGCATGACAGACCGTCATAAGCTCCGTAGGTGGTCTCTTCTGCATTTCTTCGCTCAAAATCTCCGCATTCAGCTTTGGACAGATTTCCTGCAAAATAAAAAGAAACTTATATAAAAATTAGCAAAAAAAGGCTTTTGGACACACTAAACTTAAGGAAAAAGTATTAATAATACCGTGAAACCATGGTATATTAGTAAGGTTATTCAATTTCCTATTACTTTTGCATGAATCCAACACTTGTATTACGAAGTTTGTCTTTTATGTGCCTTAGGTAGTGACTGATCCATAATCGAAGTATTAGATCACTAGTGTAGATAATTATCTCATTCCTCATCCCTAGTGCATTTAAGTGAGTATCTAATATGAGTTTAATACTAGATGTATGGGCTTGCTCCATCAAGTATTAACATGCAAGGTTTAAACGTGTCGCATCGTCAATGCTCTAACCCTTTGAACATATTCCTCTTAAAGAAATCAAAATGATCCTAGATTGCACATGGTACAAATGTTTGTATGTTGTATAAACAATCTTCCCATATCTGTCCAACTTAATTCAATTGTCTATTACATCATCTTTTCACATGCTCATATGTTCCCTTTATTAATTATTACTCCCTTTTTGTTAGACTATAATATACCTCAAAAGAGCCCTACTTGCTCTATATACATTTCATATGTACTTATTTGGAATAAGTTTCCGTCCATAAGTTGAATCTTCCCCCGTTCTCCCTTTTTTCCACGTTCATGTACTTCTTTTATTTGATATTAGTTAAGCAGAATGTTAAATGTCTTCATCTGATGATGTGCTTCACTCTGAGATTTTAAATTCTTACTAAGTCATATAATCTCCTAACAATTACGTTGGTATCATCACATTTGCTTCCCATTTGATTATTATTATAGTAAGTCCATATTCATATGTCTTCTAGTACTGCTCGGTAGTTCCGAATTTCGACAAAGATTATGACCAAAATCTTAAAAGAGTTATGATCATCAAAGAACAATCTCAAAAGAGTTCTGATAAACAAAAGAACAATATCTTATGAATATAACAACAACAATATCAAATATAATGAAATTAAATGAAGCAATCTGTATAATTATAAGTGGATGCCAAAGGGCAAATGCATAGCATGGGTCAATCCCAATTGGTATAGAAGGGTGGAAGCTTAAGGGTGAAAACCTATCATGGGATGATCCTAATTTGTGGAATTATAAGGACATCATTTAAGGGGTTAAAGTTACTTGCATGGTTTATCCTATTCTACCACTGATAAGATGGTCATTTGTGTCATATGCATTACAAAGATTATAATGCACAAAAAAGGGATGAAAAGAAAGTAGCATATTGTAACAACACTAAAAATTAAATAGGCAAAACTAGAGCCTATCATGTGTGTTACGAATTAATAAGGTGTTAAAATGATGAATTATAGCTTTAGGGGTCCGTTTGTAGAGTTTGGAAATCAAACACCAAAGAATGACCAAGATGTGTGTGCTAGTGTGTCTTTGCATATTTTTTGCGGTGTTTGGTAACTAAAATTATAGGAAGGGGATCTAATACCTAGATAAAAATGTTTAGGATTGAAACATCCGGGTAAAATTCTGCAAGGACAACCCTAAAGGTCCTTGAGGAGGACCCAAAATATGGTACGAAGCTGCTAAAAGAAGTCCAAACAACAACCCTAAACCATGCTCAGTGGATCGAAAAATGCCCCGTCGTTGGGGGCGTGGATCAACACATAGTTATGTTTCGGGAGTCTATGACTAAAATCAAGGACTAACAGGACGGTCTTTCATGACCCGAGGGTATACCTAAGAAAAAATTGCATCCTTAAGTCAACGCATGACGTATTTAACCTCTCGTAGGTCTAATACATGATCTTTGACATCATTCATCACATATATATATGAAAATTAGTGCGGAATTAAAACTTTTCACACAATAGACCATACATCAAAATCTCTTTTATAGAAAGCATAGGAAATGCTAAATCCCCTTGTCTCCATCTTAGGCATACGAATATGTTGGGTCACGACCCATACATCAGCAAAATAGAAATATCAAAAACTAATACAATGTGTTTTGAAAAGAAAATCTAAACATAGCTATGTCCTCTAATCATGTGACAACATAGAAAGACTTGCTTTAAAGGATGCTAATTCCAAGATTCACTTCAATAAACTCCTCACTTGCCACCTACACCTTTATATATAAGTCAATATAATGAATTAGTACATTTAATACGGCACGTATCATAGGAATCCTCAAAAACAAGTGTTAGAATCCCCTTTCAAATCAGCATAGACATATAAGTCATATTTCAAGTAATTAACAATATATAATTAACATCACATCAAACCATACAAACATATAATCCTTCTAAAAAAGGTTATCCTAAGACTTATTTAAGTAAGACTAGAAGAAACCACCCATACACCCTCTTCAAGCACACTCAAATAATCCTTAAGACTACGTAAGATAAGATTATTCCTTTTCATCACTTATTCTATCAACCCAAGGTTACTATAAGACTCACTTGAGTAAGAGATAAAGAGTGTCACGATTGGAAAAAAACCTCCTAGACGTAACGGGCGTCTTCATCCTCAATAAGGACTTAAATTATCGGTTAGCATACATTATGGCACAATATAGGTAGAAAAATTTGGAAAATCTAAAACTTTTACAAATGAAGTATACGTAGACTTCTCGCTTATGTATATGGAGTTTACATAGACTCCTTGTTTTGCATAGTCTATTCATTTAAGTAGTCTAATATTGTCCAACATTTAACCATCTATCGCAGAAGCATAAGAATTCTTGCATATCCTTTGCACTACTAAATATGACACATATAGCTTACAACAAAATCCCCAAAATATAAGGAAAGAAACAATTATCTTAGGCATATCCAATATAAATCAAACTAGAAACAAGGCACCAACTCGGAATCGAGGACTCACCAATAACTTGGGAAAAGGTGTATGTCTTCCTTTCGAATGTCCTAAAATCTCTTCAATGGTTGAATCCTACAATGTTGGGAAAAGGGAAGAAATATGGGTTAGTACAAATCACATGTACTAAGTGTTTCTCGTATGCATAAAATCAACAATGCATGAGAAAATGGACGATTCAGTGAAAATCATGCTTAGTATCAAATGCATATACAAGAAAGCATTATAAGTCAACCCAACATGGTATTAACCCAACGTATAAGAAACACAAGTAATACTTGTGCACTGCCAAGAATAGAACACCATAATCCTATCCAAAGCTAAGTATCACATTAAGTCACCTACTCCATTCATACAACATAACCTCATATTTCATCATAAAATGATTGATTCATAAAATTATATATAACTTGACAGATATAACATGTAATAAACTTACTTAGAAAAAAAACTACTAGAACGATCCATTAGGATCCCACATGTGATGTGTAAGAGAAGTCCCATACTCTCCCTCAAACTATGTAGAAACCATTAACAAAAGTCCCTTATAAGAGTTAACATACTTAAATAGTTAATTTACTTTTACATTAGGGAAATAGTTGCAATAGACGGCGTTATCCCATGTGACCTACATGGAATTTGGTATTTTACTCCCACACCGAAAATACAAGGGTAACACTTCCCTAAAGAGTATCCTTCGTACATAGCTATCTAGGTGGATCCACTAAGTAAAGAAACCTATATGGGCACATAGTTAAGGCTCAAGGAGATTGTTAGTACAAACGTTGACTTGCTAGACGTGAAGGCTTCCATCTTATGAGACAACACATAATTTGGGAATCTAGACTTACTAAACGTGAGGAATCCCATGTGGGGAACAAGACTTACTAAATGTGAGACCCCCATATCATTTACATGCTCTCGGTGCTAAAATTTTATTCACATTAGTCTCTTTTAAACTCCCGTGTGACAATCTCATCATAATTCCTCATATGTAGCTATAAGTGAGAACTACCCCTTTCACTTTATAAACCTCAAATAAGTGAGTAAGCCTTTCACTTGACACTTTATGATAATTGTGAGAACTACTTTTAATCATATAGTAGTCATATCATTACATGCATACATACTTCATAATTTTTTCAATTTTCTAGGGTTAAGGATGAGTAATGCTGGTCATCAACAACACAACAACACATTAAACATAGGAGCATTACTATCTAAGTAACTCATCTATCATCGTTGAATTCATGAAAGAACCAATCGATATACCTTTTTGTCATTTCATGACCTTCATACTTCCATTACTAAATAATATACAAACAAGGTAAATTCAAGAAGTATGCATAGAATTTGTCATTATGCATAATCCATATAGTCATCTTACACAATTTCCATATAATTTCAAAATACAATGAGTTTAGGGAAGAAAAAGGGTCCAAGGGGAAATCTGAAGTGATTATGAATAATTAACCACAACTACATAGTGAAACAACAATAAAAGATCATAACCATCACAATTGAATAACAATTTTATTTTGGGAACAGAACCTGTGTCTAGATTGAAACCCTAGTCTTGGTGAAGATTGAAAAACACTTTGAAAGGACCACTTTGGGAATGGAATCTCAAGAGTGAAACAAACCATACCTTGAGAATTATTGTTCCATGAATTTGAGATGGATTCCTTGGTGACTTTTTCCTTTTTTTGGAGCTCTACTATTCCTTCAATAGAGGTGTCACATCCAAAGAGCACCCCCTAGAGTAACAAGTGTCGTCATCCTTGGAGAGTGCTAAGACTAACCTCTTATCATTCGTCATTATAATTCATAGGTTATAAAGGGTGGAAATAAAAACTTTTCGTATTCATCTATATTGTGAGGTTTACCTAGATCTCTCGCTTAAACATCATATATGCATAGGGAGTTAACATAGACTTTTAGCATAGAAAGATTACATAGGCTTCTACGTTTAAGATACATACATAATATAGAAAGATAGTCATATAGGGATGCCTCACATTTAAACCATCTAGAACGAGTACAACATTCGGGCATAGCCAATACTTCATTACAACAAAAGCCACATATAGGCTTATACAATAATTGTCTTCTAATGAAAGAGAATGAACGGAATTTCTTGGACTATAACACCACAAAATATATAGATAGTGGCATCATCCTTTGAAGGTGAAGATTTACCCTACATAGAGAACGAGAGTCCAAGTTATCTTATAATGGCCCTTCTAGAAGCTCAATGGCCGGAACCTACTTAATTGTAGGAGAATAGAAATATAGGTTAGTACACACTTGTACTAAGCATGGAACATGCACAAAAAAACATTTGAATTCATGCTAAAAGGGACACTTGTTTAAAACCATGCTTGTTATCTTGAAAATACTTATGCAAAACCAAGAACCCATATAAGCAAAAAACCACATATTCCTTAAGACAGGACCATGTACAACACTAGACAAGCATAATGAAGTGTAATCAATTAAGCATGTATCATATCATATTTGAGCACATAACAAACATAACTAAAACATCATATCATAACAAAAAATCTGTAGACTTCATAACCTTACAACATATGCAAGACCCTAACTCATAAACAAACATCAAGTCTACAAGTGCAATGACCAACTAAAACACCATAACTTTACTCAGCCAAGTAAATTAAAGAAAAGGTCATAAGCTATGCCTAACTTCACATAACATAGTATCAAGAGTAGCCATCATCATATCTAACAATGTAGACCAATAGTATGTTTATAAATGAAACTAACATCATAAAAGATCATAAACATTTAAAGTCAACATATGCATAACCTTTACTTTATAAGACATAAGAACAACCTTCTACAACTTTGCTCAAGCACAACTAGTGAAATAAATAGGTAGAGTCCTATACCCCTGCCGACACTAAGTCAAATTCCTTAAGTTACCCTAGTTAGTGTTCACTTTATTACTTCATTTTACTTTCGGAAACACTTGCTTTATACGACATAGACCACATAAGATCAATGTGGAATTCGTTGTCATGAAACCTAAATTGAAAAAAGGTTGACCACTTGCCAAGGTAGTATCAAAACATGAACATAGAATTCTAGGTAGATCCACTAGCTAGTATTCCTATGGAGGCAACATAATTCAAGAACTAGAAGATACACTTGGGACCCTCTTTCTGCATATTGCATTATAGTCTCCAATTTCATGAGTACAATAGTTAACCTACCTTCCCTAAATGGGAAGGGATAGTCTTCATTACTACTTCACTCGGTGTTAAGCTAGAGTCCCTTTTTAAAATGTCTTTAAGTTTTCCTTTTAACAATCATAACTTAGGTCATAGGACACTGAACCCTTGTATAGTCATAGTAATTTTCTCATTAGGAATTGCATGAGAACATCCTTTCAATATTATTTGATATTAACACTTTATCATCATCATATAATAATAAGGCACATAGGTAATTCATAACCAACCTTATATAATTACATATTAATCATAATATCATAGTTCATATAATCAAGATATTTCAATTACATCATCATACTAACACCTACTTAGTCTAATCATAATATACACTTAAAGTGAACTTCATCATCAAGTACAAGACATCACAATTGAAGTAAAAGATTAAAGATCATAGGTTTTACCAATTTGTAACCCCCCAAAGCCAAAAACAGACAAAAAATTAGATTTACAGAAAAAAAATATCTGCAGGTGCAACCAACGGTGGTATCGGCGGACCGTAGCCTGACCTACGGTCTATGCTGCACAACCGTCGATTGGATCACAAACTCCCAATAATTTAAGAATAGAAAATTTGGTTAAGTCTTAGACAACGGATAAACTTACGGTCCATAGGTCAGAAGATGGTCTGTAGTCTATGACCGTAGATCAATAATACCTTCACCTAGTCTCTCACAGGAGCTACGAATGTCCAGCACGGTCTGTAGGTGGAACTACGATTGGTAGGTGTCACTATAGGTGGGAATTAAAAGGACAGTAAAGGGGAAATATAGTTTGGTCAACTTCAAATTATCATAAATCTTAGCAAAAATGAATTACGTGTCCCATTACCTACCCACATATAGATAATTGAATAAGCTTTCCATAGACACTGACCTTGCTAAAATCAATCCTCCCACTAAAAAGTTATGCCCATTTTAGTAAAGTCTTGTCGAATAGGCCCAATCGATAGACCAACCGATGGGGCATCAGTCAATTGACGGACCGTCAATCCTTGCCGTCCATTTGTCAAACAACAACTTTTCCATGGGTTTTTTAGACCTTTCACACTCTGTTTAAGCCTTAATCTTCATAGTTTTAACCCAAAATCACCAGATTTTTGTTAGTTTAAGCCTAGAAACATAATTAAAACATATCGAAGTCAAATCATTAATTCAAAACATAGAAAATTAAAAGAAAGAGACGAGAAAAATCTTAAGGACCCTAGTGCAAGAACGCCACAAACTCCAGCAGTTCCAGCCCCGAAACATAGGTATTTTTTTGTGGATTTGATCACCAGGTATGTGGGATTTAACTAGTCGGTTCCTTTCACCCATTAGATCCCTAGTTTTGAGTTAGATTCTTTATTCCTTTATCATGATTAAAACTAAGGTTTCTAGAACATCAATAGAACTTTATGAACTTATTATTTTTGTGTTCCAAATCAAATTATCATGTTATTATTCAGTTAATTATGAATTTCAGAACCCTAGCTTTGTATTTCTTTAGTTATTGAATTACACATGCTAGGTAAGATATTTCAAATACTTCACATATACTTTCCTTAGTCATCAATGTATCATTATCAGATTAATTGTTGAATTTTTAGTTTCGACCTATCCTATATTTATAGAAACTCAGACATAATAAGTAAATTTATAGAATCCATGGGAGTAACATAATACCGAGTTGGAGTAGGGTTTAGCATACCCAAAAGTCCCATAAATTCTATCCAACTAGGTTGTATCTCCCCTCTATGGGAAATCAATTTAGTGATCATGCCAGTATGCCATTATGCCTTTGGCAACGTATATTGGGTCCTCTCGATGGGGCATATAAATCGGAATCGACATGTTGCTCATATGATTTTATTATTGGTTATTAGAAGCTCCCACAGTTTCGTAAGACTCTTTGCATTGACCAGTTATCAGTATACTGAGTATTCAGTTTAAGCGTGTTATAAATTGGTCATTGCATCCAATTAGCTCAGAATTGAGTTTATCATGTAAAATTATTATACTTGTTATTATTCTTCTTCAGTTATGTTTTATTTAAGTTTTACTGTATCCTTTATGCTCAGTACCTTTCAAAGACAGATACATTCATGTGCGACATGTTCTTATGATGTAGGTTCAGGTTCTCAGCGTCCAGATCACACATATATCGATTTCCGATCTCCAGTTCACCAGATTGAGTGGTGAGTCCTCATTCTCCGAGGACAACAATAATGAGTGTAATTTTAGTCTTGATTCATTTAGTTTCAGTTTATGCTACATTTAGCTGAGGAATTGTCCCATTATTTTAGTCAAGTTTAGAGGTTTATTTCAGACATAGTTAGATTCATCTTAGTATTGAGTTAATATTTCCTTTGTTTTAAACTCATTAGTTTTCATGTATATCTATTTTAGCATCTGGGTGTTCCCCATTTTTAATATTCAATTATGATATATCTTCTGCATCATTTTATTATCTTTTGTATGATCATGATCATGCCAGTAGGGGTAGGTTGGTGTCACTTGTGGTCCTAGGATCCGTGTCCACGTCATAGGGGTAGCATGGGGCGTGACACAATTCATATTCATAATCTTCCTTAAATGGTCTTACCATCAACCAACCATTTTCACTCATATATAGGATTAACAACATCATACAATAGTAATCTGTTCAAGAACTAGGTCAATTGTGTCCTTAATATCCCAATTAACTTCAACTCATAACCTAGGTTTATGGGTAAAATGGTTCAATATCAATTATATAAGAACTAGATTAAATCAGAACAATAGAATACCCTATACAGTTCATGAATTAAATAGAATAGTTAAAACAAGTCTAACAATCAATACATTCATCAGTTTCCATCAATTCATAGCCAAACTCCTAGATTTTGGGAATTTCGGGGAATAAGACATGATATCTATGAACTACCATTATACACCATCAATTATTAAACAATATACAATTAATCAACCATGAGTAATCACAATTACATATAATCAATCATCAATTTCAACTGTAGAAGAAAACCTTTAGAATTGGGTGATTTAGATATCAATTTTCAAAAGAACTCTTAGCAAAAGGAATCCCAAGAGTGAAGAAACCATACCTTAATGATTCTTAATCCCTCGAAATTCAAGTGAAATCCTAGAGAATCTGGTCTTCTTCATCATGATTTCTTGTTCCTTAATTGGAGGTTGAATAGAGAGAGAAAGTAGAGAGAGGTGAGAGCTTTTGGGTTTTGATTTTGGAATTTTAATTTAGTGAGTGAATGTGACATAAAACTTATTTAAAAACAATATATAGAACTCCCATTAAATAATAAAAAGACCCCTTACTTAAGTTGACATTTTAGTGATGTTAAACTTGAATTCCAAACTTCAGATTTTTGTCGAGGAACAAGTCCACGTTGCGGAGCTACTCCTACATGTTTTCCTAAAATTATATTTAAATGAGTCCTCTATGTTTTCGTGTTTTAGACCAATATTTTGGATCTTGGTGGACAAAGTCCACGATGCGGAGACACTTCATCTCAGGCCAATTTGTTGCTGACATGGGAGCTTTCTTGGCAAAGTTTGGAGTCACTTCGTCGACCTCTAGGGTGACTGTTGGGGGGGCGTACCTGGATGTTTTCACCCTTTATACGCATTTTACCTATTTAAATTAATTTTACTAATTTTATACTTAATACAACACTTCCAAACCTTCATACAACCTAAGGACATTTTACTAGTTCAAGTGCATTAGTTTTTTGAACGTCTCGGACGTTTCTAGATGTCTTGACTCTAACACTTCCTTAATAGTTTTAATAAATTAATTAACGCTTGGAAACAATGTTTTAAACATTAGTTCATCATGTGAAGCTCTAGATTAGGTTTTGGACTTTTGGAATGTTACATGAGGTACGAGTTGGGGAGAGAGAAACTAGGGATAAGTTAGAGTGATTTGGGTTTGGGAAATAATGAACTATTAGGTTAGTTCATTGACTTAAGGTACTTATATGGTTAATCAATTATAACCTACCTATGCCCCTAATTAATTAATTTTTCAATTCCTAACAACCACTAAGCTAACCTCTTTTAGACAATAAAGTAGCGTCTCAAACGATGAGACCCCATCAATTCCACATTGACCAAACCAAAGGACGTTATTAGTAATCAGTAGTTTTGGACCGAGACTCCTTTTTAGAGGCTCTTGGGAAAATGTCTAAGCGTCAACTTAAGACACTACTGATCGAGCGTCGGCCAAATGATGGCTCGTCTACTGGTCTCGTGGTCACACACTTTCAAGGGACTATTTGTGAGGGTCGATGGATGGGTAATCCTTAAGGACCGTTAGGGTGTTCCTTGGAGAGTCGTACCCGTACATTTCGACCTTAAAAATATAACATGTATTACCCATTTTTAACAAAATTTGAGTTAATTCTAACTCTTAAGACCACTTGAAATGCACCAGGGCATGTGAAATTAGGTCTTAGGCCTAACTCACACCCCAAAAGCTAGCTAAAAGGGAGGAGGATTTTCCAAACCTCATAAAGAGTCTATTCATATCATTAACCACCACGTGAGACTTTTTGTCATTCTTTAACACTCCATCTCACGCCCTGTGCTTAGCGTCTGGTGCGTGGCAATTTTTTATTTTAGGGGCCGAACATTAGGTAAGACTGACCCTGCTCTAAAACCATGTTAAATTAGCTCTTAGGCCTCAATTATACCCAAAACGAAATTTTGTCTTAGGATTAACTCACACCCAAAATCTAGCTCAAAGGAAGGAGGAATGTTCAATCCTTATAAGGAGTCCACCCATCTCACTAAAAATCGATATTGGACTTTTTTCATTCTTGTAACACTCCACCTTATGCACAGTGCTTAACATTTGGTGCGCGAAATTTTTTTATTTTTTGAGGGTTCCAAAATTGGGTGAGACGGGCCCTGCTCAGATACCATGTTAAATTAGGTTTTAGGCCTAACTCATACCCAAAAAGCTAGCTCAAATTGAGGAGGATTTCCCAAGCCTTACAAAAACTCCACCAATGTCATTAACCATCGATGTCAAACTTTTGTCATTCTTCTAACAAGGCTAATAGATCAATTTCACTAGTCTCCAAATATTGTGGTCGTTACTTGACATTTTTACTAGAACAACATTTTCTAGAGTCTTGGATCATCTAGTGAGGCTCAAGACTAAGTCATGGACTTTCAGAGTTTTACATTATCCATTCCTTAGGAACATTCGTCCTCGAATTACACCTAAAACATTTCTTGGGATAGAAAAGACTCAATACTAGCAGACCAACTCCATTCAACACATTAACACTAAATCCCACATAGATTATCAATTCATAATTTACCACACATAAGATCTCAACAGTTCATATCACATAATGGGAAACTACCTTTTCAATATCAGCATAAGCTCAATATGGACATCAAGAGTCATCATGCAATTAACATTCTCACTACCATTATCATCAACAAAACTATACACATACATATAAGTTCAAGTTAAAAAGAGAGAATCTTTTCATGAAAACTCATTTTTAGCATTAGCCTTTACAAAGATATGCACATACCAAGAAAAAGAAAACAATTTCACATCATTCATGGTTTTTATCTTATAAATAACTACTAATCTAAATTTGACTAGGGGTAGGAGGAAAGATACGAGGACAACTGGATTTAATGTCGGCCTCGGCCGCCCGTGTTGTACCTTCAACTAGATTGTTTCTCCATAGAACTTTTACACAGTCCACCTCTTTGTTCCTCAACCTTTTGACTTGACAATTTGGGATCTCAATTGGAACCTCGTCAAAAGAAAGGTTCTCATTTACACCTAAGCCTTCAATATGGAGAATGAACACTAGGTCTCCAATCCATTTCTTGACCATAGAGATATGACATGTTGGATTAACCGAGGCTAGTTCACATGGTAACTTCAACTCATAAGAAATCTCCCCGACTTGTTTCACTATATTATAAGGGCCTACATACCGGGGTCTAAGCTTCCCCTTTTTACCAAATCTCATCACCCCTTTCATGGGTGAAATTTTCAAGTAGACGTAATCACCTATTTCAAGCTCAAGATGTCTTCTCCTGTTGTCGGCATAAGACTTCTGCAGACTATAGGCCGTTTGCAACCTCCATTATCATTCATACCTTGTCTATAGTCTCATAGATTATATTGGGACCAAGGATTGAAGACTCACTAATCTCAAACCACTGAATTGGAGACCTACATCTCCTACCATAGAGTGATCACAATGGTACCATAGAAATACTTGAATGGTAACTATTATTATAGGAGAACTCAATCAACAGTACATGATAATCCCAACTACCCTTAAAGTCAATAACATTATAATGACCCCAAAATGAATTTGGTCAAACTAGATCATAAAATATGTTTCATGAGATAATAAGGTACATAAAGGTTAATGTTATCATTTAATGTTAGTTTGAGGAGTTTGGAAGAGTTTAGAGGTCAAACGTCCAAGGACGACCAAGATGTCCGGAATCTTGTCTAGTTGAACTAGTGCGTAGTAGTGTTTTTCAGTAGAGATTTGAGGTATAGTATGAGGTTTATATTGAGCATTGAGGGTTTATAAGCATATAATTAAATGAAAAGGGGAAATTTTTTTTTACCATGACACCCGGGTGACAACAATTAGGGTCCCAAAGTGGACCCAAATGTTGGCCTACAAAACTGCAAGGCAGCCTGTTTGTGGAGGCTGATGCATGTCCCGCGAATTAGACTTAAAGAGAAAGTTTTTTTCCTGAGACTTGGGGACAACGCTAAAAATTTTTTCCAAATAAAATCCCTGAACCAAGAACTAGAGGTGACCCCTCGACGCGTAGTGACTTTCTATTTTTGTAGAGTAATTTTTCAGTTAAATTAGAATTTCTTAATTGGAACAATAGGTGCAGGGGTCTTGAGGGTACTTTAGAGATAAATTATTGGCGGTTGTTTTAGGGATTTAAAGTATATTTAAGCAGTGAAATAACCTTTTAGACTCTACACTCCAAATCCAAACTTCTCCCTCTCCAAAACACTCTCAAGAACACCATTGAAGAAGAATAATAATTGGAGGCAGCTTCTAGGACAAAGATCACAAAGGTTTAAGGCTGGGTTTAACGATCCAATCGAAGGTATGTGAATCTTATTCATCCAATGGATTCTTCCATCCATGGACCCCCCATAATTTTCCTCAATTGTGAATCCAAAATACCACAATCTAGAAAGGGTTGTGATTGTGTTGTAAGTAAGGCTTGATTGTGACCCCAATCTAGTTGGTAGCATTCATATATGTTCATATGATGATTATGTGATGTTTTCATTTGGTTTACTTGATGAATTCATGTTTTTATATTGAAGGTAATCATGGTTGGTTTAGGCCATTAGAGGCTAGATTGAAGTTTCTATGTTGAACTTCTTCATTCCATTGTATTGAATTCTAATTCATTAAATAGGATCACATATATTTAAAGTTAACTAGGCCTACTTGATTATGGATGATACTTACTTGTAATGTTGGAATTGAACATATGACTATAATTACCTTCTAATTATCAAATTAAATGAATTAGCATGTATTTGGACATGGATCATGATGGATTTAAGGTAGAAATCAATTTTAGGGCTTGTATGCCATTGTTTCTAGGGCTTTGTTGGTGAAATCATTATGAGAGGATAGTCATTATGTACTCTTTTTCTTTCACACTTAGACATGAAAAAGCTAGGGGAAGAAAGTTCTCTCACATATATGGATTCTAAGTTGATGTAAAAATCTAAAATTAATCAAGGTATGCTATACTAAGAATATCTTGAAGTTTTAATGTACAGTTACTTTTGGTGTAATTGACTTGGTGAGATAACACCACAGTGAGATAACTTTACATGGTAGATATCATGGAACCTTGAGATGGTAGATCTCATGGTAGCTTGAGTTAGTGAGTATCATGGAGGCTTGAGTTGAAACACTCATGGTATCTTGAGGTGATGAATATCATGTTAGCTTAAGATGGAGATATCAATCTATCCCATGTATAGCTTGATATTTTTTTTCAAGGATTCCTAGTCAAGTTAGATTGATTTTGTTAGGCCAAAACCATGTAATGGAAGCTTTATGGGAGTGGTATATACTCTCCTAATGTTAGCTTGAAGTGCATGCAAGGTGCATTTCATCGGAACTTGATTTTCATGGGAGGCGCATTTCACGGGATAACTTGAGATTTGTTTCTCATGGTAGTTTATGGTTGAGGATACATACTCCCCTATTCATTACCTTGCATCTAAATGATTGGTTTCGTAGTTGTTAGGTTGTAACTATTGTATCCTTTGTTAGCTTGGAGTGTATGATGAGATGCATTCTATGGTAGTAGGTCTATTATGTTAACATGATAATATTAATAAACAAGGATTCAACATTAGATAGCCTTTATTAGGTTATCCTATAGGAGTACCTAGTATATATGGTAGTATGGGATGTCATCCACACATGGCACAAGTATGACTTGAATCTACCTATGACATGACCCATGTGTGATGTATGCTTAGCTTTAATAGTTGTTATAGGTTCTTTCAATAACATGATTGACTTAATATGGTTGTTCCTTGTCAAAATAAAGTAAATCTACTAGCTACACCTAATGCTGATGAAAGTGAATAGGGTGACTTCAAGATATGCTTACTGTGTGAGGTAAAATTGTATGCCTCACATGCATTCCACAAGTTTTCTTTGAGGTGGCCTTGGGGCATAGTTATCATATGTTATGATGAACCTTAGTCTTAAATATAAGAGTGAATTATGATCAAGAATGAAAAAAGAATGGTACTTAGCTTTAGTAGTAGTATGAGATGCGACCTTACCCTTGCACAAATATAATTGGAGGTGGCTTATGAAGTAGTTCGCTTGAGTAAGAAGGAAAAATATTTTATGTATTAACTTACATATGCTCTATGATTATTTCTTATGCTTATGATATTCATGTGATTTTTATGCTTTTATCTGTTATGATTATTGTCACGACCGGGGAGCACCCCGTAGACGTAATTGGCGTCATCGTTCCGTAGAGAACTAAGACTAGCCTCTTTACTTTTCATAGGTCAAAAATGTGGAAAAATTTGAAACTTAATACATATTGAGGTAAACATAGATCTCTCGCTTACTTTAGATATATACATATGGATCTTACATAGACTCCTCACATAGGAAGCTTACATAGGCTTCTAGTTCAGTTAACATATACAACATATAAGGAAGTAGTGTAATAATATTATCTCATATTAAGACATCTAAAAAAAGAAAATTATTTTGTCATAGCCCTTACACAAGTACATATTTTCACTTAGGCTTAAAACAAATGCCTTTAAGAATAAGAAAGGAACAAATGTCTTTTAGAGTATACAAATACTACTAATGTAGATCAAGAGGCACAATCCTCGAGCATGGAGAACTCACCACTACTTTGAATAAAAAGTCCAAGTATCCATGTAAAATGTCCTAGAGGCTCTTCAATGGCAGGTACCTACAATTTTTGGAGAAAAGGGTAGAAATATGGGTAAGTACAAAATACATGTACTAAGTATTGTTCCTATGCATAAAATCATCAATGCAGGAGAAAAACACAATTTAGTAAAAACCATGATTTATGGTCAATAACTCAACATGCATATATATTTGAAATATTGTAAGTCAACCAAACATGATATTAACCCAACACATAAGAAACCCAACAAAATACATGTGCAATGCCAAGAATAGAAACCCATAACCCTATCCAAACCTAAGCATCACATTAAGTCACTTATTACATACATACAACATAATCTCATAACTTATCATAAAATGATTGATTCATAAGTTCATATATAACTTGAAATTCATAACATATAAACAACTTGA
Organism: Solanum lycopersicum; assembly: GCF_036512215.1. Classification (NCBI taxonomy): domain Eukaryota; kingdom Viridiplantae; phylum Streptophyta; class Magnoliopsida; order Solanales; family Solanaceae; genus Solanum; species Solanum lycopersicum. Next base: position 18,873,423 of record NC_090803.1, on the reverse strand, counting down.
TCAAACAACCCACTACTAAAATAATCTCTTAGGACACCACATGTGCATTTAGTAAGAGAAGTTTCATACCCTTCCTTACCCTATGTAGTAGCCTTCAAGACAACCCTAATATTAGTTACATACTTGAATTATTTATTTTTCATATTATATTAGAAAAAATAGTGCAATAACTGCATGATACCATGTGAGCTACATGGAATCCAATGTTCTATTCCCACAACGAAAAGAGAGGGTTAACACTTTCCTAAAGTGTAACAAATTAACATAGATACCTAGGTGGATCAACTAAGATATAGTCCTATGTGGGCACATAGTTAAGGTTCATGGAGATTGTAAAACCTTGACTTGCTGGATGTGGAGGTTTCCATCATATGAGATAACACATATCTTGCGAATGCGGACTTACTAAACGTGAAGAAACCCATGTGGGAGGAAGGAATTACTAAACATGAGACCTCCATCTCATTTACATACCCTTTCGGTACTAAAGATCTATTCCCTTCAGTAGTAATCCTAACTTTGATACAAAATATATTTGCCTCTTCTAGACCCCTTTGTGAAAAAATTCATCATAATGGACTATAGATATCATAAGTGAGAACTTTTTTTTTTCAGTTTAAAAGACCATACAAGCGAGTAAACCTTTTACTCAAGACTTAATCCTAATCATGAGAAGCTATCTTATATCGTATAATAATATTACCATAACATACTTGCACACATATCAATTCAATAGTCTAGAGTTAAGGATGAGGAATAATCACAATCAACACTAGAACCATACAATAGATATAGAAGCATTACAATTAAAATAAATAACACTTCATAATTGAATTCAAGTAGAACCAATCTTCATACCTTATTAACCTCACATTTCCTTCATACTTCAAATATCAAGAACTTCGTAACCAATGCATAAACAAGGTACATGCAAGAAGTAATACATCACAATTTCTATTCTACACGTTAACTTAATCATCATCTTCCACAAATATTATAGAATTACAAGGCATAATGAATCTAAAGAGGAACAAGGGTTCAAAGAGGCTTATCTTAATTGATTAAAAATAATTGACCATTTATGCTTTGTTAAGCCATGATAAAATACTATAATTCAACACAATTGACTAACAATTTCATTTAGAAAAAAGAACCCATGTCTTGATTGAAACCATAGTTTTTGGGAAATTGAAATTCATCTTTTGAAAGGCCTCTTGGGGAAAGGAATACCAAGAGTTAAAGTAACCGAACGTTGATGATTATCTTACCACGTATTTGAGATGAAAACCTTGGTGAGTTCTTCCTTGAATTGGAATCCTGGTATTCTTCAATGGAGGTTGAAGTTTGGGGAAGAGAGAATGCAGAGAGATGTGATTTTGTGAATTATGGGAATTTGGTTAGTTAAATTAGGCTTAGTGTCACATCCGGGAGCACCACCTAGAAGTAATATGGAATACTTGACCTTTAGGAGGTCATATAAAACCCCATAGTTATCATTCATTTCATTGTCATAATAAATTTAGCGGAAAATTTATAACTTTTCATCGATCATCATATTCTAGAAACATTACTTTATATATATATATATATATATATATATATATATATATATATATATATATATATATAAAATATCATATTACATACATAGACTCTAAGTCTCTTTGTAATCTTAGACTCAACAACATTAGAATAATTATGGACAAGACCCTTATAACATAATACAAAACTATACAATCTTTATTCAACTTTAAGTAAGACATGAGTAGGGAATCCTTGGAACTTATGGACCCCTTTCCTTGAGCTTGGGAAAATCTATCAAGCTCACAATCATTTAAAAAATCCTATAATCATCCATAACCTACACCTTGTGTAAAAAGTACAGAAGAATGGGATTAGTACCATAATTAACTAAGTATGGCAACCATGCAAAAATATTCATTCAAAAGGGACATTTTCTTGAAATCATACTTCATGCCTTTTTGAGTAAACCTTAATCTAACTTTATACAATATAATTTATATCCTTCACATACTTCATATATACATATTCAAAAGCCCAAACATCATATGATATCACATATACAATTTAAGTCATTTTTTAGTCACAATACATTAAGCTCTTTTTACATCATAGAGTTATCTTTTATTTTATTCACTAACTTCCCATGTAACCTTCAAGTGATATTTGGGTGTAATGCATCACCTTAGGCCACGAGTAAAGCATACATACAGCCTATACAAGTCATCACACATCATCATATAAGTATAGCACATTACAAGTCACCTTCAAGTAAAGGTCATAATACATTACAATAGTCTATGTCAATTTGCATATATCATTGCTTCAAATTCACATAAGAAATTATAAGATCTTATTAATGACCCCAATCTTAGTCTATTAGTGCAATGTTCATGTGAAGTCCATAACTTCCAACATACTTTGTAAAATCTTCATGAGACCACAAACCATAGCACTTCATACATTAACAAAACACATAAGGGCAACTCTGTTCATATCAACAATCTTCACCATACAATCATTAAGAATCACATAGTGCATATAAGAATAAGACTACATCACATGAACTCATACAATGCACATCTTCGTGACAAATAGAAAAATACTACCATGCCATGCATAAATATACTCATCATCATACACATTAGGTCACCTTCCTAGGACTTCCTAAGGATCTACTTGTGGAATGTCTTGATGTATTCATTACTTTCACCTATCATAAGTAATCTCCCATAAGTCTTCCTAGTTACGCTCCTATTCATTTACTTCCATTGTCCATTTTACTTTAGGGAAACTATAGCGTTAACCGACACTAAGACCATGGGTGCTAAACATGGAGTTTGGTGTTGTAAAGCCTTACTCCAATGAAAGGTGCTCTTACCTAGCCAAGATAGAAAATTAACGCATGCTATCATACTTAGTGAATTCACTTGCTAGATCCTCTGTGGAAAGCATAGTTATGGAACATGGAGGTACCTGTGACAACCCTCTTTATGCTAAGATTGGGCAGTATGGTTATTCACTTACGAAAACCCTATTTATACTTATTGAGGCATTGTGGTTGTCCACCTTATGATATTTATGGTACATCTTCCTTCCCACATTGGGAAGGGACACAAACTCATATTCAAGTTCACATGGTGTTAAGCTAAGTTCCCGTAATTAAAAGCCTTCATTAACATTACTTTATAAAATATAGGCTTATGAGAGTCATACCCTCATATGCTTAGCAAATAGGTCATAGATAGTTCATCAACCTAAAACATGTGAGAAACCCTTTCACGTTGACAGAGAATATGTATTAGCACTATCTAGTTTAGGATTCACTTCAGCACACCTTTAAAGGCTTCTCTATTGACTAAATTATCATTCATGTGTGTGTGTGAATACACATATGTGAGCAAACCTTTCACATAACACATTAATATAACACATGTTAATATATTCATATTCATGCACAAATAAACCAAAACTAGACAACATCCTATTAAGGCACACATGTGCAATGCATAGGCAAAGTCCCATACCCTTGCCCATACTAGTACACCTATCAAGTAAACCTAGTTAAGGAAATACATATCATACTCCCATACCCTTGCCCATACTAGTACACCTATCAAGTCAACCTAGTTAAGGAAATACATATCATACTTTCATAAACATCATCATAACATGCATATAGTAGTAGACTCTAGGGAACCATTACCTATAGGATTATGAGAGTCATACCCTCATATTCTTAGATCATAGGTCATAGATAGTTCATCAACCTAAATCATGTGAGAGACCCTTTCACGTGGATATAGCATATGTATTAGCACTATCTAGTTTAGGATACACTTGAGCAGACCTTTCAAGGCTCCTCTATTGACTAAATTATCATTCATGTGTGTGTGCGATTACATATATGTGAGATAATCTTTCACATAACACATTAATGTAACAAATGTTAATATATGCATATTCATGCACATATAAACCAAAACTAGAAACTATCCTATCAAGGCACACATGTGCAATGCATAGGCAAAGTTCCATATACTTTCCCATACTAGTACACCTATCAAGTCATCCTAGTTAAGGAAATACATATAATACTTTCATAAATATCATATTAACATGGATAGTAGTAGGCTCTAGGGAACTATTACCTATATTGCGTGTATGCATGCATAATGTTTGAGTGTGTGTACATTGGTCAACATGATCACATAATGGTTACTCTCCAAGTGAAAGGTTACATAGACATGAAGGATAACCATAACTTTATATACATGTAAACCTCTAAAACTTGGTGAAAAACCCATGAGAATCTAATATACAAGGTTTTCTTCAGTTTCAATAGCAATGGAGGTTTCTAGAGAGAATTGGTTTTGGAGGGAAGGTTCAATTTGAGTGAATGGGATTAGGAATAGTTTTTTAATGTGTTTGATACCTTAAATACACCCAAAAATAGGTAAATAAATCAAGTAGAGTCAGTTTAGGACATGGGGTTAATTTCCCATTCACCCCTTAATAAAATAGCAGGTAAGGCAGCAATTGTAGGCCACTATCGACAGACTCATTCGACAGCCTCGGGTCCTGCTTGTGGGCCCTTTTGTGAGGCTCTTTAGAAGTGATACCCATAATTTTCTAACAGAAATACAAACCTTAACATGTTTTATACCTACCACATTAGTTTCATCCAAAAAAAAAAACACGTAACACTTCCGTAGAGGTTAGGCCCCATCAAGACACACTTGAGTGTCTTAACGACTAATATAGATGTTCTTGGATGTTTGACCTCCAAAGTTCACAAAACTTCATATACTGACTATAAAACTCTTTATAACTCATTTTAAGTCTTCATAAGATCATGTCATACAATATATAAACACGTATAGACACATGAGACACAAAGGTGACTAGTCGTCGAACATCTTAGTCGTCCCTTGACGCTTGCCTTCCAAATCACCTGAAACTTTACACACTACCTCTAAACATTATTAAAATTCATTTTAGGACCTGATAACATTAAGTAAAACATGTTAGTCTATACAAACTCTTACTCTTTTTGAGGGTCTTATAATATCCCCCACTTGAGAACATGAGTCCTCAAATAACACTTAGAATACTTTAAGCACAACAAGGATTTCAATGTATCATACAAAAGTTAATCACATTAATAATTTCATCATATAGAAGTCAGTGAAACAACATATAAGGAACACAACTTCAAATCATTTTAGCACTCAATGCACAAAAGCAAGCAAAACTTTCATTCACCCACTCTTTAATGCATCAAACACAAACACCCTTATCATGTTTATAGGAGGAACATCCTTCTCCTAGTTATGTCATGGTAAATACACTTCAATTCATTAAGATCTCATCTTGCAACTGTTTCTTAAGTCATACTTAGGACGATTTAAACAATACCAAAGAAGGAATTAGGCACTCATACTTCAATGCACATAGACTTCAGTTAATTGAATCAACAAAGATCTTTATAAGTTAGACCAGCTCCATGAAGGTCATACTCAACCTTACCATGTTTAGTTTTGGTTCATGGAGGACTGTCCTTCTCCTTAAAACACTTATATGTATTATGAGTTCACACCTAAGCGAAGTAAAATGTCAATTTCCTCTTAAAATGAGTACTTCTCAACCTTTAAACCAAGGCATTCTCATGTTTCCTTCCTAGTGAAGCCAAAATGGTAGGTCACACCAAGAACATAACAACAAATAGGAAGTAATTTCACAAAATGTAAATTTCTAACATACTACTCACCTTCACAATCAGCATCATTTGGGAAAAAAAATACAACTCATAGGCACAAACTTGAAAACTTAGCTAAACATGCTTTGATTTTTCAAGAGTGAGCCTACAATCATGCTTCCCAAACCATACAAGTCATTTACATTTCAAAGACTCAACATATTTAATTTTAAAGAGACCCAACTTTTTATTATAAGGCTAAAGATTTGACCTCACAAGTGACTATTACCATGTTTATTATCTTATCTCATTAAGTCAAATGCACAACTAGCATATCACGATGCAAATAAACATGAGAAAACTTGCATTTTTATCAAAATTTTTCTTTCATGAACTTTTGAATCTTCATAATATCTATAAGGTAATGTCAATCAATACTTACCAAACATATATAGGTCATGCAATTCATACTTGAGAGAAGACTTCTATCATGAAGAGGCTTACTAGAAATTCATTAGATTTAAGTTCAAGTAAGAATACAAGGACAAGGTAGAATAATATCAACAATCTTACTACTCCATCTCCATTCCCGACATAGGGTGAATCTAATTAAGAGCAACTTAACCAAATCTTAAGAGTATCTTATCTTAACAACATTCATTTTCATCACTTAAAAGTGATTACCACTTTAGAAGGAATTTAAAATAAGTTAACATGGGAACACCAAGTTATTCTAAAACCTTATTATTTTTGGCAAATTATCCTAAATTTATTAAGTTAGGTCATACAATTTAACCACATAAACTTTTAATACAATAGAATGGACACCAAGGTCATACATCATTAGAGGAAACAATAGAGGAGACTTTGTCTTAAAAACTTTTTATTTTCATTCAACATTAAAGTAAGGTAAATTCTCGGTCAATCAAACCCACATTATCACCCTACAAAGATAAGAATACTTCCCTCAATTCTAGGGAAAACATCAATTCGGAAACATCAAGGGACTCACAATCACAATAAGAAGTTACAAACAAATTTAAGACTAATCATGCCATAAGACTCTCATATTTATTCCAAATAGAAAATCTCCATTTTTATATTCTTTATCATGCTCATATGAATCTACTCTATACGCAGTTCAACAAGTTCTAATCAAAGAGCAATTTAGTTGGTTTCCCGAAAATCGTACTGTAAGCTACCTAGCATTACAATTAACATGCTTCAGCATTCCAAAAATGCAACATTTAGGTAATTGATGAAAAAACATAAAAATATGAGATACAAAACTTTTCCAAGACTAACATACTATCATCACACATAAGATCAAGTCTATAGAAAGGAGTCCAATACATACTAGGCAACCTATCAAGGACCACATATATACAAAGGAAAACGTTGAACACTTTTAAGCACATATCCTGAGGGTAGAATACTTCCATAGGTAGTCACAATGTATTTCAAGTTCAAATAATATCTAAAGGCTTGCAAAACCATATAGTAACTCATTATTCCATAAGAAACTAATGTCAACAATAATAACTTCTAATATGCTTTACCAATGTCATGACATACATTTTGTCAATATAACATATTATTTCACATAAATCTCATACTTATCCATAAAACACATCACATTATCAAAATATGCAAAAATTCACCTTCAAACATACTCATTCAACCATAAAACCAAGATAAGCATTTAAACTCACCTTTTCTCCCTCAAGACAAGAAAACTTAAGAGAGAGACAGAGAGACAGATCTGATAGACTTATGTTCAGTGGCAGGATATGAAAATGATGAAGAGGGGAAACTCTATCGTCCTATAGCCTCTCATACCATTTGATGTGTCGCAACTCACCACCAATGATACAAGACTCTACCAGACCTGACAATATGATATTTCTTGTAACCTAACCACTTTTAAAAACCACATGATTTGATACCAAGTTTGTTACATTCTGGGAGCAACCCCTAGAAGTAACATGGCGTACTTGTTTTCTGAGAGGTCTTATACAAGCCCATAGTTATCATTCATCGCATTGTCATAGTAAATTTAGCGGAATATTATAAAATTTCATAGCACATCATATGCTAGAAACTTAACTTCATATATATATATATATATATATAAAATATCATATCACATACTTAGACTACATGTCTCTTTTCATTCTTAGACTCAACAACATTGGAAAACACTAGGGACACAACCATTATAACATTATACAAAACTATACAATTTATAATAAACTTTACAGTAAGACATGAGTAGGTAATCCTTGGAACTTTAGAACCCCTTTCCTTTAGCTTGAGAATTATCTATCAAGCTCTCCATCATTTAAAACATTCTTTTAGCATCCATAAACTGCTCCTTGTGTAAAAAGTAGAGAAGAATCGGATTTGTAAAAGAATGCACTAAGTATGACAACCATGCAAAAACATGCATTTAAAAGGGACATTTTCTTGAAATCATATTCATTCCTTTTAGGTAAACCTACATGAAACATTCATACAATAGCATTTATATCCTTACATACTTCATATAAACATATTAAAAGACCAAACATCATATAAGATCACATATAGAATTTAAGTCATTTTTTATTCACTTTACAGTGAGTTACCTTTTCTTTTATTCAATAACTCTCCATGTAAACCTCTAGTGATACTTTTTGCAATGCATCACCTTGGGCCACAAGCAAAGTATACATAAAAACTACACATGTCAATACACATAATCATATAACTATAGCACATTACAAGTCACCTTCAAGTCAAGGTCATAATACAGTATAATAAGCTATATCAATTTGCATATTTCTTTGCTTCACTTCACATAAGACACTATAAGATCTTTTTCATGACACCAATGTAAGTCTACTAGTGCAATGTACATGTGAAGGCCCATAACTTCACATATACTGAGTAAAATGTTCATGAGACCCCAAACCTTAACACTTCATACAACAACAAAACACATAAGGGCAACTACATTCATATCAACAATCTTCACCATTTAATAATTAAGAATCTCATAGTGCATGTAAGAATAAGATTACATCACATAGACTCATACCATGCACATCTTCATGACAAATAAAAAGATACTACCATGCAATTCATAAAGACATACCCATATTCATACACATTAGGTCAACTTCCTAGGACCTCCTAAGGAGCTACTTGTGCAATGTCTACATGGGTCAATTACTTACACCTATCCTAAGAAACATCCCTTATGTACTCCTAGTAAGGATACTATTAATTTACTTCCATTATCCATTTTACTTAAGGGAAACTATAGCCTTAACCGACACTAAGACTATGGGTTCTTAACATGGAATTTGGTGTTATAGAGCCTTACACCAATTGAAGGTGTTCATACCTAGAAAAGGTAGAACATTAACACGTGCTAGCATACTATATGAATTCACTTTCTAGATCTTATGTGGCTAGCATAGTTATGGAACTTGGATGTACATATGAAAACCCTCATTATGCATAGATGCGGCATTATGTTTATTCACTTATGGAAACCCTATTTATACCTATTGAGGCATTGTGGTTATCCACCTCATGATATTTATGGTGGACCTTCCTTCCCACTATGGGATGGGACACACACTCATATTCAAGTTCACTTGGTGCTCATCTTAGTTCCCTTTATTCAAAGCCTTGACAAACATTACTTTATAAAATATAAGCTTAGGAGAGCTATCCCCTCATATGCTTAACTCATAGGTCGTAGTGGAAAGTAAATCAACCTAAATCATGCGAGAAACCCTTTCACCTAGAGATATCATATGAATTACCACTATCTAGTTTAGGATACACTTGCGCACACCTTTCAAGGCTCCCCTATAGACTAGATTAACATTCATTTGAGTGTGTGTATACATTTATGTGATAAAACCTTTCATATAACAAATTAAAGTGATAAATATTCATACATTCATATTCATGAATATAGAAACAAAAACTAGAAACTATCCTATAAAGGCATACATGTGCATATGCATAGGCAAAGTCCCATACCCTTGCAAATACTAGTACACCTATCAAGTCATCCTAGTTAAGTGAAAAACATAACTTTCACATCACAAAACCACACATTATAAGTTAGGCATAATGTTGGATTGTAATAGGCATAGTTGACCTCTCGGAGGTTTTGTACAAGCCCTTACATTTTATTCATTGCATAAACATAACTAAAAGTAGTATGGAATTAAAACTTTTTACAAAACCTATCATAGACTTTAAAAACTCTTTCATATAATGTAATAGGAAATACTATGTCTGAATCTCATCCAATTTATTACACGAGAATAATCTTGGGACACGGGCTATACACAATACTAATATAGAAATAATTAGTTTATTCCAATACTTCAATAAGTAATATTAAAGGCATTTATGCCCTTGAATCAAATGAGGACATGCTTCAACTTCTCATGAATGATGCTATGATCCAAGTCTTTACTTACCAAATGCTTCTCACCTACCAACAATTATATATATAGATCAAAGCATGAATTAGTACAACCAATACTAAGTATGGCATAATCCATGAAAATCATGAAAATAGACATTTTGTAGAAAAATGCAATTTTTCATTTAAAAATCATATGATAATTGTAAGAGAAATATTTAACAACATAGAAACACATACAAAAAATAAACAATTTAACACATTTTTGAGATAACTTAACACTAAGCTCAACTCACTTTACATTCACGGAATTCACTTTTACAGTGATGTTGTATAATTCTTCCTTAGACACTTTCTAGCATGCACTCTTCTAACTAAAAACTATCCTAAGACTTACTTAAGAGGCACAAAGATAGACCGCGCATACAACCTTACTACGAATACCTAAATTATCCTCAAGGATACCCATAATAAGACACATACACACTTACAAAACATCAAAACATATCGAGATATAGGTAATATGTCATTCCCTTAACAATGGCTATCAAAATACATACTTAAGTAAATCAAGAAGATAACGTCCACGATTAAAATCTTTAAGACTACCTAAATAATCATTAAGACTACATATGTTTAGATCATGTTCACTTCATAAACATCTTCCCAACCTAGATTCATTCTTAAGACTCATTAAGGTAAGAGACGAAGTGACCATTCATATGCCCCCTTTACACACCCTTAACTACTCTAGATAAGTACTTATTCAATAAACATACTTTATTTCTTAAGTTATTACATTTATTAGTTCATTTAGAAGGTATTCAACACGTAAAGGAAATTCAAGTAATGGTCTTGGACAAGACGTAGGAACTCAAACTAAGACCTTTAAAGCCTATTGTGAAATATTTAGATAGCGTTCTATACCACAACCTAAAGTTCATAGAACTTATGGAATGCTAATAGGTATTCACTATGATGAGAATAAGCAATAATCGACCTAGACCATGATAACAAGACATGGAATCTGATGTCCTAACATACTCCAATGACGGTGTTCTACTTGCTTATGGTAGAACTTAGACACATCTCATGTTGGCACATGGTTAAGGAATATGAAGGGCATGCAATGTAATTTAGTCTCATTAACTACTTCCCTTACCATAGTCACTCAGTGTAACCTTCTTTCCGATAAAGTAATTCACACTTAAGGGTCATATAAAAAGGGTTCAATATCATGTTCATAACCCAATCACATTTACTCTACCATAGAAAGGTCCACTAGGGCTACCTCCCAATGGATCATACCAATCACAAATAAATTTAATTCTAAGAAAAAAAATAATATAAAATATAGAAATTTACCACCACTCCCTTCTAAACACTTTAATGTAATTCCACATAATTATAGCAATACTCATGAAACTAGGTAAAACTAATACATAATCGTAAATCTAAAACAACCTAGATACAAATGTACTATAATTATTACACCAATCAATAGCCTACACAAAACTACATTAGAATTCATGAACATTAGATCAATATCAAGTTACTCATAACTTAGTCAAAAACTAGAATTAATCTAATTCATGGGTTCATTGGTTATTTTTGTTTGAAAAATAAATACAATAACAATTCAATCATTATTCAATGTTTAGAAACCATTAATGTAAGAACCCATGGAACATATCATAAAATTAGACAATTCAGCTTGAAAACTTTAGAAACTTTTTTAGAGTGTGGCTCCTTGATGAATATAGTTTCAAGGTTTAAAATTAATATTTTGATGATCTAATTCTTGAATTTGATGATGAATATCCACTACGTTCTTCATTCCAAATTTTTCCGTTTGTTTTGACTCCAACAGAGTTCTAGAGAATTTGAAGAGATTCATATTTTGATTTTAGGAGAATGATATCTTCTAAGTGTTAAAGACTTATATACACACTTAAAGTACCCAAAAGATCTTTAAGAAACCGCCAAACTTCTTATTTGGAAGTGGGGTGAAATTACAAGTTCACACCTCACTTGGCTGTGAAATGCACGTAGAGACTGTGCCCATCGATGGTTTCCCATCGATGGTCCGTCCCTTGACCAACGGACTATCCTGTTGGTCGCTGGTCTTAGAGTGAGAACTTTCATGGGATTCTACTCCCCCACGCCTAAGTTTTGGTCGACAAAAATGCACCAACAGGGCATCAACTTACCCACTGAGCGTCGATTGCCAACCTTTGATTTGGTTGTCTTGGACAGTTTTTTGCACTACTTTGGGTCCTTCCTCAAGGAACCTTGGATGGTCATTGGGGATGTTTTCCCCAACGTTTTAAACCCATAAATGAACTTATAAGAGTTTTGGACCTCTCACATGAATTTAATCCAAAATGAACATGTAAAACTTCACGAAGCATGCTTAGATACACAAGGTCATTTAAGAGAAAACTTTCGAACATCATGGACATTCTTGGATGTCTGACCTCCAAACTACACGAAAATTGACACACTAAGGATATATGCTATAATAACTCATTTAAGGACCTTATAACCTCAGTAATAACACATAAAAATATAGAACCACATATGAGGCATATAGGTGTCTTAGTCATCGAATGTCTTCGTCGTCCCTTGACGTTTGACTTCCAATGCACCTAAACTCTTACACAAGACACAATGCCATATCAAAGACATATTTAAGACCTTATACTATCATTATAACTAGGTTAGGCTCCAGTTTACCTATGTCATTTTCGATGACTTACAATCTCCCCTACATGGAAAACATTTGTCCCTGAATGACACTTGGCACTCTCCGAAAAATTCCAAGAACAGAGATTAAACTCGAATCTCATGACCATACCACATAACACAATCAAAAATAAAACATCAATTTCACATAGTCAAGGTATTTACAACACAACTAGAAACTAGAATACAATTTACAACTCATCATGCAACAAAACTCACATGCTTTATTCAAAAAAACAATAACTCAATTTATATTTCATATACTACTCATATACATCGGTTCTAAACACATTAAAACAATTTTAGACCACTGAATGAATTAGTCAAATTTCCAAAAATTTTAATGTGAGCAAACAAAACCTTTCAGTGAATTTTAGCAATTTTTTTAAAAAACTTTTAGGCAATTAAAGATAGAAAAATGCTAATATGCAAGGTAACATCATATAAACGTATCTTGCAACATATTCATCACTTCATAAAAAAGAAAATGCAAGAAGTTAATGAAATTCAATTTCAACAAAAATCCTCATGCACATGAAACATACTTCTAGGATTTTCTATCCCATCTTATAATCATACTCCCCCACTTAGAAGGAATCCATATAACTTAAAACAGAAAAGTAACAACTTACTCTCATCATCATCATCTTTCTTATCCGACTTCTCTTTACTAGTCCGCAGTGCATAGAAAGGCCTCTCTGTAGGAGTATCTTCCCTTGGAATACCAGGAATAACTTGCTTACTCTCTTTTCCTATAGAAGTAATATTAGAAAAATTACATGTAGGTTTGACATTTTGAGAACTACCTCTGTTTTCCAATTACAAGTTTATAGACCTCCTCTGAAATTTAGACTCTTCAATCGATTGGGCATACACCATGAGTCTAGCTAGGGTCATATCATCATGAAGGCTTGCTGTACAACATTCATCCCTCACTATATCGGCCACACCCGTCATGAAACAACTCATTTTATCCTTTGTATTACACACAGAAGATGGGGCATATCTAGATATCATTGAGAACTTCAAAGAGTATTCCTCAACACTCATATTCCCTTTCTTGAGATTGATAAACTACTCTACCTTAACTTTCCTCCTCTCACGGATAGTACTTACAATGGAAATCTTTGTTAATTTCTTCTCACTCAATAGGATTTGTTTCCTCTGGCCTATTGTCCTTCCTTGAGTGTACCATATTTGATAAATATCCCTCAATTTATACGAAAACAATTCCGCCTTTTCCCTAGATGTAACTCCCATAGCACTCAACACCTTCTACACTTAATCTAGGAACTCCTGCGGATCCTCTCCAACCTTAAAGACAAGAAAGATAGATGGAATCATCCTCACAAAGTCTCTCAACCTAGATTGCATAGTGCTCTTTGCAATATTCACCCTAGGCACCATAATCGAATTCACTTGAATAGTTATGGCTCGAGCTAAAGAAAGTAATACCTCTCTAATATCCCTATTAATAAACTCTGGGACACATCACCTATACCCACAATAGGGACTTGATAACCTTCAGCACCTTGAGAAACATCCTCAACTTCTTCAACTTGAGAAGGAGTCTCCTCCTTCACCTCATTCTCCTCAACTCTCCTAGACAGTGTCCTCCTCATTTTCATATTCCTAGAAACATAAGGAAAACTATAAGAAAAGGGTACTCGTAAATTTTACTCTATGTCACATATAGGAGTATGAAAGAAGGGAAACTCTATCGTCATATATCCTCTCACGCGTAGATGTATCGGGACTCACACCGTTGGTCAAGACTCTACTTGATGTGACTTGATGAGACTTTTCAATTCCTAATACTATTTTCATATCATACTTGTTGATACTAAGCTTGTCACATTCTTAAACAACACCCTAGAAGTTAGGGGCAATTTAGAATTGTAACCGGCATACTTGACCTCTTAGAGGTCTTGCACAAGCCCTTATATATCATTCACCACATTTTCATAATGAAAAGTAGTGCCAATCTAAAAATTTTCACAAAACATATCAAAGTCTTCAAAAATTCTTTCATATAAAATCAAAGGAAATACTAAGTCTCAATCTCATCAAAATTAAGACACGACAATACTCTTGGAACACGGCCCATAGACAATACTAATATAGAAATACTCAGTCTATTACAATACTTCAATATGAAACATAAAAGACAATTATGCCCTCGAATCAAATGAGGACATACTTTGACTTCTCTTTAATGATGTTATGATCCAAGTCTTCACTTCCCAAATCCTCTTAACCTATCAACAAAAGTAGATATAGGCAAAAGAATGGACTAGTATAACCATATATAATAAGTATGACATAATGAATAAAAATCATGATAACGGACATTTAGTAAAATGTATCTTTTCATTTAAAAATCATATATAATCATAAAAGAAACATTTAACAACTTAGAAACATATAAAATAGCATTTAAACAATTTAACACATTTTTTAGCTAACATAATATTAAAGTCAACTCATTGTACAGTGAACGAATTCACTGTTATAGTGAAGTTTTCTACATCTTCCTTAGGAACTTTGTAGCATGTAGTTTTCTCACTAAAAGCTATACTAAGACCCACCTAAGCACCACACAGAGAGACCACCAATACAATCTCCCAAAGCATACTCAAATTACCCTCAATATTACTTATAATAAGACACATAGCCACTTAAAAAAAAAAAAAAAAAAATATATATAGGTAATATGACATTCCCTTACCAAAGTCTATCAAAAAACTTACTTAAGTAAATCAACAAGATAATGTCCATGATTGACCTCTTCAGGACTTCCTAATAATCCTTAAGAATACCTATGTTTGGATTATATCCACATAATCAATATTTTCCCTACATAGAGTAATTCTTAAGACTCATCTAGGTAAGATACGAAATGATCCTTATTATGCCCCCTTCACACCTTAACTAGAAAACCCTTAACTATTGTAGAAAAGTACTTATTCAATTAACATACTTTCTTACTTAAACTATTACATTCATTATTTCACATGAAGACATTCAACACATAAAGTACATTCAAGTAATGGCCATGCACAAGACCTAAAAACTCCAACTAACACCTTCAAAGCGTAGTATGAAATGTATATCTAGCATCCCATACCACCAACAAAAAATTATAGAACTTCTCTAATGCTAATAGGTATTCCTGATGTATCGTGTTTTCACGGTACTTTAAATGCATTTTTCTTAAGTTTAGTGTGTCTAATGCCTCTTGGTATTTATTTTTGATGTAGTTTTCAATTATTTCCATGAATTCTGTTCAAAGGAGAATGCGGAGATGTGAGTCGAAATTGCAGAAGTGGACACCAATGGACCCCATTGTCCATCGTAATTGTGACGGTCCGTAGGGGGTCAACCGTCGTGATAAGATAATGGTTGCTGAAGGAAGTTGGGAAATTTTGACTAAGTGTGGGACTAAGGAAGCTCACAATGGACCGTCATATCCACGATGGTCCGTTCTCCACTTTCTTCAATGCTAACAGAGAGTAATCCCATCGCCTAACTTCAGAGGATTCTAAGTTTCGTGAAACAAATCCCCTCGACGGACCCTCATGCTTGCAACGGTCCTTCACACATGTCCTTCGAGGGTAACAAAGAGTTGATGAAGAAAATCAGCATAAAAAGAGCTAAATATGGAGTGAAAGAAGACCACGAGGGTCCGTCATGAGGGTCTTCGACTCACACGCGTTTTGAGCAGCTTTTTCCTTAAATAGATTTTCCTTTTTTATTAGGTTTAGTTTCCTATATGTAGTAAGAAAAACCTCATTTTTGGGGTTAGACTCTTGCATAATTTTAAGTTGGCCTAAGTCATCTCCGGCCGCTCAAAGTTGTCTGCATAATTCATTTAGACACCTCAACAAATCCTTATGCCAATTGAACACTTTATTTGTTCAAAAGTCATTCCTATTAGACACAAAATACTGACATGGCAAAAACGTGTAATTCACTTTCCTTGAGCGCGTGGATTTATTAAAAATAATAATTTTCTTCTTTTTTTTTTCTTAATTTATACCCCAAGTTAATTTTTAAAAAAATAATTAATAAACAGGAAGAAGAAAAGTTGTCTCCTTTTTCCCTATTTCTATAAACCCCATCCCACCCACCCCACCCCAACCCCCACACCCATGTACTAGTGGTTATCTTCTTCCCCTATTATTCTAATGATTTCAAAATTCTTACCATCAGTGGTTATCTTCTTCCTTCACCATTCTAATGGTTTCAAAATTCTTAGCATTTTGTTTCATTCTTCTTCTTTTTTGTTTTCATTTTTTGTAAAAAAAAATCTGCCAATTTCATATGTGAGAAGAAGAAAAATTAGAACATTGGAGTTAAAAATTGATCGATATTCGTGTATCTCTATTTCGGTCACTCCGATTGAATAAACATCGCCACTCATTAATTTATTAAAGATGATATTAATAAACTCAACATTCTTTCAATTTTTCTTGGTCATGAATCTTAAAAATAATTTATTGACGTTTATTTATTTTCACAAAATCTCAAAAGGAATGGAGAATAACAGATGATAGGAGAATAAATTTGAACGGGAGATTTTTATTATTGTTCTCTCATCAATGGTGGCTGTCGGGGTTCACTGGGTAGAGGAAGAAGAAAGGTTAGGTGGGGGGTGGGGGAGATTTTCTTTTTAAATATTTTTGTGATTAATAAATAAAGGGAAACTATTTTTTCATTTTTGTAAATTAAAAAATTATATTTTATTGCTAGACTGGGTCCAAGTGCCAAGTGTCATAATTTTATTTGTCATTTTTTAAAGGCAATACGCGTGAATTACACGCAAAATATTTTTAAAAAAAGTTTTCGTTTTATGTTCAATAGATACATATTCTTTAATATTAAAGTGTCTAATAGGTAATAGTCCTAGTTGAGGTGTCTAAGTGAATTATACGAACAACTTTAAGGGGCCGCATATGACTTAATCCTTTTAAGTTTTATTGTCGTCGCATTGAATTTTCAATTTTGGGATTAGATATTACTGTTCTGAAATTTATTATTGAAATTTTGTTATTTAAGCAAGTAAATTTCTAGTTTTTGTTCATTCCATCAATGTAAGTACATAAATTCTTACATTATTATTATGAATTGTGTGATTATTAGAATTTGTAACTAAACTCCATAACTAGGGTTGTGGGAACTATGGGTAAATAATAAGGTAAAACCTAGCTAAATTAACGATTCTAGAATAGTCTATTGCATGTACTGACAATTCTTTCGCTTAGAAGTCTTTCTAAAGGATGGTCAATGTTAGAAATCGCCTTATTACTACTTGTCGGACCAAGGAGGTAGATAATATGAAAAGATTTATCAACATAGATTTAGTGTATACTATATAATAGGCTAGTGTCGGATTGTACGAAGTAAAAACTTAGTGAAATATCGAATATGATGCCTAATATGATGTAAAGATAAGATTTATTAAAGCAACACATGTGGCCCGACCAAGTTGTGGAGTGAAATTCTCTAGATTCTGGACCAAGGATATAGAGATACCTAACTTAACACTTTGCATGCAAAACACTAGGAACTGATTGTAATAACTAGAATTACCGAGTAAGGTGCCTGTGGGGAACACTTACAACCTAGTTTCTCTAATTACTTGATTAAAATACAATACTTGAATCTGTCACTTGTTTACTTAAATTTTGCTAATTGCTTTCATTTATTAATACCAACCTTTAGTTATTTGTTTTCGTGAAATAATTGACTAAATAGAAGTAATAATAGAATAAAGATAAGTATGAACCATTTTGCTCGTGGAAACGATCCCAACCTCACTAGTTAGGTTTCTACATCATGCGACCACTTTTACTTCGTTTCGAGAAGTAAATTTGAGCGTATCAAATTTTGGTGCCACTATTGGGGAAAGTGGCTTTTAGATTAACTTTAAGCTTATTACCGATGTTTAGTGAACATTTTCCTCAATTTTCTTTAACTATAGGTGTTTGTCTCCTGCAGTTCTAACTTTCATATATGACAAGCACACAGAGAAAAGAAATACACG
The DNA here is from genome assembly GCF_036512215.1 of Solanum lycopersicum. Lineage (NCBI taxonomy): Eukaryota > Viridiplantae > Streptophyta > Magnoliopsida > Solanales > Solanaceae > Solanum > Solanum lycopersicum. Next base: position 18,854,481 of record NC_090803.1, on the reverse strand, counting down.
TAATTAAAGCTCACCCCGAACTAGAGCGTACTTGAAGAAGAATGAATCAGAATTCAGGCATCCATGGCGATGAGGTAGACCCAAAAATGCCACCATTGGTTGACGCCAATGACCCTGTATTACCTTATATTCATGGGAAAGGTTAAATACAGATACAACCTCCCGCGCCACACCCTCAAGAGTACTATAGGGCCTATGATAATATCGCAGACTCTGATGGTCCACTCGTCTTGCCCCCTCTACCAAACGGCCACACTTTTGTTGTAACTAGTAGTCTGATACAAATGCTCACTGCTAGAGGTTTGTTCAGGGCTATCTTCTAAGGATCCACATGCCCACATAGCTAAGGTAAGGGCAATGTGTAAAAGTTGTGTAGGGAGGCCCACTTTGAATATGTATGTAATCGGGTTATTTTTCCTCTGTCACTAACAGGAGAGGCTAGTATCTAGTTTTCTGAGCTCCCCTATAACTCAATCTTCACTTGAAATCAATTGAGGGATCCTTTCCTAGCACGCTACTACCCGATGTCTAGGAAACTAAACCACAAATACAAAGTGAACAACTTTGTTTCTCTAGCGGGAAAGTTAGTTAGCAGTTCTTGTGGTAGGTTAACTATATTCTAGCAAAATTTCCCAAGTCACCGCATAGATTATGAATCTTTGAAAGAGTATTTCAATCGGGGACAAGATGATAGTAACAAATCGATGATGGATAAAATAGTTGGTTGTTCTTAAGGGAAGTGTACTTATGCCGAGATTGCATAAAAGTTAGAGAAAATCTCCCAAAGTAATAAATCTTAGAGTACTACAAAGTAAGATACTAGGAGAAACACCTTTGCAGCCCAATCCGCACACCACTCAATCGCAGATGATATTCGTGAGGAGATGGCTTGAATGAGAACTGAGATTTGGTTGGTGTTGAAACATGTTGCTGGGGGTGCGGAAAAGGTAAATACGGAAAACAACTTGTCTAAACCACCACCGCCAAACTATAAATATTACAATGAGGAGGACTCCTATGCGGTGAATGATCAGACAGAGCATTTTCGACCGAACTCCCAAGGCTCCAATTAGGAGAATTCGCACTAAGGTCAAGGAAACCAAGGTCGGAAAAATGGTAATTATAACCGCGAGGGTCATTATGTATGACATGGGACTTACAACAGCGACAACAACTTCAACCGGGGTAACTATGGTTACAGAAATGATAGGAGTGAGACATATATTCCATCTCAAAATCGTGAAGGTTCTCCTAGGGATGGAGGGTGTAGTATGGCTCGAGTTGAGGATATGATTCATAAAATGATGAGGGGGTTTGATGCTAGTAATGCCTACTGATGGTGTGGTGATTCTTGAGAGAGGCACTAATGATGGTGCTGCTGATGCTAACGACACTACTGAGGGTGTTAAGATTACTAAGGGAGTGGGTTCCGGGACCCCGGACACACCAGCTTGTTGATCGCGGGCTCTTTGCGCCTCAAGTTTGCTTCACCTACCACTCTATTATATTAGATTCCTTTATGCATTAGGGAAAATTGAATACCTTTTTGTTGGGGGTGGGGTAAATGGAATGTGAGTGCTAGGGTGAAGTTTGAGTAGCCCAACTCACGATCCTCTTTTGGGGTTTTCTTGGTTTTGTTCTTTTTCCCCAAGAGACTAATAATTTTTATTATTGAACTGGAAAGTCTTTATCTTCTGTACATAATATAACTCTAAGGCATGATGTCTAAAACAGAAATGATATCCTGATATTATGAAAATGATGCATGACTAGACATAGTAACTGATAAATGTGTGGGTCTAAGCATGACATTGTGATACAACACTGCATGACCCTAAATCTAAGACTTGAACTAGGTGTTTGATAATCTGGTAGAGTAATGAGATGTTCAGTCAGTGTGAGGAATATTTGAATAGTCCACTATTTATAGTAAGCTAGAGCTTGCCTGGTTAGCCCTGCTAAAAGTAAGCCTTTATAGACAATTAGGAAAGGATCATAGGCCCTTGTTAAATATATCCAATATTTAGCCTAAATAAAAGAAAACTAAATGAAATTAATCCCTTCTTGATCCAATTGATTTGAGCTTAATAAAACCTTTCTTTTTCACCGCAAAAAGATATTTTCTTGGAACAATGTGTTCTCCCTGGTCCCTCCTTGAAAATGTGCACATTAGCTTATGCCAAAAGAATAAGTTGAGGGTCACTAATGCAGAAAAAAACCTTGTGGTGGACCTGACCCAACTTTGGGTATTGTGAACTTTGACTCATGGAAAAGAGATGAGTTGAGGGTGGCTATTATGAGGAATGCTCCTAAAAGTGGTGTTGAAAGAACAAAGAGAGAGAAAGAACAGAAGAAAAGTTACTTAAGAAAAGTGATATAATAAAAAATATATTTTTAAAAATGGGAAAATACACGCAATAAAAGAAAAGAGTCACTTACACAAAAGAAGAAAGAAGGGAAAATAGCAAGGTGAAAGAATATAAGAAAATTAAGAAATAGGGCGGAATAAAATTATGAAAGGTAGGATGCTTAGACGATATGTCAAGGAGGGTAAAAATTGACTAAAATATACCTAAATATACCCTACTTGACCCTGTGCCTATGAAACTAAGAAAGTCCTATAGTGATCCTAAGAGTTTTTATGTCGAACTTAAAGTAGTGAAAATAAGGACAATCCTATGGCAATATGTGTAAAAGAGTTGTAAAGTTATTCTGAGAGCAATTGTTGAAAATTAATCCTTATACTCAAATTGTAATAATTAAAGGAAAAATGAGGATGTTATTTTTAAGTGAGGACACCAGTTGCAACACCGGAAAAATTAGCACCTAAGTTTCAAATCGAAGAGGATAGGAATCAATTTGTGGCGAGTCTGTGTCATAGTATGATCCACATAATTCATTCCTAATAGTTATAGCATGTATGAACATAATGACATTAATCAGGATTGATACTTAAATGATTGCGAAAGCTAAAATGCAAATACTCTTGTACAATGATTTTTGTAGTGAGTCATAGTGCGTCGCTTGAGGACAAACAACACATTTAAGTTGAGGGTGTTGATGCACCGTGGTTTCACGGTACTTTCAATGCCTTTTCCTTAAGTTTAGTGTGTGTCTAAAGCCTATTTGTATTGATTTTTTATGTCATTTTCTGTTTATTTCTAGGAAATGTGTCCAAAGGAGAATGCGGAGATTTTGAGTTGAAATTGTAGAAGTGACCACCTTTGGACCCCACAATGAACCATCATGACTGTGACAGTCTGTAGGGGTCAGCCGTTGTGAGATAATAATGGTTGCTGAATGAAGTTTGGGAATTTTGACAAATTTTGGGACTCGTGAAGTTCAGGATGGTTACTCCTTCGCATTCGTCAAGGATAACAGAGAGTAGTCCAAGTACCCAACTTCAGAAGATTCTAAGTGTCGTGTAACGAAGCCCTTCGATGGATCGTCATGCTTGAAATAGTCCTTCACACCTGAACGTCGAGGGTAATAGAGAGTTGATGTAGAAAATAGTAGAAAAAGAGCTAAGTATGGAGCGATGGAAGACCACAACGGTTCGTCATGTCCATGACGGTCCGTCACGAGGGTCGTCAACTCATACGTGTTTTGAGCAGATTTTTCCTTAAATAAATTTCCTTCTTTTATTAAGCTTGGTTCTTATAAATGGTTGGAAAAACCTCGTTTTTAGGGTTATACTCTTGGATAGTTTTCAGTTTTATTGTCTTAGTATTGAAATTTTGATTTTTGGATTTGATATTAATTTTTTGGAATCAATTATTGGTGTTTTGTGATTAATTCGAGTAAACTTATGGATTTTGTTCATTCTCATGAAAGTAAGTGCATGAATTTTAACATTATTATTATGAATTGTGTGATTATTACCATGGGTAAGTTAACTCCAACATAGGATTGTAAGAACCATGGGTTAATAACAAGGTAAAATCTAGCTAAAATATCGATTTTAGAATAGTGTCTTGCATGTATTCACAAATCTTTATCTTAAAAGTGTTTTAACGGATAACCAACGTTAGCGCTCACCTTATTACTACTTGCCGGACCAAAGAGGTAGATAATAGTAAGATAATTATCAACATAGATTTAGTTTATACTATCTAATAGGGTAGTGTCGGTTGGTAAGAAGTAAAAACTTCGTCAAATATCGAATATAATGCTGAATAGGAGGTAAAGATAAGGTTTAGTAACGCAACACATGTAGTTTGGCCAAGGTGCGTAGTGAAATTCTCTTGATGCTGGACCAAGGATTTAGAGATACATATCTTATAACTTTGAATGCAAGATACTAGAAAATGTATGTTATAGCTAGAACTAACGAGTTAGGAGCCTGTGGGGAACACTTATGACCTAGATACTCTCATTACTTGATTAAACTCCAATAGTTCAACCTGTCACTTGCTTACTTTACTTTAGCTAATTTCTTTCATTAATCAAAATAAACCTTTAGTTATTTGTTTTTTGAAAATAATATACTAAATAGAATTAATAATAGAATAATGTTAAGCCTTAACCATTTTTCTCGTGGGAACGGTCCCAACCTCACTAGTTGGGTTCTTTACTTGATACGCCCACTTTTACTTCGTTTCGAGAAGTAAATTTGAGCGTATCAATTCCATATGATGAGTATTGGAAATAACCGACATAGACAATGATAGCAAGACATGGAATCCAAAGTTCTAACCTATTACGATGAGGGTGTCTACATGCCAATGGTAGAACTTAGACACATATCATGTTGGCACATGGTTAAGGAATCTAAAGGGCATGCTTTATAATCTAGTCTCATTAACTAACTAGAACTACTTCCCTTACCATACTCACTCAGTTCTGTCCTTCATTTTTATAGAGTAATTTACACTTAAGGTTCACAAAAAAGTATTTCATATACTGTTAGTAGGCCAATCACATTTACTCTACCAAAGAAAGGTCCATTAGGGCTACCTCCCAATGGAGTAAGTAAGATCATCATGACTTTTCTAAGGATTAACATGATGCCGTTAAAGACAATTAACCTTAATTCTATCACTTATTTACTAGGAAGGATACCATTACGGCTTACGACTTCAACATTCATAACTTTACCAATAGGTTGAAGGTTTCACATAAGAGATTTCTTAACTTCATTTAAGGTTACATGTTATTCAATAATTCAATAATAAGAGACTTAATCATACTAAGTCAAGACATCTCACATTCACATTCATACATACATCAAGCAAGGGACAAAGTCAATCAAGACAAGACACCACATACTTCACTTTAACTCATTATACATGTTATTCTAGAAGCACATAGAAATAAACCTTATCATTTTAATTTCATCCTATACACTATGATATAATCATAAATATAACCATTATAGACTCATATAGTAAAGTAGGAACAACCATGCATCAACCCTAAGACTACATATATAAGCACATACTCATAGTCAACATGATTTCCTAACATACATAGAGAGAACACATACTTTCACATTACTTAACATATAGATAAATATGATCATATTTAACATAATATAAACGATAAAAATCATTATTATACTTCAAGTAATACCGACAAGGACATGACCATCGTATTACCTAAAATAACACCGACAAGGCCACATCGATTGCATGTAAAACACATAGATTCGCCACCATAAGTAGACCATACCAATCACAACATAATTGAAGTTTAAGTAATATAAAATAAAGGAAATAGGAAAGATTCGCACCACTCCCTTCTCAACACCTCGATCCAATGCTAAATCACAATATTCGATATCACAAAGCCCTTACCCATGACCATAATAAACAATTAAACATAACTATAACAATATTCATGAAACTAGGTCATATTAAAACATAATCATCAATGTAATACAAACTACATATAAATTTACTATAATTATTCAATCAATCAATAGACTACATAAAACTACATTAGAATTCATGAACATTAGATCAATATTAAGTAACCCATAACTTAGTCAAAAACTAGGGTTCATCCATTTAATGGTTCCATCAATACTTATTGTTTGGAATCATCAATACAATCACAATTCAGTCATTAATCAATTTTTAGAAACCACTAATGTAAGAACCCATGGAATAAATCATAAAATTGGACTAATCAACTTGAAAACTTTAGAAAACTTCTGGAGAGTTGGGCTCCTTAATAAATATAGTGTCAAAGATAAAAATCCATATATTGATAAACCTAATTATTCAATTTAATGAAGAATATCCACTAAATTCTTTAATCCAATCCCTTCCTTGAGTTTTGACTCTAATGGAGTTCTAGAGAATTTTGAAGGGATTTGGGTTTTGATTTTAGAAGAATGAAATCTTCTACGTTTTATCGGAGGACGATTGTTCCCATTCGGGGGATATTATAAGACCCTAAAATGAGTTAGGGTTTCTAGAGACTAAAATGTTAGTCTTAAGATTCTATGGTGCTAAAATGACTTATAATATTGTTTATAGTCAGTTTGTATAGTTTAACTTATTTGCAAGTCAAATGTCAAGGGATGACCAAAACGTTCGACGACTATATAAATCGTTTATAATCAAATTAAAGAAGGTTTTGTTTTAATTGATCTTGGTTTTTCTTAACTAGTAAGTAGTAACTTGGGATCTTGACGTTGGGTAATTGTTATATTAATTGATCATGTTAATTGTCTATAGTTGCTTGCTATAACAATATGAGAGTATTAATTATATGTTATGTATTTAGTATGGGTAAATTCATGATAGTTTGAATAGGATTAACCTATGTAAACTTACCTTCCAAATTTCTAATATGAAGTATGCTTATAGTGAATTCGATATTATTAGCGCTTGTAGTAGTATCTAATCGAGAATAAGATTTCAATAGATACTTCCTAGCATGTACTTTATTGTTAAAATATGATTTATTATTAATAATTTGGGTAATGTAATGAGATGGATTATTCTCTCTACTTTACATTGAATTGATAGTTTAATGCCTACGATAGTAGCTTGATCTTGGAGAACTTTAAGAACAATTGCGATGTGATTAAGTGTATAATGAAATACTTCCTTGGATTTATATTATATTTGAAATATGATATATAATCCATTCATGTGAATTTGGTTGATGGTTTATGTACTTATATATTCTAGCATGTTACTAATATGTTGTACTAGTTATAGCATGGCCTTATAGTATCTTATGCTTAACTTAATGTATGATTATTGTAAGTTAAGATACTTACCTATACTTGATTTATTTATTAAAGATTAGTAATGGTCAATGATGACAAAAGGCTAATGGATTGGTAAGGTTTTCTCTACATTTCTACTTCTCAATTTATTAATAGTAATGTTAATGAATCCTTGTATGGCATTGCGTTGTATGGTCCACTTATTGTGACGGTGTTTACTTTATTTTCAATCTATATATGTGTTGAGTATTGCGATTAAGGCAAATTGATGAATATATGAGCATGTGCCTATGATGATACTATGTGATGCTTATACCTACTCTCCAATTCTAGTTGTGATTTAGGTTGTATGGCTTATGTGTAAGCATGTGCATATTAATGTTAGTGTAAAGTATAGGTGATGTCGTTGATGAGTTATGATGGTTAATAATCCCTTACCTATGTACCCCTATGTGAATGCATGAATAGCACAAGTTAGGAGCCTTAAGTATAATATGAAGTTGGCTTGTCTCCTATGCTATTGTGTGTTGTGTGGTTTATGCATGAAAGAGTATTATTGTCTCAGATGGTGACTTCCTTAATGTGTTCTTTATATCCATTAGGTGATAATGTTGACCAATGTACAAACACACACTTTACATGCATGTTCAAAGTAGTATAAGTCATGTTGTCTAAATGAAAGCTAGTTCTCATATTCACTAGTGTCTACTACTTTGCATGAATGAAGTTTCCTTACCTTAGTTGTTGATGTATGAAGTGAATACTAAGGTTTGTGGTCTCATGAAGGGTATACTAAGCATGTGCGGGGTTATAGGGCTACACAAGTGCATTGCACTAGTAGAGTAAGAGTGGGGTCATGAACAAGGTATAATGAAGATGTATATGCAAACGAATAAATATATGTGTGACTTGATGTAGCTTACGGTAATGTGCCTTCAAAATGCAAATAAATTCTATATATGATCTTATGTGATATTTGGACTTTGAATATGTTTATATGAAGTATGTGAATGATATAAATGATCTTGTCTAAAGGTTTTATGAAGATTAAATCAAAAACACATGAAGTATGATTTCAAGAAAATGTCCCTTTTAAATGTATGTTTTCCATACTTAGAGCATTCTTGCACTAACCCCATTCTTTTCTACTGCATACACAAAATGTAGGTTATGGATGTTTAAAGGATGTCTATGATTGAGGATCTTGATATGTGTTTCCCTAGCTCAAGGAAAAGGAATCGTTAGGTAACAAGGATTACCTACTCATGTTTTAATGTAAAGTTTATTACAAGTTATATAGTTATGTCTAATATTTTAAGGGTCGTGTCCCTAATGTATTCTATGGTGGTTGAGTCTAAGATGGCAAAGAGACTTAGGGTCTAAATATTTATTATGACTTATATTATATATGTATACACGAAATGCCGTTTCTATCGTATGATGTGTTATGAAATGTTTTAAATTTTATGCTAAATTTACTATGTCGATGTGATGAATGATAATTATTATCTTGTATAAGACCTCCGAGAGGTCAAGTACGCCATCATACTTCTAGGGGGTGATCCGTGGTTGTGACAGTCTACTACGTATAGGTAGGGGTGAGGTCCTTTACCAAGACATTGCACAAGTTGACTCTAAGGGAAGTCCTAGGAGATTGTTCTTATTTAATATAATAACATGAAATGTATGATGCTTATGATATGCGATGATACTCTTCTATGATGTTGGTTATGTTGATGAATATGTCATTGGTGTATATTGCTATATGTGGTGATGACTACTTATGTTGCAAGATGTATGAAGCAGAGCATTACTTATGGTCCCCTCTCTTGTTTACTTGATTAAGTGGGGTGATGAGTCTTCACATGATCATTACACTTGTGGGTTTGGGATGAACTTATTGGCAAGTTTTTTGTATTTTATGTTTTAATTGATCTAATGAACATTAAATGTTAATAACACATTATGATGATATGTCAATCGTTATGATCATGCTTTGTGTTGTTGTGATCCTTATCCTGTATATTCTCTCTTCGGTATGCATTAAAGGTTTTTAATTGACTTAGCATTCATTCTAAAGAAATGGTCCTTTTTCATGCATGTCATTAAATGTTATGTTCATATACCCATACTTAATACATGTTATGTACTAACCTCTAACTTTATGTAACTACAAATGTAGGATCAGGACATTGAAGTTTAAGAAGATCGATTGAAGAAGCTTGGAAGTCTTTGTTTAAGTAATGGTAGATCCTAAAGTTCGGGGATACTTTCTTTTCTTTATTCTAGATTATGAAGATTTTATTAGTTTTAAGACATAATATTTACTTCCTTTTATCATTTAGATTCTATTGTAGTAAGGCCTATATGGCGTATTAACTTTGTATTCGTTAAGTCAAAGACTTGTATTCTTTAGATGGTTTTTATGTGAGACACCTTTTAGACTTTCATATGTATGTTATCATGTTTCTATAAGAAAAAAATAAGTGAGCTTGTGTGTGAAAGGTCTAAGTATATATCACTTAGTATATGTAAAAGTTTTTGATTTTTCCGCATTTTTAACTGATGACATGTAATGACGAATTGTAAGGGCTTGTCTAAGTCCTTTAAGAGGACGAAGACAACACCTTTAAATTTCATCAAATTCCTACTCCTAAAATAGGCTAAGGCACATTAGAACCTCTTTCACAATTCTATGCACGTCACAAAACGTTTCTTGACTTTTTAACTCTAAAACTTTCTAAATGACTTATTACCATTTTTTTAACCTTGACATAGTGGTACAAAACATAGATATTCACCTGAGGTTCTAGATTAGGTCTTGGACTTTGGAATGATACAATATTCGCCCACCCCCCTAGAAACATTCGACCCGAATGACACTAAAACCTTTTAAAGGGAAATGATAGACTCAATACTAGCAGCCCAACCAACAACATATCAATACCTGAGTGACAACATAAATTAACATAATAACATGGCATTTAAATATAGAAAATAAAAACATCAATTACTACTTATAAGAGCTAGACATCACAACATGAGGAATTTCCTTCTCCATATCTACATGATCTCAACACAAAACAAAGAGCCACTTATGCCAAAACTCCATTTAACACACATCAACATGCTCAATACCATTTGATTAAGCCAAAAACATACAAATACTCAAATAAGTGGAAATCAAGAAAAACAGTATCTTTTTATGAAAATTCATTTTAACAAAAAAAAATTTACCATAACTTTGCATATGTTTTAAAACATGTCAAATTCAATTTTAACTCATTATACTCATTATTAATAGGAACAATTAACCTTAATTCGCAAAAGATGAGTATAACGGGACTTCATGTCAAGCTCGCCCTCCCATGTTGGTCCCTCAACTTGGTGGTTCCTCCATAACACCTTTACGGAGGCCACCTCTTTAATCATAAACTTCTTTTTTTGTCGGTCAAGGATTTCCACTGGAACCTCTTTATTAGAGAGATTCTCATACACATTGTAATGCCCCAAAACGAACTAAGGTGAACTAGAGCCTCATAATGGTTCCTTGAATTGAATTTAGGATAGAATGAGTTATGTTAATGTTCTTAGACAGTGTGTGAATTTTAGTTAAGTTTGGAGTCCAATCGACCAAGAACGTCCATGACGTTCGAAAGGTGAACGTTAGAATGTACTTGTGCGTCTTGACGTGTTTGAGTTAGTTTTACATGTTGGTTTTCCTTTAAACTAAGGTGGTATGTTACTAATACCTATACAACTTAGTTTAGGGGTTTAATGTCTAGGAAATACCCCATATAGGGACCCACAAGAGGCCCTGGATGAAGGGCCCAAGACATGGTAAAAAATGCCAAAAAGAAGTGGCCATCGACGACCTTATGGAGGGTTCGTTTGTCCATAAACGGTCCTTAGAGCTAGGAAGTGGATTGGAATACAAAGTCATGATTTCCAGGATACATATGGAGCTAATTCTAAATCCACGATACCCTATCAACGATCCGTTGATGCACTGACGGTCTGTTGGTGAAAGTCTCGTCTGTGAGGGCCTACCAAGTCTGTGAAGTTGTTGCCAACCTGGGGTGTTTATGTAAATACACCCCATGTATTTTATGCCCATACGTGGATAACTATAGGGTTTTTAGGTTATATTAAATTAGTTTGAACCCTATACCTAGACACGATGCCTCACATTAAATATTCAAACTCCCTCTCTAAAGAAGACTCTCCCAAAGTCACCATTGAAGATAGGACTCAAGGAGGGCAAGGATGGATGATTTGGACGTGAATCTTCACCAATATTATTTTATTTCCTTATATTTGATGTATGGTATCCATCCTTTAACCCCCTTCCTTTTAAAACGTAATTTCCAAAAGATTTCCAAAAGGGTTTCCAATCTCAAAATTCTTCTATCTTTGATTTTAAGTATGAATTTTCTTGTAAGAGTGTTCTAATGTTTTAAATGTGTCTATTGTTAAATTAATTGATTATTTTAATGTAAAAAATATGATCATGTTTCGGTAAGGTATGAAATTTAGTTTCTTGTATGAATATGTTGATTTAGCTACTGCCCTAGGAGTCTTATTTGATGAAATGTTGATAACATGCTTATAGGTTATTATGTCTTGGTTAAATTACAAGTTTCTTAAAATGTATAGTTTTCATTATAATTAGTATTGAGTGGTATGGTCCACCTTCTTTTTGGCGGTGTTTACATGATGAATTTGATGTTATTTACTATGTATTGTTAATGTCGTTTTGAAGGTCTAATAGATGAATAGATTGACATTAAAGATGAGTCTTTTTTTTCTGTTATGTGAAGTTGAATAGCATGTTTGAATTGTGTTATGTCTAAGTGAAGTACATGAATATGTGAAGTATATAAGGAGTGTGAATTGTTGATTGAAGGTATAAAGCACGTGTAGAAGTTAATAAGAATGCAATAATTTTTATGTGCAGGGTTTGCTCACATGTACATACATACTCACACATAAAAGACTTTATAATGCCAAGATGAGAAAAAGGGAGTATTGGGGTGGACACTCTTTGTGAGTTGAGATTATGTGTCTACTAGCAACCCCATTATCCCAAATCAACTTTCCATGATAGGTTGGACAAATAATTCCCTTCATGAGTTAAGATGTGGTGTTCACTGTATATCCTTAACCTATAGGTTTGAATGATGAGAAATCTGTGGGGAGTTATGCCTAGTATCGAGAGGATATGAAGAGGTAGATTACACTTGGTGAGTTAATATGTTGCATTTCAAAAGTACCTCTTGAGATGAGGACTCCTCGTTAGTAGAGAATGAGTTACTTAGTAGCAATGTCTTTATCCCTTAACTATTTGTCCACATAGGTGTAGCTATTAGGAAAACCTTGTAAAAGCTATGATGCATGATGTTATGCCTCATCCGATACGGGTTAATATTTGGATTCCATGTCTAGATCTCATGGTCTATGTCGGTTAAGCTGATCCCCCATAAAGAATTTATTGAACTAAGCCTTCTAAATGAAGGTAATACTAAGGGTAGGTTGTTGTAAGGGACGCTATCTACTCATTGCACTTGGTAGGACCTCCAAAAAGGGAAGACTTGGTGACAAACCTTGTAAAAGAATGTACTAATTAGGGTAGGTGGTGGTATAGGAAGCTATCTACTCATTCCACTAAGTATTCATTTAGAAAGGGAAGACTTTGGTTGTTTGTTGGGTGTCTTTCAATGTCTTGCCATTAATTGAGGTTCTTGTTTCTCCCGAGTAGAGTAAGCCAATAATGTTAGTCTTGAGGGTTTTTTTAGTGTGTATTAGATGAGGAATATTCATACTTCCTTAATATATTACCTTAGTAAGTCTTAGGATAATTACGAGGTAGAGAAACTCTTAAGGAAAATGACTTCATTTTATCTTACGGTTGGCGTTCAAAGTTCACTCATTTAGTGTAGGATAGTTCATCGCAATTGCTCAAGTTGAATATATTGTGAATGCTTTAAATGATTCATTGTCAATGTTCAAATGTATTTACTATAAATGTTTAAGGAGTTCACTGTAAAGGTCAAGTTGGTTTACTATAAGTTTTGACAAGGTTACTTTAATGTTTTTTGTTGGCTTAATATTATGGGAATTCTTATATAAGTTGTAAGTGATGGTTAGAATGATTTTTGCCTTAGTATTCATGAATTTTTTACTTAAATTGCCTTAAAAGCTATTTTACAAAAATGTCTCGTTTTACATGTTTTTGCATATGGCATACTTGGTTCATTTTTTTGTACCAACCCCATACTTTTCTATACTATATAAGTATAGGTAGGAAAATTTAGAAGGTTTGAAATCTAGAAGGAAGAAAATGGGAATGTTTCTCTCAAGGCAAAGTACGTCCTTATATATTTGAGGGCATAGTCCTTATATTAGTTTTATCAAAAGACTTATTATGTATTTGATTTCAATGTAAGAGTGGTGTCCCTAGGATATGATATGTTGTGTCTTATGTTTGGCATGTGATGATAAGATTTCTTAAATATTTATGAAAGATTTCCTTTCTATTAAATTATGCGTGAAAATTTTTAATTCCGCACTACTTTTCATTTCTTATGTAATGAATTCTAGTTGAAGGGCTTGTACAAGATCCCAAAGGGTCATGTACGCCCGTCCACAAAATGAGGGTTCCTCCTAACTTCTATGGGGTACTTTATTGTCGTGACACATCTAGACCATTAATAGAAAGAATGGACTCGGCGTCACCAATGCACTTCTTAAGCATGGAGACATGAAATACTTGGTGAAGCAAAGCTAGCTCATTAGGTAATCTCAACTCGTATGCAACATTTCCATCCCTTTGAAAAATTTCATACGGACCCACATAACAAGGACTCAATTTCCCTTTCGTGTAAAATCTCATCAGCCCTTTCATAGGTGAAATTTACAAACACACCTTATCACCTACTTCAAATTCTAAACTCTTTTATCCTATTGTCGAGATAAGACTTTTGCAGGCTATATGTTATTTACAATCATTTCCTTATGATATAAACTTTATCCAAAGTATTATACATCAATTTGAAACAAAAAAGTGAAGACTCGGCAACTTTAAACTAACGAACCATGGATCTACATCTCCTACAATACAAAGCAAAGGAGCCATTGATGTAGTCGAATAGTAACTATTGTTATAAGAGAACTCAACCAAAGGAAAATGTTCATCCCAACTCCCCTTGATAACAATGAAACAAGGTCTAAGCATATCCTCAAGGATTTGAGTAGTACGCTCCGCTAGACCTTCCATTTATGGATGAAAAGCGGTGCTTAACTTCACTTGAGTACCCAAACCTTTTTGGAACATCTTCCAAAATTGAGAACTTTAATATGAAATAGTGTATAAAGGTATCCTATAAGAATAATAATCTCATTGATATAGATTCTTGCATACACTTTCTCTAAATAAATAGACTAAACGGGGATAAAGTGAGGGTATTTCGTCAACCTATCAACAACCACCCATATATAGTCATTTTGTCTTCGTGTCTCAGTCAAACACACTACAAAGTCCATATTAATGTCTTCCCACTTCCAGACGGGAACTTGAATTTCTTGAAGTAAGCCACCCAACTATTGGTGCTTGACTTTCACTTGTTTTCAATTGGGACACTTTGCGAAAAATTCCGCTATGTCACTTTTTCAAGCCGTCCCATAAAAAGACTTCTAAAAGGTCATGATCTTAGTAGAACCCAATGAACCCAATAATAAGAACTAGAGCTTCCTCTACAATCCAAAATATTAAATAATCCACATTGGTCACATACAACGTCCCTTGGTACCTTAAAACACCATACTCCCCTAAGGAAAATGACTCATTAAGTTTCCCAAAAAATGATTCTTTAAAATTCCTGAATGATGGATCAAGGTGTTGCTTGGACTTTACCTCAACAACCTAAGATTATTCGGAGTAATGATGGACCATGAAACGACCATTAAGAGAACCTTCTAATCTAACAACCAAACGATCAAACATATGAACATCTTTCACAAAGTCTTTGTTGTTTTCTTCTATATGAGACACACTATCCTTGGTGACATGACTTAGAGCATCCACAACTACATTGTCTTTGTTGTGGGTGTAGAGAACAGTCATGTCACATTCTTTCAACAATTCCGACCACCTTAATTGTTTGAGATTTGACTCCTTTAAAGTAAACACATATTGAAGATACTTTTGGTTGGTATACACGTCAACATGAAGACCATAGAGATAAAGCCTCAATATTTTCAAGGCAAACACCACGAACGCTAATTCAAGATCATAAGTTGGGTAGTTATTATCATGAACCTTGAGTTCCCTAGAATCATAGGCTATGACCTTCCAATGTTGCGTAAGGCCACAACCCAATAACATTCGGGATGCATCATAATATACCACAAATCCCTTTATACCCTCCGGTAAGGTCAACACCGAAAAGGTGGTAAGCCTAGCCTTTATTTCAAGATATGGAAGCCTCTTTCACAAGCCTCCAAGAACTAAAATTTCACATTCTTTTCAGTCAAAGTAGTCAAAGGAGGTGCCATGGACTCAAAGGTCTTGGCCAATTCGAAAATGCCTCGGTCTTCTTTGTATTAACCTCTACACCCATACTTTAGATGACATGAGCAAGAAACTCCATCGTCCTTAACAAAAATTCACATTTGCTATACTTGGAAAATACTTGATGTTCCTTTAAGACATTTAGGACCACTATCAAATGGTCCATATGTTCACCCTCATTGATTGAATATACCAATATGTCATCTGTGAAGACAATCACAATGGCATCAAGGTAATTACGGAACACCCTATTCATTAGGTCCATAAATTACTCTAGAGCATTAGTCAAATAAAAAAAAAATTATTCTTAACTCATAGTTACCATGAATTGTTCGAAAAGCTGTTTTTTGAATATCTTCATTTCTCAGCCTAAGTTGGTGATACCCCAACCCCAAGTTAATTTTTAGAAGTATCTTGCCCTTTGGAGTTGATTTTAAAACGAATTTATTAGGAAAGTTTAACTTGACAACTATTGTCCTACAATAACCAGAAGCAAAAAATCATTCAACCAATCCATTCCCAAGATGACATCAAAATCAACCACACAAGTTCTACTAATTTGCAACATTATAGGACTATTTCTATATACCATTTTTGCAACCACCGAATAACCTATCGGTAATCACCATAAAAGGTTCATTGAATATATAGGCAAAATAAAAAGTTTCTAACTACCAAAGAAGTATTAAATCACAAGATAGCACCCAAATAAATTAAAGTATAAATCTTTAGAGAGAAGACTTGTAGCATACCGGTCACCATATCGGGAGAACTCTCTTGTTCACCCCTAGAAGGGAGAGAATAAAAGTGATTCTTTCTTGGCACATCAATATTGGAACAACTTTCTTGCCCACTCTCCTTTTCTTTCCCCTTCACATTAGGTCAATCTCTAACCTTGTGAAAACTATTACCACACGCGAAGCAATTATCCATGCCAACAAGGAATTCACCTAAATGTTTCTTGCCACACTTTGCATAAGTAGGCTTCTTGCTTAGTGAACTAGTACCCCTTCCCTTTTGAGACTTAGCATTAGACACTCTATTATAACACACCTTTGTGAATTTGGAAGTGACTTTATTGGAGAATCTCTTCTTAAATATAGGCTTATCTTTAATTTCCAACCTTCCTCCCTTTAATGAACCACTTTCAAAATACTTGGTTCTCTTGGCCTCTCTATTTTCCTCCATAGTATAATTTTTTCCACTTGTTGAGAATGAACCATTAGACGGGAAATATTCATATTATAATGAATCATAGAGGACCGATATTGTTCCACCAAATCATCAGACACTCCCACAAGGAAATAACTTATCACAACTTTTTTGTTAGACGGCATGGATGGAGCATACTTAGATAATTTTTTAAACTTCATGTAGTAGTCAAGTACACTCATACCTCATTGACGATGTTTTATGAACTGTTCCACCTTAGCTTACCTAAACCCTCTAGGAAAGAACCGATCTGGGAAGGTCCTTCTAAAAATCTCCAAAGTCACCGAACCTCCTCTTATCACCTATTGTCTCTCCATTGGGTAGAGCAAGTTTGCACCACGTCCTTTATTTGATAGGAAGCCAAAATCGGCCTTTTCACCCGTAGTAAGACAAATAGAAACTAAAATCTTTTATACTTCATTTAGGAAATATTGAGGGTCTTCATTCGCTTTTGACTCGAATATCATACGAGGGTCAATCCTAGTAAAGTCTAGTCATCACCCGCATGTACACACTAGAAGTTAGGGAATTCATGGGTCCGAAAAATGTCGTACTTGACCTCTTAGAGGTTTTGTATCATCTCTTGAACATCATTCATTGCATAAATACAAAAAGTACATGAAATTAAAACTATTCTTTAAAATTGTATTGTGGAAGTCATTTCATAAAATGCCTTATATATGTCTAAATATCCTTCTATGACCTCAAGAATACAATGGTATTAGGTCAAAGCTCAAAAGATCTAACATAATGAAAAACATATAAGACAACGTAGTGTTGGAGTCCTCGGATTCTATGAGGACTCACAAATCTTCTCTTCTTTGAAACCTTAGAAGTTCTACCCTTGAAAGTAACTTATTCTCCTAATGTCCGTACATGGACAACATGTAGGCAATATGCATTAGTGTAATACTTACTATGTATGGAAACATCATACCAAACATAATATATCTGAAAGGTTTAGTCAATAATAGACATAATCATAAGAGATAAATACATAAGCATAGCATATATAACATAAGCATAATTAAAGAATAAGCAAGAATTTAAGAGTGCATTCTTAACTCATTGTCTTTATTACTATTATGAACTATGTCACAAGCAACCTCCATTTGTCCTTGTGCAAGGCTAAGATAGAATTTCATACTACTGTCAAAGCTATATGCCTCTCTTTTGCCATACTTGATCATAGTTCACTTTCATAATTAAGACCTAAGTTCTTCATACTAAAGAGAACAACCTTGTGTCCATCTCAGAACATTCTTATGCAATCTACATAAGGAAGTCAATAGTACCCTACGTACTAAACCTATCTTGAAAGACATTCCTAACATGTTTACCCTTCATATCCTCCTCATTACATCAATTCACTAATTAAGATTCTCTCATCTATAGTATACTATATTGGGAAAGGCAACTCTAGTACAATCCTATCTTCAATCTCTTCTTCATTAGTTAGCCTAGGTTATACCTTGTTTAACGCTCTCATGACACCCCATAACACAATTCATGCAAGGTACTTCTTTTGGATCCTTTCTTTATTACTTCTTCCTTTTGACCCTAGAGACTATCTTTATCTTATGATCTCTATGATATATAATTATTTATGCTTGTCTATGTTCCTTAATAATACGGATCCTACAATATACTTATAAAGGTATTTCTTGAGGCCTTAATATGAAAACTACGAGATACTCCCTTGGGCATGTCTAAGTTCATTCACACATTATAAACACTACGAGATAACCATTGGGAATGTCCACGTTCATCTTTTGTTTTGAACATTATGAGATGCTTCTCAAGCACGCCAAAGTTCATATTATATGGAGCTATTTGGATACTTTTGACTCTATTACATGAAGGACCCCGTCCTTATTAGAGTAAGTGGTTAGTTATCACAACTACTAGGTATGGATCTCTTTTCTACTTGGAGTCCGGGCCCTTTCTAGACTATCTGTTTCACATTGCATATTGACTTGGAGTCAAGCATATACTCCATAGTTTACTTGTAAAGCCTTGATAAACTTTTTCTCACAGAGGGATGTCCTTGAAAATATCTCCATCCTCATGTTAATCTATCACTTTCATTCAATTATCCTAAATCTAAAGCCAACACAACCATCCTAAGGTTCATTATTCATCAATTCATTCTATTTTTATTCATAGGTAGATTATAAGATTTTCTAGCCTTAGCTTTCTGCTCACATTCTTCAATACTAGGTAAATATAGTGATAATCAATTCTTTAAGGTTCAATTCTCCTAGGAACACCGAGTATAATTTTTATGCATAGCCCTTACTTCATTGGAACAATAGCAAGATATAGGCAAATACAATAATATTCTTCAAATGAAAGAGAAAGAACTAAATTATCTTTAATACTAAAACAATATCAAATAAGAAGGTGGCATCATCCTCGATAGGTGAGGATCTACCAAACATGGATAATGAGGGTTAAAGTTATCTTCGATGCCCCTCTAAAGCTCAATGACCGGAACATGCATAACGGTAGAAGCATAGAAATATGGGTTAGTACACTCTTGAATTAAGAATGGAAACATTCACATAAAACATTTGAAATCATGCTAAAAGGGACATTTGTTCCAAAACCATGATAAGTTACTTTGAAAATCCTTATGCACAACAAAGAACCCATATAAGCCAATAATTACATATTCCTAAAGACAAGATCATATATAATAGAAGACCAACAACACCAAGAATAATCAAGTCAACATGTATAATAGCGTCTTTTGGTACATAACCAACACTACTCTAACATCATATTATAACAACAAAGAATGTAGAAGAGTTCATAACTTTACAACATATACAAGACCGTTACTAATAACCCACCATAAAGTCTACAAGTTCAATGGCCACGAAATTCCCCATAACCTCACTCCATCAAGCAAAAACAAACTAACGATCGCAACAAATACCAAATGCCACATAACATAGCATCCAGAGTTGTCATCATCATATTTAGAATTATAGATGAATAGCATGTTCATAAGTGAAACTAACATCATATATGATCATCAACATGAAAAGTCAACATATAAATAATAATTTACTTTATACACATAGGAACAACATTAAAGGACTTTCCTCGAAGCAAACTAGCGCAATATATAGGTAGAGTCACAAACCCCTACCTAAACTTAGTCAACACGTGAAATCACCCTAGTTAGTGATAACTTCTTTACTTCATTTAACTTTTCAGAAAACATGTCTTAACCTATATAGACCACTAAATCTAATAGTGGAATCTGGTGTAATGAAACCCCACAATGAAACAAGGTGTCCTATATGTCATGGTAGTACAAAAACATGAACATAGCATTCTAGGTTTATCCAGTAGGTAGTATTCCTACGAAAGCAATATAGTTCAAGAACTAAGAAATATGCTTGGGACCCTATTTATGCACATTTCATTGTAGTCTTCAATCTAATAAGTAAAACAGTGAACATACCTTCCGTACATGGTATGGGACACTCCTCACAATTAGTTCACTCGGTGCAAAGCTAAGGTCTGTTTTGAAATGTCTTGAAGCCTTTATTATTAATTATAAGACTAAGTCATAGAAGACTAACCTATTGTGTATTTTAGTAATTCTCTCAATAGGAATTTCATGAGAACATCCTTTTAATACAAAACTCATATGTGATATCCATACATTATCATCATCAAGTCATAATAAGAAACATAGGCAATTCATAACAAAACTTATATCATTTCATATTCACATAATCTCACATCTTAACATAATAAACACATTTAAGTTGCATCATCATTCCAACACCTACTAAATACAATCACAATATATGATTCAATTGAACTTCATCACCAAGTACAAACCATCATATTCGAAGTAAAGGCTCAACATCATGAAGTCTATTAATTTCTCCTTCAAAATCCATTATCACTGTTCTTACCCTCAACATATACAATTTCATCCATCAATAGTTTTAATAACATCATTGAATATTAATTAACACATGAACTAAGTTGATCGCATCAATACCAATCAATTTTAAACGAGTTCATAACCTAGGGTTACAGAATTTGGGTCAATTCTAGATCTATTCACATACTACATTTAATCATCAAGAAATTGATTAGTTGAACTATAATACATCATGATATAATCATAATAATCAATGTAAACCATAAACCATACCATTTATAAGATCAAATTCGGATGAGAAAGAAACCCATATGAAATCATCTTTTTGAAACCTATTTTTGAAGATCCCTTTGGAGAAAGGAATCCAAAAAGTCAAAATGTTTCCATTAATGATATTCCCTGAATATTGATAAATAAAATTGATGTTATTTAATCCCTAGAACCCTTATAACATTCCTTTAAATGGAGTCTTCTTTTAAAGAGACAAAGTAGAGAGAAGGAAGACTAATTTGAATTTCGGAATTGTGGGATGTTATGTTTTGTTTAGGCTTTGGGTAGTTTATACAGTCTCTTAACTAACATAATTTAACACTCCTAAACCCCTAATTAGTCCCCTAAATAATTAACTAATTAATTGAACTCACTTAAAACAAGATAATGAAAATGTAGGCTTGACCTACGAAACCCCAACTAATGGGCCATAGGTCACTCGATGCCCAGCTGGATCCCACTGTCCTGTAGGCCCGTAAGTAATTTCAGAGACTGTGCATTTTATCCATTTTAAAAAAAAGTCTAAGTGCTTAACGACAGAGGCATCGACACCCTTTTGTTAAGGTTATGCCTCGTCTCCTACAATTGCAGGTATCTGCTGCCTAGTGACAACTGTTTAGCCAAAATGGAAGGGTTCTCCTGAAGGACCTTAGGGTGGTCCTTGGGGAGTCGTACAAAAAAATTTCGACACTAAAGGTACTCTAATACTAGTTTGATACCTTTACACCAAATTTCATCAAATTCCTACTCCTAAAACTCGGGTGAACTTGGCTAAACCACACTAGCACCTTTTTGACAATTCTCTAGACACAATGGATGTTTCTTGACTTATTGACTCTAAAACTCTCTATATTACTTAATACCATGATTTTTTTACCTTAAAACAGTAGTAAAAACCTTAGACACTCATGTGAGGCTCTAGTTTAGGTCTTTTACTTTTGGTGTGTTACAATGTGGATCCATAATGTTTTATAGATGTGGTATTCAAGGTGGTACATTCTATGGGAGTTCCTCCAAGAGAATAATGGGATATAGACGCTTACAAACTAAAAGATGTGGCACAAGTATGGTTTGTGAAATGGAGTGAGAAGAGAACCATAAGGGAACGCCCGTTAGGTTCGGTAGTGTTTAAGACGAATTTTCATAATATGATTTTCTCCTTAGAGTTGACGGAGAAAATTTTAGTTGAATTCATGAACCTTCGTCAAGGGGGAATGAGTGTGAAAAAATATTCTTTTAAGTTCACCCAACTCTCTAAGTTTTCCCCAATCTTTGTAGACAACTCTAGGGCTATAATTAATAAGTTTTTGATGGGGGTTTCTAGTTTGGTTGACAAAGAATGTTGTAGGAAAATGCTCCATCATGATATTGATATCACTAGACGCAATGCGTATGCTAAACAAATTGAGGAGTTCAACCTGAGGAAGATGAATAAAAATGGGAAGAGGGCTAGGTCAGATTAACCAAGTCAACCTAAGTGAAGTAGATGTTTTATAATCAAGATTACTCCATGGTAAGAAAGGATAGGGCTTCCAACAAAAATTATCAATAAAGAAGTAGAGGTGGCGCTACTTTTGAGAGACCTATATGCACTACACATGGGAAGAAACACTTGGGTAAGTGTATTGTCGGTATCGATGGTTATTTTTGTTGTGGAAATAAGGGTCATAGGATGAGAGATTGCCAAACCCTTAAGTCAAAAGGGAAGGATAACAACCAAGCTTCTCAGTATGGTCTAATCCTAATTCTCTAAAGTAGAATAATTTCTATGTGCTTCAAGATAATAAAGGAGAAAATCCAAGATGAAGGCCCCAATGATTCATAGTTCTGTATGGTTGTCATGATGTTATTTCGATGAGTTTACCCTAATTTGGGGAGAATTAGTTGACTAGTAAGGTTTTTGATATACTTGTGTTTCCTTCTATTCTTACACAAGCTTGAAACAACATTCTTAGTAGTTTTTTTATGTTAACGAGTCTTGAATATATGACTATGAGTTGCATGTTACCTTATTCTATGAGTACCTAATATGTAAATATGTTTTTCATGCTCTTTAAAGTAATATAGTTACATGTGATGACTTGTAGTTAATCTATATTTCTCATGTCAATGTGGATCTAATAATAATTGCTTAATTGGTTCAAAGATTGTTATGCTTATATGCCAATATGTGAATTAAAAATTATTACATGTTATGATCTGTACTGATATGATGAGCATGAATAATGTTGGATAAGGTAGTTCCTCCATAAATTGAATGAAAGTGATGAAGTATGTATAAACTTTGACTTGTTGAAATAGTTCCAAATTTGCTTGTGTTTCTTAGAGTGTGTAAAGATGTGAACTTGGTATTCCTTGTATGTTTAGTGAATTGAATATGAAGATGTATCCATGATAATGTTTGTTGTGAGATTCTAGTTGAGTGCTTGATGTCGTTGAAAGTGTTTAGTGTCATTCGACTATGAATGTTTTTCTATGTGGGGGAGATTGTAATCACCCTCAAAATAAAAATAGACAAACTAGAGCTTCCATGTGTTTTATGAGTTATTAACGTGTTATTATAATGAAATGTTTCCTTGTATATAAGTTTTAAAGGGTTTTGGCAATTAAACATCAAAGGACGTACAAGACGTTAGGAAACTACTCTTGTGTGTACTAGTGTGCCTTTGCATATTTTACAAATTGTTTAATGTCCGAATTCATAGGACGAGACCCTAAAACCTATTTTTTCATGTTTAGGGACAAAATTTATGGGTAAGACCCCCCATTAAACACCCTAAGTGTACTTGAGGAAGACCTAATTTTTTCATGAAGTTGTCTAAAGCAGCCCCAAACCATGACCAACAAACAACGCACCGTTCCTTGAGTGATGCCGCATAAAATGGTGGCATGTCTCTAGACTTAGTCATGGGATATTAGGCCCTAAATGAGGGTCCTTTTACAAAAATGACATCAAGTAGGATGGGCCATCAATTAGACGATGCCCACTAGATGGGATCCATCGTTTGGGCCTACAATTCGGCCAAGTGAGGGGTGAATTAGGAAATTCACCCCACGTCCTCATTAACTTGTAGACGGTTATTTTAGATGCTTTTGGGTATTTTATTTTTATTTATACTCCTAAAACCTAAATTAGACTTCACTTTTGAAAATCAAAACCCCTTTCCCAAGAGAAGTTCTCTTAAACCTCCATGAAAGCTTGAACTCAAGTTGGAGCAAGTATTGAACTTTCAAGTGATTTATCCATCAAATTTCGTGGGTTTTCTACATGTAAGGTATTATAGTTCATCCTCGATTCATCTCCCATTCATGGAGTCAATCCAAAGGCTTTTCAAAAGATTTCAAAATCCTAAATTCTTCTATTTAAAATTCTAAACATGGGTTCTTGCATGAACATGTTTTGATGTTGACTTATGATATTTTTAATGTTAATTTATGATTTTATGATCAAAGAATCAATGAACCCATGATCATGCAAATTATCAAATTTTGACATATGAATTGGGTTTGATGAATATGATTAGACAATGATAGAATTGTGTTTTTATTATGTTTTATTGTGATTATATACTTCCATTTAAGCCTTATTATGATAAATTAATGGAGAATTGAGAAAAGACAATAGAGGCTTGAATGAAGAGTAAGTTGATCTATATTGTCTAGTTCTTGTTGATTTGATCCTGAGTGGTCTGGTCCACTTATAGGAGGCGATGTTTATTTGATGTGTACGAATATATGTGTGCATTGTGATTATCTCCTTGAAGTCATTAAATGAGAAGTTAAGTGATGATATATGATGAATATGCATGTGATGTCTTATGAAGTTGTAATACCCTAAAATGAACTAAGGTGAACTAGAGCTTCGTAAATGTTTCTTACAAGATAAACCGATATAGAATGATGATCTAAGGTAGTGTGTGAAGTATAGTGACTTTTTGAGGTAAAACGTCAAAGAACGTCGATGATGTTCGGAAAGTATGGCTTAGAAAATGCTTGTGTGTTCTAATGTGTTTTTGCGAGTTTTACATGTTCTTTTTAATTGCAGTTGATGTGGGGTGTTCCTATGACATATATCAATTATTATAGGGGTTTAACGTGCGGGTACAAACCCACCTAGATCACACGAGGGGACCTAGAAGAGGACCAGATCCCTTTGACAGGATGCTGCAAAGTAGTGAATAACGACGGTTACAAGGTACGGACTGATAGTCAAGAAATAGCCAGTTGACCTTGGGCGTCCACTGGACCTAATAAGATAGAAAATCCTGCACAAGATAGAGAGTCATCCCCAATCTACGTACCCCATCTAAGGGTTGTCGACTGGGCAATGATCTTGCTTTGAGAGGCGTAGGTTGGTGCCTGCAAAAGCTCCAAATTTTCTTCCTTGGCTTTGGGTGATTAATAAATTCACCCCAAGTCTTTTATGAACCATGTATGATTACTGTAGTTGTTTTTGAGGTATATTAATGTGGTTTAAACACTAAGACCTAATTTTAGATTTCTTTTTCATAAACCCAAAACCCTCTCTCATGAAAGACTCTCAAAACCTAATAGAAGCTTGAACTCAAGGAAGGGCTCGAAGGAGCTGGTTGTGGAAGTTTCTTCATCAAAAACTCATGGGTTTAATTCTCATTGTGTTATGGTAGTAATCCTTTACCCTCTTCCCTTCAAGGAGTCATTTCTAAAAGATTTCAAAAAGGGGTTTTAAACCTTCTCTTCTTCTACCTTTGATTTTAAGCATGAGTCATTAATTAAAGATATTTTAATGATTCAAATGTGATGTTATTAGTGTTAGTTGGTGATTTTTGCATCAAAACCCTATTTCGCACATGCTTATTCATATTTCAAACTTCAATCTTGAGAAATGGGTTAACTGAATATGATTGCGTAGTATTTGAGCTTTGGTTTCTTAATGTTGATATTTTGGTTTAGCTACAGCCCTATGTTCTTTTTTAGGATGACTTGTTGATTAAACTGTAAATAGGTGTTGAAAGCATGGATGAATGGTAAGTAGGTATCATTGTCTAACTCTTATTTTAAAACGATCTTGAGTGGTGTGGCCAATCTTTGGTGGCACTGTTTACTTGAAATATATGAATGTGAAACTCCTTTTGTATAGTGTAAAAGTCCATGAAGGCATATTAGGTGAAATAAGATGATAATGATGTTGTTCTTGTTGATGTGCTTTATGAAGTTTGTTATGTGAAGTATGCTAGAGATTATGATGAATGAATAAAGATTTAAGCATGATTAAGAAGTTAATGATTTGAAAAAGGTGTTTAAGACCTCAAAATGACTTAGGTGAACTGGAGACCAAACTTTTTATAATGATAATCTAAGGTCATAAATTTGTGTATTATATTGTATTGAGGCAGTGACTAAGATTTTAGGTGCATTGGAAGTCAAACGTCAAGGGAGGACTAAGACATTCGACGACTAAGTCACCTATGTGCCTCATTAGTGGTTCTATGTGTTTATGTGTTATTCTTGAGGTTATATGGTTCTTAAATGATTTAATATAGAACCTATATAGGCAGTTGTAATGTTTGATGATGTTTGGAGGTCAAATGTCCAAGAACGTTCATGACATTCGAAAGTTTTGCCTTGAAATGACCTTCTGTGTCTAAGCATTTTTTGTCTAGTTTTACGTGTTTTTTTTGAGGAAATTCATATGAGAGGTTCTAAACTCGTATAATATCATGATTGAGTTTAAAACATCCGGGAAAACATCCCCACGGACCATCCAAGGGTCCTTGAAAAAGGACCCAAAGTAGTGCCCATAACTGTCGAAGACACCCAACAAACGGTTGGCAATCGACGCCTAGACGGCAAGTCAAGGCCCCGTTGGTGGTGTCTCGTCGATTGAGACTTAGGCATGGGGGAAAGGAATCCCATGACAGGTATTAGTCCCATACCATGCACCAGTTGTACGGTTCATTGGTCAACAGACGGACCATCGATGGGCACCGTCGATGGTGTAGTTCACTGCCAAGTGAGGGGTGAATTTGTAATTTCACCCCACTTACAAATAAGTTATTTGGAGGTTCATTAAGGTTATTTTTGGTAGTTTAGGTGTGTACAAAAGTCATTAACACTTAGAAGATTTCATTCATCAAAAATAAAAACCCAAATCCCTTATAGATTCTGTAGAACTCCATTGGAGTCAAAACTCAAGGAATGGCTTGGATTGTAGATGTTTGTGGAAATTCTCCATCAAATTGAATTATTAGCTTCATCAAAGTATGGATTTTAATCCTTGAAACTCTCTTCATCAAGGATCCCAACTCTTGAGAAGTTTTCAAGTTAAATTGTCCAATTTTATGATTTATTCCATGGGATATAAAATTAATGGTTTCTAAGCATTGAATAATTATAGTATTGATGATTTTAAAGTAATAACTTATGAAACCATGAATTTGATGAACCTTAGTTTTTTACTAAGTTATATGTTACTTAATATTGATCTAATGTTGATGAATTCTAATATAGTTTCATGTAGTCTATTGATTGATGTAATAATTATAATAAATTGATATCTATATTGTATTAGATTAATGATTATGTGGTAATTTGACCTAGTTTAATGAACATAGTCATAATTATGTTAAATTGTTTATTATGGCCATGGGTAAGGGCCTTGTGATATCAAATGTTGTGGTTTGATTTTTGATTGATATATTGAGAAGGGAGTGGTGATGGTAAGCTTCCTTTTTTTCCTTTATTTTATGTTAATTAGAGTTCAATTATGTTGTTATTGGTATGTTACTCTTATAGTGGTGTTGCTATGTGTTTTACCTGCCATTGATGTGGCCTTTTCAACATTATTTTAAGTAATATGATTATTATTTCCTTGTCGACACTACTTGGAGTATTATAATGATTTGTGTAGTTTATATTATGTGAAATATGATCATTTATATCTATATGTGATGTAACATTAAAGTATTTGTTCTATGAATGTATGTTAGAAAATAATGTAACCTATGACTATGTGCTTATTTATGTAGTCTTAGGGTTGATACATGGTTGTTCCTACTTGAATATATGAATCTATAATGGTTATATTGTTGATTATATGGTAGTGTATATGATTACATGAAGATTATAAGGGTTATTTCTATGTTCTTCTAGAATGCAATGTATTGTGAGTTAAAGTGAACTATGTGGTGTATTGTCTTGATTGACTTGTGTCCCTTGCTTAATGTATGTACGAATGTGACTATGAGATGTCTTGACTTAAGATACTAAAATACTTACTATTTAATGCATGAATGAAATGCCACCATAAATGATGTTAAGAGGGTCTCTTATGTGAAACCTTGAACCTAGTGGTCAGGTGATGAATATTGAAGTAATAGGTCGTAATGGTATCATTCAAAATAAAGAAATGATAGACTTATGGTTAATTAGAGAAAACAACATCATATTAATCCTTAGGAAAGTCATGATGAGCTTCTTGTAGCCATTAGGAGGTAGCCCTAGTGGACATATCTTTGGTAGGGTAAATGTGATGGGTTATGAATATGATGTAGAACCATTTTATATGAACCTTAAGTGTGAATTAATCAATTAGAAAGAAGGATAGAAACATGTGATTATGGTTAGGCAAGTAGTACTAGTTTAAGAATGTGACTATATTAAAAAGCATGCCCTTCATATTCCTTAATCATGTGCCTACATGGGATGTGTCTAAGTTCTACCATTGGCAAGTAGAACACCCTCGTCGAAGTAGGTTAGAACTTCGCATTCCATATCTTGCTATCATGGTCTATATGGGTTATTGAGTATTCTCATCATATGGAATACCCATTAGCATTAGAGAAATTCTATGAAGTTTAGGTGGTTGAATAGGACACTATCTACAAACTGCACAATAAGATGTGAAGGAGTTAGTTGAAGTTCCTGGGTCTTGTACAAGACCATTACTTTAATTTCCTTTATGTACTGAATGTCTTCTAAATGAACTATTGTATAAAATAACTTAAGTAAGAAAGTATGTTAATTGAATAACTACATATGTATAGTAGTTAAGGATTGTCTAGTTAAGGTGTGAAACGGTCATAGGAATGGTCACTTTATATCTTACCTCGATGAGGCTTCAGAATTACACTAGGTAACGAAAATGTTGATTATGTGGACATGATATAAACTTAGGTAGTATTAAGGATTATTTGGGTAGTCATGAAGAGGTAAATGATGGCGTTATCTTCTTTATTAACTTAATTAAATATGTTTATAGCCTTTTATAAGGGAATGTCATATTATCTATATGACGATGTGTTTGATGTTTTGTAAGTGTGTATGTTTCTTATTATAAGTATTCTTGAGGGTTATTTAGGTATACTTATGGAGGTTGTATGTGAAGTCTCTCTTTAAGTTGCTTAACTGAGTCTTAAGATAACTTTTAGTGAGAAGAATACTTGGTAGAAAGTTTCTAAGGACGAAGTAGACAACTTTACTGTAAAAATGAACTCCTTTACTGTAAAGTGAGTTGAGCTTACTGTTAAATTAGCTCAAAAATGTGTTAAATTGTTTAAATGTTATTTTCTATTTTTTTAAGTTGTTAAATTTTGCACTTATTATAATAATAAGATTTTTAAATGAAAAGATGCATATTTCTGCTAAATGTTTATTTTCATAATTTGCATGCATTATGTCATGCTTAGTACATGTGGTTGACTAATCCATGCTTTTATCTGTATCTATAGTTGTTGGTAAGTGAGGAGCATTTGAGAAGTGAAGACTTGGATCATAGAATCATTCAAGAGAAGTCAATGTATGTCCTCATTTGATTCAAGGGCATAGATTTCTTTTATGTTTTTTATTGATGTATTGTAATAGACTAAGTATTTCTATATTATTATAGTGTATCGGACATGGACCAAAAGTATTCTCGTGTCTTATGTTTGATGAGATCAAGACATAGTATTTCCTATAACATTATATGAAAGAACTTTTTAAGACTATGATTTTTTTGTGATATATTTTAATTCTTCACTACTTCACATTATGTATATGCAATGAATTATATATAAGGGCTTATACAAGACCTCTGAGAGTTCAAGTACGCCGTTTACAATCCGAGAATGCCGCTTACTTCAAGGGTGTCGTTTCAGGATGTTACATGGTTATTATGTGAAAGGTGTGCTCATATGTATACTCACCCAGTCAAACTTGAATGAATGAAAGAAGTTAGTAAATGTGATTAAGGGGAGTATTGGGTGAATACTCTTGGTGAGTTGGGATGAAGATTTTAGTAGCAGCTTCACTATATTCCAAGAGATTTCTACGTTATCTAGGAGGATGGATTCCCTTATTGAGTTGAGATGTGGTGTCCACTAGTTATCCTTAACCTATAGTACAAAATGTTGAGAATCCATGGGGAGTTATGCCTAGCACCGAAAGGATATAAAGAAGGGGTAGTTAAACTTCATGATTTGAGATTTTGTAATCCATTGTACCTCTTGAGTTAAGTACTCCTTGTTAGTATAGAATGAGCTATTTAGTAGCAATCTCCTTATCACTTAGCTATGCACTTGCATAGGTATAGGTATTTGATAAGCTATGTATAAGATAAAAGAATCACCCTACCCTAGAAAAATGGGGATCCCTCATCCTATAGGGGAAGTATCGGGATTCCATGTATAGCTCTCATTTCCTATATCGGTTAAGCTAGCCCCTAAAAAATAACAACTGAATTAAGTCTTATAAAAGAATTTATTACTTTGGGTAGGTGGTGGTATGGGACGCTATCTGTCCATTGAACTAAGTAGAACTTCCGAAAGGGGAGTGTTGGTGTGTTTTACATGAAAAGTATGAACTAAGTCTCCTAAAAGGATGTACTACATAGGGTACGTGGTGGTATGAGATGCTATCTATACATTTCACTAATTAGACCTTCCGAAAGGGGAGTCTTGGTGTGTTTTTATATCAAGTGTATGAATACTTATTATGTGTTGTAAATGAGGATAGATGAATTGAGGTCTAATTTTGTGAAAGCAAGTTAAAATTTATGTTTTATTTAGAAGTTATGAATGACAAATGTAGGGTGATTAATCCAAGGGAATCCTCAAAGAGCACTAATTGGAAGTAGTAGTTTATGATGCGACTATCACATTGCACTTACTGTAACTTAAAAGTCACATTGGAGTAGGGAACCCATGTGAAGTCCTTAATGTATAGATGTTCTTCTAAACTTATAGAGTGTTGACTTGTTTCCCGTGTGAGGTAATCCTATGGATGGTAGTCATAAAGGTTACTTAGGTGTGTATTGAATGGGGTGTATGTGAGGTTCCTTCATGTCTTAACTTGGTGAATCTTGGGATATCTTGGTTAGAGAAACTTTAAAGGAAACAAGTTCACTATGTTTGGTATGAAAGAGTTCACTATAATGTTTCACTATGTACATTCTAAGTTCTATGGTTTATTGTAAAAATTGTTTTTTGGTTCTAAAATTATGGGAGTTAAATTTTATGTGATAAATGATGATTCTTATACTATTTTAACCCTATATTCAAGAAAGTTTTACTTATTTGGCACGAAATCTGATTTTACTAAAATGTCTCTTTTTGCATGTTTTTGCATATGCCATACATAGTACATTATTTTATACTAACCCTGCACTTTTATATCTTTTATAAGTATAGGTTAGAGGCAAGAAGAAGTCTAGAAAGCAAAGCTTGGGAATGTATCTTCTCACGACTATGTATGTACTCATATATTCGAGGGCATAGTTCTATTTCTTAGTTTTTATCATTAAGAGTTATTATGTGTTTTCATTTAATGTAAAGGGTAGTGTCCCAAAAATATTTATGTCGTGTTTTTAAGTTGTCTTGTGAAGACAATATCACTCTTTCATATTTATAAAATATATTTTAATTTTTATTATATATGTCATGAAATGTTTTAATTTTTCAATGCTTTTAATGCGTTTTGCAATGAATGATAGCTAGCAGGCTAGTACAAGACCCCCGAAGGGTGAAGTACACAATTGTCTGACCTAAGGGTTACCCTATGTTACACCCTCAAAATGAATTAGGTTAAACTAGAGATTAATTTTTTTAATGAGGTTCTATTTTTCTAAAATGGTTTATAACTTTGTAATTAGGTAGTGTCTAATTATTTAGGTGAATTGGAAGTCAAATGTCAAGGGACGACCAAGACGTCCAACGACTAAGTCAAATATATGCCTTATGTGTTTTTTTGTGTGTTTAATAATCTTATGAGGTCCTTATATGAGTAATAATAGTTTTTGTAGGTAGTGTGTTGAGTTTAATAATTATTGGAGATCAAACGTCAAAGAATGTCCAAGACGTTCGGAAACTAGTCAAAGTTAAACTACTGTGTGTCCCCTAGTGTTTTTTGGAGGAGTTTTGGGGTTGTTTTATGGGTAAAATTGAAAATAAATGTTTCATACTCATAGTCTGAAATTTTAATGGTATAAACGTATGAGAATGACACCTCGAGGACAAGCCAAAGGGTCTTTAAGGAGGACCTAAACATGGACCGATGAAGCTTCCCAGGAAGCATAAATTGTACATGAAAGGAACATGTCTGGGTCACGTGATTGTTCCTCCAATGACCAAAATCTTCCCAGCATCACGTACAAATAAGAGGACTACACTGGTTCAAGAATTAATTCCACTAATGACCCAGGAAAAACTCCGCGTCGTGGACTTGTTTCCCGATGATAATTCAGGAAATTTAAGTTTATTTTGAATTTGTTAAAATGTCATATAAAATCTGGGGTCTTTTGGTTATTTTATGGGTAAATTTTGACTGTTATTAGACCTATATAAACCCCAATTAGTACTTTAAATCATAACCCTTAAGTTCAAAAGAAAACCACTGCTTTGTTTCTCTCCAAAAACCTCCAATTATGATCTAAAAAAAGAAATCTTCGAAATTGTGGGATTTTCTTCACAATTAAGGTATGTTTATTAATCCTTGAAATATTTTTATTCAGGGAGTCAATTTAAATTAATTTCAAATATGATCTAAAAAAAGAAATCTTCGAAATTGAATTCTACCAATGGGTAACTGCATAAAACATTTGAGATCATTGATTTAAGATTGAATTTTGGTTAATTAGGAGATTCTAACCTTAAATGTTCATGAAACCATGCAAAACATAATATTTTTAATCTGGCTATATCTTGGATGTGATGATCTTGTCTTAATACTTATGAATTCTAGTGTAGTTTTCTATGGGCTATTGAATTATGTAAAAATTGGTTTGGACTGATTTATAAGATGTCTTAGATTGATAAATTTCCATTGAATTGACTTAGATTCATTGAGTATTCTGATTTATGTATTGAATTGATGATCGTGACCATTGTTAAGGGCCTATTGGTATTGAATTGGATGATTTAGCTATGGATTGAAGCTGTGAGAATGATTTTGTGTACGCTGCCCTGTTTCTCTATATTTTATGTAATTTAGTTGTTGAATTAAGTTGTGATTGGTATGATCCACTTATGGTAGCAGTGCTATGTGCTTTACTTGTGAATGATGTGACCTAGTGGGGGTTAGTTTATGTATTATAATTATCATGGCCTTGTTGGAAAATTCTTTAATTATTGTGATTATTTTCATTGTTTATTATGTCAAGTATGATAAATATCTACCTACATGTTAATAATGTGAAAGTGTGTGGTTCTTCTGATGATGTAAGGTAATCATGTTAGACTATGACTATGTCTTTGTATGTGTAGTCTCAGAGTTGATGCATGATTTTTCCTACTTGATTATGTAGGTGTTATGATGGTTATATTGGTCACATTATGGTAGCGAACAGGGTGACCTATAGATGATGTTTGTTTTGCCTATGTGCTTATAGAATAATATGATATATGTTAAAATGTGTGTGTCTTGTGCGGATAGACTTGTGTCCCTTACTTTACACATGTACATTATGAATATGAGCATCTTCACATAGAAATCTTATGCACCTTTGTCTTGTATGTGTATGGATGAATGTAGAATGAAATTCTAGGATCGGTAGACCTAAGATGGTGCACTTCTAAGAATTCCTATTTTGTGGAACCTTCTTTATTGATAAAAGGGTAAGAATGAGCTATCCTTATAGACCATTGAATATCAACCCTAGTGGACCCATATTTGGAAGGTGCATTACTAATTAGTAATGACTAAGAGATGGTACCTTTTCATATGCCCCTTTTTATTGAGCTCACTCTATGAGAAAAAAGGCTAGCACCGAGTGAATATGTTATTGTTTGTAGCTCTACTTAAGAAATAGACTAGAGTACAATGTATATCTACTGGAGAAGCAATCTAGATTTCATGAAAACATTAATATTCATGAACCATGTGCATACATGGGATGTGTCCTAGTTCTACCTTTGGTATGTAGAAGACCCTCCATCGAAGTAGGGTAGACTCTGGATTCCATGCCTAGCTAGTATAGTCTGTGTCGGTTACTATCCCTTCTCATCATATGGTATATATGCTAGTATTTTATAAGTTTTACAATGTTTAGGTAGTGGAACGGGATGCTATCTAGACATTGCACGAGTAGTCTTTGACGGTGCAAGAGTGTAGGTTCCCTAGGTCTTGCTAAGACCATTATATGAAGTACTTAATGAATGAAATGTCTTATATTTGAATTAATAAATCATTATGACTTTAAATAATTTATGTTGACTAGAATTACCTCTATCTACGATATTTTTAAGGGTTGCTTAGGTAAGCTTAAAGAGGGTGTGTGGGTGGTCTCTTCTTGACTTACTTAGCTGAATCTTGGAGTAACCTTAGGTGGAGAGTAGATGAAAGGAAAAGGGAACAATCTTATCTTAGGCATTCTTAAGGATAGTTTTTCTAGGCTTGAAGAGGTTGTATGGCCGGTCTTTTCTGGTCTTACTTAAGTAAGTCCTAGGATACCCATTGGTGGGAGGTGTTTACATTTAGATGGGTTAAAGTGATGTTGATGCAACATTGTGGAACGTAACTTATATGCATATATGTTGACTTGTAAGTAAGTATTAGACTTGTCTTAAATGATTTTCTAAAAAATAGCATTTTTCATTCAAAAAAGTCTTTTTTATCTTGATGTTATGCATTATGTCATACTTAGTACAAGTGTTTGTACTAATTCCATAGTTTTTGTCGATCTCTAATGGTTTAGGTAGCATTTTACACGATGTTTAGAGTGGGTATGTCCGCACTAGATTCATGCAAGAGTGGGTATGTCCTCACTAGATTCGAGGACATCACAATGTTTAGTTTTTCTCATTGAAAGTATTGTAAAAGACTTAGCAATATTCCTATATGATGAAGTACGGGTCGTGACCCAATATATTCTATGTGTAAGATTGTTTTAGATTTAGCGTTCATTAAGTTTTTCCATAAAAGAGATATTTTGAAGAATTATTATTTCAATTGAAAAGTTTTAATTCCACACTACTTTTCATACATGTATGAAATGAACGGTGTTAAAGGTATTGTACAATACCTCTGAGAGGTCAAGTATGCCGTGTTGCAATTCGAGAATGACCTAACTTCTAAAGGGTACTCTTAGGTTGTAACAAACATTGTATAAGAGAATAGGTTATGAAGAACTACTTAGAAATAAAAAAGTCTCAAAAAGCCACGTCTAGTAGAGTCTTTTTAATTGGTGTGAATCGTGACATACCTATGAGCGAGAGGCTATAGAACGATAGAGTTTCCCTTCTTCTCTACTATTGTATCGTGTTTTATAGTTGAATGTCATAAACTATCCCTTCATAATGTTTTCTTTTATGTTTATAGGAGATGAATACAAGAAGGACACCGGCTAAAAGGGTTGTTGAGAAGGTGGTGATTGGGGGATTTCCTCCCCGAGTTAAGAAAGTTGAAAAAGTTCATCAAGGCAGTCAGTTTCGTCCCCAAGGTAATCAAGTTCCTATTTTTGGAGAAGGTAATGAGTATTCACTAGTTCCCTGGATTATGGTTAATCAGGATATTAGAGAGGCTCCTTACCTTATCCCGAGCTATGACAACTCAGGTGTATAGAGACATTGGGTGTAGGGTGAATGTTATGCAGAATATTATGACCTCTAGAATGAGGGACTTTGTGACAATGAATCCTACTAGGTTCTTTGGTTCTAAGGTGGGAGAAGATCCCAAGCTTTCTTTCATGAGGTATATATGATAGTGCATGCTATGGGAGTGACTTCTAGGAAAATGGAGGAGTTAGCTTTGTATATATTGAAAGATGTTGCTCAAGTATGCTTGACTCAGTTAAAGGATAGTAGACCGATTAAATTGGTCCCTTATAGTGCGACGATTTAAAGGAATCATTCCTAGAGATGTACTTTTCTCGTGAGAAGAGGAAGGTTGAGATTGAGGAATTTATAAACCTTAGGCAAGGTAATATGAGTGTTTAGTAGTATTCCTTAAAGACTATATTGTATAAGTATGCTCCATCCTTTGTGACTAACCCTAGGGATGATATGAGTAGGTTCTTGACTGGTGTTTTTGATATTCTGAAGGAATAGTGTTGTACAACCACGCTCTATGGTTACATGACTTTATCTAGGCTTATGATGTATGATGAATCCATTGAAGAGTCTAAACGTTGGAGGAAAAGTAGAGATGCTAGAAAGGGAAGAACCTATGATCAATTTCAACCTATGTTTAAGAAGATAAATCCAAATAAAGATGGTTCTAGTGCTCCAATGTCTAACTCTGACAGAGCAGGTGGTTCCAAAGTAGTCAAGCCTAATTGTGCTACATGTGGGAAGAAGAACTTTGGGAAGTGTATAGCCGATACTGATGGGTGATTTGGTTGTTGGGAGGATGATCACAAAGTGAGAGATAGTCCTTCGATTGTGTCTAGAGGAAGAGAGGACGGGCAAGTTCCTCTTAATGTTCATATAGTGGTGCTCCAAAGAGCAATCACTTTTATGCTCTCCGAGCCAATGGAAAAAACCCGGATGATGATAGTGATGCCAGTAAGCAATAGTTTTCTCTCTTTCCTTATATGAGTTCATTTTAATTGGGGGAGTATGGTTTAGTACAAATGTGATTGGTTTTCTCATTTCTTCGATTCAATTCAAGCTTGAGAGATATAATGTTCTAGTAACATGTAGCATGTTGCATTGTGTTTAGGAGTCTAGTTAAAATTGAATTTTATTGATTCATTGCATTGTGCATATTACGAAGTTATTATTATTTTTTAAATTGAGTTTATATGGATTATTTTCTTATATTATCATGCTTCTATATTAAATTGCTTAAGAGTTTCATTTTTTAAACTTGAGCATATTTCACTGTAAGGCTTTGGCAGTTCATTGTAAAGGTTCTGAAATTTTCACTAAATTGTTCTTTCATAAAAAAATGATTAAAATGTGTATATAAGTGTGTATATGAGCTTGATAATGAATGGTGAAGGAGTTCCTCCTGATTAAAATAATGAATGTGATTCTTGGTTGCATAGAGAGTTTTAGACTAGTTTTTAACTTCTTGTTGTGTTTTGAGTCTCATAAGTATATGAAAGTGTGGTTCAACCGAATTGTTTATTGTGTATTGTTTTGTATATTTATATGCTGCTAGTCTTGATTTTCTTATCTCTTGATAGTGCCTAAAGAGTACGAACTGTCAGTGGAGGGCGAATGTTGTCCTTGTGGGAGAGTATTATTACACCCTCAAAACGACTTAGGTGAAAATAGAGTCTAACATATTTTTCATGATTATATTATATTCTAAAATGGTTTATAATGTAGTGATGCCGAAGTGTCTAATGATTTAGGTTAATTGGAAGTCAAACGTTAAGGGATGACCAATAGCCTTTGACAACTAAGTCACCTAAATTTCTTATGTATTTTTATGTGTTTTTTTTTGTTTTTTATTATCTTATGAGGTTATTATATGATAAAATAATAGTGTTTATAGGCACTGTGTTGAGTTTCATGATTTTTTGAGATTAAACGTCCAAGAACGTCCAAGACGTCCGGTAACTAGTCGAAGTTAAACTAATGTATCGTTGTTGTTTGTAGTGAAGTTTTGGGGTAATTTTTAGGGGTGAAATTGAGAATAAATGGTTCCTACTCCTATCCGAACATGTAAATGGTCTAAATTTCATAGAGTGGTTACCCGGAGACAATCCAAAGGGTCCTTGATGAAGACCCAAACATATGTCGATAAAGCTACCCAAAGTAGAAGAATTTGTGCATGAAAGGAACATCTCCACGTCGTGGACTTGTTCCTTCCAAGGTCAAATTCTACCTCCGCATCACAGAAACATGGCGGACACCACTGGTTCCAGAATTAATTCCAAAAATGATACAGGAACAGCTTAGTGTTTCAGACTTTTTTCCCGACGATAATTCAGGAAATTTAAGTTAAATTTGATTTGGTTAAAATGTCAAATAAACTCAGGGTTCTTTTGACTATTTTAGGGGTTAAATATTTGGTGTATTTAGACCTATTTAAAACCTAATTAACCCTTCAAATCATATACCTCAAGTCCATAACAAAACCTTTCCATTGTTTTTCTCCAAAAATCTCCATTGATGATGTTTTGAATCTCCAAAGAAGAAGATAGATATTCCAAGTTTTTCTCCATCAATCTTGTGGGATTTTCTTCACAATTAAGGCATGGTTATTTATCCTTTAAATCTATTTATTCAAGGAGTCAATTAAAATTAATTTCAAATATAATAAAAAAATGAAATCTTATAAATTTAATTCTACCAATAGGTCTCTGCATAAAATGTATTAGATTATTGATTTAAAATTTAATTGCTGTTAATTAGGAGATTCTAACCTAAAATCTTCATGAAAAAATGCAAAACATAATCGCTTCAAATTCGCTATATCTTGGATATAATGATCTTGTCTTAAGGCTTATAAATTCTAGTGTAGTTTTCTATAGGCTATTGAATGATGTAAGAATTTTATTTGATTGAGTTACAAGTTGTCTTAGATTGATAATTCTCTATTGAATTGACATAGATTGATTGAGTATTTTGATTTATGTATTGAATTGATGATCATGACCATTGGTAAGGGCCTATATGGTATTATATTGGATGATTTATATATGGATTGAAGTGGTGAGAATGGATTGGTGTACGCTGCCCTATTTCTCTATATTTTATGCGGAACCTTCTATATAGAAAGAAGGTTTAGAATGAGATATCCGTATAGACCATTGAGTGGAACACCTAGTGGACCCATCTTCGGTAGGTGCATTATGAATAGGTAATGACCAAGAGATGGTACCTTTTCATATGCCCAATTTTATTGAACTTACTCTATAAGAACAAAGACTAGCACCGAGTGAATACGTTATGGTTTTTAGTTATACTTAAAAAGTTTACTAGAGTAAAATCTATCTCAACTTGAAAAGGAGACTAGAGTGTATAAAATACCTTGATATTCATTAACAATGTGCCGACATGTGATGTGACCTAGTTCTAGCGTTGGTAAGTAGAACATCCTCCATCAGAGTAGGGTAGACTCTGGATTCCATGCCTAGCTAGTATTGTGTATGTTGGTTATTTCCTATTATCTTCATGTAGTATACATCCTAAGTATTGGATAAGTTTTACAACATTTAGGTAATTGAATGGGAACTATCTTGACATAGCATGAGTAGGCTTTGACGGTGCTAGAGTGTAGGTTCCCTGTTAGAATGAAATCCCTTATTAGAATGATAATGCCCTAACATGACCTCTCAGATTTCATTCCATGAGTTGAAAAATGTCATGCCTAAGAGTTGAGTAAGGTGATCCTTTAAGGTGTTTTCGTATATTGAATGATAAGAGTTTGGTGTGATGCTTGACTTTTAAGCATGATGTTTCGTATTAATGTGCATGAGTTAAGGGTAGTATGAGTTCCTACCTTGTGAGTGTTATAGTGGTATTTTTAAGTATGAGATCTTGAAAATGTCTTTACGCTATGTAGGGGAGAATAAGTGAGTTAGAAAGGTAGTTGATATGCTTATCTTTTCTTCTATCCTTACTCAAGATTGAGACCAAAATCCTTGGTAATTTTTATTAATAAGAGTCTTTCATATTAGAATGAGTTGCATTTATCCTTATGTTATGAGTGCCTTTGTTGGTATAATGTCTTGTAAGCTCTTGATGATATTATGATTACATTAGGAGAATCGGTAGTAAACCTATATTTCTTTTCTTAAGGTGCCGCTAATGATATTTATTAATTTTTTCAAATTTGTTTTATCATGTTATAATCTGAGTTAGTATGATTTTGTCTCTCATGTTTTCATGCCCTCATGTTAAAAATTGCTTGAAAGTAATGAATTTTTAGCATGTTTCAGTACTGTTAAGGCTTGTGCATTCAGTGTAAGGAATTTCAAAAAAATTTACTTAATTGCACTTTCATGTTGTAGATTTAATGTGTGTAGACATGATGTTTATGAGCATTTTTAATTTTGGAGAAGGTAGTTTCTCCATAAATTAAGAAAGAGAATGTGTTTTAAAGTGTTGAAGTCACTTCTAAAGAGTTACATGTGTTGCATAGCAAATGCTTGTCAATGTGTAGTTGGTGTTCCATGTAAGTTAGATGCATTTACTAAGTATGTTTTGATCATGATGTGATGTGTTATATATTTCTAGTATGTCATTCATGTTCTTAAAAGATTTAGTGTCATTCGAGGACGAATGTTCTTCCAAGTGGTGGGAAATGTAATACCCAAAAAAGGAACTAAGGTGAACTAGATCTTCATAAATATTTCATGAGTTAATTTTTAGTTAAATGATTTATAATTATGTTATTATTCAGTGTGTGAAGTATTTAGGTCAAACGTCCTTGACGTTCAGAAGGTATGCTTATAAAGTGCTTGTGTGTTCTCATGTGTTTTAGCGAGTTTTACATGTTTGTTTTAGTTGAAATTGATGTGGGATATTCCTAATACTTAATTGACTTAGTATTGGGGTTTAACTTCCAGATAGGACCCCTCCTTGGACCGACGAGGGGCCCTAGAAAAAGACCCCATCCCTTTGGCAGGATACTGCCAAGTAGTGACCAACGATGGCCACAAGGGACAGACCGTTGGTAAACCAACGGCCCTTCGACCTAGGGCATCGACTGGACCTACAAGGCTACAAATCCTGCACAAGAGAGATCCTTAGCCCCAATCAACGGACCCCATCTAAGGGGCATCGGCTGGGCAATGGTCCGTCTGTGAGTGGCGTATGTTGGTGCTTGCAAAATCTGCAAATTTTCTGTCTTAGCTAGGGGTGTTTGGTAATATGAACTCAGGTATTTTATGAACCATGGATAATTATTTTAGAGTATTTTTGGTTTATTAAGTTGGTTCAAACACTAAGACCTAATTTTAGACTTATTTTTCATAAACCCAAAATCCTCTCTCAAGAAAGACTCTCAAAACCCAATAGAAGCTTGAACCTAAGGAAGGGCTTGGAGTAGCTTCTTATGAAATTTTATTCATAAAATATTCATGAGTTTTCTTCATATTGATGTATGTTAGTCATCCTTGAACCCTCCTACGTTGAAGGAGCCATTTCTAAAAGATTTCAAAAAGTGTTTCCAAACTCAATCTTCTTCTATCTTTGATTCTATGCATGTGACTCCATACAAAAACGTGTTAATGATTCAAATATGGTTTTATTATTTTTAGTTTTTTAATTTTAATATCAAAACCCTTATGAACCCATGCATATGCATATTTCCAAATTCTAGCTTGAGATATGGGTTAAATGAATGTTATTATGTAGTATTCGAGATTTGTTTTTTTCATGTTTATATTATGGTTTAGATACTATCCTAAGGTCTATTTTATGATGAATTATTGAGTAAATTTACATAGGTGTTGAAATATTGATTAATG
Source organism: Solanum lycopersicum (assembly GCF_036512215.1). Classification (NCBI taxonomy): domain Eukaryota; kingdom Viridiplantae; phylum Streptophyta; class Magnoliopsida; order Solanales; family Solanaceae; genus Solanum; species Solanum lycopersicum. Next base: position 18,812,519 of record NC_090803.1, on the reverse strand, counting down.
GAAAGTTGGTCTCATTGTCTAACTCTTATTGTGAAATGCTCTTGACTTGTATGGTCTATCTTTCGTGGTGGTGTTTACTTGAAATTATGAATTTGAAACTACATGTGTATTGTGAATAAGGTCATGATTACATATTAGGTGAAATAAGATGATAATGATGTTGTTCTTGTTGATGTGTTTTATGAAGATTGTTTTGTGAAGTATGCTAGAGATTATGTCTAAATGAAATATATGCTTATGTGAAGCATGTAAAAGTATGTAATATGACGAATGGAGATGTACGAATTATTGAGAATTCAATTTTATGAAAATGGTGATTATGTTAAAGGTATGCTCATATATATACTCACACATGAAAGAAAGAATGAATTAGTAAAGGTGTATAATGGTAATTTTGGCGTTAACACACTTCGTGAGTTCAGATGAACTGTTTAGTACAAACCTCATTATCTTCCAAAATCTTTCTAAGATAGGTAAGAGGATGGATGCCCTTCGTGAGTTGGGATGTGCTATCCACTAGTTGTCCTTAACCTATAGTAAAAAATGTTGAGAATTCATGGGGAGTTATGCCTAGCACCATGAGGATATGAAAAAACGTGGTAACATGTGTGAGTTGAGATGTTGTATTTAAATGTACCTCTTTAGAAAAGTACTCCTAATTTGTAGAGAATGAGTTACTTAGTAGAGATCTCATTTCCGCTTAATTGTGTGCCTATATAGGTGTAGCTATTGGAAAAGCAATGTTAAAGCTAACAGAATGAACCTACCCTACGCAAGTGGGTATCCCTTATCTGTTAGGGGTAGTATGAGGATTGTAGTAGCTCTCATGGTCGATGTTGGTTAAGCCATCCCCTACAAAAGAACAAATGAACTAAGTTTGCTAAAAGAATGTATTACTTAGGGTAGGTGGTGGTATAGGATGCTATCTATCCATTGCACTATATAGACCTTCCAAAATGGGAGTCTTGGTGTATTTACATGAAAAGTATGACCTATTTCTTTTAAAAGAATTTACTACTTAGGGTAGGTTTTTCTATTGAACGCTATCTATCCATTGCACTTAGTAAACCTTCTGAAATGGGAGTCTTGGTGTGTTTTTGTATGAAGTGGATAAATTAGTTATCATCTGTTGTAAATAATGTTAGATGACATAAGGTCTAATGTTAACAAAACAAGTTAAAAAATTAACTTTTATGTAAAATTTATAAATCAATAATCTAGGGTGCTTATTCCAAGGGAATCCACATAGAGCACTAAGTAAGAGTAGTAGTATGGGATACTACTATAACATTACACTCAGTAAACCTTAAAATTCCATTTGAAGTTTGGCACCTAGGTGAAGTTCTTAATATATGGATGTTCTTCTAATGTCTACTCTAGAGTGTGGACTTGTCTCCCATGCGAGGTAAGACTATGAATGGTAGTGATTAGGGTCACTTAGGTGTGCATTTAAGGGTTTGTATGGGCGATTCTTTCATTTATTACCTTAATGAATATTAAGTTAACTTGATTAGGGAAACTTCGAAGAAAACAAGTTCAATGTGTCTGGCATGAAAGAGCTCAGTGTAATGTTTCACTATGTTCATTGTAACATTGTATTGTTTACTTTAAAATTTCTGTTTTGGATCTAAAATTATGAGATTTCTATTTTATGTGATAAATGATTATTCTTATACTATTTTAACACTATAATCAAGAAGGTTTTACTAATTTAGCACGAATGCTTATTTTACTAAGATGTCCCTTTTTCCAAGTTTTTGCATATGCCATACATAGTAAATTATTTTATACTAACCCTATACTTTTATATACTTTATAAGTATAGGTTGGAGGAAAGAAGAAGTCTAAAAGGCAATGCTTGGGAATGTAACTTATCAAGAATAAGTATTCCTCATATATTCGAGAACATAGTTCTATTTCTTAGTTTCTATCATTAAGACTTATTATGTATTTTCATTTAATGTAAAGTGCTTTGTACCTATGATATTTTTGTCGTGTCTATAAGTAGGCTTGTGAAGACGAGATCATTCTTTAGTATTCATAAAAAATATTTCCTTATTATTATAAATGTCATAAAAATAAATAATTTTGCACTACCTTTCATGTTTTATATGATGAATGATAGCTAGTAGGCTAGTACCAGACCTCCGAAGGGTCATTTACGCAATTGTCCGACCTAAGGGTTACCCTTGCTTATATGGGTTACTTGTGGGTCGTGACACAAGTTATGAATGTGTGTCTTAAAAGTACTATGTGTAAATGAAGTATGAATTAGATGTGAAGTATAATTGTGTGTGGATTATTACGGAGGTAGTATGTTCTTGTTTAGAATGTCAAGGTTATGAATGATGGTTGTTATGTGAAATGCGTCCTCACATATACTCTCTCACACACAATGAATTAACGAATGAATTAATAAATGAAGCTATTGAAATTTAAGGAATGAATGGGGGATATTGGGGGTAGAAAAATTTCAAGAGTAGAGATGTTGTATATAGTAGCAAACTCACTATTCCAAAGAGCATTCCAATAAATGAATGATATGTTAGTGGTTGGATACTCTTCGTGAGTTGAGATGAAGAGTCAAAAACTAAACTATAGAGATTAATACTCTTCGTGGGTTGAAATGTAGTACTTACTGCATATTAGTTAACCTATAGTTAATGAATGTCTAAACTCTGTGGGGGAGTAATCCTTAGCACATAGAGGATCTAAGATGAGTACTCTTTGTTAGTTGAGATTAAGTACTTATAATCAATCTCCCTATCCCTAAACTATGCATCCTTATAGGAACAAATATTGGAGATCTATTTAAAGACTAAAAGAATGACCCTTTAACAACCATAAAATGACTATGGTAAGTAATGCCAAGTGTATCTAGAATACCTAGATTAGACCGGGTTCACACAGATTAATGCTTGTAGAACCAGACCTCTGAACCTCTGCAATAACCAAGAAGACTAACTTGCTATTTAGTTAGGAAAGGTTGGGTCCAGCCATGTAGGGCACCCGAATTCAAAGATTTACCCGGATGAGTATTAACATGATATAAAAAGGGGTAATCTTAAGTTAGGAGGGTGTAGGGGTAAAATTGTCTTTTCCATGCTAAGGGTTATATTTCAATTACCCTAAATTGTTAATTAATAAATTAATATGGTGGAGGGGAAATTTTGATAGAGTTTTCCGAATTTGACCTTTTAAGCAAAATCTACCTCCATCGGGGTTCGAGCCTTGTGTAAACAAGAATTAAATTTATTTAATTTTATTAAGAGCCTTGGTGTAAGCAAAGATTAATTTTATTAAATTTTATTAAGTGAATAAGTTGAATAAATTAATATTTAAAAAGCTAATTTAAGTAAGCGAGTTTTTTAATAAAAAAAAATATAAAATTAATAAATAATGAGGAGGCCATCAGCTCGACTAAGAGTTCCGAATCGAAAAAGTAAACTGAACTTTACTTAAGACGACCTAGTTTGACTAAGTCTCCACCTAACTCTGCTAATCCTAAGCCTCTCATTCTCACATCTCTCACTCTGATTCTTACGTGCTTCATCAGCAAAAATTGAAAATAATAACTCTTCACTCTTAAAGAACTAACACACAAAAACTCAAATGAAAAGCTAAGCTAAAAACCAAAATCAACAAAATTCTTCTTTGACGGGAGATTTGGATTTTTGTGGTGAGATAATGGTTTTGTGGAAAATAGGAAACATTGAAACAAGTGTTGAATGGCATTAAGGTATGGGTTTTCTTCTATCTTTGCCCCTTTAGCAAGAGACCCTTACGGCTTAGTTTGATCGAAATTGAAAAACTAAATTTGTCCCCTTTGAAGGCCCTTGTCATTAGATTCTTTAAAAGATTCAAAGAATCCGTTGGTATGTCTTCTGGTAGTTAATTTTATGTCTAGTTTTGATTATTTATTGAATGTGTATTTGCAAACTACAGAAAAGTGGTTTACGTTAATTGTTCGAGCATGGGTGAGCTCTAAATTAACTTTGCTACTACCTGAATTTTTTGTGTTATAAAGTTATGTTTTCATATATGTAAATGTTTAAAATGTGATGTTCATATAAGTGTAATGTTGCTGTAAAAATTTCACCCAAATTACTCCAAGAATCTACATAAAAACATGAGAGAAAGATGGATTGGAAGAGACCAAAATTTCCAGCTTGCTGGAAATGTTTGTCTTGGCCGAAAATTTGAAAAGTTAACTATGTTTTAATTTTTTTTTAAAATTGTGAGGTCATTGGACATATAACCCAAGACGTTACCAACATTAATTTACATCAAATTTCATGAGATAAACAAAAGGAAATATAAATGTAGTGAGTAGGGATTGAACCCACAACCTCTTGAATCGATGAGAGAGTTAGGAGATAAAATAAAGGAGAAAAATAAATGTGGTGAGTGGGGATTGAACCCACAACCTCTTGAATAGATAGGAGAGGTAGGAGAAAAAAAGGAGAAAAATAAATGTGGTGAGTGGGGATTGAACTCACAACCTCTTGAATGGATGAGAGAGTTAGGAGAAAAATAAAGGAGAAAAAAATAAATGTGGTGAGAGGGGATTGAACCGACAACCTCTTGCATATGTGAGAAAGTTAAGAGATAAATTAAGAGAAAAAGAATGAGCTTGTGGGTGATTGATCACACAATCTCCTTGCCTTAAACGAGAAATAGGAAGGAAAATAAAAGAAATATTATGGGAGTGGTCCCCCAAATCTGAAAAATTCAATAATCAAGTTTAATAAAAGATTATGTGTTGCTCATGTGATTGGAAATCAGTTTCCCTTGCCCAATCCCGTATTGACACATAAGTCGTACGTGAACAATTATTTAATTAATGCTGCCTCTAAGGATCGAAATCGATATTTTGGCTACGTGAACAAATATTTAATGAATGCTGCCTCTAAGGATCGAAATCGATATGTTGGCATACCTACAAGATGCATAAGTCTTGTACCACATAATCATAAATAAAAATGAATCACTTAGACGAACTATTAATGAAGACTCATGGCTTGTATGTGTGGACTCATAAGTCTAGTACACGTTTAATAGTAAGTAAAACTATGACGTTAGGTGAACAGATGACGAAACTCCAGAGGGGTTAGGTAAGAGTGTGACACACATTAAAGGGCCAAATGTATTGACATACGATGAAATGAACATCCACATAAATGGGGTGAGTAATTATGAAGAATAAATGTTTTAAAGTTAATGAATGTGCTGACAACCTTATAAGAAACTAATGTGAAAGGTGAGATAAATCTCAAATGAGCCAAAGTAAATGTTACATAGACGTACTCACCTATGAGAGTGTAAGGTTAATGAAGAGACAAATATCTATGAGCACTCTAATGAAAGTGTTGAAGTTAAATGATACTTAATACTAATGATGAGATGAGAAATCATCTAATGAGATATGATGCATCGTGATAGAAGCCAACTTCTATGATGTATTAGATTAATGTAATGGAACGTTACACTGAGCAACGATAGGCTAGATATGATTTGTGGTTCCTTCTCTTTGAAAGATAGCGATTCGTGTAATTTTCATGAGATGCAATTGTCTGTCCAGACGGGTATGGTTATCCTTTTATCTCCAAGTCTTTGAACCTATAATGCAAATATAGAGTTCTAGAAGGGTTCGACTCCCTAGATATGCTAGCATGATTTTGTTTACTTTGGTCGGTCATTGGATCTCTTTTTGGTGTGGTGTTAAACATTGGATTTCATGATGCCCAGATTCTCTATGTCGGTTAGGGTTAAAGTTCCCAAAGAAATAAGGCTCTTTTTTTTCTAAAGAAGGCTCCATAGTTGAGGTCCCATATGTTGAGCCGTCATATTGGGAAGTCCTAATGTCAAGTCCATGATTCCAAGGTCTCATGGCATATGGACGAATGATATGAAATATGTTATGTGCTAATAATCAATATGTTATGTGTTGTGTGCAATATGTTAGGTATTATGATGCATTTTACTCTAATAGTGTGACTTTCCTAATCTGATTTTTGCATGTCCATTGATTTGACTTACCATAATTCATATTGTTAGGAGAGAGCTCTTCTAAATCATGTATGACTTGATGTGTGTTTGCATATACCAATACTTAGTACAGGTATTTAGTAATCCCATACAACTCCCTACTTTTAGGTGCAGGTGCAGGTGAACGCTAGAGCTGACGAGACTATTCTGAAGTTATCCGGACATGGAGCATTCGTCCAGACTTGGTAGACCCTCTTGCTTTCGAGGATGCATATATTTTATATTCTAGATTAGAGTTAGGCTCTATCTTGTAGAGTATGTTCCACTAGTGTTTCTTTGCCGGTTATTTTTAGATATTGTATTGGGGCCATTTTCGCAACTCAATATTTTTATAACAATTTGAGAATGTTTATCTTTATATTACATGGTTGTTGTTAAACGCTTATGAGTTTATGTAGATAGTCCTATACGAGTTCTATGTTTCTCACTATGAAGTCTCAGTAAATAAAGAACTCAAAATTTTTCGTTAAAATTAACATAGATTATGTAATGATGATGAATGTAAGCTTGTCTGCGACCTCTAAGAGGTCAACGACGCCGGTTTTGTCTAGGGTCTAGACTGTGGTTGTGACAGGCCCTACCTTAGGCAAGTGGGGATACCTCATACGGTAGGGGTTAATACTGGGATTCCACGTAAAGATCTCATTGTCTATGCAAGTTAACGCTATCCCCCAAAAATGAATTTAAGGATCTTATTCTTCTTAAAGGTGTACTACCTATGGAAGGTTGTTGAATGTGACGCCATCTCCCCATTACACAAGTAGACATTTGGAAGGAGTCTTGGTGTGTCTTGTAATGGGAATGAGTGAATGGGATATGTCTAATCTTAACGAAGCATGTTTGTTATATGTCTAATGTTAATGAAGCATGTTGATCTAATGTCTACAGTTTATGAAAGCTATGTAAGTGATTAAATGTGATGTGCCTAGTCTAGGATAATTCCTAAGGAGCACTAAGTGCATGTAGGTAACTTGGGGGTTTTCTTTGAGGATGATCTTTATATGATATTTTTACATGCATGAATGTTTTCTTCTAGTGTTCTTAGTGATGAATGTTGACTTGTTGGGTTGAAATGAAGTATTCTTATCTTTGCTAGTCTTAAGGATCACTTAGGTGTTTGTTGAAGAAGTTGTATGAGCGGTCTCTTCATGTCATACCTAGGTGAATCTTAGAATAACTTTTTATAGGAAAGTATAAATGATTAATTGGTTACTTGATTAATGTTACTCCTTGTAAGAATCGGAAAAATCTTTACCTTATATGTGGAATGATAACTTGTTTAATGTCTTGTACACTGGATTCATGATGTTTTACCAAAATAGCATAAAAATTATATTTCAGCTAAAATGTCCTCTTTATACATGTTTTTGTATAATGCCATACTTATACTTTTCTTGTTCTAACCCCATATTTCTTTTATATTCCTAAAAGTATATGTGGGAGGAGAGTGAAGGTTCCTTGAAGGTGAAGCTTGGAAGTAAATTTCTCTCATGATTGGTTTGTCCTCATATGTTTGAGGACATTAACTATATTTATTCTAGGTTTCTTTATGTAAAAGACTTGTATAAGACGTATTATCTTTATATCAATGTAAATGGCCATGATTCTATGATATTAAGACGTGTCAAAGTTTTCTTGTGATGATGAGTCTTCGTTTCATACGTTTTATGAAGAAGTTTCTTCTTAGTAATTTTGTGCACAAAATTATTTCTGCACTACTTTTCATACCGATGAAATGAATAGAAGCCAAGAGGCTTTTAGAAGACCTCTGAGAGGTCGAGTACACCATGTAACTTTTAGGGTTTACCCTTGTATCGTTACAAGACTAGCCCGTCTAATGTTATTGTGTATATTAGGGTTATGGGCTCAGAAAGAGTGATCAAGGAGAGTTTCGACGCATAATCGAGTAAACTGGCTGAGCTCAAGCTTCTGGTAAAAAATTACATAACCTAACTCAACAAAATCTTGATATTAAAGGCGACCAAACTAGAGTCTGGCAAACTACCGAGTGGTTTGGCGAGTTCTACCAAGCTCACCAAATTGCCAAACATGCTTATTCTCAATTCTAACTTCAAAAACAAATCCCGCAGCCATCGAAATAAAAATAAAACCACACATATTCTCAATTAAGTCCATATCAATTGGACCCATGCCTCCATAGTACTGAGACATCACCGGGTTTTTAAAAAAATTGGCCATTTGATTACTTTAGCTATTAAGACTGATGTAAAACAAGCCATAATTGATCAAACCATGTAATTTAGCACAATTTGTCTTACTTACACTTTAGCCGACTATACTCAACAACAATTAAGCACAAGCCAACAATTTATGATCAATTTAAGGCATGCAATTAGGGAAATTAACAATTTAGGCAATTTAGTCACATCATAAAAACTAAAATAAGCACACAAGCACACGTTTATGATTTCTGAGAGGCCCAGAACACATCAACACAATATATAATAATGCAAATGAGTTTAACAACTATTTACAACTTTTGGTTTGGAAAACCAACTTTCAATGTCGAACGTATGAATATTTAGAGCTAGATGACAAAGTATCCATCTCAAAACATAGAATGAATGACTAAAGAGCAATAAATTCAAAAACATAGGAAATATAGAGTGTGGGTGCAATTTTATAAAGTTTAATCTTCGATAATGTGAAAGATTTTGAAAATGAACACTATTAGCCTTTTAAAATAGTTCAGTTCGCGCCCTTTGAACGGTGTTTGTCGACCTCATCAAACCATTCGACGACACATCAAGTGGTTATTTGCCTCACAAAGTTTTAGGAGAAATCTACTAAATGTGGGGTCCAAATAGCAGACAAAATGTGGCTAACCGACCTATTTGGTGATTCTCAAACTTGTCCATGAGCCCGCCAAGTCATATAGACTCAAATTTCATAATTTCTTGAGTGCAACGGTGGTCCAAGTTTGGCTCGTTGACCTCATCGTTTAGTATCCAACTTGACATTTTTGTCACCAACCTGCACTTTTGAAACATATTCTACACTTTAACATGCGCAATAAACACAAGATTATACAAAAAACAAACAAAAAGTTACTCAAATATTAGGTTGCCTCACGACAAGAGCCATAGTTAATTTCATGGAACGAAGCAAGTCCCCAATCAAAATTCATTCTTTGGATTTTCCATATTATCACTAGGAAACCCTCCTTTTATCTTGGGTATAGACGACACAACATATGACCCATTTGGGTCCCTTGTACCTTAATAGATATGTAATGAGACGGAGTCATCTAATTCAACATTGAGGTATTCTCTTATATCTCTTAATACACTATGTCCTATTCTTCGACTTTATGACAAATAAGTGAGAATATCTCTTTTACTTATCAACCCTCATAGTCTTTGGGCTTTCTACGCTCATGACGGTGAATGTACCTATCTTTACTTTTTATATAGTACTTCTAATTACATGATCCTTCTGGCCAAGAGAACCAGCTGAGTCAATAGAGTGGCTAAAACATGGTAAGACGCTTGGAGAAAGTTGTTTAACCACTCCTATGTTCTTAAGACGAAGACCTCTATAGAAATAGTAACCTAGCATCTTATTGGGGATTCCAAGAGTTAGTCATTGCAACAATAGTTCCTTAAATCTCATCCACAATTCATGGATTGCCTTATCCTCAAATTGTATGAAATTTAGGATGTTATTCCTAAGAATAATCATTCTTGAAGAAGGATCTCTTATTTGGGTACCATTGCAACAAAAATGGGCACAAATTCTACAAGACATGCTTATTTTCTATGTTCTAAGAAATTAACCACGAAAACCAAAACTAAAAATAATTAGATTTAACTATGACTAAAAATAAAAAAACTCAACTTCACCAAAAGAATTTCAAACAACACAACTTCCCGGTAATGACTTGATTTTGACAAACGTTTCAAGGACAGTACATCCAATTCTAACTATCAATAATTGTTAGTAATTAAAAAATCCAACCAAATGAGTTGGGGTGAAATTAAATAGGGAGTAGTGCATTTTGAAGATTCAATAGGGAAGTATGAACATGATCAAATCAGTAATAGGAATAGAAATTATCAAATAACGACATCGTTAAAATCATGGGGTGACACGAATTTCAAATCTCGAGTTGTGGTTTTCAATTATCAACTACAAACGTTGTTAAACATTATGAAATAATAATAAAAAGATGAGTTCTTGGGATGTGTTCAATTATAGGCTAATATGGACAATTGGGTAATTGCAACAATTAGAAGATATCTAGACATTAGTGAGTATGATAGGCTATAGAAGGGATAAACATTCTCTCAAATAATTTACTGTGAATCATGTTGTTTTCTCTTGAACATGAACAAACATGAAAAATAAGAACTACCCATACATTAGAACTTTCACTCTCTTAAGATGAATGTACGAAATTGGGTGTAGGATTCACTGTCTGGAGATTAACCCAGGTAAACCCAATAACCACAAACCATTCATCAACAATTATAGTTTTAAAACCTCTCTCTCAAGCAAAAATTACAAGGATAGAACATTATTTGCAACTAAAGTTCTTAAATTAAACAACAATAATGATTGAACTCACTTCTCAATAGCATTTAAACTAATAGTTAGCAATATCCACAAACTAAATCAGCCCATAATCACAAAATCACACCCGAAAAATGGGGTTTTAGCTAGACATCATGAAAGGTAAAAACCATTACCAAATTTATTATCCATCAACTTGGTAAGTGTAGATTCATCCTGACAATGTTCCGATTTGGGGAATCATATATATCCACTTCCAATTTCTCAAAAGTGAAAAAATTTGAATTTTTGGAAATTTTAGGAAAAACTAGTGCAAATAGTCTCCAGAGTAAAAACTTAATAGTAGAATGATCTAAAGAGTAATTCCTACTAAACTCAATGGTCAAAAATGTATTTATAGTCGCAAAATATATTTCAAAGATTCACTCGACAAAGTAAGTCAGGCTCATCGAAGAACTCGACGAGCCTCCCTTTGGTCACTTCCATTGACCTTATGTCTTGGCACCAAACATCCTCAAGGTCTATTACGTTGGGTAGTCTAACTCTACATTGTGGAACAACTTGGCAACCTGCCGACTTTTGCTTGCTTTTGCTATATTGGGTCTTTTTGTTTGGCATGGCACACTAGAACTTTAGGCGATCAAGTTGCCATTTGGAAACTCACCAAGTGGGCTTGTCAATCACCGGGATTTCTACTCTTCATTTTTTAAGCCTATATTGTTCCTTTTTTTCTTAAATTACTATACTTAATTTGATATTCATTCTATATACCAAAAAATCAAGGATTACACCATTTAAAGACACTAAACTTTATAAATAAAGACATAAATGAGTCCAAATGTAAGACTCATCAATAATATATTTAGATTTCAAGGTCGTTTTTATGTCGATGACTTACACTTGCTTAAAATTCTCACCTCTAGAGGTGTATTGAGTTTGAGTAGTTTAGTTTGTCGGCTCATATGAGATTTAAGAGTTGTTTTAAGGTTGCTTGTGTGCTAGAATACTTAAATAATAATTTATCCAACTTAGGAGAAACGGTAGATGTCTTAGATTAGCAAGTTAAGAAATGTAAGAATGAGGATGTTTCTTCCATGAATGTGATGGAGTGCTACTATAAATGAGGATAGTAGGTAAGGGTGCTAAATGGGAAACAAAGTTCCAATTTTCATAATATCCTTATCATCATTTAGCTTGAAATGATAAGTTTCCCTTGTGTTTTTTTCATGATTGTGAAGTCATGAATGTTTTAAGTGGTTCTTCTAAAATTTCCTTGTTTGGAATGTGATGTCTAAATTATGCGCTTTCCATAGTTTCCTTAAATTATGTATGTTCTTGGTGAAATTCTTGTTTTATGAGAAAATGAGTTTTTATGATTAAAGTTCACCATGTTGCTGTGCATTGGTATGAGTTTCCTATTTGACTTCATGAGATGCGTTAATGAACATGCTTTAGTACGCTTTACAGAATAAAAACATATTAGCTCCATTATTTTATGTTCAACATTATTTTTGTTGGGGAAGTTAGTTTCTCTTATTTAAATGAGAAATATCTAGTTTCATGTATATTGGGCTGTTAGAAGTAGTTGCTACTCCCTTGATTTGCATTGATGATGCTTTGATATGAAATTAATGTTTTTGTCCTTTAAATGATCTATTGCTTTATGTTTCTTGTATGATGGGATGCAAATATTGAGTCTTCAATTCCTTAACGTATTTACAAATATAATAAGAATGTTCCCAAGGGGCGATATTTTAAAACCCAGAAAACTAGTAGGTCATCCTTACATGAGAGCTTTAGATTTTGATGTGTTGCTAAATGTTTTAAAAATGTCTTACCGTACCTAGGAAAAAGTGATTAGGGGTTAATATAAAGGTACGAACCCCCAAGGACCAACCAAGAGTCCTTGAGTAGGACCATAAAGCCTAATGCCAAATCTGCCCCAAAAGAGTTAATTTAGTGATCTACGGATGTGACCTCAGTACGCCCCGTAGAAGTTGGTCCTGGTTAGATGCTATAAAAATGAGTTGCTGAGCTTGTTGCACATAAGTATATCGAGTGTACATAGACCCTTCGTATAGATAGTTACATAGCCTTCTAAGCTTTTTGCACATAAGTATACACACACACACACACACACACACACACACACACACATATATAAGATAGAACATAGTCTTCATAGAGTATCTCATGTCATAACAATCTAACAAGATTAGCAATTTGGGCATAGCCCAAACATCAATGTAAAGAGAGTCACGTATAGGTTTTAAACAATCCGTACTCAAATGAAAGGAGATAGAATAAAAGATTCTTACAACTAACACAACATCATAAGATCGATATTGGCATCACCATAGAGAAGTGAGGACCTACCCACTTGGATAAATGAGAAGCTCCAAGCTTCTTCAAGGTCGTCTCAAATAGAACTCAACGATCGGAACCTAAAATATTTGGGAAATTGGAAAAAATGGGGTTAGTACGCCACTTGTACTAAGCATGAGACCATATGCATATATAGGATCAAATAATACTAAAAGGAACATTTTATCAAAACATGCTACTTTATTCTTTGAAAGCCTTATGCAACTCAAGGAAAACATACAATTCAAGAAGGCATATTGATCAGATCAAAGCAATTAACATACTTTAACAAAAAGTCTAATATAAGCCTGTGATAGAGTAATTATATCACAGTCATGGGTAAGAGTTCATCAAATCATAATAACACAAGACTACTAGTCATGAATCCTCATAAACCCAACAAGTGCAATAACCATACAAAGTGCCATAGCCTTACTCAATCAAGTGAACCAAAAAAAAATAATGACTCATATTCAACTTCACATAACTTAAACTTTTACAGATATACAACCTCATTCTTTTATCAACATAGACCAATTACATGTTTATAAGGGTATCAATCACCATGTGGTATCATTTACATGTAAATTCATAATACTATCATCTTTTTCATTTATTATCATATACATACATAATATTAACCTTATAAAGCTTATATAAGGCAAGAAAGTACAAGGCATAGGTAAAGTCCTACACCCCTACCTAGGAAAAGTCAAACCTATCAAGTCACTTTAGTTAGTTTATCCTTCATTTGTTCATTTTAATTTAGGGAATACTTGCCTTAACCGACATAGACCCCAAGAGCTAAATGTGTAATCCGGTGTTGTAAAACCTTACACCGATAGAAGGTGATCTACCGGCCAAGATAAACTAAACATAAACGTAGATTTGTAGTTTGATCCACTAGCTAGCTTTCATATCGGGGCAACAAAGTTTCAACAATTAAGACATTAGTATTTTCCCTCTACAACTTGGCAATGGGGGCCTCTTTTTACGGGAATCCATTGGATGAGTATCCCTCTTTGGGGAGTCAACACCACATGTAGAACTATAGGGTGAATCTTCCTCTATGGGAAGCAATCACCTTCTATTGTCAAGTTCACTCACTACTACGATAAATCCATTTATTGAAATATCTTTAATGTCTTTATTATTGATTATAGCTTACTGTAGGTCTTAGGATCTAACCCTTATATAAACATCATCATCATAGCTGAATAAACACTATATGAGTATAGTTCATTCATCACAATTCACATAAGTGAGGTTCGGACATTTTCATTTTTATTCATAATAAGAAAAATTGGTAAATATCTCCATCCTTATAAAATTTAAATATAAATAAACCTCACAGTCATAATCAAGACATTTTAATTCAACATAATACAACCCTATCAATCCTAATACAAGGCATACTCCACTACAACATCACGACTCAATCATAATTAACTACAATTTGAAGTAAAGAATAGAGATCATGAGACTTGGTTGAGATCATGAGACTTGGTTGAGACTTGCCAATTCTCCTTCATAGTTCATCATCAAGGTCTTACTATACACCCTCAATTCAATCCAATTTGGGTATACATAATCATAAGTAATTAATGAACATGAAAACAAGGATGACAGAACCACTATATCACAATTCAATACTAGATCATAGGTTAAAATAAGATACTTAGGTCAACTTACTTTCTAACCTAGATCATCTTCACAAGAACTAGCATGAAAGACTACAAATAACACTAATTTATTCATTATTAATGTAACAATGTCATCTCATAGTAATTAAACAAATAACAAAGTCAATTGAACAAACTAAAACCTAATTCATATAAATATCAAAAACAAGTTAAGGGTTAAAGGTCATCTTCTACAAACTAGATCAAACTATCAAGATATATCATGATTTAGTTAGAATTCATGTTAATCAATTCATATTATCCAATATAAAACATAAACAAACCAATTCATGACATAGTTTTCGAGATTGAGAAACATCCACACCAAAAATCAACTTTTAAAAATACTTTGAACGAACCTTTTTAGGAAAGAGGTCTCAAAGGTGAATTTGATACAAAACCTCAATGTTTTATGAAGAATTGATGGTGATATCGTCCCTTTGCATCCCCCAAATACCTCCCCTAGCTTGTCTTCAGTTGTTTCTTTCATTCGAGAGAGAAAGACGAGAGAAGGAACAAAGTTTTATTTTGAGTGTTGTAATTAGACTAATGAGGTTTAGGTCTTTATGTGGGGTTAATCAAGTTAATTAGACTTCCCTTAATCCCTTAATAACCACGAAACCCCTTAATTAATTTGTTAAGAGCAACTTAAAAACATGCATTAATTACAGGCCCTATCGACGAGACCACGATCGACGGATAGTTGTTCTATTTACGGCAAACCTTCCCTCCGTGATTCAGACTCATGTTTTTTGTGAGAGACATGTGCCGGAGAGGTATCACACAATTTTTCTAAGTGTTAGTCGACGTTTTGCAACGATGAACCGCCGATCCACACACTAATCATCGATTGCCTCTCGTGAGTGCACACTGCCCAGGCAGTGTTGACTCCAGCAGCAAGGGTCCTTGGTTAGCCCTTGGGGAGTCATACCCATACTTTTCCACAATCAATAGACTTAAATGCATGTTATCCACTTTTCCACCAATTTTTGTTGATTTGCCACTCATAAAAGCTAGTCAAATGAGCTAAGGCATGCTACTACCTCCATGAGCAAGTTTTCTGAAAGTCATGGATGTTCTTGGACATTTTTGTTTCTAAACTTGCTAAATGACCTATTTTCATTAGAATAACTCTTACAACATTGTATAGACCTCATGACATTTATTTTAGGCTTTAAGATACGTTTTGAATTTTAAAAATGTTATATTGTCCCCCCTTAGGAACATTCGTCCCCGAATAGCACTAAAATCTTTTGAAGGAACTCAAGACTAGCACCAACAACAATACATAGCAACATCAACCATATCTCTTATACAAGATAATTCAAAACTTTCATTACCATACATAATACACAAATATCACATTATGAGAAATTTCTTTCTCAGAACAACAACATGATCTCAACATGCTTTACATGAGTCAATTATGCCAAAGTTCAACTTACCAGCATGATGCATATCATTTGATAAAGACTCACCATATCAAAATGCACAAGATAACTCAAATAAGCCAATGAGAAAATTTTCAATATTCACATTTTTCAAGACTATAGAAAAATCAAAGCAACTTTAATTTTAGTAATTATTTTAATTGTTAGTAATAACTACTATCCTAAGTTATCAAAATAGATGAGGGTAAAGGGAGTTCACCTCTTCCTTGGCCTCCCATGATGCAGCCTCAACTAGGTGATTCTTTCATAAGACCTTTAAGGAAGCCACCTCTTTATTCCTTAACTTCATAACTTGCCTATCAAGAATTTGAACTGAAATCTCCTCATTGGAGAGGTTATCCTTCACACGAAGACCCTCAATAGGAAGAATATACTGCGAATTCATAGGCCACCTTAACCGAACAAATTAACTATGAAGTTTCAATTCATAGTCCACCTTTTCAACTTTTTGCGAGATTTAATATGGACCCACATAATGAGGACTGAACTTCCCTATATTGTCAAATCTAACAACCTTTTTGATAGGCAATATTTTAAAATATACCTTATAACATTCTTAAAACACCAAATCCCTTCTCCAATGATCGTTATAAAACTTTTGCGGGCTATAGGCCATTTGCAAATGTTCCTTCTTATATGAACTTTCTCCAAAGTCTTAAATCAAAATTGGGATAAGGCTGCAAAGGGTGACTAAATTCAAACCATCCAATAGAAGAACTACACCTCGTACAATACAAGTCTTCATAGGGATCCATGGATATGGATGAATGAAAACTATTATTATAAGAAAATCAATTAAAGGAAAATGCTTATCCCAATTTCCCTTTAAAACAATAATACAAGCCCTAAGAATATTCTCAAGAGTTTTAATAGTACACCCGGCTTGACCATTCATTAAGCGATGAAAAGTGGTACTCAATTTCACCTAGTACGAAAACCTTCTTGGAATGAACTCTAAAACATAGATGTGAATTTGGAACCCTGATCTGATATGATGGATAAGAGAATACCATGGCGACACACAATATCATCTCTGAAGATCCTAGCATAATCTTCAACTGAATAAATAGACTTGATGAGAATTAAATGACAGGACTTAGTCTTCCTATCAACAACCACCCATATAAAGTCATATTGCATTTGTTCTCGAGGTAAACCCACTACAAAATCCATATTGATGTCTTCCCACTTCAAAGTAGGAACTTGAATTTATTGTAGTAAACCACCAAGCTTTTGATGTTGGGCTTTCACATGTCGGCAATTTGGACACTTAGCGACAAACTCCACTATGTCCTTCTTTAAACCTTCCCATGAAAATAGTTCTCTAAGGTCATGGTACATTTTTGTTGAACCCGGAAGAATAGAGTAGTGGGACCCATGGGCTTCTTCAAGGATCCGGTTCGTTAATTCATCTACCCTGGTAACACACAATCTTCCTTGGTACCTCAAAACACCATCCCCCCATACGGAGAATGCCTCAATAAGCTTGCAAAGCACTGATTGCTTTAACTCTATCAATGATTTATCAAGGCGTTGTTTCTACTTCATCAATTGCCAATAATGACTTGGAGTTATGATGTACCATGAAACAACCATTTGGAGAATCTTCCAATCTCACACCCAACCTAGCCAACCTATGAACATCCTTCACTAGGTCTTTCTCGGCTTCATTTATGTGAGACGCACTACCCATAGTCATACAACTTAGAGCATCCACAACCTCATTGTCCTTGCTGGGTGATAGAGGAAACTCATGTCATAATCTTTCAACAATTCTAACCTCCTTCTTTGGAGAGATGCAACTCCTTTTAGGTAAGCACATATTGGAGACTGTTATGGTTAGTGTAGATATAAACATGGACACCTTACAAGTAATGCCTCCATATTTTTAAGGCAAATACCAAGGCCGCTAACTCAAGGTGATGAGTTGGATAGTTTATCTTTTGCACCTTAACGTGCCTAGAAGCATAAGATATTACCTTATCATGTTGCAAAATAAGACACCCTAGACCCACTCAGGATGCGTCATAATAGACAACAAAACTATTTTTACCCTCAGGTGAAGTCAAAACCAGAGAGGAAGTGAGCCTATCTTTCAACATTTGAAAAATTCTCTCACATGCCTCCGACTACTCAAATATCTAACAATTTTGGGTTAAAGTACTCAAGGGAGATGCAATGGAGGAAAAACCATCCACAAACCTCCGATAATAAGCCGCTTAACCAAAGAAAATCCTAATGTTAGTTGGAGTCAATGGTCTACGCTAATTTTTCAGCACTTTCAACTTTCTCGGATCAACCTCAACTCGCTCACTAGAGATGATATGACAAAAAATGTCACCGACCTCAACCAAAACTAACATTTTTTATACTTGGCAAACAATTGATGTTCTTTAAGTACATGCAACACCACCCTCAAACGGTTCATGTTATCTCCCTAATTTTTCAAATATACCAAGATGTCATCGATAAAGACAATGAGAAATAAATCTAGGTAACTTCGAAAAATCCTATTTATAAGGTCCAGAAACGCTGCCGGAGCATTTCTAAGACAAAAGAACATTACTAACAAGTTATAATGACCATATCTACACTAGAATGTCGTCTTTTGTGTATCCTAGCCTCTCACCCTATGTTGTTAATACCCCGATCTCAAGCAATCTTACAAAAGTAGCTTTCCCTTTTGAGGTTCTCAAAGAAGTCTCCAATCCTAGGGATAGGATATTTGTTCTTGATTGTGACTTTATTGAGTTGGAGCTAATCAATACGCATTCTTATGGACCCCTTATTCTTCACAAATAAAAGGGAGCGGCACATGGATAAATACTAGGTCTAATTAAGCCTTTTGTAGTAAAATTTTTGAGTTGAGCCTTCAACTCTTTCAATTCATCTGGAGCCATCCGATAAGAAGAAATTGGAATGGGATTTTTATTGGGTAGCAAATCGATAACAAAATCAATTTCCAATTTGGGAGGAATATCAAAATCTAGACCTTTGAGTCTTACAATATGGTATGAATAAACTTTAGGGATCATTTTGCATGCTTTTTGAAAAGAGATCATACAACCTCTAGGAATAGAATTTCCCCCCTCCCACTCTACATCGAGTTCATTTGAAAAGTTAAACTTCACAACCCTCATTCTACAATCAATAGAGACAACGCAACAAATTGATACCCAATATAATATCAAAATAAAGCATATCATGCTCTAGTAGTTCAACATAAAAAATTCTATTAGGCAATATTATAGAATAACTTCTATACACCCTTTTTGCAACAACCAACTCACCCACCAGAGTAGACACTAAAAAGGATCATGCAAAATAAAAGATAAAATGTCAAAATTTTTAGCTACTAAAGGGGTAACAAATGATAAAGTAGAACCGGGGTCAAGTAAGGCATATACATCAATAGAGATGACTTTCAACATGCCTGTCACCACATCGGGAGAAGTCTCATGCTCACCCTTGGAGAAGAGATCATAAAACCAGTTCTTCTTTTGAGACTCATTTGAACCACTTTCTTGAGCTTGACCACCCTTTTCTTGTATCTTTATATTAAGGCAATACCTAATCTTATGGCAACTCTTGCCCAACAAAAACAATTTCCTGTCCCAACCAAGCATTTACCAAAATGACCATATGCACACTTGGCACATGTAGGCTTCTCATTACGAATGTTTCCACTCCTCCCCTTTTGGAATATAGGTTTACTAACCTTATCATCAGGAGCCTTATGGAACTTGGATGGAACGTGATTAGAAACCCTCTTCTTAAATCTAGGCTTGTCTTGTATCTCAAGCCTATTCTTTGAACGACCTCTATCTAAAGATCTTATCCTCTTAGAATCTCTGCTCTTGCTCTTATCCCTTTCCTCTTCCATATGTTTTGCATGCATCATAAGATGATAAATGTTCATGTTATCGTGTAGTGTATCCAAATGAGACTCCTCTTTCAAATCATATGACACCCCCATCACAAAACGACTCATTTCATCTCTAGGATGGGAAACCAAAGAAGGATCATATTTTTACAATTTAGTTAATTTAAAGGAATATTCCTGAACACACATACCTCCTTGGCAAAGGTTGATAAACTTCATATCTTTATCTTCCCAGGAAAGAACCAATCAAGAAAAGCATTCTTAATGATCTCCCAAGTCACTGGACCACCCCTTAATAGCCTATTATCCTTCGATTGGACATTGCATACTTGAGCCACATCCTCAAGTTGATAAGTTGCTAATTCAGCCTTCTAACTAGTAGACTTTACCATAGTTAAAAGTATCTTGTATACTTCATCGATGAAATCTTGGGGGTCTTCTTTAACCTTTGACCTGTAGAAAGTAGGAGAATTCAGCCGAGTGAAATCCCTTAGAAAGGACGCCATGGTAGCAACTTGTTTATTTTGATTTGGTACAACCTCTCGGTTAACTAAGGTCGTCATAGCTTGGGATTGACCAGTGGCAGGTTAGGACAAGTAGATAAGGGAATTCTTTACGTCACCATCGACAAAAATTTGAGGATTGACTAGAGCTTGGTTATCATTGCCACTTTCTTCAAGAGTAGGAACTTGATCACCACGGGGAAGAACTCATGCATTGTCAATCATCTCTTCAATTTTTTGTGCTACATTCCTTTGAGTGTTCATTTTGTATAATCTAGATAATAAGACTAGATGAAAAATTACACCATAAGTATACTCTACATGCACTATATTGGACTTCCAAGAAAGTTAGAGTTTTCTAGGCATCACATAGGTTCCTATCCATAAGTGTGTTGCGCTTCACAATTATGAATATGAACTTACAAAGACATGGTTGAGAGAGACATTGACTCAAAGATAATTCAACCTCATGCTCTGATACCATGTTTGTCACATCGGGGTTTATCCCCAAGGCGTAACCGACGACGCCGATCTCTTTGAGGACTAAAACTACCCTCTTAGTTCCCATCATTACATTCATAGGTCAAATTTAGCGGAAAATTTAAAACTTTTCATTTATTGTACTTGGAGTTTTATATAGACCTCTACATACAAATACAAAGACAGAAACACAAACATAGAAACATACACACACACATATATAAGGTTACATAGCTTTCGACTCTTATGGCACATGAGTATATTATGAATAGTTGTTCAATACCCCAATCCAAGATCATTGTTCAATAAATGTGCTTAAAATGAAGAACCTAAGCTAAAATAAAATCCATTATCAATAGTTTCACACAATGTACTAGGCTTCCAAGTGTCAAGCCTAGTACCATTCCACATGACAATTTAAATAATCATATAAAATAACAAGTGCCCATGGAAATATTGAGGGTCCTTGGGACAATAATAAAACATTCCCAAAGGAACTATAAATAATATTTATTTAGGAAAGTACAACATACCATGTTTGAAATGCATGTGAAGAAGAACCGAAGGAGGGGACCACCCTAACCGAATTCGGTTAGGGTAGTTAAAGGGACTAAAACGTGCATAAGGTACAAATCCATGTGGGGCATAACTTCCTAAAAAAGTTTTGACTCTAACATACTGCCCCAGATAGTTAGATAAACTAGTACAAACCTAAATGCAACCATTAGTGCACCCGATAATGAAGGACAAAAATCGAGTTGACACTAACCTAGTGCAACTCAAGAAACATCCTAGTACTTAACCTAGGATTGTCCAAAAGGGTTAACTTTGGTCCCAATGAGATGGGGGTACTTTATTACTTACCCTAGGTACCTAAATTAATTACATTGAGGATCTAACTAATCAATATAAAGTCAAAATGTTGACCAAAACCATAGTCAACACCACTTTCAAGATTTGACTATGTCATGTTCTTCTATGTTTAATCAATTGAGGAGGGTTTTTTTTGTAATTGGTTAATTATTTTATTAAATAAACTTATTAAACATAAGTTTTATAATTTAATGTCAGTTCTTAAAGCTAAAAATCACGTTTAAACTAATATTAAAGGCGATGCAAAAATAGCAAGCAATGAACGAAAGAAAAACTGAAAAAACTTTATTGATTTCTCTAGGACAATTGCAATGTTTCTTCAATGTTTTTTCAAGGTGGTATTATTAAATAATGTTATGCATAAGTTATGGGTTTTATGTCATGGAATTATTTCTCCAAGAGTCTTTTAAAACGTTTCCAACTCATGAATTTCGAAACTAGGTTGTTTCCCAATGATATTGTTGAACGTCCATCTACCTAGTTATCATTTTTTCATTTCATAAGTATATAGATATAATATTGAACATGTTGTTGGTATGTGGATATACCTTATTTTATAAGTTCATGATTATTAATGATTAATGAGCTCTATAGATTGCATTTGGATTGTTGAATGAGTAGTTACACATATTTCTTAATGACATAGTGCTTAGTTTTGTGTTCTAGAAAGATGAAGTTGTTATGAGTTGTCAATGAAGTAGAGTATATTGTAATAGGCTGTTCATTCAATAATAATTTATAAGTTAATTGAATGTAAAAATTTTGACTTATAACAATTGAAGTTTAAATGACCACCATATGTGAATTTTTGGTTTACGCAAACAAATTGGCGAGCAAAACAATGTCAAAAATATTATCTCCCAAAATGTGTGAAGTTATATTAACAAAGTGATATCAATGTCTACATCAATGAACTCATAATGTAGGGTATGTCAATAAATTTGACAAGTCCCAACATACCCTATAAACACAAACATGTTAACGCAATAGCATTGAATAAGTAGTTATAAACTTCATAAAGAATCAAAGCTAGTTCATGAATGTATTATGTCAAAATAAGTTCATAGCTTGGACAAACCAAGAATTTAATTGATCATGTAAGTTAATAAAATTTTAAAATTTTAAATGTAGCGAAAGTTTGTCTTATGCCAATATATTTGTCTACAACATTATTTTTAAAATATGTAATAGAATTGACTTATGATTTCATGAAATTATACTTCAATCAATTGCCTTCTTTGTGCCAATAAAATGGCTAACAATACATCATCTAAGACTAATTAAAGAAATTTGCTATAATGCAATCATTAAATTATTTAATGATTAGTTAATGTCTAAGGAATACCAAACTAAACATGAATGACTGTAAGTTAAGCTTGTGCCAATAAATTGGATATGAAGTAAGTTTTTCAAATTTTCTAGGCCATATACTCATTTTGTGCAAATAATATATAGCTAAAGTATTGAAATGACAATATCAGAATATCTAAGGTAATTCAATGAATCCCTATCCAAAGTCATGCAAATCATTTGGACAAGTCCAAACATGCCCTAACAAAATGAACTATGAACATATGTAATTCGTCGAGTGAAGTTCTTATTGTCCATAAACAATGATACGAAGCTATCAAACGAAAGTAAGCAGGTAATGTGAGTAATAACATAACTAAATATGTCTAAGTAAAGAAAGTGACCAGAATGAGGGGTTAAAAGATGTGAGACAAGCCTCACTTACACCTAAGATAATATGTTAAAAATATTCATGAACGAAAGTGTTAGAATGTGTGAGACAAGTCTAATTAACACCAAAGATGTTTTGTATGAAAAATTCAAATGTCATCAATGTAAATAAAAGTATGACAAGTCATTAATAGTGTAAGCAAATGTTACAAGAACGTACTCACGTATGAGAATTTAAAGCTGATGAAGAGATGATACGCTCAAACTTACTTCTCAAATAAAAAGTAAAGCGGTTATGTCAAGTAAATAACCCAACTAGTGAGGTTGGGATCGTTCCCACAAGGAAAATAGTCTACACTTAACTTTAAACTGTTACTACTATTGTTCAGTCAATGACTTCCTTGGAAAGTAAAAACAATAAAGAGTTTCTATTTCTAACTGAATAAAAATTACTAACGAAATTGAAAGAGACACGTAACAGTTTTGAATGTTGATTTTAATCATTTAATCAAAGTAACTAGGGTTTACGTGTTCCGCACATGTTCATAACTTGATAATTCTAACTATAACAATTATTTCCTAGTATCTTGCATGCAAAGTTATAAGTTATGCATTTCTAAATCCTTTGTCCAGCATATAGAAAATCGCACTCGGCACCTTGGTCCGGCTACGTGTGTTGATTTAGAAACCCTTATCTTTAACTCATATTAAGCATCGTATTCGATATTTGACTAAGTTATTACCTCGTACTAATCAATACTAGCCTATTAGATAGTATACACTAAATCTATGTTAATAATTCTTTTCCTATTATCTACCTCCTTGATCCGGCAGGTATCATTAAGGCGAGTTCTAATGTTGGCCATCCGTTAATAAGACTTCTAAACCAAAAGAATTATTAATACGTTCAAGTCACCATCCTAGAATTTTTATTTTAGTGAGGTTTTATCTCATTAGTTGCCTATGGTTCCCGCAACGCTAGTTCTGGAGTTTAGTTACCCATAGTAATAATAACAATATTTAAATATATTAAATAAGAATTCATGTACTTACTTCAATGAGAAAGAGTAAAATCGAAAAGTTTGCTTGATTAATCACCAATAATCACTTGCAAGAATCTCAAAATAGTCAATAATCTCATAAAAAGTCTAATGATAATCAAGAATCTAACAATATAGTATTTACTAATATTATGTCTAACAATACGGAGTCTAACAATGATCTAGAGTCTAACCTCAAAAAAGAGGTTTTTCAAACTATTTATAGAAAAAAAAAACTAATTAAACAAGGACTCTATTTGCTGAAAATCTGCCAAAACGCGGCTGGGTCGACGGACCTCGCGACAGATCATCATGGTCACGAAGGACCGTCATGGACTCCTTTGTTCCATACTTATTCAATTTCTTCTGCTGCTCTCTTCATTACCCTCGACGGCAAGTATGACGGACCGTCATAGGCACAACGGTCCGTCGAGGATCTTCATTCCAAAACACTTCAACTCTTGGAATATGGGTACTGGGATTACTTCTCTTAACTTTATGACGAACCTGTAGGACCGTCCGTCATAGACACGACGGACCATCACAAGCTTCGTAACCCCACACTTGGTCAGACTTATCCATCTTCCTTTAGCAGCTGCACTACGCTGCCACCTTTGGACCGTCACAAGCACGACGGACCGTCGTAAGCTCCGTAGGTGGTCTCTTTTGCATTTCTTCTCTCAAAATCTCCGCATTCATCTTTGGAAAGATTTCCTGCAAAATAAAGAGAAACTTATATAAAAATTAGCACAAAAAGGATTTTGGACACACTAAACTTAAGGAAAAAGTATTACTAATACCATGAAACCACGGTATATCAACACCCTCAACATAAATTATTTGTTTGTCCTCAAGCGACGTACTATGACTCAATACACAATCTTTATACAATAGTATCCATGTTTTATCCTTTGCTATCATTTGGCTATCAATCACGATTAATCTCATCATATCTATGCATGCTATCATTATTAGGCTTGAATTATGTGGGATTAGAACATGACACATACTCACCATGCACTAACACCTATCCTCTTCAATTTCTAACCGAGGTGCTAACAATTCTGATATTTCAACTAGTGTCCTCCCTTTAAAACAAAATCCTCATTTTTTACACAATGATATAAGTTTAAGTATAAGGATTACATTTCAACACTGGCTCTCAAAACAAAGTCACATTCATTCATACCTATTGCCATAAGCTTGCCCTTATTTTCACTGCGTTAAGTTCGCTTTACAACCCTTAGGATAACGATAGGACTTTCTTAGCTTGTAACATAGGCTTAGGTTCAGGTAGGGTATATTTAGGAATACTTTGGTGACTTTTTTCCCTCCTTGACATATCGGCTAAACCATCAACTTTCAATTATTCTATCTCGCCCAGTTTCTCATATTCTTTCACCTTGCTATTTTCTCTTCTTTCTTCATGTGTGTAAGTGACTCTCTTCTTTTCTTGTTTGTATTTCTTGTATATACTTCTTTTTCTTTACTTTTCTTTCAACTAATTCTTGACTCACTTTACTTTTGTTCTTTCTTTTGTCTTTGTTCTTTCAACCCCACTTTTCGGAGCATTCCTCATACTAGCCACCCAAAACTCATGGCTTTGCCATGAGTCAAGGTGCACAACAAAAAAAGTTAGGTCAGGTCCATACCGACGGTTGTTTACTGCACTAGCCACCCTCAACTTATGATTTTGGCATAAGCTGAGGTGCACATGTCCAAGGAGGGACCAGGGCCAACACATTATTTCAAGAAAGGATCAGTTGGGGTGAAAAAGAAAAGTCTAATTTAGGCTCAGATCATTTAGATCAAAGAAGGATAAATTTCATTTGGTTTTCTTTTATTTAGGCTAAATATGGGCTGTATTGAACAAGGGCCTATTATCCTTTCCTAATTGTCTATTATAACTTACTTTAAGCATGACAAACCGGGAAAGTTCTTGCTCTGTACAAATAGTGGACTATTCAAATCTTCATCATACTCACTTTACATCTCATCACTCTACCAGATTATCAGACACCTAGTTCAAATTTTAGACTTAGGGTAAGACAATGGTGTACCTCTATGTCATGCTTAGAGCCACACATTTATCAATTACTATACGTAGTCATGCATCATTTTCCAATTTATCAGGATATTATTTTAGCCATCATGCTCCACAATTAAACTATGTACGAAAGATATAGACATGACAGTTCAACAGAAAAAGAGTATAAGTCTTTTGGGGAAAAAGAACACCGGCAAGAAAACCCAAAAGAGGATAGTGAATTGGGCTACTATGACTTCACCCTAACACTAACTTTCCATTTACCCCACCCCAACAAAAGAACATGCAATTGTCCCCAATGCATAAAAATTTAAATACTAGAGTGGTTGGTGAAGTAAACATGTGGCGCTAAGCGCCGTCGATCAGCAAGCTGGTGGGTCTGGTTTTCTGGAACCCACGTCCTCTTCAATCTGGACTCCCTCAGTGGTGTCCTCAGCCACAACCGCACTATCAGTAGTGCCTCCTGCTATCTCCACAGCTCGGGAGCTAGACGCCCCATCCGCTAACTCTGATGCTCTCATCTGGTGTGCCTCCTCCTCAGCAAGTGAGGCTCTCCTCGCAGCCTCCATCTAATGGCACTCCTTCTTTCCTGCTCATTCTTCGTCCTCTGATCCACCCCTACGCCTCTTGGCATGCTCTCGACGAAGAGGTGGTGGAATTTATGAAGTGGCGAATAGGGCCGCCAACACTGTGTCTTCAGCAGGCTCAACAGAAGGGGCCTCAGACTCAGGCACCCTAGCCTCTAAGATCATGTCAATATCTGGGCGAAGGCTATCGACCGCAGCCTGAAGAGTCAACACATCTACCGAAGGGGATGGCCGGGCTAGCACCCTCAAATCAAAGGCATCCAAGCGTTGGTGAACCTCAGCAATCTTCCGCTCTGTATATTGGACAATTTACCACTCTAGGCGCTATTTTGACTAAGTAATAGACTTCTGCATCCACAGCTGGATATGATGCAGAAGTGTAGCCATTTGCGACTCTAATTTTTAGACCATATCAAGAGGGACAAGCGCCGGTAGAGGGGCTGTGCGAGAGGAGCTCGGGGCAGTGCTACTACTGTATCAGCAAGATCATCAGCAAGTGGGGGAAGCTCTGTATGGGGCGCTCTGCGTGGAGACAACTTATTGGCCTCATCTCTGATGAGGCCGACGTCAACAGTACCCTGCGGGGTCTTGAGCTAATCTACGTGCCAGATAGGCACATCTGTGGACCTGTAGAGAGAAAAGATCATGCACGGGAAAGGGTAAGTAGTACTGACCTTGAAAGCCCTCTCGTTCATGACTGCCTGTAGAAGCCACATGAAATCAATCTCGAACCCGGCTATCATCGCCGACATCAAGTCTGCTCGATCCCATGAAACGATATTATTAGCGGCTGTGGGGGAAAGGCAGTGGCGGACAATCTGCCACAAGAACATCGTCGTGAAAGTCAGGTTGGCATTCTTGATGGCCCCCTTTGGCTCGGTCACCAAGTCGGCACCCTCTCCATCAACTGACAGGTGCAGGGCCATCCACCTCTTGGTTGTCACTCTCAGCGATGGCTCGCGCAGGAACTGGCCATCTTTAACATATGCCATCGGTAGTCTAACTCGGCAGTGAGAGGGGTCCGAGTAGAATCAACACCCTCGCCGTATAGAAACCGACGGATGGTAGGCAAGCAAATGTCAACCTACACGCACCGTACTCGGACCTGCTCCAATTGGGGCATATTTGGCTGGGGCAGCCCGCCTAGCTATCTATGATCGGAGAGTCGCTACGTAGGATGCGTAGAACTCTCAGACCATTTCTTCATTGTAATGTCCCAACGGACGTGCTCTCCACTCTAGGCGATGCCTGGTGAAGAGATTGTGGATCTCAGGCATCATCAGGAGACTCTCTTTAAGGACCCACTGCTCCAACGTGAGTGTTCGAGTCATCACTCCTTTATTAGTCAGGAACTTGGCGTCGGAGTAGACTTTAAATTGCCCGTCGATACACCACCAGTTGGGCTGGTCAGTGGCTCGGGTGGGTTCTTGAGCTTGTGAACCTGATGTGGATTCTGAACTGTTAGCCTCATCTGATGAGGCTGACGCTGCAGCGGTGGTGGGTGCGAGAACCTCAGCAGAGCCGGAAGATTCCTCCGACCAGGATACTCCTAAGGAGCCAAGCGCTCCTTCTTCATTTGTGGCTGACCTAGAGTGTTTGCCGGCTAGTGTGCGCTTCATATCAAAATGGGAGGCAGTGACTACACCGGACGCCACCTTTTTGGGTGTGGCTCTGGGAGAGCGTGCAGCACGGGAAGGGGTGGAAGTGCCTCGGGGCACATACTCGGGGTCACGCTCATCATAAGATCCAATGACTATGCGGGCAGATGGGGCGATAGTCTTCGATCGCCCGCGTGCATTGATTCAATCTTGGTTGGGTGCAATAGTAGATAGTACCTGTAAAGGATCAATATTAGTACGAGTAGTGGCAAACAAGACAAGCAAACCCGCACAAAAAATGAAAATAATATGATATTTCTATAGTAACAGTGAAACACGACGGGCGAGGTGACGGCTCGTCGTGACTATGACGGATCGTCATGAGGTCCGTCGTGTCTTACTTAGGCTATGTATATATGCAGAACCCTGAAGTAGAGTCTCTGACTAGTATGGCGGTATGTGCAGAACTGACCGTCACAGGTACAATGGTCCGTCGTAGGTGTCCGGCAGAGGAAACACAGATAAAAATGAGAGACCCTTAGGAGAAGGGTCTTTGACCGTCATAACGGTCATGCAGGACGGACCGTCGTGGGTACGATGGACCGTCACATGTGTTTGTTGAAGGGCACTTAGAAAAAGTGAGAGACCCTTAGGAGAGGGGTCTCTGACCGTCATAACGGTTATGCAGGATAGACCGTCGTGGGTACGACGGTCCGTCACATCTGTCCATTGTAGGACACATAGAAAAGTGAAAAACCCTCAGAAACAGGGTCTCTGACAACCAGAACGGTTATGCAGGACGGACCGTCGTGAAGACGATGATCCGTCACATGTGTACGTTGGGGGACACATGGAAAAACATGGGCAGTGGGGTGTCAGGTCTTTTGGAATGGACTCTATGAAGGTCCGTCGTGGGCATGACGATCTGTCATCGGGGTATCATTCTGTAGATCAGTGACAGAAATGGTGTACCCCATTCATCCCTGATGAACCCAAATCTAACTTGTAGTGTTTTTGACCTACATTTGTCTAACCCAACTACCTAGGAAACTAGTAATACGAAAGCACCTATGTCTAGGGTTGTAAACATGGCAATTTCGAACATTTTTAACCAAGGTTAGACAAAATCTTATATAAAAGAAACAAACATATCACGAACAACTAAGCTAATACTAATAAATAAACAAAAATGGAAAATAAATGAGTAGATATTAGAGACACATACCTTAGAATTGGAGATAACAAGATGGGCAAGTACTCGGTGACCAAGAAGACTCCTACAACAGCAACTCCGACTAGTAGATGATATCTTTTAGGGCTTTGGAGAATTTCGGGAGGGGGCAATAATCGGTTGATACATGGATAGATTGTGGAAATTCAAAAGAGAGGTAAATGGGAGGAATAATAAAGGAATGGGGTGAAATGAGGGGTTGGGATGTTTAAATGGTGAAATTTTATAATAAACTCCAATCGGGTCGGGTCGGGTACGCCTCATTAATCACGCGACGATTCCCGACGACGGTCCATCGTAGTTGTGACGACCATTGTTGTTTCCGTCGTGTGTGCCCTAGATTGAAAATAACAGAAAGACATACCTGGTACGACGAAGGCATACGACGGTCACTTGCAGGTGCAACGGTTCGTCGATGTATCCGTCAGTGACGGCTGCAGAGTAACTTTCTGCAGAATTTCCTTGTGATCTGCTTGCAAATTTAAAAACCCATTAGTAGAAAAATGCTACCATTACTAAAAAGACTATAAATATTAGGTTGCCTCCCAACAAGTGCCTGATTTAATGTCGCGGCACGACTGGGGACACTTGATTATTAAGACTTCATCAAGATGATATGTCTCTATCATTTCATTCCCCGATGCTTTATGCCCAAAATAAAGTTTTATTCTATCTCT
The DNA here is from genome assembly GCF_036512215.1 of Solanum lycopersicum. Lineage (NCBI taxonomy): Eukaryota > Viridiplantae > Streptophyta > Magnoliopsida > Solanales > Solanaceae > Solanum > Solanum lycopersicum. Next base: position 18,781,842 of record NC_090803.1, on the reverse strand, counting down.
ACTCATCTTAAACCGCACTCCCTCCTTGAGCTTGTCCAAACGACAAGGCGACCCAGAACTGTCTACAAGCACCTCATCCCCAACCATAAACTCTTGTTTTGCACTTTTTTGTTCATTCTCCTTCTTCATATTTTCTTTGGGGGATATGGCGGATATAGATTGGAGCTCTCCATTTTGCCTTATAGTCATACAAACGTTGAAGGTCGCTTCTTCATTGTTCAACCGAAATTTCATCTGCCCCTTTTTCATATCAACTAAGGCTCTACCTGTAGCAAGGAATGGCCTCCCAAAAATAATAGGCACTTCAAAATTTACTTCACAATCAAGAATAACAAAATCAGCTGGAAAGATGAATGGCTCCACTTTTACTAGCACATCATGGATTATCCCTATAGGCCGTTTCAATATCCGATCAGCCATCAGTAGCCGCAATGCAGTGGGTTTTGGATCCCCCAAACCCAACTTTTTGTAAATCAAGAGGAGCATGAGATTTATGCTTGCCCTTAAGACTGGGCAACGGAACAGGATGTATCGGTACCATTTTGGTTTGTTCAGGTTCATCCCGTTTCGGTTGCCTACGAGACGGGCCGGGATATTCTAAATCGGTACACGGAACGGGACGGAACCGTTATTTCGTACCGGTACCGGTTCATCACGGTTCATTCCGGTTTCGGTCCGGTGCCGGTCGATTTATTTGATATATATTAATTTTTTAATATTTTATATTTTATATAATTTATATTTATATTTTTTAAAAATTATATTTTATAATTTAAAATTTTCAAATTAACCGCCCTGCCTGACCCTGCCCCGCCCTACCCAAACTGCCCGCCCCTGTAGTCTGCACTGCAGTCTGCAGTCTGCTCTGCATAAAGCTGCAGGGCTGCAGGCCCAGCCCAACCCCCCCCCCCCGCCCCTTAGCCTTTTCCCAAGACCACCCGGACCAACAACTTTAAAACTGAAAAATTGAAAACTGCTAGATTTTTTTTAAAAAAATAAGAGTTGTGTGTAAAAATTTTATATACAAATTACAACATATAAATATAAGTTTGAGTATTTGAGAGAATATATATTTCAAAATTACATTCATATTTATAAGTTATATCATTTGGTCATTTGGTGTATTTCGGAGGAGGAATCTTCTTCAAATTTCAAGCTTCGACATCAATATTTTAATTTTTATTATAATTGTTTGCTCTTACACAAACGTTTGGTAACTTCGTTCCACTCTCTAATCTTATATTTTTTTTCATTATTTACCCTGTAAATTGTTCTTGTTATATTATTGTTCTTGTTAAGTTTCGTATTTTATAATTTATAATTTTATATCATGGAGTCTTCTAAAAAAAGTTGAAGTAAAAAAGGTCTAGTAGAATCAGTAAAAAAATTAGTTAAAAAAACTAATAAAGGTGTTAGTTCGTCTAAATATAAAATTCCTCTTGTTAGAATAAATACAGATTAATTTACGCATGTGAACGAAACTAGTTTTTCCCGTCCCAGTGCTATAAATATTAATTTAGATAGTGCTACGATTTCCCATGAACTCTATGAGAGACATTATGGTATTAATCAAGAAAATGAAGAAGTGGAAATGGATGAACAATTAAATTTAGATGAAGAAGTAGATTTATATGATACACCGACTAGCCCCGCCGCCGACCTCAATACAGTCAATAGTATATGTATTGAAGCTCCACCTCGGGTTGGAACTACTCCACCCCCTATTATTCCAACTAGAGGTAAGACCAAGGTACAACGTTCTTTAAAATCACATGTGTGGAAATTTTGTTATTTGAATGACGAAAAAACTTTTAGTATATGTAATCTTTGTAAACAACATATTAAATATACATCTGGTGGGACGGTGGTTCAACGGGGGGATTAAAAAAACATTTGATTAACAAGCATAGTAAAGAGTGGTTTGCATATATGTCTTCTCTTGATGTTGTTGGAAATTGTAATGATGAAGAATCGGTTAGAGGATCAAATATGGTTCAAAGTGAGTTAAATACTGCGAACCCAAGTGGTCCTCTTACATATCGAACCTATAACAAGGATCGTGATCGTGAAAACTTTGCTAAAATGGTTGTTGTTCGTTGTTTACCTTTTAGTTTTGGAGAACATCCGGGTTTTATTGCTTATATTCATGAAACATATAATCCTAGTTTTCAAGGTTTATCAAGAAGCATGGTAAAAAGAGATATTTTTTAATTTCAAGAAAAACATTATGAATATTTACGTGCCTATTTTGAACTAATGGATTGTAGAGTTGCTATTACTACTAATATGGGTCGTAGTCCTAATGGTTTTGATTATTTAACTATTACTGCGCATTGGATCGATTATAATTGGAATTTACAAAAAAGAATTATTGGTGATAAAATTTGTCAAAAGAAAAAACCGGAATTTATATTGTTACTACTGTGTTGGAAATTTTAGATTTTTTGGTCTTTGTGATAAAGTTGTTAGTATTACTTTAGATAATGCCACTGCTAATTTAAATGCTATTAATATGCTAGAACCTAGACTTTGTCCTATTAGTAAATATGCTTTTCATGTTAGATGTGCCGCACATATAATAAATTTGGTTGTTAGTGACGGTGTGAAATTATTTGAAAATAGTTGTGATAAAATTGATACAGCTTGTTTTTACGTTTTTCATATGAATAGTAGTAGTAGAATTAATAAATTTAATGAACTTTGTAATGCATTTAAACTTCCTTTTAGAAAATTTCCGAAGCATGTAAAAACTAGATGGAATTCCTTTTATGATATGCTTGAAGTTGCTTATGCATATAGGCAACCTATTACTACGCTATTTAATAATCATAATGCTTATCCTGAATTTAAAATTAATGATAGTGATTGGGATGAAATAAATGAACTTAGAATATTTTTGAAATCATTTTATAATGCTACTAAAAAATTTTCTGGAATATATTATCCTACTATTTCTGAAATTTTAATACACATATGTGAGATTTCATCTATTTTTTCTGAATATAAAACAAATACATTATTCACCTCTACTATTGAAGTTATAACTACAAAATTTAAAAATATTTTTTTCCTATTCCTCAAGTTTATTTAACTGCACTTCTTTTCAACCCTCAATATAAAGAATATGGTGCAAAAGCTTTAGTTGAATGGATTTATATGAATTTAGATATTCAACCTGAAGAAGAACCTGATTTGGTAACATGTCAAAATAGTATAAAATACTTTGCAAAAGAAATGTATGATAAATATTCATTCTTAGATAATGTTGAAAATCCTCAAACGTCTACGAATCAAGTAGGTGCTCATGGACGAGTGACACATAAACTTGGTCTTGACAATTCTAATAAATGTGAAGTTGTTAAATATCTTGAACAGGGTACAGATGATATTACCAACGATAATGGTATACCGGAACTACTGAACTGGTGGAGGAATCGTGGAGCTAAATATCCAAAACTTAGTAGGATGGTGAAGGATGTGCTTGCGATTCAAGGATCATCAGTAGCTTCGGAGGCAGCTTTCAGCGCGGCAAGATTTCAAATTGGAGACCACAGATATTCGTTAGCAGAAGACAGCCTAGAGATATCAGTGTTATTTAGAGACTGGTTAAATGTTGAGCGTAGAAATCAACGACTTCAAAAGTTAGATAGTCAATTTGAACTTTTCATAGATTCAACTATTTGATGTTGTAGTGATGATGTCATCGAAATTCAAGATCGTCAACGAGCTTTACCAAGACCAGAAGTTGATCACAATCAATCCATAGCTGAGTTAGAAAGAGGATTTACGGGACTATACAACTATTAGTATTACATTTGAGACATAGTTGAAACAGAACCCTTCCTAGAAGGTGGCTGCGTAAGCTATGTACTCTACTAATAGTTCTAAATTGAAATTGTAATTTGTTAAAAATTTAAATAAATTAAATTGATATTTTTTAATTTTTGTAATTGTTTTATCCTTATTTTTATTTAATTTTTTTAAATTTACAAATTTTATTTATTTAATATTTACAAGATACAAGTTATAAATATAACTTATAAAATAAATATTAATGAATATAACTAACAACTTATAAAGTATAAACTTCAAAAGATTTAAATTTTTAAAACATTATTAGATTACTTGCAAACTTAACAATAACAAAAAAAATTAATAAATTAAAATAAACTTAAGTTTAAAGTTATAGTATAAATTTAAAAACTATTAATTTATACTTAAAAAATAAAAAAAAATATATTTTCATAATTTCAAAAAATATTGTCCCGTTAATTCCGTCCTGTTCCATCCCAGTCCGTTCCAGTTCATTCAGGTTCCATCACGGTATGTAGTGGAACGAGACGGAACCGATGAACCATCCCGGTAATTCCGGTCCGGTTAATCCCGGTACCGGTCAACATTCCGGTCAATGGATTCCGGCCCGGTCTCGTACCGGTTCATTCCGGTCCGCTGACCCGGTTTTGGTCGTTGACCAATCTTACTTGCCCTCAGATCACATAATGCTTTCACAAATTGTAATGACCCAAATGTACAAGGAATAGTGAACGCACCCGGATCTTCTTTCTTTTGTACGAGGGATCTTGTAGCAATAGCACTACAATGCTGCAATCTATCATCATCCTCAAAACTGACCGAGTTTTTATTTTTGACTAGATCTTTCATAAAATTAGCATAACCTGGCATTTTTTCTTGAGCTTCTACAACAGGGACATTGATAGAGAGCTTGTTATAAAATGGCGATATTTACCATCCTCGGGCTTTTTCACTAATCTCTGAGGGAAGCATGGTGGCGGTGTAGGCATGTGAATTACCTCCATAGGGACTTCTGCATCTTTTCCATTGCTCTCTTCTTCCTCAACACTACCCTTTACAACCTTATCATCATCCTTTCTCACATTTTCCTCATTAGACGGCATAGGTGGGTCAATGGTTTGCTTACCACCTCGAGAGGTGATATCCATACTGTGCGCATAATTTTTTAGATTTTGGACAATGTTGCTAGGAAGAGTGCCCGGTTGCCGTGTGTTCACTGTCGCAGATAATTGGGCCATTTGCAATTCTATGTGTCTAATCAAAATTGCATGTGTCTCAACTTTTTGCAAAATACTAGCTAAATCACCCCTTAAATCTTTAATGTGCTCATCACTAGCATCGAACCTCCTCATAATTTTGTGCAACATATCCTCAACTCATGCCATACTATCTCCATTATCCCTAAGAGTAACTTCACAATTTTGGGGAGGGACATAGGGCCAATTCCTATCATTTCTGTTACCGTAGTTACCCATGTTGAAATTTTTGTCGTGGTTGTTGTTACCATCTCGGACAAAATGACCCTCACGGTTGTAGTTACTATAGTTCCGACCTTGGTTCCTTTGACCTTGGCGCCAATTATCCTTATTTAAGCCTTGGGCGCTTGGTCGGAAACCCCCGTCTACTCATTTACTGCATAACTGTCCTCCGCATAATAGAATGCATCATTAGGAGGTGGTGGTTTAGCCAAGTAGATGACTGCATTTATCTTTTCTTCACCCCCAGTGACAGGTTTTAGTACCGACCCAAGCTCTGATCTCATCTGAGCCATTTCTTCACGAATCTAATCTGTGGCTTGGTTTTGAGTGGACTGCACTGCGAAGGTGTTTCTCCTTGTATCAGAATTTCTAGTACTCCAAGCTTTGTTATTTTGGGAGATTTTCTCTAATTTTTCAGCGATCTCAGCATAAGGACACTCCCCAAAAGATCCACCTGCTTTAGTATCCAAAACTGCTTTATTGTTATCATCCTGTCCCCGATAGGAGTATTCCTTTAGTGACTCATCATCTATACTGTGATTTGGGACAGTTCTCAGGAACGAAGTGAATCTATCCCAAGAACTACTAACTGACTCTCCTGGTAGTGCCACAAAGTTGTTCACGCAGTCTTTGTTGTTTAGTTTCTTTTAGACCAGATAGTAGCGCGCTAAGAAGACATCCCTTAGTTGGTTCTAAGTTAAGATTAGTTGTATGGGAGCTCAGTGAACCACATAGCAGCCTCTCCCGTCAGTGAAAAAGGAAACACATTGAGACCTATTACATCTAAATCCAAATCAGGCCTCCCTACACAGCTTTTACATACTGCCCTTACCTTAGCTATATGGGCATGTGGAGCCTCATAAGGTAGCCCTTAAAACAATCCTCTTGTAGTGAACATTTGAATCAGGCTACTAGTTACCATAAAGGTGTGGCCTGTAGGTAGAGGAGGCAAGACAAGTGGCCCATCCGAGTCTACTATGTTATCATAGCCTCTGTGTTATGCTTGGGGCCGTGGAACGGGATTTTGTCCCCACTATTGGTGTTCACCCGGAGCATCGGGTAACATCTAACCATGAACTTCAACCGGATCTAAGATGTTCTGGTTCGGATCATCATCATTTTTTCCCAAGTTTCGATTCATATTGCGCAGTGTACGCTCTAATTTGTGATCGTAGGGAAACAAGGGTTCTCTTTCTCTCCGTGTATTTCGCATACAAGGAGGATAGCTCTAAAAAAATTTAAAACAATAAAACCATGTAAAATCAAGAAAATATCGACAAACTATAGTAATAAGTTAAAGGTAATCTAAAAGCTATAATCCCCGGCAACGGCACCAAAATTTGATACGCTCAAACTTACTTCTCAAATAAGGAGTAAAGCGGAAGTGTCAAGTAAATAACCCAACTAGTGAGGTTTGGATCGTCCCCACGAGGAAAATAGTCTACACTTAACTTTAACCTGTTATTACTATTGTTCAGTCAATGACTTCCTTGGAAAGCAAAAACAGTAAAAGGGGGGTTTCTGTTTCTAACGAAATAAAAATAACTAACGAAATTGAAAGAGACATGTAACAACTTTGAATGTTTGAATTTAATCAATTAATCAAAGTAACTAGGGTTTACGTGTTCTCCACAGGTTCATAACATGATAAATCTAACTATTACATTTCTTTCCTAGTATCTTGCATGCAAAGTGATTAGTAATGTATTTCTAAATCCTTGGTCCGTCATCTAGAAAATCTCACTTCGCACCTAGGTCCGGCTATGTGTGTTGCTTTCCTAACCCTTATATTTACCTCATATTAAGCATAATATTCGATATTTGACTAAGTTATTACCTCATACCAATAAATACTAGCCTATTAGATAGTATACACTAAATCTATGTTAATAATTCTTTTCCTATTATCTACCTCCTTGGTCAGGCAAGTAGCATTAAGGCGAGTTGTAACGTTGGCCATCCATTAAAAAGACTTCTAAGCGAAAGATCTATTAATACATGCAAGACACAATTGTAGAATTGTTATTTTAGTTAGGTCTTATCTCATTATTTGCCTACGGTTCCCACAACCCTAGTTATGGAGTTTAGTTACCCATAGTCATAATCACAATATTCAAATATATTAAATAAGAATTCATGTACTTACTTCAATGATAAAGAGTAAAATCCGAAAATTTGCTTGATAAATCACCAATAATCACTTGCAAGAATCTCAAAATAATCAACAATCTCACAAAAAGTCTAATGATAATCTAGAATCTAACAATACAATATCTACTAATATGATGTCTAACAATACAGATTCTAACAATGATCCAGAGTTTAACCTCAAAAACGAGGTTTTTCAAACTATTTATATAAAATAAAAACCTAATTAAACAAGGACTCTATTTGCTGGAAATCTGCCAAAAAGCGGCTGGGTCGACGGACGTTGCAACGGATCGTCATGTTCACAACGGACCGTCTTGGACTCTTTCCTCCCATACTTATGCAATTTCTTCTGCTGCTCTCTTCATTACCCTCGACGGCAAGTATGACAAACCGTAATAGGCACGACGGTCCGTCGAGGGTCTTCGTTCCAAAACACTTTAACTCTTGGAATATGGGTATTGGGATTACTTCTCTGAACTTCATGACGAACCTGCAGGACGGACCGTCACAAGCTTCGTAACCCCAGACTTGGTCAAACTTCCCCATCTTCCTTCAGCAACTGCACTACGCTGCCACCTACGGATCGTCACAAGAACGACGTACCGTCATAAGCTCCGTAGGTGGTATCTTCTACATTTCATCGCTCAAAATCTCCGTATTCATCTTTAGACATATTTCCTACAAAATAAAGAGAAACTTATATAAAAATTAGCACAAAAAGGCTTTTGGACACACTAAACATAAGAAAAAAGTATTAATAATACCGTGAAACCATGGTATATCAAGAGACCAGTATCAATGTACACTCTAATGAACGTATTTAGACTGATGTATACTTAATACTAATGATGAAATGATTAATCATCTATTCAGCTATGATGTCCTCATAAAAGAAGCCAGCTTCCATGACGTATTATTTGAATGACATGGAACTTTATACTGAGCATGGATAGGCTAGCTATGAGCGGTGATGTCTTCGTTCGAGAAGGGCGAGGTTCATGTAACTCTCATGAGATGATACTTTCTAGCATGTCCGGTATGAGTTTTCTAATATCTCCTAGTCGTCGAACCTATACTGCAAACATTGAGATCAGGCAGGGTTTAATTCCCATGTAAGCTAGCATGTTTTGGGTAACTTTGGCTGGTAATTCCACCTTTTTCGGTGTGGGGTAGACACTAGATTTAATGATGCTCACATGATCTATGTTGGTAATGGTTGGAGTTCCTCAATGTATGAAAGATAATAAAATGAACGCTACCAAAGGTGTTTGTGCAAGACAATCGGGAGGTGAAATCAAATTCAAGTAATGACATTAGGTCATTCTTGGTCATTGCACTTCATGATCCCGGTGAGAGTGAGAGTATTAGACTTCGTCCTAGGTATAACTGGTGTTTACATCAGCCTACGAATGAATGAACTAATGAAGCAGACTCTGTGTTTTCTAAAGAAGGCCCTCGGATTGAAGTCCCTTATGTTTGGCACTCACTTGAGGTGTCTTATGCTACGTCAACGATTAAAAATTCTCATCTATATGAAATGTATAATATATAACACATGAATGTTATAAAATAAATGGCATGATCTATAGAGAACTGTTTATGAAAGGTAATGAATATATAGTCTAAAGAATGACTCATTATAAGACAGGGAAATCATTCCTAATCCTTGGATTACTTATATCGATTAATTATGGGTGTAGAACTTCAATGAATAATTTAACTTGTAAGTAAAACATAGGACCAAAGGATTTATTTAACTACATAAAAAAAAGAAGAAAAAGACTAAAAATAATCTAAGTGTACAAAGAGGAGATCACGTCCTAAAAGGATCTAAATCTAAAATTTTTGCCCGAGTTTTTCTAAAATTATGTTGATGATACTAATATAATGTAATCATATAGATAATGCCTCCTGTACTTTGAATTCATAAAAACACATCATATTCATATCCAATTCACAACCAATGAATTAAGAATGTCTAGTGACTATACATTCAAGAAATAGCTTGTCGTTTAGGAAGAGGTTTTATAGATCATGCATAGCATTATTTGTATGTGTGAATACGCCCGTTGTTATTACAAGTGGTGTACTAACTCCCTAATATTTACTATTTTTATAGGTGCAAGTCAGACAACATGTTGGCTACACTAGCATCGGTTTGGACTTCAGCATTTCTCCAAACTATTTGGTAGGTCCTCATGATTTCGAGGATGCTAAAAGATTTAGTCTAGACTTATTTTTTGAAATAGATATTGGATTTTGTCCCTATTGTTTCTTTCGCACATTCATTTCAAATCTTTGCCATAAGGCCATGTTTGGCAAACTATTTATGATATATTCATCATCAGTTTCGAACTTATTCTTTATGTTAGATTGTTGTTCTCTTATGTTAAGTTTAGTATATGATCTATCGATATAATAATTATATGAAGTCTATGTAGAATTCATACATATAAAAAGTTTTAAATTTTTTACAAATATAACTAGATAAATATGATGAATGGAAGATGAGGCTTGTGTGCCACCTCTGAGAGGTCAATAACGTCGGTTGCGATACGGATTCGTGAATTTGGGTCATGAAAAACATGGCATTAGAGAATGAGGTTAAATTACCTAGGATCTAAAGCTCAACATAGACACAATCATGACTTAGAGACTACGCGATGATAGGAATTTCTCCCTTATTCTACTTTTTATCGTGCTATCTAGATCATTCACAATTTGTGTCATTATAAGTATCTAACTTCCTTATTGTATGAATGCGTAGAAGAATTCACACAATAATTAGGATGGCCAAATTGTCTAAGGCGTCAGGCTCAGTTCTGGCCTTCCCAAGAAGGGGCCATAATGGAAAGGCCTAACATGGACAAAAGACGTGTGGTGAGTGATTGTTTTCATGGAGGGGAATGCATGGTCATTTCTAAAAGCCTTCTATGAGAATTGATGAGGAGGTGAAGGCTAAGTTGGCTGCATATCAACTCAATAATATGGATTAGACATGGATTTACTTTATAAGTGTGATGCTACAATAGACTATAGAAACAGGGTAGTAAGGCTTCAGTTTCCAAATAAGTTGGGCTAAAATAAGAAAGGGGTGGTTCAAATCCTATAGACCAAGGCAAATACTCAACCTCGTCCAAATTTTGTTGCTGAACCCCCAAGATGAACTGGTTCTATGCGTTGAAAGGAAGAGAGGAAAAGGAGAATTAACGAATATGTATACTGGTAACTTGCTTTTCTCCTCCTTTCATGTTTATGCATTATTAGATCCAGGATCTTCCCTGTCTATGGTAACTCTTTTTGTGGATAATTAATTTGACTTACTTCCTGAGATCTTACATGAACCGTTTCTAGTTAGTACTCACATGGGAGACATTGTTAAGGCCGAAGGGGTATGTAGAGAAGTAGATGTCACAGTTGGAAGTCCCTTTGAAATTAAGTTGGGCATCATTAGGTTAAAATCTTAATGCCAACAAGATGTTATCTAGGGGTTAGATATACTCTTCCTAATTCTTGTTTATCTGTAAGAATCTGTTAGTTTAAGTTCTTTGGTGGATTTGTTGTGGTAAGCCCCAAATTGTATGTCTTATAATAGAACAATGTGAGTTAAAATGAAGTTATGTTGAATTTTATGTTGGTGTTTTATTGTAGCATAGGCATGTTTTCTGTGTTGCATGATTGGTGATGTGCATTAAGTTAAGTGTGATTGAGAAGGAAGCTCCTCGATCTTAAAAATGAAGATTCAGATAAGCTTGAATGTTATGCATCATCTAGATAAGTGTGATTAATATATTCACACATAGTATAGTTTCAAGCATGGTAAAGTGTTTTCGAAAGTCACCCTTATTGTTTAAATGATATATAAGTGTCATTCGGGGACGAATGTTCCTAAGGGGGGATAATGTTACATTCTGGAAAATCATATATCTAATGAAGAGCCTGTATTGCCCTTAGGATAGCCTATTAGGGGTACATAGGAACCCCAATAACCAATATTGAGAAATATTGGGCATAGTATAGAAAAATAGGCTAAGGGATATTAGACAATTTTATACATACGAATAAGAAATATACATTTCGGGTTGTCATACCCCCAATACAAGATTGTTTTTCAATAAATGTACCTGCAATAAAGACCCTAAGCTAAAATAAAATTTATTATGAATAGTTTCAAGCAAAGTAGTAGGAATCCAAGTGTCAAGCCTAGTACTATTCCACATGACCATTTGAAATGATCATATAAATTAAGCAGTGCCCAAGGACATAGTGAGGGTCCTTGGAATAATTAGTAAAAATTCCCAAAGGAGCCATAAATTTTAGTAAATTAGGAAAGTACAACCAATCCATGTGCAAGACATGTGAAGAAGAACCAAAGGCGGGGACCACCCTAACAAAATTTGGTAAGGGGAGTTAAAGGTAAAAAAACGTGCATAAGGGACAAAACCATGTGGGGCATAACTTACTAACAAATTTTAGACTCGAACCTACTTCCCCAAATATATAACTAACCTAGGACCAACCAAAATGGATACATTAGTGCACCCGACAATCTAGAACCAAAACCGGATTGACACTAACCTAGTAAAGCTCAAGAAACATCCTAGTATTTATCCTGGGATGGTCCAAAAGGGTTAATTTTCGTTCCAGTGACTTAGTGTTACTTTAGTACTTACTCTAGGTACCTAATTTAATTTAATTAAGTATGTAATTAATTAATATAAATTAAAAAAATTTACAAAAACCATAGTCAAAATCAATTTCATGATTTGATTAAGTGTTATGTTCTCCTATGTGTAATCAACTTAGGAGGGGCTTTTAGTTAATTGGTGTATTAGTTTATTAAATTAAATTATTAAACCTAAGATTTATAATTCAATATAGGTTCTTAAACCTAAAAATCACGTTCAAACTCATACAAAAAGCAATGCAAAAACAGCAAGCAACGAACGAATGAAAAACAAAAAAACATTTATCGATTTCTCTAGCACGATTTCAAGGTTTCTTCATGGTTATTTTCAAGGTGATATTTGTAGATTATGTTCTACATATGTTATGGTTGTTATCTCATGGAATTGTTGGTCCAAGAAACTTTTCAAACGTTTCAAACTTATAAATTTTGAAACTATGGTTGATTCCCAATGATATTGTTGAACGTCCATCTCCCTAGTTATCATTGTTTTTTATTCTTCAAGTATATAGATGTAATATTTAACATGTTGCTGGTATGTTCGTATAACTTATTTTATAAGTTTTTTATTTATTAATTATTATTGAGGTCCATAGTTTTGATTCAGATTGTTGAGTTGTTCGTTACACAGATTAAGGAATGACATAATGCTTACTTTTGTGTTCGCGAAAGATGAAGAAGTTATTAGTTGTTTATGAAGTTGAGTATATTGTTATACGCTGTTCATTGAATGATAATTATAAGTTAGTTGAATGTAAAAATATTGGCTTACAACAAATGAAGTTTAAATGACCACCATATGTGAAATTTTTGGTTTATGCCAACAAATTGGCTAGCAAAACTATGTCAAAAAAATTATCTCCCTCAATATGTGAATTTATACTAACAAACTGATATAAATTAGTACATCAATGAACTCATAAAGTAGGGTATGCAAATCAATTAGACGAGTCACAACATACCCTATTAACACGAACTTGTTAATGCAATAGCATTGAATAAGTAGTTATAACTTTCATAAAGAATCAAAGCTAGTTCATGAATGTATTATGCAAAAATAAGTTCATAGCTTGGACAAACAAAGAATTGAATTGTTCTTGTAAGTTAATCAAAGGTTATAATTTCAAGTGTAGCGAATGTTTGTCTTAAGCCAATAAATTTATCTACAACATTATTTTAAAAGTATGTAATAGAATTGACTAATGATTTCATGAAATTATACTTCAATGTATTGCCTGCTTTATGCCAATAAAATGGCTAACAATGCATCATCTAAGAGTGATGAAAAAAATTGGCCATAATGATTAAATAATTAAAAGATTAGTTAATGGCTAAGGTATACCAAACTAAACATGAATGAGTGTAACTTTGGCTTGTGCTAATAAATTTGCTATGAAGTCAGTTTTCGAATTTTGTAGGCCAATACTAATTTTATGCCAATCATATATAGCTAAAGTATTGAAATGACAATATAATAACATCCATCTAAGGTAATTCAATGAATCTATATCCAAAAAAATTCCAATCATTGGGACAAGTCCAAACATGCCCTAACCAAATAAACTTTGAACATATGTAATTCATTAAATGAAGTTCTCATTATCCATAAACAATGATATGAATCTATCAAAGAAAATTAAGCAAGTAACGTGAGTAATAACATAACTAAAGATGTATAAGTTAAGAAAGTGACCAGAATGAGGGGTTAAAAGAAGTGAGACAAGCCTCACTTACACCTAAGCTACTATGCTAGAAATATTCACGAATTAAGGTTTTAAAATGTGTGAGACAAGTCTCATTAACACCAAAGATGATGTTTAAGAACAATTGAAATTTCATCAATGCATATAAAAGGATGAAAAATAATCAATAGTGTAACTAAATGTTAAAAAAACGTAATCACCTATGAGAGTGTAAAGCAAATGAAGAAACCAGTCTCTATGTACACTCTAATTAAAGTATTAAGACTGATTTATAGTTAATACTAATGATGAGATGATAAATCATCTATTGAGCTATGATGTCCTCATACTAGAATCCAATTTCCATGACGTATGAGTTGAATGAAATGTAACTTTATACTCACAAATAATAGGCTAGCTATCAGCAGTGATGCCTTCTTTCAGGAAGGGCGCAGGTTCACGTAATTCTCATGAGATGAGACTGTTCAGCATGCCGGGTATGGTTCTCTTTATATATCCTAGTTTTCGAACCTATACTGCCAACATAGGGATCTGGCAGGGTTCAATTCCCATGTAAGCTAGCATGTTTTTGGTTACTTTGGTCGGTAATGCCACCACTTTTCGGTGTGGGGTAGAAACAGGATTTGATGATGCTCACATGATCTATGTCGGTTAATTTTGGAGTTCCTCAATGTATGAAAGATAAGTAAATCAATGATATTGAAGGTGTTTCTGCAAGACAATCAAGAGGTGAAATCAGATTCAAGTAATGACATTAGGTCATTCTTGGTCATTGCACTTCATGTTACCGATGAGAGTCTTAAATTTCATCCTAGGTATTGCTGGAGTTTACATTAGCCTACGAATTAAAGAAATGAATAATGTGAAGTACAAATGAACGAATGAAGCAGACTCTGTGTTTGCTAAAGAAGACCCTTGGATTGAGGTCCAATATGTTGGGCCCTCACATGAGATGTCTTATGCAACATCAACGATTCCAATGTCTCATGTATATGAAATGTATAATATATAAAATATGAAATTAATGAAATCGATATAATGATCATTAGAGAATTTCTTATGAAACGTAACGAATATATAGTTTAAAGAATGACTCACTATAAGGCAGGGAAATGATTCCTTAATCCTTGGATTACTTGCATTGATTCATTATTGGTATGGAACTAAAATGAATTATTGTACTTGTAAGTAAAACATAGGACCAAATGATTTATTGAACTACACAAAAAAGAAGAAAAAGAATGAAAAATAATCTGTGTACAAAGATGAGCTCTCGTCCAAAAATAATCAAAATCTCAAATCTTCGCCCGAGTTGTTCTAAAATTATGTTGATGATACGAATATATTGTAATCAGATAGAAAATGAGTTATATGCTTTGAATACATCAAAACACAAAATATTTACACCAAAATTCACAACCAATGAATTAAGAACGTCTAGTGACTAGACTTTCAAGATATAGCATGTCGTTTAGGAAGAGCTTTCATTGATCATGCATAGATATATATGTATGGGTGGATACACCCATACTTAGTACAAGTGGTGTACTAACCCCCTACTATTTACTATTATTAGATGTGCAGGTGAGAAGATATGTTGACGACACTTGCACCGGTTTGGACTTCATCGTTTCTCCAAACCATTTGGTAGGTCCTCTTGGTTTCGAAGATCCTACATATTTAATCTAGCCTTAGTTTTATACATAGCTAGTGGATGTTTTTCCTAGTGTTTCTGCATGACCTTCATTTCGAAGCTCTGTAATAATGCCATGTTTGACAAACTATTTATGATATATTCATCTTCAGTTTTGAATATATTCTTTATCTTAAATGGTTGTTTTCTTAAGTTGAGCTTACCATATAATGTATCTAGTTAATAATTATATGAAGTTTATGTAGACTTCATACATATAATAAGTTTTAAATTTTCCACAAATTTAACTAGATTAATTTGATGAGTAAAAGATGACGCTTGTATGTGACCTCTGAGAGGTCAACGATGGCAGTTATGATCCGGATTCCAAAATCTGGGTCGTGATTGTCACATAACAAAGGAGATATAATATATGAGTCATAGGACTAAAATAACATCATAAGCTCGATAGTGGTATCGCCCCAAGAAAGTAAGGACATGCCCCCTTTAATGAATTAGAATCTCCAAGTCTTCTTCCCGGTCGTCTCAAATAGCCCTCAACGGCGGAAACCTAAAATGTGTGGGAACAAGGGAGAAAATGGGGTTAGTATGCCACTTATACTAAGTATGAGATCATATGCACATAATATGATCAAATCATACTAAAAAAGACATTTTATCAAAGCATGCTACATTATTCTTTAAAAGCGTTATGCATCATCAAGGAAAACATACAGTTTAAGAAGGCATTTTCATCAAGTCAAAGCAATTAACATACTTGCCAGCACACTTTAACCTATAATCTAATATAACTCTATCATAAAGTAATTACATCACAATTATGGATAATAGTTCATCATATCATTATAAAGCAAGACTAATACTACTGAATACCTATAATCTAATATAACTCTATCATAAAGTAATTACATCACAATTATGGATAATAGTTCATCATATCATTATAAAGCAAGACTACCACTACTGAATCTTCATAAAGCCAAAGAGTGCAATAACCTAGCAAATCCCCATAGTATTACTCAATCAACTAATTCAACAAGAATCATGACTAATATTCAACTTCACATAACATAACATTTTAAGGATATAAACATCATAGTTTAATAAAATAGACCAATTACATGTTCATAAGAGTATCAATCACCATATTGTACATTTACATTTAAAGTAATCATACTATCATCTTTTGCATCCAATATCATACACATACATAATATTAACCTTATAAAGCTTCCAACAAGGCAAACTAGTGCAAGGCATAGGTATTGTCTCATACCCCTACCTAGGCTACATCTTACCTCACAAGTCACCATAGTTAGTTTATCCTTCATTTGTTCATTTTAGTTTAGGGAAACTTGCCTTAATCGACATAGACCACAAGATCTAAGTGTTGAATCCGGTGTTGTAAAACATTACACCACTTGAATCTGGTCTAACGGAAAAAATAAACAAAACATAAATATAGGTTTCTAGGTGGATCCACTAGCTAGTCTTCCTATGGGGGCAACATAGTTCAAGAACTAAGCTATTGGTGTTCTCCCTCTAAATACCACATGGCAATCACGAAATCTTTTCATGGGAATCAATTTGATGAGTATCCATCTTTGCAAAGTCAACACCACATGTAAAACTATAAGGTGAATCTTCCTCTATTGGAAGCCATCACTTCCCATTATAAGGTTCACTCTGTGCTAAGCTAAGTCCCTTTATCAAAATTACTTTATTAATCATCTTAGGTTACTGTAATCATAGAGTATAACCCTTGTATAATCATCATCACCATAGATCAATATGAATTTTATGAGTATAGTCCTTTCATCACAATTCACAAAAGTAAGGTTAGCACATTGGTAATTATCGCCATCCTTCTAAAATTTACATCTTAATCATCTCACAATCATAACCAAAACATTTAGATTAAACATAATACCACCTTATCAATCCTAATACAAGGCATACTCTAATATAACATCTTGAATTAGTCACTAATAACTACAATTTGATGTAAAGGATAGAGATCATAACACTTACCATGTCTCTTTCATAATTCATCATCAAGGTCTTACCATAAACCCTCAATTTAACCCTATTTTTTTCTACATCATCATAAGTAAATAATAAACATGATAACAACGCTAGAAGAAGCACTACATCACAATTCAATACTAGATCACAACATAAGATAAGATGTTTAGGTCAACTTACTTTCTAACTTAGATCATCTTCTCTAGAACAAGCATTAACGACAAAAGACAACTCTAATATTTTCATGAGTAATGTAAAAACACCATCTAATAGTAATTAAATCAATAACAAAGTCAATTAAACCAATTTCAATATAATTCATGTGAACATCAAACGTAGGGTTAAAGGTTAAAGGTCATCTGCTACAAACTATACCAAATAATCAAGATATATCATACTTATGTTAGAATGCATGTCAGTAAATTCATATTATACAATAGAAAACATAAAAAAACCAATTCATAATATAATTTTTGAGATGGAGAAAGACCCACATGAAAACTCAACTTTTGGAAATACATTAAAGGAACCGTTTGAGGAAAGAGGTCACAAAGGTGAATTAGATCTCATACGTCAAAGTTTGATGAAGAATTGATTGTGAAATTTTCCCTTTACAGTCCCCAAATCCCTACCTTATCTTGTCTTCAATTGTGTCTTCGAATAAAGAGATAAACAAGAGACAAGGAAGAGAGTTTTGTTTTGAGAGTTGTAATTAGACTAATGGGGTTGCGGTATTTATATGGGGGGTTAATAAAGTTAGTTAGACTTCAAACAATACCTAAATAACAACCAAAAATCTTAACCAATTAGTGAATAAAAACTTAAAACGTGCATGAATTAGAAGCCCCATCGACGAGACCAAGATTGACGGATCGTTTGTCCATCTATGGCAGCCCCCCCTTCCCCCCCCCCCCCCCCCCCCCGTGCTGACCACTCATGGTTTTGGTTAGAGACTTGTTCTGGTGAGGGATCAAAGAATTTTTCTAAGTGTTTTTTGAAGGTTGGCAACGATGCCCCATTGATCCACATCGTTGATTACCTCTCATGGGTGCACACTGCCTAGAAATTGTTGACTCTAACATGCAAGGCTCCTCCTCAAGGTCCCTTGGTTGCTCCTTGGGGAGTTGTACCCAGACATTTCAATAATGAATAGACTTATACACGTGTTATCCAACCTTCCAAAAAATTTCGTGGATTTCCGTCTCCTAAAAGCTAGTCAAATAGGCCAATGCACGCTAGTACCTCTATGAGCTAATTTTCAAAACGTCATGGACGTTCTTGGACATTTTGATTTCTAAACTTTCTAAATGACATATTTTCATTAAAATTACTCTTAAAATAGTGTCTAAACCTCATGAAACACATGTTATGCTTTAAGATAGGTCTTGGATTTTCGAAATGCTACCCAACTTTACCCCAAAAATATTCGCTCAAAAACTCTATTGAAAAGAATATCAGGTTATGTCTTGAAGAAGGAATATTTTTGACTCAAATGTTTTTGATTTATTCACTTAATATATGTTCTTATTGTAATCAGATTGATGAATATTTACCGTTTTAAGATGATAATTCAAAAATGCATGAAATTCCCTCTTTTTCCAATTTTGATCTTAAAGTAGGAGTATTATTATATGTTGACCCAATTGAATGGATAATTGTTTTTTGTGGTATAATTACATTATTTTAGTATTATTAGACATGTATTATTGATTATCCTACGGTTTTAGGGTGAAACTGATATAAATTGGTCTTATGTTATAAAAGAGGCAATTGAAGTTGAAGGTGTGATCTTTGTAATTTGTTGAACTACTTTAGGAATTACTTGAGATTAGAGTAACCGAAGATGAAACACATAAGAGTAAAACATGCAAGTATAAATTGATTAAATAAGGGTTGATATGATGCATAATAGTTTAGAGATATTGAGAGTAAGGCTTGTAGTATGAAGATGACTTCTACGGATTTAAGAATAAAATCTAATATAAATGAGCTAATGATCTTAAAACTTTGAGAGGAAAGCTATAAAATGTGTTGAATTGTATTTGGTTTTATCGTAGAAAGATGTTACAACCCAAAGTACCCCCTAGGCGTAACCGGCATCGTCATCCTCTACGAGGACAAAGACAAGCCCTTAGAGTTTGTCATATCACATCATACGTAAGAAAATAAGGAAAAATAAAAACTTTTGCTTATATAGCAAGGAGGTTTGCATAGACCTTTACATAGAAAGCTTACATAGGCTTCTCCTATATGAAATATACAACTTATAGGAACTTAGTGTAATACTTTGTCTCATATTAAACTATCTATAAAGGGAATCACAATAGTTGGTGCTTAGCCCTTAGTCTATTACAATATTTCATATAGGCTACAATGTAAGTCTTAATATGAGAATGGAATAATTTTCTCAAAACATAGACAAAACTAATAAGTCTTTATGAGTGGCTTTATCCTCAAAACTCATGAGGACTCACAAATAGATTTAGGAAAGAGCAGATCCTTCTTCTTTAAAGACCATGAATCTCTTCAAAGGCCCGAACCTAAGATATTTGGTAAAAAGGGAGAAAATATGGGTTAGAACAAACCATATGTATTTAGTATGGCTCCCATGCACAAAAACCATTTATGCATGAGAACTGGACAATTCATTCAAAATCATGATTTTTATCAATCTTGATCAACATGCATATATAAAAAGCATAATAAGTCAATTCCACTTATTAGTAACTAGATTCTTAGAACGTGCCTTGCACGTTTGTCCCTTATTATTATTATTAAATTTTTATATACTAAAAAGGCTAAGTAATTAAAAAGATGCTTAAATTAAAAATAGTAGTTTAACCATTTATCTTTTATTCGCTAAGTAATAACAAATATAATATGAAGAACATTAAATAGATGATATATCTAGTTATTTTGTTGTTATCCTACTCTCATTCTCTTTTCTTCTCATTTTGAATAGTGTAATTTCCTTCCTATGATAATATCAATCTTAGTAATTGGTTGGTAAAAAGCATATTAAAAATATAATTCTCAAGGTGTTTTTACATAAATAGTGGAGAATGACTCTTCACATTGAGCTTTTAATTTTAAAAAATTATGTGTATGAAAAATAATTAACATTCAATAATTTGGCAGAAGAATATCACATTATCATAAATAAAATAATATCTCTAAGTCAAAAGTAGACATTCTAGTTTGGAAAATAATTACTACTAACTATTTATGGGTCCATCTCCAATCAATAATCTATAGATGGGAGTTTGACAATTTTCCAACTATAGTTAAAATTTTACATCAACAATAAATAGCTTATTATCACAGTAGATAGACGTTTGATACATAAAATCTATAAATGCTAAAAGATTTCGTCAATGTAGTACATATGCAAAATTATGATAAAAACACTTGGTATATTACGAAACACACTTGAAGCAATAACCATGATTAATATGTCAATTATTTTTATCATTATTACACATATACGTCTTCTTTTTAACCTTAACAAGTACTGTACACATAATTTATGAAGAGAAAAGAATAATACTCCTTTTTTCATAACATTACTCTTTGAATAATTAATATAAATTGAGCAATATAAACTTTTCAAAATGACTTATTCTAGATATATGGTCAATTTGAGCAATGAATGTTCCAACAAACATATAATAGACTAATAAGATCAATAAATTATACATATAAACGAAAAGTTTAAATAAAATTACAACCTCAAAATCACATATATACTATATAGAGTATGATCCATTCATTATCTCCAATTAGGTGGGCCATTTTATTTTAGTTCATTTATATATATGATTTCTCATTTAGTCATTATTCTCACTACTCATAAATATGAATTTCATCAGTAATTAAGATACATAGTAGAACATGAATTGTATATTACTATTTTCTTCTTGTAGGATACAAAATATTCTAATAAAAAAACAAAATCATAAGAAAGTACATCAACATATATAAAAAGGAAATATATAATACTTAGGACGGACAAAAAGGGGCGGATAAAAACAAAATATAATTACTGCACATACAAAATGATTTGCAAAGTTATTTTTTGCATGATAATCTCTGATCCTCTTATTGTCATTTACATGAAGATCATGCTAGGTAATTTATAGAAGTAGCTATGATGACCTTTGAGTATATAATAAATTTGCATTAAATTAATTCAATGTTTTTAGTCCATATCAAATTTGTTTAATGGAAAAACTTTTCAAATATTCCTGATTTTCACAATAGAGTAATTAATTATTAATGTGAATTTGATTCATGCACCAATCTAAATGAGTTATTTATTAAATTCTTAATTATAGTTTATAATATTTGTTTAAATTATTTTAATATAAGGGCAAAATGGTAATTCAATTTGAGCTTTGAATCTTCCCACTTATAATATAATATCATGTAACACTCCGGAAATGCCATAATTTAGACTAGAGATTAATCTATTAATTAATGTTTAAAATGATGTTTCCAGACCTATACTAATTTAATAATGTCATTATGAAAAGGTTATATCAAAAATGACTAAGAAAGACCTTGACCTCCGGGAACTATCTAACTCGAACTAGTTGATGTACCTATATTTTGTTAAGGTTTCGAAGTGTCAAATGAAGAACAAACTTGTAATGAGACCTTGGATAGGTAGTATGTATTACAAAGGGTACAGACTTCTGGTAACAACACCCCAAGGACAACACGAAGTGTCCTTGGGGAGGACCCAAACATGTGTGGGTAAGCTGCCTTGAAGCCTACAAGCAGGCAGAATTTGAGGTAAGGCGTGCGACGCGAGCCTGACACGGAGGTCATTGGCTCAAGATTTGAGAGGTAGCCTCGCATGCGAGGCTGACACGCACCTCACTGAATCAATTATAAATTTAACAAAAATGATGGGATTCGTTCCCGCAATGCATAACTACTTCCCCGAATCATTAAAGGTGTATTTTTGGTAATTTAACTTCATAAAAAATCTCACTTAAGTGGAGGGTCTTTTGGGTAATTCATAGGAAGACTATATATGGATATTAGGTCAGATTTAGATCACTTTTACACGTCCAAATCAGATTTAAATTAAAATTCTCTCATCACTCTCAAGAACGCTCTCTTTTCCAAACTCATTGAAGAACAAGAAAAGCTTAAATAAGAAGGCGAAGAGTTCATGTTTTTCATCAATTTTTCGTGAATTCTTCATATGTAAGGTCTGGGCTTTTAAATCTAGGATTAATTTCCCTAAGAGTTTGTTTTAATGATGATTTTTCAAGAACTTCAATTCTAGTGTTTTTACTCTACAAAATGGATTTTCTTTCTAAGTCTAGATTTATGATTTTCACTAAAAAGTAAGTGTTTTCTATAGTCTATTTCATACGAATTGATTAGTATGTAGTTAGTTTTGTTTGAATTTCGTGTGAAACATGTTCTTATCTATATGATGGTTTCGTATGATTTTTTCTACTTCTTCATAATATGAAAATGTAGGGATCCAAACTCCAACTAGAATGAACTCTTAAATGACCCTTCTCTTTGTCCTACATTATGCATTGATCTTTTATATTGTTAGAAGAGTTGTTCTTGATTATTCTATTGAGTATTTCACTATGTTATGGTTATGATAGTTTTAAGTTGAACGGAAGTTCTTCAATCGGGTTCTTGTAAGTAAGAGGTAAGTCTTCTAAAGTTGTGATTACTCTACCATGTTTATGTTATCCCATAAATCATGATTATATCTTGTAAAAGCATGTATGATGTTGGTATGTGTATATGTTGGGCTATGAACATGTTTCTTGTGAGATCATGATAAGAACACGAAAACATCAAGTTTCCATATTCTCTTGTATGCTTTGCACAAGATGCTTATGTTATGTTAATCTCACATACGAATAGTTATGATAAAATGAAATTCTAATTTAATCATAAAGAGCTCATTATCATGTTTATTCAAGAAGATTATCACCTATTAACTATGAAAAGTTAGGATAAAAGAGAACTTAAAGGTTATTCAAGAAAGGGACTTAAGTTATGCATCAATGAACTAGATATGAGGGGTTCCCCTTCCCTAGTTTGAAGGTAGGTTCACAATGAGTCTCATAAAATTGAATTTTCTATGTGATATTGAACTATGAGTCTCTTTTATATCTCCTAGTTCTTGAACTATGTGGCCACCATAGGATACTATATAGTGTATCCACCTAGAATGCTATGTCATGTTAGATTCTACTTTGGACAGTAGACCACTTTCTTTGGGTGTGAGGTTTTATGACACCAGATTGCATGTTTAGCTCACGTGATCTATGTCGGTTTAGGAGAATGTTATATCATGTTAAAATGAAATACAACTAAATGGACATTTAATTGGGTGACTTGAAGAGTCTACTTAGTATAGGAAAGAGTATGGACTCTACCTAGACATTGCAAAATTTTACTCTAAGGGAAGTCGTAGGAAATTGTCTTTATGTAATATGATGACATGAAAGATATATGTTTATGATACATTATGTTATTATTATATGTTGTTGGTTATTAAGATGAACATGTTATTGTTTATATTGATAAATAAAGTGATGACTACTTATGTTACATGTTATATGAAGCAAAACTTTACTTATGATCTTCGATATTATCTAGTTGGTTGTGTTGGGTTATAGGGCTTCACATGACCATTGTAATTGTAGTTTGGAATGAGATCATTTGTATGTTAATTTTATATGATATATTGAATATGAAATGTCAACATGACTTTATTATAATATGTCTATGTTTATGATCATATATTAAGTTGATGGAATTCTTAACTTGTATATGTTATATGGTATGTGCATTGAAGACTTTCATAGTACTTAGCATGTTTGTCTGAAGAGATCATAATTGATCCTTTTTCATTCATGTCCTTATATGCTATGTGCATATACCTATACATAGTACATGTGGCGTACTAACCCCATTACTTTATATTACTACAACTATATGTTCTGGCCATGAGTTTAAGGAGGTGGATTTGAAGAAGTTTGGAACTCTTTCTCTATGTCTTGGTAGGTCCTTATGTTCGTGGATGCTATCTTTCATATTCCAACTTATGAAGACTTAGAAGTTTTGAGAATATCTTATTTCCAATTATGTTTTCTTTGGATTTGTTTGTATTATGTCCTATATGGCATATTGACTATATATTGGCTAGGTCAGATTTGCACTCTTTAGATGGTTTTATATATGTGAGACAGATTTCTATAATATCATATGTCTTTACGAATGTTAAGTATGAAGTTTAAGTATACTTCAAGTAGAATGTATAACTTTTAATTTTTCAAAATTTGTACTAATCACATGTTATGGCGAATGATAAGGGCTTGTCTGAGTTCTCTGAGAGAACGACGACACCACTCTCATCTGTGGTGTACTCCCATCGGGTGTGACAAGTAAACAACCACAAAGATCACCCATGCATTACTTGTGCAATGCCAAATATAGAACCTCATAATCCTATCAAAGGCTAAATATCACATTAAGTAACCCACTTCACACTTACAACATAGTATCATAGTTCATCATAACATGATTAATACATAAATATTACTCATAGAATAACAACATAATCATAATCAAGGCCATAATCATAAATGAACACTACTTGAATGATTCCTTAGGTTCCTACATGTGCAATAAGTGAGTCAAGTCCCATACCATCCCTCACCCTATAGAGTATCCTTCTTAGACAACCCTAATAAGAGTTCACATACTTAACTTTTTCATTTACTTTTACATTAGGGAAGAAGTGCAATAACTGACATGACACCATGTGAGCTACATGGAATCCGGTGTTCTACTCCCACACCGAAAAGAGAGGGTCAACACATACCTAAGGTGTAACCATTCGTACGTAGCTATCTAGGTGATTCACTAAGACAGAGTCCTATGTGGGAACATAGTTTAGGGTAAAGGAGATTTATGCTAGAAAACATGACTTACTAACGTGGAGGTTTCCATCTCATGAGACAACACATAATTTGGGAATCCGGACTTACTAATGTGAGGAAACTCATGTGGAAGGCCGAACTTACTAACGGGAGACCGCCTTCTCATTTACATGTCCTTTCGGTTCTAAGAGTTTGTTCCCTTTAGTTATCATCTTATTACATCTTACAAGTTCTCATTTGTGTATTATAAACCCTTAGGTAAACCTCGTATCATAATATCTCATAGGTGACCACAAGTGAGAACTATCCCTTCACTTTAGTCACAATAGAAAATGATCAAACCTTTCACTCAACCCTTAATCATGTTCATGAGAAACTACATTAAATCACATAAGGATTTTGCTATATCATCCACACATAATTCAGAGCCAATACATATTTCTATTGTTAAGGTTTAGGAAATCATGTCATCATAATCACAACAAAACATTAGCTGTAGCATCATTGTTATTTTAGTAATTTCACCGTTCATCATTGAGATAATAGAAGAGTCAAAGATCATACCTTATTTCCCTTCATGGGAATTCACCATTCAACACCCAAGATTTAACAACCGACATATGAAATGTGGAAATTCATGAAGTTTTCTTATAACTAAAATCAAAGTAAACAAGTTACATGTTCATCACCCTTATCAATTAACCTTAATCAATCCAAGAATTTAGGGATTTAGGGGAAAGAAAAGGGTAAAGGGAAAACTCATAGAAATTAATCAATTAACCATCAATGAATATTTAAAAAACTTTAATTCATAATAACTAAATATAATTGATTCACAATTTTGTTTTAGAAAGAAGACCCGTGTGAGGAGAAAAAACCATATTTTAGCGGGAATCTAGAAATCATTTTTTGAAGGAACTCTTGGGGAAAGGAATCCCATGAGTTAAAGAAACCATACCTTAAAGATGAATCACTATGAAATTTTAGTAGAAACTTGAGGGATTTGTCTTCTTGTTCAATGGGTGATAAATAGAGAGAGAAATAAGTGAGAAGTCAGAGCAATTAGGTTTTGATTTGAGTTTTTTTCTTGAGTGAGTTAATGTAAGTAAAAACTGGTGGAAAATCAATATATAGGCCCCCCATAAAATACTAAAAATAACCCTCACTTATTTTGACATTTTAATGAAGTCAAACTCAAATTCTAGTTTAATATTTTCATCGGGGAACGAGTATGCGTCAGGGAGATACTCCCACAAGATTTTTGGAAAAGAAATTTTTTTAGTGGAGTGAGCGATCAGGGCGGGACACGCTAGTGCTACCATCATCGAGAAAAGCCTGATGCCTTGTGTAGCTTGCATGGTCCAATGTTGGGTCTCTTTATGGACCCTCGGGTTATCCTTGGGGGGTCAAACCTAAACGTTTTCACCCTATATACTAGCTTTTACCTATTTAAAGTCACAATAAAAGTTTTTTACTTCATATTACCCTTTAAAATCTTTTCCAAACCTAGGGACGTCAACTAGTAAAATTTCTCTAGTTTTCGAACGATAAGGCTTTACATTAATGTTATGGCTCTAGTACTTCTCAACCATGTTATTTATACTTACTTATGTCGAAAACGATAATTACTTAACAAATATGACTTTAGTATAATTCATAGAGTTTCTAGATGTGTCAATACTCCCACCTTAGGAATATTCATTCCCGAACAAACACTCTAAACCTTTTTATAAGAAGATAAGACTCATGACAAGCATCCAACCAACCAACTAATCATTATGAGTCACAATCTATAGGAAGAAATCTCAACTCCTATCAACACATAACATAGCATCAACAAATAAGAATTTAATCTACACATACCATATACATAAAATCATCTTTTTCATATCATAAAAGAAGGAACTACCTTCTCTATTTCAATATGAGCATCAATATGAACATAAAGAAATGGCATGTTAATTTCTTTTCAGAACAATAGAAAAAATGCGCATTATAATCTTAAATGAGTACTTATAGCACACAACACACTTAAGTGAAAGTCAACATGATAATCATATTTCATGGAAAGAAAAGAACTCAACTTAGGCATGAATTTCTACTATAATATGCACATATAATTAGAAAAACAGGATAAGATCCCTATTATTCATAATAGTCATAAAGAGAACTACTAACCTCAATCTTGTCTAGGAATAAGAGGGTAAATATGAGGATAGCGAGACTTCATGTCGTCCTGGGACTCCCATGTTGTGCTCTCAACAAGGTGGTTCCTCGATAGACTTTTTACGAATGTGACCTCCTTATTCTTTACTTTCTTAACTCAGCGATCCAAAATCAGAACCAAGATCTCTTCATAAGAAAGGTCCTCCTTTACCCCTAAACTTTATAGAGAAAGAATGGAAACCAGGGCCTCTACACACTTGTTGAGCATGGAAACATAAAATATTAAATGAATCATGGAAAACTTATTTATCAACCTCAACTAATAGGCAATACTACAAACTAATTTCAAAATTTCATAACGGCCCACATAAGAAGGTCTAAGCTTCCCTTTCTTTCAAAATCTCATTACCCCTTTCATGGGTGAAATTCTCAAATAGACTCAATCTTCTACTTCGAATTCAAGGTCCCTCTTTATATTGTAGGCAAAAGATTTTTGTCGACTTTGAGCCATTTTTTGTCTATCTTTTATAACCCGAACCTTCTCTAGAGCTTCAAAAACAAAATCGGGACCCAATAGAGCAAACTCACCTACCTCATACAATCCAAGAGGGGATCTACACCTCTTACCATAGAGACCATTGAAGGGTGCCATCGAGATAGTCGAATGGTAGCTATTGTTGTAGGAGAAATCTAATAAGGGTAGGTGGTCATCCCAATTACAATGGAAGTCAATGACACATTCCCTCAACATATCCTAAAGAGTTTGAATACTATGTTGCGCTTGACCATCCGTTTTGGGGTGAAAAGTGTTACTAAGCTTCACCTTCTTACCAATCCCACTTTGGAAAGATTTCCAAAAATTGGAAGGTAAATTGAGTACCTCTATCTGAAATGATGGAAAAAGGGGCTCCATGTAATTTCACTATCTCTTTGAAGAATAATTTGGTGTAGTTTTCCATAGATTATGTGACTTTGACTGGAAGAAAATGTGCATACTTTGTTAGCCTATCTACAAGGACCCATATCGAGTCATGTTGTCTTCTAGTACGTGGCAAACCATCTACAAAGTCCATGATTATATCCTAACATTTCCATGTAGGAATATCTATATTTTTGAGTCAATCCACCCAACCTTTAAAGCTCCTCTTTTACTTGTTGGTGATTCGGGCACTTAGCAACAAAATCCACTATGTTCATTTTCATACCATTCCAGTAATATATTTCTCGTAAGTCGCGGTACATCTTTGCTTCATTCGGGTGAATGGAATACCAGGAGCCATGAGCCTCTTTCATGAACAATTCCCTTAAACCATACACATCCGGTACACAATACCTTCATTGAAGCCTAAACACCCCATCTTCTCCCTGATGGAAATACTCATTAGACTTATTAAGGACCCTTTACTTCAAATTTATCAATAAAGGATCAAGGTGTTGCTTGGATTTAACCCTAACCACTAAATATGACTTGGAGTTATGGAAAACCACGAAGCCACCCTTTGGAGAGTCTTCTATTTGGACACCCAAACAAGCCAACCTATGAACGTCTTTTACTAACTCATCCATATCATCAACCACATGAGTCACACTACCGATAAACACTGTAGTCAAGGCATCTGCTACCACATTAGTTTTTCAGGGATGGTAAAGGACACTCATGTCATATTCCTTTAAAAGTTCAAAGCATCTTATTTGACGTAAGCTATTTTTTTTAATAAACACATATTTTAAACCCTTGTGGTCGGTGAATACATCAATATGTACCCCATACAGATAATATCTCCAAATTTTCCATGCATATACAATGGATGCAAGCTCAAGGTCATGAGTTGAGTATTTCTTCACATATGGATTGAGTATTCTAGAGGCATACCTTATGACATTCCCATGTTGTATGAGAACAGATCCAAGACCCACTCGTTAAACAGCACAACAAATCACAAACACTTCGGTACCCTCCGTAAAGACACTACGAGTGAGGATGTGAGTCTATCTTTCAATAATTGGAAACTTTATTCCTATGATGCCGACAATTTAAATTTGCACTTCTTTTGGGTTAAGGTCGTTACTGGAGATGCAATAGATGAAAATCCAATAACAAATCTCCTACAATAACCGACCGACCCTAAAAACTTTGATTGTTTGTAGGACTCAAAGGTCTAGGCCCACTTTTGACAACTTCTTTCCTCCTTGGATAAATCTCTAACCTTCACCAGAGACAATCTGACAAAGAAAGGCAACCGATCTAAGCCAAAACTCACACGTGCTAAACTTAGAAAAAAGTTTGTTATCCTTGAGAACTTGCAAAACTATCCTCAGGTGTCTCATATGATCCTTCCAACTCCTAGAGTATATCAATATGTCATCACTAAAGACAATCACAAAAAAATCAAGATACATTCACAAACTCCATTCATAAGATCCATGAATGTCATCGTGGCATTTGTTAAACTAAAAGACATCACTTGGAATTCAAAGTGGACATATCTACTTCAGAATTCGATTTTCGAAATATCAACCTCCGTAACTCTATGTTGATGATAACCCCACCTCAAAAAAATCTTTGAAAAGTAGCTCACTCCTTGGAGTTGATTAAACAAGTCATCAATCCTAGAGAATAGGTACTTATTTTTATGGTGACTTTGTTTAATTGATGATAGTCGATGCACATACTCAACGAACCATGCTTCTTCTTTACAAACAATACCGGAGCACCCAATAATGATATACTCCGTTGAATAAAGCCCTTATCTAAAAAATCTTTGAGTTGAGCCTTTATCTCATTCAACTTTGTCGAGGCCATCATATAAGAAGGGATTGAAATAGGTTGTGTATCAGGGCAATAAGTCTATGCCAAAGTCAATATCCCGTTCAGGAGGACTTCAGGAAAAATCATCAGTAAATACCTCTAGAAATTTCCTCACTACAGGTACCGACTATATGGGAAGGACCTCGGATTTGAGGTCCCTAAATCTTACTATGTGGTAGAGACAACCCTTAATAATCAATTTGCAAACTTTTAAACATGAGATGATCATACCCCTAGGACTGGAGTTTCCTTCCTTTCACTCAAAAATGGGTTCATTTGGGAATTGAGATTTCACTATCCTTGTCCTACAATCAATAGAGGAAAAGCAAGTATGCAACCAATCCATATGCAACCTAACATCAAAATCTAGGATATGGAGTTCTATCAACTCAACTAATGTAACTCAATAGGGCAAGGAAATTGGAGAACCTTTGTAGACTCTATTAACCACTAAGGAGTCACCCACCGCGGAAGAATCTGAAACAGGTTCGTCTCATATGTCGAGTAGTATTTCAAATTTCATGGCTACTAGAGGGGTCACAAATGACTAAGTATCTCTCGGATCTAACAAAGAATATATACCAAATGAATATAATTTTATCATTCAGATGACCACATCTGGAGAGCTATCTTGATCACTTCAGGATATGAGAGCACAGAAGCGGTTCTTTTTGGGATCATCCAGATTTGGGGCACTTGCTTGAGTGTGCGAATTTTACTTTCCTTGAGACTTCATCATAGGACAAGATCTCTTCATGTGACCACTTTTTCGACAACCATAGCAATTACACATGCAAACTAGGTACTTACCGTCATGTCTCTTATCACATTTTGCACAAAGAGGCTTTTCAACATAAGATATTCCAGCTTTCCTCTCTTGGGAATTGGGAGTAGGCACGTTACTGTTGTTGACCCTTGGAGCATTATAAGAGCCTTGATTGGAAAAGCTATTCTTGAAGTTTGGTTTGTCTTGAACCTCAAATCTAGTCTAAAAGAATTTCCTTTTTCGGTTCTCACCTTCTTCAACTCCCAACAAACTTGCTTAAGATTTTTCTCCTCAATTTTTTCGGCATGAGCCATTATACGAGATATGTGCATGCTAACAATCAACATAGCCTACATACATTCATTAACCACAAGATCAAATATCCCTATGAAAAATTTGTTTATCTTAGTCCTAGAATTCGTAAGCATAGTAGAAACATGCTTTGATAGTTGAGTGAACTTGAGACTATACTCCTTCACGCTCTTACCCCCTTGTCGAAGGATGATGAATTCTTGCATTTTTCTCTACATTAGCTCCAAGGGAAAAAACCTATCAATAAAATTTGTCTTCAAAGCTCCCCAAGTAATCCGACATTCCATATCCGGCCTCTCATCCTTCTATTGCTCATACCACACATGAGTTACATCTTTGAGTTGGTAGGAAGCTAGTTCCGCCTTTTCTTGATAAGAAATCCCCATAGCATCAAGAACATTGAACACTTCATCAATGAACCCTTGTGGGTCCTCCTCCACCTTAAAACCATAGAAAGTAGGGGGATTCATCCTTGTAAAGTCCCTAATCCTTTAGGCAGTAGTGTTAGGATAGGGGTAAACTTGCACCCTTGTATTCCTAGCAAATTGAGTAGCCAACACCTGAGTCAACCTATAAAAGGCTGACTTTATCTCAACATTAAGCATAACCGTTTCTTCAATAGGCACTTCAGAGTTTTTGTGTGCTTGAGGGGGAACAGCCTCATTCAAAATTCTCCTCTCTGTTCCTTCGAGCATTGTTCCTTCTTGTACTCTTTGCCTATAAGCACAATAAAAGTATTAGAAGAAAGGACTAAATATAGCTAGGACTCTTAGGAACGACAAAGAAATAAAAAGAGAGTGAAAGTTCCTAAGCATCACATAGTCTCTCATTCATAAGTATGGCACGTTTCATAATTATGAATAAGATCCTACATAGACGTGGTTTAGTGATGCATCAATCCTATGATTATTCAACCTCATGCTCTGATACAATGTTTTTAGGACCTAAAGAATCCCATTGGCGTAATCGGCGTCGTTGTCATCTAACAGGACTAATAAAGCCCTCAACATTTGTCATAGGATATCATATGTAAGAAGATACAAGACATTAAAAACTTTTTCATGAATAAAAAGGCAAAGCATCATACTAACAATCATTTACATCTTAGATAACAATTTCCATAATTTTAAGCCAATAAGAAACATTTACACTAATCTTGTTAAAACTTACAATAAACTAACTTGACATTTAAAAGTGAACTCTTTTAGCATTTTACCAAAAATATAATTGAACATTAACATGAAATCATTTAAAGTATTCACAATAAATTCAACTTGAGAAACTACAACAAACTATCCTACACTTAATGAGTGAGCTTTCAAGGCCAAACAAAGGAGCAAGTGAACTCATTTTCCTTAAGAGTTTCCTTACCTCAGAATTATCCAAAGACTCACTTAGGTAAGATATGAAGGAAGTATGCATATGCCTCCTCCAATAAACACCAAAGCAACCCTGAAGTCTCCCCCTTTTGGCTTACTCAACTTGGGATAAACAAGCCCCTCGCTCAATTACAAGGCATTAAAAGACACTCAACAAACCACCAAAGTCTTCCCTTTCAAAATGTCTACATAGTGCAATGACTAAATAGAGTCCCATACCTCCACTTACCCTAAGTATTACATTGTTTTATAAGGTTTGCCACCAAGTTTACCCTTTATGAAGGTCTTACCTAGTGCAATGAGTAGATAGCATCCCATTCCACTACCTACCCTAATTAGTACGTTCTTTTAGAAGACTTAGTTCAATCAATTTTTTGTGGGGGATTATCTTAAACGACATAGACCATGAGAGCTAGACATGGAATAACGCTATTAACCCCTATCGGATGAGGGATCCTCACTTGCCTAGACTAAGATGATGCTTCTTAGTTTTTACATGGCTTTCCCAATAGCTACACCTAAATGAACACATAGTTAAGGGATAAGGAGATTGATACTAAGTAACTCATTCTCTACTAACGAGGAGTAGTCATCTCAAAATGTACATTAGAAATACAACATCGCAACTCACGAAGTGTAGTCCACCTCTTCTTTATGTATTCTCGGTGCTAGGCATAACTCCCAACAGATTACTCATCATTCAAACATAATGGTTAAGAATACCTAGTGAATAACACATTTCAACTCACGAAGGGAATTCTTTCTCCAACCTATCTTGGAAATCTTATTAGGAATAATGGGGTTTCTACTAGACACATCATCTAAAACCACGAGGAGTGTCCACCCAAATACTTCCCCTTTTCTCAACTTAGCATCATACATTCTTTTAAGTGTGAGTGTGTGTGTACATGTGAGAACACCTTGCACATAAAAGTCATTTCACCCTTATTAACTTTTACACATGATTTATACCTTCATTCATCAATTCACAAACCTTATATACTTAACATATTAATGTACTTCACGTAGACATAATACAATTCAAACATGCTATTTAACTTAAGAAATTATAAGACAAGACTCATGTTCAATTTTAATACATTTCATCTATTATACCATCAAAACCACATTTACAATACATACTAAATAGTATCAAATTTATCAAGAAAACAACACCACCAAGAAGGTAGACCATACCACTCAAGAGCAATTATAATGAAAACTATACGTTGTATGCAACTTTAAATTTAACCAACTAATATTAACCTATAAGAATGTTATAAAAATTTCATCAAAAAAAGACTCCTAGGACTGTATCTAAATTAACATATTCCCACAAGAAAACAAAGGTTCATACCTTACCCAAACATGCTCATATAACCATTTCCCAAGCTAAATGTTAAAATATGCTTAAACATAAGTTTATTAGGCTTTTGACATGAAAATAATCAATTCATAATAGAATAAACAAATTTAAACTATTATAACACTCTTCTAAGAAGAGCCATACTTAAAATCAAAGATACAAGAATTTTGAGTTCAGAAAACCCTTTTGGAAATCTTTTGGAAATCACTTGTTCAATAGAAGGGTGTTCAAGGATGGATACCATAACTCAAATAGAAATAAACTCACTTATTTTTTAAAAAACACACGACCAAAGCAGACCTTCTTTCCCTCTTTCTGTCTTATCTTTAATGGTTACTTTTGGAGAGTTTTCTTTAGAGAGGGATTTTAAATATTTGAAGTGAGGGGTCTTGTCTATGTATAGGGTTTTACAATATTTTATTATAAACTATAAACACTAAAATTATTAACCTAGGATCTTAAAATACTTGGGGTGTATTCACATAAAACACCCCAAGTTGGCAGCAACTTCACAGATTTGGCAGGCCCTCACAAATGAGACCTTCACCAATGGACCGTCTATGCATCAAAGGATCGTTGGTAGGGTCTCGTATTTTGGGACTTAGATCCAAATGGATCCTGGTCATAATGACCTCATGGTTTAATCCACTCCGTACTTTAATGGACCGTCGATTGATGAACGAAAAATCCATAGGGTCGTCGATGGCCAATGTTTTTTGGCCGTTTTGCCCAAGTTTTGGGCCCTTCATCCACATCACCTTGTGGGTCCTATGTGGGGTCTTTCCTAGACATTAAACCCCTAAACTAAGTCTTATAGGTTCTATGAACATTAAATTTTAGTTTTAAGGAAAACAAACACATAAAACTCATTCAAACACGTCAAGATGCACAAGGACATTCTAAGGCTTACCTTCCGAACGTCATGGACGTTCTTGGTTGATTGAACTCAAATTTTAACAAATCATCACACACTTCCTATTAACATTAAAATAACTCATTTTATCCTAAATTAAACTCAAGAAACTATTATAAGGCTCTAGTTCACCTTAGTTCGTTTCGGGGTGTTACATTCTCCCCCACTTGGAATAGCATTCGTCCTCGAATGACACAAACTTTAGGAACAACATGGACTCACTTATAATCACCTAACACACTTAAATAATGATAAAAAAACTCAAAAATAAAATCATAAACTAACAATGAGCATCCTTTCACACTTTCAAACACATAGCAACACAAACTCTTTTATAAAAACATGGAGAAGTCAAAATTCACTCTTTGTCTTCTTTTGTGGAGGAACTACCTTCTCCAAAATTAAACATGTTCATACACAATACATTTACACACATTGAAATTTCAGATCGTGAAAATACAATTTTTATCAATAATAAAAATTCTTACAATGAAGTTTACTGTGTTCACTGCCAAACCTAACAAAATTTTTGAAAATTCATTCCTTAGGAAATTCATCAAGATGACATTATCATATTAACTACGAAATCACATAAAATCACTTCATCACATAAAATCAACAAAAACAAAGAGTTAATACTTACCAAAACCATAAAATCAGGATTAATTATCCTTCCTAGCCCCTATCCATATGAAGGGTTCTTGTTGGGAGCATTAGGATCAATGGAAGCTTGATTGACATATTTTCCCTTTTATTTGAGGTTTGGGAAGTCCCTCATATTGTGTACCTTATTACCAAATGCAAAACAACCATCCACAATGTTGGTTTGGAGCTCTATCCTTGTTTCCCACTAAAGAATCATGATGATATAACCTCTTCTTAGGGTTTTGGTGACTAGAATCATCCAACCTAGGCCTCTTACCCTCTTGCGTTATCTCCCTAGATTTGGAGTCTTATTTTTTTGTGCATAAACCATGAGTGTAGAGATATAATTGTCATTAAGAAGCATTCTCGTACGACATTTTCTCTTCACTAAGCTAGACACACCCATCAAAAAATTGTTCATCCTAGACCAAGGGTTTGCTACCATGGTTGGGGCATAGTCAGAGAGTTGGGTGAATGTGAGAGAGTACTCTTTCACACTCATTCCACCTTGATGAAGGTTCATGAATTCAACCCTATTATTCTCCCTCTCCTCTAGGGGAAAGAACCTATCTAGAAAAGCCTTTTTTAATTCTTCCCAATCAACTGGAGCTCTTTGTAAGGGTCTCTCTTCAATCAATTGCTCATACCACACTTGAGACACCTCCTTATGTTGGTAAGAAACTAACTCCATTTTCTATTTCGGGGTCACAATAGCATCTACCACTTTTAAAATCTCATCTGTGAAACCTTGTCGATCTTCATCCACCTTAGTCTCATGGAAAGTGGGATGTTTCATCCTCATGAAATCCCAAATTCTAGAATCGAGAGTTCTAGCATTATGTTGGGGCCTATCTCCTTGATTAGATTGGCAAACAAAATGATTCTTGACGACATGAGGTTGAGCCGTCATGAGTTGGGTCAAGCTCATTAGGGCAGCCCTCAACTTTGCATTAGTCATATCGCCTTCAACAAAAGGATCTTGAGGCATAGGAGGCACTTGAGGCTCTTGGGGTTCTGGAGGCACTTGAGGTTCTTGAAGATGAACCTCCTTATGTTTTTTCTCTATAACAACAATAAGAACTTTGTAAACATGGATAGGGATTCTCTCATTAGATACACCTCTCTCCTCGCTTCTAGCGGTTGATCTCCTCGTATTCATGTCCTATAAACTCAAGGAGAAGAGGTTAAGAAAAGACACATTTTATGACTCAACTCTAAGGAACAACATTAGAATAGAAAAGAAAGTGAAACTTCTATCATCCTATAACCTCTCGTCAGTGGATGTGTCGCGACTCACACCAATGACCAAGATACTAGCAGATGTTGCTTGTGAGACTTTTTGAACCTAAACTATTTCCCATAACCTTATGCTCCAATACCAAGTCTGTCACGACCTGAAAGTACCCCTTAGAAGTTAGGAGGAACCCTCATTTCGTGGACAGGTGTACTTAGCCCTTCGGGGTCTTCTACAAGCCCTTCAACTAGCATTTATTTCATAAAACATGAAAAGTAGTGTGCAATTAAAAATTTTCACGAATAATTTAATAAAAAGGAAATATTGAATGAATACTTAAGAAATATTATCGTCACAAAACAAACTTAAGGCACGACATTTCATATCATAGGGACATGACCCTTTACATTGAAATCAAGTACATAATAAGTCTTACAATAAAACTAAGAAAAGGACTATGTCCTAGAATATATGAGGGCATACTTTGCGTTGAGAGAATCTTTTCCAAGCTCTTCCTTCTATCCTCAAACCTTCAAAAATTTCCAACCTATACTTATGTAGCATATAAAAGTATGGGGTTAGTACAAAACAATGTACTAAGTATGGCATATGCAAAAACATGTAAAAGGGACATTTTAGTAAAATATATTTTCATGCAGTTTAAGTAAAACATTCATGAATAAACAGAAAAAAGTATACTAACCATCATTTACATCTTAGATATGAATTTCCATAATTTTAAGCCAACAAGAAACATTTACAGTAAACTTGTCAAAACATACATTAAACCAACTTGACATTTACCCGTGAACTCTTTAAGCATTTAGCAAAAATATTATTTAACAATACCAAGAAAGCATTTAAATTATTCACAATAATTTCAACTTGAGCAGTTACAATGACCTATCCTACACTAAATGAGTGAACTTCCAAGGCCAAGCGAAAGAGGAAGTGAACTCATTTTCATTAACAGTTTCCCTACCTCGGAATTATCCTAAGACTAACTAAGGTAAGATATGAAGGAAGAATGAAATATGCCTCCACCAATACACACCAAAGAAACGCTGAAGACTACCCCTTTTGGCTTACTCAACTCGGGAGAAACAAACCACTTACGAATGTCAAGACATTAAAATACACACTACAAATCATTAAAATCTTCCCTTTTGAAATGCCTACTTAGTGCAATGAGTAGATAGCGTCCCATACCTACCCTAAGTAGTACATTCTTTTCAAATGTTTGGCACCAAGTTTTCACTATCGGAAGGTCCTACCTAGTGCAATGAATAGATAACGTCCCATACCACCACCTACCCTATGTAGTACGTTCTTTTAGAAGACTTAGTTCAATCAATTCATTGTAGGGGATTGGATTAACCAATATAGACTATGAGATCTAGACATAGAATCCCGATATTAAACTCTATTGGATGAGGGATCCTCACTTGCCTAGAGTAAGGTCATGTTTCTTAGCTTTTACGTGACATTTCCAATAGCTACACCTATGTGGACACACAGTTATGGGATAAGGATATTTCTACTAAGTAACTCATTGTCTACTAACGAGGAGTATTAATCTAAAGAGGTACTTTTGAAATACAACATCTCAAATCACGAAGTGTAATCCACCTCTCCTTCATATTCTCTGGATGCTAGGCATAAGTCACCACGGATTTCTTAACATTCAAACCTATATATTAAGGATATATAGTGAACACCACATCTCAACTCACGAAGGGCATTCATTCTCCAACCTATCTTGTAAATCTCATTAGGAATAATGGGGTTGGTATTAGACACATCATCTTAACTCACGAAGAGTGTCCACCCCAATACTCCCCATTTCTCAACTTAGTATCATACATTGATTACGTGCAAGAAGGAGGTTCAAGGATGGAAACATACATCAAAGAGAAATAAAACCACTAATTTTGGTGAAGGTATACGTCCAGAGCAGTCCTTCTTTCCCTCCTTGAGTGTTAATTTCAATGGTGACTTTGAGCGAGTTTTCTTCTGAGAAGGAGTTTGAATATTTTAAGTGAGGCGTGTTGTCTAGGTATAGGGTTTAAAACTAATTTAATGCAACCAAAAAACACTAAAATTATCAACCTAGGGTCTTAGAAGACATCCGGTATATTTACATAAAACACCCCAAGTTGGCAGCAACTTCACAGACTTGGCAGGCCCTCACAGACGAGACCTTCACCAAAAGACCGTCTGTGCATCAACGGACCATTTGTAGGGTCTCATGGTTTGGTAATTATATCCTGTGGAACCTGTCCATCATGAACTTCTGGTACGATTAAAGCCCTAGGTCGACGGACCGGGAATGGACCAACGGACAATCCTTAGGGTCATCGACAGCCACATCCTTTTGGCAGTTTTGCCCAACTCTTAGGCCCTTCATCTAGG
Organism: Solanum lycopersicum; assembly: GCF_036512215.1. Lineage (NCBI taxonomy): Eukaryota > Viridiplantae > Streptophyta > Magnoliopsida > Solanales > Solanaceae > Solanum > Solanum lycopersicum. Next base: position 18,742,401 of record NC_090803.1, on the reverse strand, counting down.
GGCCCTTGTGGGTCATATATGGGGTCATTACCAGAATTTAAACCCTTAAAATAAGTTTTCTAGTTCTTAGAAACATACCACCTTAGTTTCAAGGAAAAGAAACACGTAAAACTCACTCAAACACGTCAAGACACACAAGTACATATTAAGGCACACCTTCCTTATGTCATGGACATTCTTGGTCAATTGAAAAACTTCACACAGTGCCGAAGAACATTACAGTTACTCATTTTATCCTAAATTCAACTCAAGAAATCATTATGAGTGTTTAGTTCACCTTAGTTGGTTTTGGGGCGTTACACTAAGGTAGAATACTATGTGGGCACATATTTAAGGGTCAAGGATATTGTTTCTAGGAAGTTTGACTTACTAAGTTGGAAGTTTACATGTCATAAGACAACACATAAATAGAATATACGGACTTACGAACTTGAGGAAATCCATGCGGGAGGCCATACATACTAACGAACATAATGATAATGCATACATAATTCATGCCCAATACATGTGTATAGGGTTCGGTTGAGGAAATAATGTCATCAAAATTACAACCAAACATTAACTATATCATCATTGTCATCTAAGTAGTTTCACCTTGCATCATTGAGATCAAAGAAGATCCAAGATTTCCCTTCATGGGAATTCACTATTCAACACACAAGAATTAACAACCAACATATGAAATATAGAAATTCATGAAGAATTACCATAACTAAAATTAAAGTAAACAAGTCACACGCTCATCACCCTCACAAATCCACCTTAATCAATCCATGAATTTAGGTATTTGGGGAAAAGACATGGGTCAAGGTAAAAATCATAGGAATTCATCAATTTACCATCAATTAATATCTAAAAAACATTAACTCAAAATAATTCATCATAATTTATTCACAATTTCATTTTATAAAGAAAATCTATGTGAGAAGAGAAACCCTTGTTTTTAGGGGAATGTAGAAATCATATTCTGAAGGACTTCTTTGGGACATGAATATCTAGAGTGAAAGAAATCATACCTTTAAGATTAATAACCACGAAATTTAGTAGAGACTTGAGGAATTTGATCTTCTTATACATGCTTCAAAGCTTCTTCAATGTGGGATGAATAGATAGAGAAAGTAGAGATAATTTAGAGCATTGGATTTTGATTTGAGGTTTTGTTTTGAGTGAGTAAATTTTAGGAAAAACTGCAGGAAAATCAATATATAGGCCCCCCATGAAATACCAAAAGTCCCCTCACTTATTTTTACCATTTAATGAAGTGAAACTCAAATTTTTTTTAAGATATTTGGTCGGGGAATAAGTTCGCATCGCGGAGATGTTCCAGCAAAATACATGGAAAATAAATTTTTGGGCAGTAGAGTGCACTATCTGGGCGCGACATGCCAGTGCTCCTGCCATGCACAAAACCCTGCTGCCTTGGGCAGCTTGCATGGTCCAATGTTGGGTCCCATCATGTACTCCTCGGGCGATTCTTGGGAGTCGCACCTGAACGTTTTCACCCTATATACAATTTTTTACCTATCTAAAGTCATTTTACATGTTTTGGACTTCATATGACCCTCCAAAACCTTTGCCAAACCTAGGGATGTCGACTAGTTAAGTTTTGCTAGTTTCCGGATGTTAAAGATTCTCGTTAATATTATGGATCCAATACTTATCAACAAAATTATTTATGCTTATTTAGGTCTAAAACCATAATTACTTATCATATATGGATTTTGTTTAAGTCTTATAATTTACGGGTGTGTCAAAAGACTCCACCAATATGACCTATATTATGAGCATTTTAAATCATGCCTTTAATGACCTGAATAATCAAACTATGATTACATCCACATCTAATATGATGAATTCAAGATGTGTTCATTGAATATGGAATTTAGTCCTTAAAGGGAAAATATATGACATTCTACATGCTTTGAGAAAGTGTGTTCATCATTTAAGACCATCTTTTAAGAAAATAAAGTGATCATCACTTTGATATAATTGTGGTGTTGTTGAAAATCTATTCACACACACACCCCAATACATGATTATTTAATCATTATGATTATTGTCTTTATTAAATCTTCATTCTCGTAAACATAAAATGAGTAGAATGTTAAAGTCTTCCTCACATTTTGAACATTTCATGTTGAAAATTATTTCTCATGTCATTGAATATAAAATGAAGATTTTAGGTTAAATGTCATTTTTCAGCTTAATTAATCAATCATAAAGACATGGACTGTGAAAGTTTAATCTCACGCATAATCATATCTGATATCCTAATGAAACAAGTAAGGATTCATTAAATACTTCATGCAAATTATGCTTAGCACCAAGTGGATATTGAAAATGAAATAGAGGCTCTCTCGTCTATTATATAGGACAGTGTCTAACCAATCCACAAATTGTACTCATCTAGGGGATTATTTTAATGCAAATAGTGCCCTATATTGTATCTTTTATCTCGATATCTAATAAAAACCTCAACGTTTAAGGTATTTGAGGATTTGGTAGGACCATGAATACTTAGTCACAAAATGGAAGAGAATACCTGAAGATGCAAAGCGCGCATCGCCAAACACACTTTGCGATACGCCGTATAGCAGAGTTCTGAATTTTCTACAGCAAGCGAGCCCTGAAGTAAGTTGATCAAAAAGGAACAAAAAGGAGAATTCGGCACTTTTCCAAATCATTCCACGAAATAGAGTTATTCTTCCTAACATTGCAACATGCATGGACAAAAAGGTGAGGCACAAATGATGACAAACTATAGAAAGGGCGATTCGCTGAATAACTCGGCGGTTCATGATTAAAGATGTCGAATAGATCAACCAGCACTAAATCTAAACCGTATAATTACTAAACTATTTTATTATTTATATATAGGATTTTGGAGGAAAACACATTAATATATTTCCCCAGTTTTCCAACTCAAGGTTTTGGCATTTTTCTCTGATGTTTTGAGAGGGTTTTGAGGAAGATTGACCAAAGAAGTTATTTTTCCAATGTTGGAATTAGGTCTTCTCCATTTACATTAAATTTCCAATTTAAGGTCTAATCACTAGTACCCATTATTCCTTAAACTTTTAAATCATATTTGATTATTGCTTAATGTGTCTAAAAACCCCCATTCTTAGCGTACGATTTAGCAAATATATTTTGATATTACTGTTTAGTCTTACTTACTGATAAGATAAGATTTATTTCAATATTTAACCTAGTGGTTGTGGTTTAATTTATTGGCTTTTTAGTTGCAACTCCAAAAACCACTCATGTGTTTTTGGCTTTCTTGAGAGGTAGATCGTGAAACTAAGACCAGTAAACTGATGTCTTATGAAGTTTGTCGACATAAAGTTCAGTCCGAGAGGGATAACCCTAGTCCCACATCATGAACCCTCTATCAAAAGGTCGGGGTGTGGATAAGGCGTAGGCAAGTTAGTTTATACGAGTGGGTGTCTGAGAGGAACCCATTTAATAATGGGGTAAGTGGACAGAGAGGGAACTTACATTCACCTAAATGTTAGCATAATAACCTTTTTTTTTTGCTATTTTACTACTTGTGACAAAACGTCTTCTTGATATTTGACACTTTGGTGTCATCAATTTAACTTGTTTTGTTTTAATATTAAAAAATATGTTCAACTATCACTATTTATAATGAAATTCTAAGTATCTACTACTTTTACTACAAATTTCTTGGGACACGACTCCAACCCATGGTTGTCTTACTTTACTAGCTTCGATTATTAGATACTCAAATTGTAGATTAGTGTAGTTGATCATGAAATATTAAAGATACATAATATTGAAGCATCAAAATGGCTCCACTACTGGGGAGTAGTGTTGTAATGCCCTGTATTATACATGTACTAGTCTATTTATAGGACACTTATAAATTGCGTAGTGTTATAGTTATGGATTCTATTTTCTATGCGACTAGTGGCAATATAATAGGTTTAAACTGAACTGTCCATACATTTTTATGCGACCTGATTATGTTGACGTCGATGGAAGTATTTAAAACATGAGATCATAAGGTGGTAATTTAGTCTAAAGTTTAATGTTACATAGTGTACATAAGTTTTAACTTATGTTAAAGTTATTAAGGTCTAGGAATGGAATAAAATATTGAGGTGCTTGCATGAATTCACTAAGCTAGTAGGTAAGAAGAAGGTGCATTACCTAATTTGACCTATTGACCAAACCTAAGGACCAACCAAGTAGATGCATCACTTACTTTGACTTTCAGGCTAGCCCAAAGGACCAAGTAGGTGTATCACCTACTAAGACTCTTTTGACCATGATATTGGACCAAGTAGACTTCACCTACCTGCATTAATCTGTCCCAAGATGAATAAAAGAATAAAGGGAAAATGGATAGTCAAGGCCTAATATTCTCAAGCCCACAAAAAATGACTTTAATGGAAAACTAGGTGCATCACCTAATTATATATGTGGCCCAAATAAAATACACAAATTGGCTGCAACTGAAGTACTAGAACGGTGGCAAAAGGGTAAACATTCTTAAGTACAAAAAGTCAAAATGAAAAGTCCAAGTAGGTGGGTCACCTACTTGAAAAATTATGTCTTAAAATGAGTGAGCAAGTCGGCCAAAGGAGGTCCCTTTAAAAGAGATTGATATAAACTTTTTCCAATCATTTTACTTTGACAAAATAATTTGATTTCTATAGCTTTCCCTCTTCTGTAACTTAGAATTATACAGAAGCCATTAAATAATATTAGGGTTCTTGAATACTAGGGATTCAAGCTATTGGAAGGTATAAATTAAGACAAGTTAATGAGGAAAACCTTAACCTTGAAGAATCCAAGTCTTAGCAAGTGGTAGTTCTTTCCAGCAAGCTAAGCTACTACAATTTTCTCCCTCCTATGCTTGACTTAATTTGGACACTTGGTATGTGTTAGTGAGTTTGAAATTATTAGTTTTACAAGGTTTAATATCGGGGTTCTGGTGATCAGTGCATGTTGGGAAAGAGAAGGATGGGACTCCCCTTTAGATTAAGTTATGAGCTTTTTTGAGCACTTCAAAAGTAATATTAGGTCTTCAAGTGCAGGTCCTTAAAAACCATGAATCATATTGCTTTTGTTACATTATTATGTTTAAGGGTTGTTTAGTGTATGTTATGATAAGGGATGTGACTTTATGTGTGGGGAACTTAAGGAAACGTTAAAGGACTTAATTATTGCAGGGAGTTTTAGGGATGACGTGATACAAAATTTGTAACATATATATACGCAATTTTAGGGAAAGGGAAGAAGGGAAATATTTTCTAGATAAATTGCATGTTCATTACTTTTTTTACTATTTTTGTGAGATCAAACAATTAAAATTGATTGATTGCCTACTAATGCTAGTTTTATCACTTATTTTATTGAAGATTAGTAATATAAAGAGATGAAGCTTAAGTTGTACTTTTAAAATTGTATAGCAAGGTACATAAGGCTATTCGATGTCCTATTTCTTTTGAATGAATACAAAAATTGCATTTTAAAAAGTAAGCTTTCAAAGTGCCCTTGGTAGTCATTGATCCATAATTACAGTTCCTACTTCCTAGGGCATTATGTAACGACTCTTATATTTGTTCGTTATTAAATGTACGAGTTTACTCTACCAAATATTAACATGCAAGGCTCAACAATTTTCATAATTAAAGTACCCCTGGCACGTATTTCCCTTATATAAGTCAAAGTCATCCTATATTAGACATGGTACACATATTTATAATATGACTATACGATCTGCCCATATCTTGCTAGCTTGCTTGACTAGTATATTCCATCGTATATGTGATATTTTCAAATGTTCACGTGTTCCCTTTCTTGGTTATTACTCTTATTGTGTTAGAATATAATGTCACCTCACAAGATCCCTACTTTCTATGTTGCACAATTTATATTTACTAACTTGGAATATAACCCCGTCATTAAGTTGAATCTACCCACATTTCCCCTTGGTTCCACATTTATGAACACATTGTATTTGTATCATATAGAGTTCAAATCTCTTGGTTGAATTTCAAATGTCTTCAATTGATGTTCTTCAATTTGAGATGTCAAAATGCTTACCGAGTCATATAAACTCCTAAGTATTAGGCTGGTGTGACATTTGCTTCCCATCTCATTGTTATTATCATTAGTCTATATTCATATCTTCTATTAGTGGTTTATAGTTCCGAATCTTAAAAATGATTACTACCACAAAAAAATCAATCCTAAATTAATTATTATCAACAAAAAAAATCTCAAAAGAGTTAACATTATTCAAAGTATAGTCTCAAAAGAGTTATGAACATTAAAGCAATAATCTCAAAGATTAAAAAAATCTAAGTGAAGCGATTTGTATAATTATAGGTGGAAGCCTAGGGGCAAAGCCTATCATGGGTCGATCTTAATAGGTATTTTAGAAGGGTGTCAGCTCAGGGGCAAAAGCCTAGCATGGTCCGATCCCGATTGGTATAAAAAGGGTGGCAGCTAAGGAGTGAAAGCCTCGAATGGGCTGATCCCAATTGATATGGAACGGTGGAAGCTCAATGGCTAAAGTCTAGCATATGATGATCCCAATTTTTGTAATTATGAAGACAACATCCCAGGGTTTAAAATGCCTACCATGGGTTATCCGCACCTACACTGATGAGATGGTCCGTTGTATCATAGGGCTTACAAACTAACGAAAAGAAGAGTAAAGAAAACAATGTAACATACACAATGTCACATCCCGAAACCATATCTTAGATGATATGTCATTCTTGTAATGCAACCGATATACTTGTTGACCTCTCGGAGGTCTTGTATAATCCTTTTTTCGTATAGTTCAACGCATATAGACATATGAAAAGTAGTACGGAATTAAAACTTTTTATAAACATTATTTAATTCATTAAAAACTTTTTCATATAGAACTCATAGGAAATACTATGTCTAATTTCATCAAACATAGACACATGAATACTTTGGGACATGGACCATACAATACGAATATACAAATACTTAGTCTATTACAATAGTTCAAAAGAAATTAAAGACATCTATGCCCTCAATTCGATGAGGACATACTTCAACATCACTTGAATGATGCTACGTTCTAAGTTTTGCTTCCCAAATGGTCCTCACACAACCCACTAAAGAGATAGATGGACACATAAAATTAGTACAAATACATATTAATGCATAAAATCATATAAATGGACATTTATTTGAAATATGCATCTTTTTAATTTAATCATCATAATATAATCATAACAATAAATTTGACATCTTTGAAACACATAAGAAATCACTTATTCAATTTAGAATATTTATAGAAGCCTTTACAGTAAATTTTGTCACTTTAGAATGACTATTTCTTAAGGTTACAGTGAAGTTTCTCAACTCAACAAGGAACACTTCCTAGCATGCAATCCTCCACTACAAGCTTTCCTAGGACTCACTTAAGTAAGAAAAAGAGAGATCGTCCATACAACCTTTCTAGGGACACCTAAATGATCATCAAGACAACCTATGATGAGACCAACACACACTTACAATACATCACACACATGAACATGAGATCCTTCTGCCAAAGGTGATTCTAAGTCTCACTTGAGTAAGTTCTGAATAGAGCCGCCCATACAATACCTTACACGCACATTTAAGAGATCATATCGATTACCTAGGATAAGATCATTCTCACTTAATACAACAACATATAGATAATATTACATTTTCCTTTAAAAGGTTATCAAAAGACATGCTTAACTATATCAAGAATATAATGTCCATAATTGACCTCTTCCAGATTACCTAAATAATCCTTATACTACCTAAGGCTTAGATCATGTTAAAAAAATCAATCATCTCCCTAACTAGAGTCATTCTTAAGAATTATCTAGGTAAGATACCAAGTGACCGATCCTACCCTTAACTACTTTAGATAAGTACTTATTCATTTAACATATTTTTTAACTGAAGCCATTACATTCATTAGTTCATTTCAGACTTATTCATCACATAAGTACATTAAATTAATGGTCTTTGACAGGACCTAGAGAGTCTAACTAACACCTTCAAAGCCTATCATGCAATGTCTAGATAGCGTCCCATACAACCACCTAAACTTCATAGAACTTGTCTAGTACTAGTAGGTATCCTACATAGTTAGAGTAGGCTTTAACCGACATAAACCATGGTAGCAAAGCATGGAATCTGGAGGGGTAACCTAATCCGTTAGAGGGTGTTCTACTTGCCACTACTAAAACATGGACACATCCTATGTAGGCACATATTAAGGAATATGAAAGTTGTGCTTTGTACTCTAGTCTCATTCTTTAAGTAGAACTACTTACCTTACCATGCTCACTCGGTGCCAGACTTTTTTCTCATAATGTAATTTACGTTAAAGGTTCATAAAAAAGGGTTCCATATCAAGTTCATAGACTAATCAGACTTACCCTACAAAGGAGGACTACTAGGGTTACGTTACCATGGTGACAAAAAAAACATATTGACTTCCTAAGGATTGATACAATTTTATTCATGTAAACGAACCATAAGTCCATCATTCATTACAAGAAGGATACCATTACGACTTTCGAATTCAAGGTTAGTAACCTTACCACTAGGTTCAAGGTTTCACTTAAAGAACCCTCTTAACATCATTCAAGGTCTCATATCATTCATGCATACAAGACTAAGAGGCTTGAGCATCATAATTGGATTAAAAATCACGACCAAATCATTAGATAATCATCAATACATTAATATTATGCTTTTGAAATCAATTTAAGAAAGAACCTATGTCTAGATTGAAGAAGAAGAGATTTGATCATGAAACTTCTTTGAAAATATTGAAAAGGACTCTCTAGATGAAAGATTAACAAGAGATGAAGGATAACTATACCTTTATTAGATGAAGAACCCACAAAAAATTGGTAAATAAACCGCCTAGGTTTAGGTTAACACGTGGGTGAATTTCCCACTCATCCCATAATTAGTTAGTACGCATGGCAGTTCTGGAGGCCTGCATCGATGGACACATTTGATTGACACTATCAAGGCAATGACTCGACACCTCACTCGATTGACACTGCCAAGGCAATGTCTTGTTAGCCTTTGGTCCTTCTTGAGGGCCTCTATCGGGGCCCTTGGGAAGTTGTACCCGAACGTTTCCAACATAAATATGAAAATTAACAGTTAAAGGAATGTCAACATCAGTTTTACACAAAATAATTGCACGCAACTCATCCAAACATGCTAGGCACCATAAAGACACACACATGCATGTCTCAAAGGATAACTTTCATACATCATAGACGTGTGACGTCTAAACTTATTGAAATTTATGAAACTGACTAAAAACATCATTTTTAATCATATAAGGACCTCATTATCTCATGACATTCACATAAGAACATAAAAACACATAAGGCCCCTTAGGTGACTAGTCCTCTAATGTCTTGGTCGTCCCTTAAGTTGGACTTCCAAATGACTTCAAATCACTCAAGAATACTTTAAAAACTTAATTAACATGTCAACAATCTTATAGGAACAAGTGAGTCTCTAGACACACTAACTCATTTTGGGGGACTTACATCCATATTTATAGGATATATTATATAGAGTACACTTTCTCTTAGTCTGTAATATACATAGAATTTTTAGCATTATTCATGTTCTCGAAATTGATGTTGTTGAACCTATTTTTTTTAGTTAGTAGAAGGTAGTGGCACAATCTTATAGGTTGATATATTAGTGTAATAGTGTTAGAAATACCTTTATATAGTTGACAAGGCTCAAATTTTCACAATATATCATCCCGGTGTGTTAATATTTTGCTTTTATATGGTATAGGACAACAACTCCGAATAAGTACTAATAACATTTATGTTCCTTTCAAGGTTATTAGACTTAGGGATAAGTGTGACAATTGCTCATATCATATATCTATGGTAATTCCTTTAATGATATATGTGTTGGATATAGAGAATTAGTATGTGACTAAAGGTTAAGGTTAACTTAAGGAAAATTTATTGGTTTGACCTAAGTTATTATTAGTCAGGTTGAAGATAGTGGGATCAAGTACATGACACAACTAGTTTTGATTAATAGCTACTTGTTCGACAAGAAGCATGTGAGGATGAAGCTTGAATTACACGGGCTTAATACGTACGTACAACTTCTTATTAGGAAGAAATTGAATATATTAAATTCCCTAAACATAGGATTAGCGGTGATATGAGGATTCTATAAAGGAGTGACATATGTGGTTATGAGAGAGTTATTGTTATAATTGTATGAGGTAACAAATGTTATCAACTCTTTCAACCCTAACAAACTATAATGGCGAACTTGTGAACAACTTTGTGAACCTTTGTAAGATAGAGAATTCAATTTTGTATCGATTAAACTTTTGATATTTTGTCTTGATAATAACATGAAAACAAGAGGTGAATTTCTGGTTACCTATATAGAAGATTGACCAAATTCATCCACATCATTAGTACAAAATATGAGTAGAGCATTATACATATAAATAGGCTTCAATAAAATTGAATAGAGATATTACCAGATTCATTTAAAATATATATACGCCTTCAGTAAATCATCCGTCCTAGTCGAGTTAAGCGAAAGGAAAAAATGATCATGTGCTAGTTTTTCTTATTTTTTTATCCAGCATAGGAAAAGTGTCGGAGCAAAAATTTATTATGTGCTAGTTGATGTTTTCTGCTTTCTTGCAGCTGATTTGTTTTAAAAAATCTATTAGTATGGCCAGACCTATCTAGTTAAGCCCTAAGGTACTAACACTATGATCTTATAAATCATGATATATCTTTATAGGTACCTGACATTTACATGTTATTCGAGTTCATATTTTATGGTACGTTCAAGATTAACTATTTTCTATTATGACCTTCAAAAGACACCAGACATTGAGTGTGATGTGCCAAAACCTAGTACTAAAGGAAATTTTTACCTCAAACTCCTACTCCAAAGGATGAATTATTGAGGATTTTCTTTTCCATGTTAACAATATTTTTTATATTGAGAAGCCAGGTCCGAAAAGTAGCACACCTATAAGGATTTTTAGGATATTGAAGAAAATACACGGGGAAATCATTTATACGTCCTTTGAGGTGAGTAATAAATATGAGTAGAAGTATTAAACCCGTGACTTAACTCTTAGAACACGTTGTCTACCCTTATAAATGTTGCGTGGTTCTATAGTATATCTTGTATATTCAAAAGAGAGTTTGTTATATAATTATACATGATGTATGTTGCGTATTTTATCTATTTGTATGTCATTTGCCCTTTGTGGATTACCTTCTCATAAGTTACCAGATGTCATAGAATGCTTGTATGTAAGTGTTATCCAATTCAGCGTAACCTTTTTTATTCCGACATGTTTTCGTAAGACGTCCCTACATGTTATTTATTGCACTAGTTACTTCCCGCATGTCTCTTGTTCATATTTTGTGTGTACCGTAGGCTAATTGATCACATGGTTTGGGAAAATTTAGTGCTCGTGGGTTATATGAATCGCAAATCAATTGTTTACATTTCATTCGCATCATCATGACTCGTAGCATATTTTCTTAAATATTACAGACCTTATAGCTTTTGCGTGCGCACACCACGTATTTCAATAGGTTAATAATTTAAGTATATTATGTGCTCCCTTTTGTTCTATCTACATGTTTGTTATACCCAATGTGACTTCTTTATCCCTATACTATGCCCCTCGGTACTTATGGACTTTGGTTTTGAAAATTTTTGGAAAATGTTTACTTCTATCATTATGTAGTTAAGATTTCGACCAGAAAAGTGTAGGCCTATACGTAAATTTAATTACGACAATAGATGAATAACTTAGCATAATTCACTATTCGAAGGTGAGGCATAAAACTTAAAAGTTATGTTAAGAACTATGTGCTTTTACAAGACTCACCTTTGAAAAAAAGGTCATGACATAAAAGAGAAGGGTAGTAGTGCCCCGATAGATTAGGCCTATGATTTTATATGTTCGTTCCATACACAAAAATTTTGGTAGATACTATGCTTAATGTTGATTACTAAGGCCCAAAAGATTAGATCAAAATATGTCGTCTCCACTGAAGTGTTGTGGAAGGAATAGAAAATAACACAAGGTACTTGGGGATAGAACATGGTAGTGATCCTAAGTACCCCTCCTCATTAGACACATTAACATATGTATCTGAGATCATGTGATTTCCCTTTTATGATGATGAATCCTTCCAGCATTTGTTAATTTGTTATGCCATTTGCATGTTGTGTGTTTAGGTATATTAAAGGCCTTATTTGTATATGTTCTACTTGTATATATTGATGGAATTACATGATCAGGAAAAAGGTTTAATATTTTTCATATTATTTATTTCTGAACCATATTTATTGACAATTCATGTTATACTTGTCTATATATGTCCTATTTATAATGACAACTCTCGTAAATCTTTAAATAATATTCCATGGTTAACCCAACTATCTGCTTAGCCCATCATCCAAGGACGAATGATCATAAGAAGGGGAGGATGTAACACCCCATATTCTATGTAAACTAGTCCATTTATAAAAAACTTATAAATTTCCTTGTTGTATTATAATGCATTCTTTTTTCTATGCGATAAGTTGTAATAGAATAGGCTTAAAGTTAACTATCCATAGATTTTGATGCGACCCAATTAAGTTGACATCGGTGGAAGTATTTAAACTGGAGATCATAACGTGATATTTGATTCATAAGTTTAAGTGACATAGTGTATATAAGTTTTAAGTTATGTTAAATTTATTAAGGTCAATGAATGAAATAAAATATAGATGTTCCTGCTTGATATCGCTAATCTAGTAGGCGACAAGTAGGTGCATCACATACTTTTAATTATTGACCATCCCAAAGGACCATGTAGGTGCATTGCCAACTTTGACTTATTGGCCAGCCAAAAGGACGAAGTAGGTGCATCACATACTTCGACTCTTATTTGTCCAAGTACACTACACCAACTTGTATTAAACTAGCCCAAGTTCAATAAAAGAATAAAGGGAAAATGGATAGCCAAGGCCCAATCTTCCCAATCTCCACAAGACATAATTTTTATGGAAAACTAGGTGCATCACCTACTTAAATATGTTGCCCAAATTAAAGACACATGTTGGATGCCTTTGAAGTACAAGAAAGGTGGCAAAAGGTCCAATGCTCTTCAATCAGAAAAGGCCAAATAAAAATTCTAGTTCGGTGGGTCACCTACTTGATAAATTATGGCCCAGCACGAGTGAGGAAGTCGTCCAAAGAAGGTCCATTTAAAAGAGATTGATATCAGCTTTTTCAAACCATTATACTCTAATAAGAATTCTTATTTCTAGAGCTTTCACTCTTCTATTATTTATATTCATTCAATAGCCATTAAATAACATTAGGTATCTTGAATAATATAAATTCCAAGATATTGGAAAGTATAATATAAGACAAGTTAACGAGGATAACCTTTACCCTGAAGAATCTAAGACTTAGCAACTGGTAGTTTATTCTAGCAACATAAGCTACTACAATTTTCTTCCTCTTATGCTCGAGTTAAATTGAACATTGGTATATGTTACTAAGTTGGAAATTATTCCTTTTACATTGTAAAATATTGGGGAGGATGTTCTGGTGATTAGTGCATGTTGGGACAGCCATGGAGGGGAGTCCTCTTTAGATTCAGTTATGAGCTTGTTGAGTACTTCAAAAGTAATATTAGCTCTTCAAATGCACTTCTTCAAAACCATGATTCATATTGCTTTTGTTACATTATTATCATTAAGGATTGTTTCGTGTATGTTATGATAAGGGATGTGACTGGATGTATGGGCAAGTTATGGAGACGTTGAAGGACTTATTGCATGGAGTGTAAGGGATGAAATGATACGAAGTTTGCACAGTTTATAAACGTGATTTAAGGAAAAGGGAAGAAGCGAAGCATTGACTAGATAAATTGCACGATCATTGCTTTGTTACTTTTTTGGTGAGATCAAACAACTAAAATTAATTTATTAGCTACTAATGCAAGTTTTATGTCTTATTTTATTGTAGATTAGTAATCTGAAGAGAAGGATTTTAAGTCATAATTTTTTTAATTGTATAGCAAGGTACGTAAGGTTTTTCAATTTCCTATTTCATTGGCATGAATCCAAAACTTTCATTAGAAATAGTAAGCTTTCAAAGTTCCCTTGGTAGTGACTGATCCATAATAATAGTTCTTATTCCCTAGAACATCATGTAAGCACTCTTATATATGTCCGTTATTAAATGTGTTTTTTTAATCCACCAAGTGTTAGCATGAAAAGTTTAAACTTTTTTCATTATCAAAATACCCTTGGCATGTATTTACCTTATATAAGTCAAAGTGAACCTAGATTACACATGGTACACAAATTTATAGGATGAATATACGATTTGCCCATATCTTGCAAACTTACTTCAATAGTCTATTCCATTGTATATAAAATCTTTTCACATGTTCATGTGTTCCCTTTATTGGTTATTACTCCTATTGTGTTAGAGTATAATGTTACCTCACAAGACCCCTACTTCCTCTATTGTACATTTTATATTTAATTACTAGGAATATGTATGTGTCCTTAAGATGAATATACCAACAATCCCCCTTGGTTCTACATTCATGAACAACATATATTTTTATATTATAGAGTTCAAATCTCTTGTCTGAACATTAAATGTCTTTACATGATGCACTTTAATTTGAGATGTTAAAATGCTTACCGAGTCATATAAGCTCATACGTACAATGCTGGTGTCGCATTTTCTTCCCATGTCAATGTTATTATCATTAGTCCATATCCTTATCTTCTATTATGTGTTCATTGTTCCAAATCTCAACGGTGATTATGACCACCAAAACATCAATACCAAATGAATTAGTATCGACAAACGAACAATATCAAAAGATTTAAGATTATCCAAAATACAGTTTGGAAATAGTTATGAACATCAAAGGAACAATCTCAATGATTAAAAATTAAGTAAAGAAATTTGAATAATTATGGGTAGCAGCCCAGGGGCAAAACCTAGCATGGGTCGATCCCTATTGGTATAGAAGGGTGACAGCTTAGGGGCGAAGGCCTATATAGGACGATACAGATTGGTATAAGAGGGGGGTATGTCACGGGATAAAGCCTAGCATGGGACGATCCTAATTGGTATGGAAAGATGGCAGCTCAGCGGCGAAAACCTAGCATGGGCCAATCCTATTTTGTGAGAAAGACAACATCCCAGGAGTTAAAATTCCTAGCATTGGTAATCATCTCCTACCACTGATTAGCTGGTCATTCATACCATAAGTGTCACGACCCAAATCCGAGTCGCGACTGGCACCCACACTTACCCTCCTATGTGAGCGAACCAACCAATCTAACCTTAACATTTCAATGTAATAACAACAAAAAGTAATGCGGAAGACTTAAACTCATTAATAAAAATTAATAATCAACTTCTATAACTCAAAAACATATCATTATCCCAAGAATCTGGAAGTCATCACCACAAGAACATCTACAATCAAATGACTAACTAAGAGTATTCTAAAAGCTAAAAATACATAAGAAGCTAGTCCGTGCCGGAGGTTCAAGGCATCAAGACGTGACGGAGGAGATCCAGTCCAAGCTAGAAGTGTTAGCTCACCCTGAAGATCCGGTGTGACGAAGACTGGCTTGAATTATTGTTGAGTCGAAGATGACGGCACGTTTGCTGCATTGCACAATTAAAAAAGAAGAAAACAATAAAAGTAGGGGTCAGTACAAACACGGGTACTGAATAGATATCATCGGCCAACTCAAAATAGGGAACAATATATATCAAGTGTTATCATAAATCAACTATAAAACTCAACATGTAACAACAACAAGTACTATAATCATCAATAAGTACCATCAAATTCACACACGAGGACTCAAGCCCCAATACCATACTCATTTGGGAATCATGTTCGTTAGATTGAGTATATTAACATCTTTCAAGATTCATTATCTTTAATACTCTTGTGTCGGTACGTGACACTCCGATCCCTCATATTCATTATTCCTCTTGTGTCGGTACGTGACACTCCGATCCCCTATATCTACGTGTCAGTTCGTGACACCCGATCCCCTAATTCTACGTGTCGGTTCGTGACACCCGATCCCCTTATTCTACGTGTCGGTTTGTGACACCCGATCCCCTAATTCTACGTGTCAGTTCGTGACACCCGATCCCCTAATTCTACGTGTCGGTTCGTGACACCCGATCCCCTAATTCTACGTGTCTGTTCGTGACACCCGATCTACTAATATCATTCTGTAAATCATCAGGCCTTCTCTATACCAAGGCATCATCAAATCCCATTACTTTAATTAATCAAGCCTTCTTCTATACCAAGGCATCATTATTAATAATGTATATTAAAGTTTCTTTTCAAGATTTGGGATTCAATATTTTTGATCATGCTTATCTTATCACAATCACCCAATCATATTCATGCAAACATACAATTAAGCATATAGTAGGGTTTACAATACGACCAAAACATATCATTCTCTATTAAGAGTTTACTATGAAAGCATGAAAACCATAACCTACCTCCACCGAAGATTAGTGATCAAGCAAGCAAATTTTTCTCCAAGCATTGTTCTCCCTTCTCGTTCGATTCTCCCTCTCTCTCTTGTTCTTTCTATTTTCTTTATTCCAACCCTCTTTCTTTTACCCTAATTAGTATATAATTAAGAATAAAAGATGGCAATAATACCCCACTAATTAACTTAGGGTTACCTCTTTTAACCTCTCAAGAATTTTTAGTTATTAATATAAACCCACGAACTTTATATTTAAGGCAAGAATAGTCAAAAACGTCCCTTAAAACTTAACCAGAAATCCGACTCTGCCTGGGATTTGCGCAACCTGTGACGGGCCGTCGTGCCTGCGACGGTCCGTCCTGCAGGTCGTCGCATAGTTCAGAGACCCAATATTTCCACCAAGGGTCTGTGACGGTCCGTCACACCTGTGACGGTCTGTCCTTCTATTCCGTCACAAAGTTCAGAGAGTTGATTTTCAGTACCCAATTTCAGATTCCCTAAGTGTTTTGAAATGAGACCCGGCGACGGTCCGTCGTGCCCATGACGTTCCGTTGTGGGGTCCGTCGCTTCTGCCAGTTTTTCCAGAATTGAAGTCTGTTGCTCAAAACGACTAAACGGGTCGTTACATTAGATACCAATTTACCCATCGTTCGTCCCCGAACGATTAAAAGAAGGAAAACAAGGGCGAAAAGGAGTACCTGAATCTTTAAACAGATGTGGGTATCTTTCTCGCATATCCGCCTCCTTCTCCCAAGTGGCTTCTTCAACGGGTCGATTCTTCCATTGCACCTTGATGGATGCAATCTCTCTTGACCTCAACTTGCGAACTTCTCTATCTAAAATAACAGCAGGCTCCTCCTCATAAGACAAGTTCTCATCAAGCAAAACTGAATCCCAACGGATAATGTAGTTCCCATCGCCATGGTATCTTTTCAACATCGACACATGGAATACCGGGTGTACTCCGGACAGCCCTGGAGGCAAGGCTAACGCATAAGCCACCTCCCCTACTCGCTTAAGTACTTCAAATGGTCCAATGTACCTTGGACTTAGTTTACCCCTTTTACCAAACCGCATCACCCCTTTGATGGGTGAAACTTTCAACAAGACTTGTTCACCCTCCATGAACTCTAATTCTCTAACCTTTCGATCTGCATATTCTTTTTGTCTACTTTGCGCCGCTAGAAGCTTTTCTTGAATAGACTTCACTTTTTCCATCGAATCCCTCAAGAGATCGGTACCCCAAGGTCTGACCTCGAACGAATCAAACCAACCAATGGGAGACCTACATCTCCTACCATACAATGCTTCAAATGGGGCCATATCAATGCTTGAGTGATAGATATTATTGTATGAAAACTCCGCTAAGGGTAAGAAGCTATCCCAATGACCACCAAACTCTATCACACATGCACGAAGCATATCCTCCAACACTTGAATCGTCCTTTCAGACTGGCCATCGGTCTGAGGATGGAACGCAGTACTATGGTCCAACCTAGTACCCAATTCCGCATGCAATGTTTTCCAAAACTTAGAAGTAAACTGCGTACCTCTATTTGATATGATGGATAGTGGAACCCCATGCAATCGCACCACTTCCGAGATGTAATGTTTGGCTAACTTTTCTGCATTATAAGTCACCTTGACCGGAATGAAATGAGCAGATTTAGTCAACCTATCAACAATCACCCAAATGGAGTCATACTTACCCATTGTCTTCGGAAGACCAACCACAAAATCCATTGCAATTCTTTCCCACTTCCATTCCGGAATGGGCATTCTCTAAAGTGTTCCTCCGGGCCTTTGGTGTTCATACTTTACTTGTTGACAGTTTGGACATTTGGCAATAAAATTCACAATGTCACGCTTCATTCTGCTCCACCAAAAGTGTTGCTTTAGGTCACGATACATCTTGGTTGCGCCCGGATGTATAGAATACCTTGAACTATGAGCCTCTGTCAGAATAGTATTGATCAAATCATCGACGCGGGGTACACATACCCTTCCCTTGATTCTCAAAACACCTTCCTGATCGATTTGTGCTTCCTTAGCCTCTCCTCGCAATACCTTATCTTGGATTCTGCGCAGTTTCTCATCATCGAACTGTCTTCCCTTAATTTTGTCAAGAAAGGAAGATCTTTCCTCCACCGAAACCAACAATCCTCCCTTCTCATTTACTTCTAATATCATCAAGTCATTAGCTAGAGTTTGAACCTCTCTAGCCATTGGGCGTCTAGAAGCTTGCAAGTGAGCTAGACTTCCCATGCTTCCCGCCTTCCTACTTAAAGCATCCGCTACAACATTCGCCTTCCCCGGATGGTACAAGATAGTGATATCGTAGTCCTTTAGTAACTCCATCCATCTCCTCTGCCTTACGTTCAAATCTTTCTGAGTAAAGACATACTGTAGGCTACGATGATCCGTATAGATCTCACACTTAACCCCATATAAATAGTGTCTCCATTGTTTTAATGCAAACACTACCGCGGCTAATTCCAAATCATGAGTGGGATAGTTACGTTAATGCACTTTTAATTGTCTTGAAGCATAAGCAATCACGCTCTTCTCTTGCATTAGTACTGCACCCAAACCAGAATAGGATGCATCACAATAAACAATGAAGTTCTTACCCTCTACTGGCAAGGTAAGGATAGGTGCGGTAGTCAACAAAGTCTTGAGCTTCTGAAAGCTTTCCTCACATTCATCCGAACATACAAATGGGACATTCTGCTTAGTCAAGTTCGTCAGTTGGGAAGCAATAGAAGAGAATCCCTTGACAAATCGGCGGTAGTAGCTAGCTAACCCAACAAAGCTCCTTATTTCTGACACATTAGTGGGTCTTACCCAATTCTTCACTGTCTCAATCTTAGAAGGATCCACCATCACTCCATCGTTAGAAACCACGTGCCCTAAGAAGGACACCGCATCTAGCCAAAACTCATACTTAGAGAACTTGGCATAAAGTTTTTTCTTCCTCAACATTTCCAATACCATTCTCAAATGCTCTTCATGTTCCTTCTTGCTCTTTGAGTATACCAATATATCATCAATAAATACGATCACGAAGAGGTCCAAATATGGCTTAAAAATCCCGTTCATCAAGCTCATGAACGCATCAGGGGCATTCGTAAGACCAAAGGACATCACTATAAATTCGTAATGCCCATACCTCGTTGGAAAAGCAGTCTTTGGCACATCCGTTGCCCGTATTTTCAATTGATGATAACCGGATCTCAAGTCAATCTTAGAGAAGACACAAGCACCTTGTAACTGATCGAACAAATCATCAACGCGGGGAAGAGGATACTTGTTCTTTATGGTTACCTTTTTTAGTTGTCTGTAGTCTATACACATTCGAAAACTCCCATCCTTCTTCTTTACAAACAAAACCGGAGCACCCCAAGGAGATGCACTTGGTCTAATGAAGCCTTTGTTCAATAACTCTTGAAGTTGTGCTTTTAACTCTCTTAACTCCGCGGGAGCCATTCTATAAGGGGGTATAGAAATGGGGCGAGTACCGGGTTCAAGATCAATACAGAAGTCAATATCCCTATCCGGTGGCATACCAGGAAGATCTGCAGGGAACACATCCAGAAACTCACGAACTACTGAAACCGACTCAATCGTAGGTACTTGGGTAGTGTCATTCTTGAGATGTGCCAAGAAAGCTAAACACCCTTTACTAATCATTTTCTAGCACAAAGAAAGGAGACGATGCGGACCGGATTGGGAGTGTAGTCACCCTCCCACACTAACGGGTCTGTCCCAGGCTTGGCTAATGTCACCGTTTTAGCATTACAATCCAAGATTGCAAATTGCGGAGAAAGCAAAGTCATACCCAGAATCACGTCAAAATCATCCATTTCTAAGATAACCAAATCTACATAAGTGTTGCTCCCCACAAAGTTTACCAAACAAGACCTATATACCTTTTCAACTACCACACACTCACCCACCGGAGTAGAGACACGAATAGGCATATCAAGTAATTCACAATGTAAATTTAGACCATTAGCAAATGAGGAAGATACATAAGAAAACTTGGATCCAGGATCAAACAATACGGAAGCCATGCAATCACAAACCAGAAGATTACCTGTGATGACAACATCAGATGCCTCCGCTTCAGACCGCCCAGGGAAAGTGTAACAATGGGCCCTATCGTTCGTCTGTCCGTTGCCCCTACCATGTTGTGATGTAGTGGCCCCAGTTTGCCCATTACCTCTGCTGTTTTGGTAACCACTATTACCTCGACCACCACGCCCTCCAGAAAAATGGCCTCTACGATGACCACCTCTACCTCTAGCTATTGGGGGTCTGTAACTTGGTCTGGGACAATTTCTCCTAATATGTCAAATCTCTCCACATCCATAACATTCTTTGGAGTCGATCATATGCCCCTCGGAGAAGTGTTGACCGGTCTGAAGTGGTCCCCCAACTACAGTCTGTAGTGAAGACTGAATTGGTCGGACTGAGTAACTTCCCGAACCCTGTCCTCTAGTGTAAGAACCATTAAACTCACCTCCCTTTCGAGGCCTTTTTGATGTCGATGTTGGGGTGAAGTCGTCTGGCTTCACTCCTTCCACTTCTATCACAAAGTCTACCACTTCTTGGAAGGATTTTTCCGTTGCCGCTACCTGTAAGGCCGAAATCCGCAATTCTGACCTCAACCCCTTCACAAACCGGCGAATCCGCTGTTGAGGACTGAAACAGAGTTCAGTGGCATATCTGGATAGTGCACGGAACTTAGCCTCATAAGCATTAACCGACATCCTACCTTGCTCTAGGCTCAGGAACTCATCCCTTTTCCTATCCCTCAAAGTCCGGGGGATATACTTCTCCATAAACAAGCTAGAGAACGAGGCCCAAGTCATAGGTGGTGCCTCTATTGGTTGACACTCAATATGTGACCGCCACCACATTTTGGCGTTCCCTTGAAACTGATAACTCACGAACTCAACACCAAACCGTTCGTCTATACCCATCTTGTGTAGTAGCTCGTGACAGTCAACCAGAAAATCATAAGCATCCTCCGATTCAGCACCCTTGAAGATCGGAGGTTTCAATTTCAAGAACTTACTGAAAAGTTCATGTTGATCACTTGTCATTATAGGCCTAGTAGTCAAACGTGGAAACGTGCCTATTTCCAATGGAACATCCATGCGGGGAGCCATAGTAGCCCCATGTTGTACCTCCGGAGCCTGATGTGCTGGTGCAGAGAACACTGAGGGTGTCTGGCCCTGATCAGAAAACCCACTGAGATAGGCGAGAACCTGATTGATCATCTCTGGGGTAGGTTGGGGTGGCATTTCCTCACTTTGCACTTGTTCAGTTTCCCCATCCTCCCTTTCTCTCATTACTTCCTCATTCGGTGGAGGAGTCACTGCCCTAGTATCAGATGGGCTAGGTGCTCGTGCTCTTCCTCTAGAGGACGTCCTCCCACGACCTCTACCACGGCCCCTTGCCGCTGTTCTTCCTCGAGCCACAACCCCAAAGGCTGGCTCAGTTGTTTCTTGTTTGGCCGATGTTGGTGTTGGCGTAGTCGTTGCTCTAGTTCTTACCATCTGCGAAAGAGAGTGAAGACGGTCAGATACCAATTCGTATCGCCTAGAT
Organism: Solanum lycopersicum; assembly: GCF_036512215.1. Taxonomy (NCBI): domain Eukaryota; kingdom Viridiplantae; phylum Streptophyta; class Magnoliopsida; order Solanales; family Solanaceae; genus Solanum; species Solanum lycopersicum. The sequence goes on along the minus strand of NC_090803.1, from coordinate 18,720,183 downwards.
ACCAATTGGACTCAAGTAGTAGCACGAAAGAAAGAATGAAAGAGTGAAATTTTTCCTAAAGTCTTATAGCCTCTCAAGGAAAAGTAAAGGCGTCCCCCTACCGTTCCTTAAGACTCTACTAGACCTGTTCTTGTGTGATGAGACCAACGAACCTAATGCTCTGATACCAAGTTTGTCACGACCCAAATTCGAGCCGCGACTGGCACCCACACTTACCCTCCTATGTGAGCGAACCAACCAATCTAACCTTAACATTTCAATGTAATAACAACAAAAAGTAATGCGGAAGACTTAAACTCATTAATAAAAATCAATAATCAACTTCTATAACTCAAAAACTTATCATTATCCCCAGAATCTGGAAGTCATCACCACAAGAACATCTACAATCAAATGACTAAACTAAGAGTATTCTAAAAGCTAAAAATACATAAGAAGCTAGTCCGTGCCGGAGGTTCAACTCATCAAGACGTGACGGAGGAGATCCAGTCCAAGCTAGAAGTGTTAGCTCACCCTCAAGATCCGGTGTGACGAAGACTGGCTTGAATTATTGTTGAGTCGAAGATGACGGCACGTTTGCTGCATTGCACAATTAAACAAGAAGAAAACAATAAAAGTAGGGGTCAGTACAAACACGGGTACTGAGTAGATATCATCGGCCAACTCAAAATAGGGAACAGTATATATCAAGTATTATCATAAATCAACTATAAAACTCAACATGTAAGAACAACAAGTACTATAATCATCAATAAGTACCATCAAATTCACACACGAGGACTCAAGCCCCAATACCATACTCATTTGGGAATCATGTTCGTTAGATTGAGTATATTAACATCTTTCAAGATTAATTATCTTTAATACTCTTGTGTCGGTACGTGACACTCCGATCCCTCATATTCATTATTTCTCTTGTGTCGGTACGTGACACTCCGATCCCCTATATCTACATGTCGGTTCGTGATACCCGATCCCCTAATTCTACGTGTCGGTTTGTGACACCCGATCCCCTAATTCTACGTGTCAGTTCGTGACACCCGATCACCTAATTCTACGTTTTGGTTCGTCACACCCGATCCCCTAATTCTACGTGTCGGTTCATGACACCCGATCCCCTAATTCTACATGTCGGTTCGTGACACCCGATCCCCTAATTCTACGTGTCGGTTCGTGACACCCGATCCACTAATATCATTCTGTAAATCATCAGGCCTTCTCTATACCAAGGCATCATCAAATCCCATTACTTTAATTCATCAAGCCTTCTTCTATACCAAGGCATCATTATTAATAATGTATATTAAAGTTTCTTTTCAAGATTTGGGATTCAATATTTTTTATCATGCTTATCTTATCACAATCACACAATCATATTCATGCAAACATACAATTAAGCATATAGAAGGGTTTACAATACTACCAATACATATCATTCTCTATTAAGAGTTTACTATGAAAGCATGAAAACCATAACCTACCTCCACCGAAGATTAGTGATCAAGCCACCAAGCTTTGTTTCTCCCTTCTCGTTCGATTCTCCCTCTCTCTCTTGTTCTTTCTATTTTCTTTATTCCAACCCTCTTTCTTTCACCCTAATTAGTATATAATTAAGAATAAAAGATGGCAATAATACCCCACTAATAAACTTAGGGTTACCTCTTTTAACCCCTCAAGAATTTGAGTTATTAATATAAACCCACGAACATTATATTTAAGGCAAGAATAGTCAAAAACGTCTCTTAAAACTTAACCAGTAATCCGACTCTGCCTGGGATTTGCGCAACCTGTGACGGGCCGTCATGCCTGCGACGGTCCATCCTGCAGGTCGTCGCAGAGTTCAGAGACCCAATATTTCCACCAAGGGTCTGTGACGGTCCGTCACACCTGTGACGGTCCGTCCTGCCATTCCGTCACAAAGTTCAGAGAGTCGATTTTCAGTACCCAATTTCAGATTCCCTAAGTGTTTTGAAACGAGACCCTGCGACGGTCCGTCGTGCCAATGACATTCCGTTGTGGGGTCCGTCGCTTCTGCCAGTTTTTCCAGAATTGAAGTCTGTTGCTCGAAACGACTAAACGGGTCGTTACAATAAGGCTTACAGAAATTATAACACAGAGAAAAGTAAAGAAAAGAATGTAACATACACAAATCCTCAATTATAAGCAAAGGTGGTCGCTAATCCATATCTAGTGGTATTTGGTTTACTTGGGCTCTTATTTTACATATTGTTTTATTTTGCCTTGCATATTCAATACATTCTTTCGTACTGACATTCCATATTTGGGATGCTGCCCTTCATGTGGTAGGTATAAGTATTGAAGATTAGATATCCCCAATAGAAACACATGATACTCATCGCTTGTTAGTGAGGTCCAAGGTTATTCAGGCATTTGGCGAGTCTTTAGTATGTATATTTTAATAGTGGTACATTCATATATTCAAATTGATTTTTTGTAGATATAGTAATGCTATTATACATATTCATATTTTTCTTGTCGCGTGTAGAAGTTCAGCTAGTAAAAATATGTTATATATCAAGCGTCTCATCAGTAATCTGCATAATAGTTTACTTTCTCATTATAGGTTACTTGTAAAACATGTGTTCAAAATGTACTTGTCTGCTTCACCTAGGGTTGAGGTGTAAAAGGTGTCACGTGAAAATATAGTCACTTTTGATTTTTAGTTCATTGTAGTTTAGTTTGTACTAACTTTACTTTTAGTTGTGTTTTTTTTAGTTTTCCATTTTTAAGTACCTATGTGAGAAAAAAAAGTATCCAATTATCTGAGTAAAACCATGAATTTAAGGGTGTCTTCATGCTATTGGAATTGGCAACCCAAATGAATTATTTAACCACCAGGATAAAGAACGTGGAAGCCTAGTTAAGGAAAACCAGGAAATGTTCACCTTTTTTTGTGAACGCAAGTGTTGTTAATAACGAAAGAGAATGTGTTGACAACATGTTTCTAACCATTCTTCAAAATCTCCATATCCAAGAAGAAATCATTGAACGGATGCACAAAAATGTCGAAGTGTTATAACAGATTAATGGATCACACTATAGATCTATTTATCTAATTGAGACACTCATGGAGAGTATATTACCTTATTCTAACCTATAAAAAAGGACATATATCCCTTGTTGATCAATAAGGACCCTTGGATCATGATGAGGTGTGTGTCGTGCCACCACATTAAATAAGGTGCTTCTTTGGAGGAAATCAAAGATCTTAAATTTTAGGATATCATCTTTTATAAATGATGGTTTGTGGTTGATGGAGGTTGAAGTAAGGAAAGGGTTGATGTTGGCAAATATATATCCCGTCATGTGTATCACTGAGCAACTGAGTTAAGCCTTATGCGTACAATGATCTCACAAAAAAAGGAATAATATACACCCAATCGGCGATTTGCCAAAAGGAATCGATAATTATGACTACCATCATAATTTGATAGAAATTACATTTTATATATGGCCAAAACATACATTTCTCCATTCCTTATATTTTTAGAACCTCGTAACTTCTCACCAAGGTAGAAATCTGAACTATCTCACTTTAAACTAATTAATTTAGTCTTGGATTAGCTCCTAAATCTTGAATTTAAATTACTACGTGACGTTGAAGTAGTGTTTTTAAAAATATAAAGTTCATCTTTGAAGAATATACTCTCATTTGCAGTACTGATATCTATGAATGCATGGTAAACCTCTTTGTTCACAATAACTTGATTAAATGTTTTGCCTGATTTGCAAAGTGATGCCTATTTTATTATTATTTTGAATAGTATGAATTAATTCTGGCCTATTTAATGGTCCCCATATGGGGTTATAATGTGTATGGGATGAATTTTCATTATGAACAATTTGATTTTATCTTTGGGAAGTGAAACGGAAATATTTGGATTAGGGTTTAAGTTTAGGGACGAAGTTTCATTCGGTGAATTGGGTAAAGATTGTAGAACCTCTCGATGGCTCGCCCAATAAACTACGGTCACCTGCACTCCCTGAACTTGAGTGTGGTAAATGTTGTAATATTCAGTGAACATAATCATGAATACTGAATGTGTCTAGAGGTACACGGAGTGTAACAACCATTAAAATGAAATTGGTTAAACTAAATCTTCACATATGTTTCATAAAATAAATATGTTTAAAGTAAATTATTCTACTATTAGAAGTCAGTTGGAAAATTTTGGAAATCAAACTTCAAGGGAAAACCAAGACATTTGACGACTAGACATCTATGTGCTTGCATGTGTTCTAGTGTGCCTTGGCATGTTTCTTGAGTCTTTTCGAGTCGATATTTATATAAGTGGACCCTAATATCTAGATAAATATTTCTAGGGGTTTAAAGTTCTGGTACGACTCAACCTAGGACCCACGTGGGGCCCTGGAGGAGGACCCCAACTCTAAGGAACAAACTGTCAAAGCACTGTCAAGCAATGAACCAAACGATGACCAATCGACTAAATGATGGCCTGTCGACTTGGTCCGTTGATTGGACCTTGAAGTCTTCAAGCTTTTGAGCTGCATATCAAAACCACGAAACCTCATCAACGTGTACATCGATTAAAGGATGATTAATCATTGGTGGGCATCATTGGTGGCAAGTAAAAGTTGCATGCAGTTCGGCCAACTTATGGGTGAATTTGGAAATTAACTTTTTATTTAAACATGTGGTCAATTCTTTTAGGGTTTTTTAGGTATTTTAGATTATTTTATACTCCTGAAACCTATGTTAGTCTTCACCTTTTCAAATAAAAACCTCTCTCTCAACAAAAATTCTCTCAAACCCTATGAAGCTTGAACTGAAGGTATAGCTTGGAAGATTTTGGGTAAGTTTTTAACCATATTTCGTGGGTTTTTCTTCAGGTATGGTATGATAGTTCTTCCTTGATTCTTCTTACATTCAAGGAGCCAATCCAAAGGCTTTTTAATAAGGTTTCAAATCCTAATTTTTTCTATTTTGAATTCTAAGTATAGGTTCTTGCATGAAAACTTTTTAATGGATAAATTATGACATTATTGATGTTGGTTATGAATTTAAGGTCAAACACTCAATGAAACCATGCTCATGCAAATTTTCAACTTTTGACTTATGAATTGGGTTTGATGAACATGATTAGGTAATGTTAGAACTATGGTTTCTCTAGTTATATTGTGTTTACAAACTACCTTAAATTCTATATTATGATGAATTATTTGAGAAATTGATGGAAGGTGGTAAAAAATTTGATGAAGGGTAAGTTGTTGTACATATCTTAATTCTTATTTAATTTATATATGAGTGGTATGTTCAACTTATGGTGGCGGTTTTTGCGTGATGCATATGAAGTTAAATGTCAAATCTGTTTATGGCCTCGAAGGCACTAAATGTGAAGTAAAGTGAAGTTATGATGAAGATGCATGTGATGTATTGTCAAGTTGATATTTAGTGTCTTGAAGATACTATGTCTAAATGAAGTATATGTATATGTACCCATGCGAATCTGTGACTATGATGAATGTAGTATCATATGTCTAGAAATAAATGTTATGAATGATAGGTGTTATGTGAAAGCTATTCTTACATATCCTCACACACATATTAGGAATACATGAATGATGTTATGAATGTAAATGGTATATTGTAGGGTACACACTCTTCGCGAGTAGGGATGAATTTTCTAGACCTACCATACCATTCCTAATGAACTTTAGTAGAACACTCTTCTTGTGTTGACATGAAGTGCTTAGATCAACCAATATTACAAATGAGCTTTCCAAGATAGGTTGGGGGTTGGATGCTATTCGTGAGTTGAGTTGTGGTCTTCAAAATTGACCTCTAGAGAGAAGTACACTCCTTTAGTTGAGATGTACTACTAAGTAGATATCCCTTAACCTATTGTCAATGAATATAAAGAATGTTTAAGACTCCATGTGGGAGTCATGCTTAGACACGATAGAACTTAAAGAAGGGGTGGGTACACTTCGTGAGTAGAGATGTTGTATCAAATATAACTCTTCATATGAGTGCTCCTTGTTATTTGATAATGAGTTATGTAGAAGAAATCTCCTTTTCCCTTAACTATGCGCCCTAATAGGTATAGCTATAGAAGATCCATGTAAAGGCTAATAATATGACCCTACCTTAGGCAAGTAAGGATCCCTCATCCTCTATGGCTAATACCGGGATTGCATGTTGAGCTCTCATGGTCTATGTCGGTTAAAGCTAGCCACCACAAAAATAAATGTTATGAACTAAGTCTTCTTAAGGGTGTACTACTTAGGGTAGGTTGTTTAAAGGGACACTATCTATCCATTTCACTAGTAGTCATTTGGAGGGAGTCTTTGTATGTCCTTATATGAAATGTATGAAAGGGTTATTATATGATGAAATGAAGTTGATTTTATGTCTAATAATAAAGAAGCATGTTCATATTATGTCTTGTACGATGAAAGCTATATGAAGTGATGAACTTGATGGGCCTAGTCGAGATGCCTAAGGAGTACTAAGTGTTAGTTGTTGTAGTATGAGATGCCACTTTCACATTGGATTAAGTGTAACTTGTGAGTTATCTTGGAGAATGGTCTTTACATGAAGTTCCTAAATACATGTAGGTTCTTCTTAGTCTCTTTAGTAATGAATATTGATTTGTAGATTTGGAATGATATATTCTTGTCATTCGTCGTTTTAAGGTTCAGTTAGGTGTGTATTGAAGAGGTTATATAGACTATCTCGTCATGTCTTACCTAGGTGAGTCATGTGATAACTTTGGATAGAAAGGTCTATGTGATAAATGGGTTACTGTTAAGTAGGACTATATGTTAATATTTATGGAACTGTTACTTTATATGATACATGGTGTCTTTTATGATTCTTAATAAAGTTGATTGATGAAGGTTTTATCAAAATAGCATAAAATATATGTCTCAACAAAAATGTCCTCTTATAGCATGTTTTTGCATAATGTCATACTGAATACAATGTTTGTACTAACTCCATAATATTCTATATTTCCAAAGTATATGTGGAAGTCAAGGGAAGATTTCTTGGAAAGAAAATCTAGGGAAATTTATTCTCTCAAGATTGGTATGTCCTCATATGTTCTAGGACATAGTCTATGTTTATTTTAGCATTTTCTTTATTTCAAAGACTTTGTATTTTTTGTTCAATGTAAAGGGCCGTGACCCTAAGATGTTAAATGTGTCTTAAAGTTGTCTTGTGATGATGAGACTTGTTCCTTAATTTTATAAAGAATTTCTTAGAAAAAATTTATGAGAATTTTTAACTCCACACTACTTTTCATACTTATGTAATGAATGATAGAAGAGGCTTGTGCAAGGCCTCCATTAGGTCATGTATGTCATGTGGCGACTGAAGAGTGCTCTAACTTCTAAATTGTACTTAAGCATCGTAAAAAACTTGGTATTAGAGCATAAGATTTTGGGGAATAGTTTAAGGTCAAATGTCTCACAAGCCACGTCTAGTAGAATTCTGTTCATCGATGTGAGTCGCGACAAATCTATGAGCAAGACTCTTTAGGATGATAGAATGTTTCCCTTCTTAATAAATCTTGAAATCGGGCCTTAGATTCTATGTCTATGAGTTCCTAATACTATTCTTGTGATTTTAGGAGCATGAATAATAGAAGAACTACCACAATGAGAGTGGAGGAAAGAGTAGGGAATGAGTGAGTGCCTCCCCAAGGTGAACAAGTTTCTTTAGCTAATCAAGAGATTGCGAATGAGGTTGTTCCCCATCAAGGATCTTCAACTCCTAATGTATCACACCCGAAATCTAGACCCCAGATGAAACAAACGTTGTTAATCTCTCAGATGTCGCATACAAGCCTTTTCTTAGCTTTAATCACAATCATACAATTAGATTTCTGTAAAAATCAAAATATTTGAACTTCATGAAGTTTTCTTAGACATTATATAGTTTTTGCATAAGAGTGATATACTAATAACTCAAACTAAACAACTATCTATATTAGATTAATCAATTGAAATGAAAGAATCCATAATATAATAACAATTTGCCAATGGAACGTAATACAAAATCGTAAAAGAACTATTTAAAAGGAAACACTAGGGACAAAATCCACTAGCTATGTCTAATGTACTAAAGTTAGAATAATAAACGTAGCATCCTCGAACTCAAGAGGACCTACCAAATGTCCAGAGATACTAGTCCAAACCGCTTCAACATTCAGTCTTCTTCAAGAACATGCAACTATAATAATAGTAATAGTATAGGGGTAAGTACATACTTGTTCTAAGTATGGGTTTATGCACATACACACATAAGGACTATGCATTATCAAGGAAAACTCTTCCTATAGCAATAAGTCATTTGTGAAAAATAAAATTACTATGCTTTCCTAATTCGTTATTTGTAATTCATGCTATGAATATGCCATGTTTTCATACATTTAAAGCGCACTACTCATTTCTATATGAAATTAAGACCTTGCAATCATCAACATAATTTTAGAAAAACTCGAACAAAAATAATTAGTTTTGCTCCCTCTTAGGCCGAAATCTCTACTACTATGCCTTTAGTGTAATTTTCAGTCTTTTCTTCATTTTGTTGTGTAGTTAAATTATTTCCTTTGATCCTATATTATATTTAAAGGTTCAAAGATTTATTTTAGTCACGTACCTATAATGAATGAAGTAAGAAATCTAAGAGACTAAGGAAATGATTTAACTACAATTGGGCATCAAGTCGTTATATGTCAATCTTTATTGGCTAGGCCAATCATTTGATCATTTGCATAATGTGAAGATACTGAAGAATATGTCTTTATTGACATAAGCCAATAACTTGTTAATACATCATTCTTATCAACCCGTGATGATTTGATGTACTTGAAGCTCTTGCTTTCTTAGTTCACTTTGAACTTACATTCCCTCTTCTTTCATTCTTACTTTGTTAAAAAAATATTTTCCATTAAGATCGTGTGAGATAACATGAAATCAAGTGTCTTCCCCGCACCGAAAAGGAGTGGTTCACCGATCAAAGTGAACATAGATCATGTGAGTTAACATGAAATTCAGCGTCTACCCTACACTCAAAAGGGGTGGTTTACCGACTAAAGTGAAACCAAGTCTAGTGTTTTCCCCACAATGAAAACAGGTGGTTCACATCTAAATTGAAACTGAATACTTTCTTGGAGCATTAACCGACATAGATCATGTGATATAAACATGAAATCTAGTGTCTGCCCCACACTTAAAATTGGTGGTTCACCTGCCAAAGTGAAATCGAATTCTACCTAGCTCTCTTAGGCGGAATCCATTTACTAGTTCATATGCTGGCAAAATAGTTCAAAGACTAGGATTCTTCGGAGACTACTTATCCACCTTGGTGTTATCCTCATCTCATGAGTCTTTTATGTACTTGCACAAACTCATTGCTAGTCTATTGGTACTTTTCTCAATTTCTTATACTTTTTAACTCTTAGAGTTGACTCATATATTATGGAAGCTTGCGTCTAATATGAGATATGCTTAACTCAATGGATGAGTTGTTATCCATGTCTTTTTTTGATGAATGTTAACTTAAATCGTACATTATCATCATGGTGTTAATGAGACTTGTCTCACGATTTCTAACACCCTCTTATGTGAGTATCTTTAACATTATCGTTTACGTGCAAGTGACATTTGTCTGACTTCCTTTAACATACCCTTCTGGTCGATTTCATAACTCACAAGTTTTTAGTTTATGTCATTACTCACCTTATCTTGATCAATGTCATTTGGTAGCTTTTTATACCATTCTTCATGAAAGTTATGAACTTATTCAATGTACTACTACTATATTCAAAGTTTAATTGGATAGGGTATGTTGGGAATTGTTCCAATGATTGGCATAACCTTGGTGATGAATTTATTAAGTTACATTGGCCATGATTAATTTCGTATAACTTAGTCATTAGCCAATTTTATATCATATTTTTGAAATAACATTGTAAGACAATTTATTGGCATAAATAAAACTACGATATTATCACTAGCCAATTCAAATAATTTATGAATACATATAATAATCTCATCATTTTCACAAGCCAACATTTAACATTTGATTAGGTTATAATAACAATTTCATCTTCTCAAACACAATTGGCATAAGCCAAAATTCCAGATATTATAGTAATCTAAACCTTCATTTTAAACAACCCAAATTCTAAAATTTAATTAGGTTAGAATAAAAAATCAGTGCTTGATTGTCGACGCTTTAAAGTTGATTTGGCATGGAAGATTCATTAATTTAATTCACTTCTTGTTTCTTCTCGGAAACATTACTTTCCAAATACTCACAATATATCTATTGTAAACATAAAAACTATAATCGAAACATTCATCCCTTTTCAATAGTAAACTAAATTTTATAAACGACTTATAACTATTTCATCTTCTCGAACACAACAGGGCATTAATCATAGGAATCTAACCTATTGGTCTCATTCAACATTATTAAATCATAGAAAGATACATATAATTATCAGTTAGAACAACATACCAACAAAATGCTCTAGATTTTTGTACTATACATGCTACTAGAATTGGAAATAGCGAGAACCATGGAGATCAACTTTCGAAACTTTCATAGGAAACAACCCTAGTTTTGGATTCTATAATTCAAAAACGATTGAAAAGTCTCTTGGGGAAAGGAAACTAAGAGAAAAATTGCATATCTTGATGTAGAATTTAATCTACAAATATCAACTTCAACTTTGCACGAAAAAAATCTTGAAGAATAACCTTGAAATTGCTTAAGAGAACTCGCGAGTATTTTCTGTTTTTCTTGTGTTTTGCTCACTGTTTCCAGTTGTGAGTTTCTAGTAGTTGAATGTGAGTCTACGTCTTAGGAACTGGTATTGACTAATTCATTTAGGTTAATTAACTTAATTTAATAAATCAATTAGATATTTACAAAAATGTCACTCCTAAATTGACTAAAAATAGGAGAACATTTGACTTAGACAATTCCGGTCGTGATTTTGAATTTTAATTAATTAATTAAAATGATAATTTAATTAACTAAGTGACATAGGGTAATTAATAAAGTACCCCTATGTCATAAAGACCATAATCAACCCCTTTGGACCATCATAGGCTAGGTACTAGGATGTTTCTTGAGGTATTCACTAAGCTAGTGTCACCTGGTTAGGTCTTAGGTTGTCGGGTTCACTAGTTAGTTAATTTCGGTTATTCTTAGGTTAGTTATATATTTAAGTAAGTTAGTAAGAGTATAGAGTTTGTTAGGAAGTTAGGCCTCATCTGTCTTTAGCCCTGCACACGCCTGCCCCCCCAACCGCCCTAAACGAATTTGGTTGGGCTTGTCCCTTGGCCGGTTAGCACATGTGTTGCACATGGCTTGAACATGTGTTTCTATTCATTTATTGTTTTCACAAGGATCCTCATTATATCCTATTATATCCTTGGTCATTACTTACTCTACATGATCATTTGACACTAAGATGCCTCGTGTCTAGTTTGTCAGTTAAGGAATTAAGCATTTTTGTTTAAGATCTTCATTTCATGCTCAAATCCTAAACAATCATGAATTGAAGCATTTGAAGATCAAAGTATATTTTAATACATAGAAATTTTCTAATACCCTTAAGAGAATATTTATTCTCTAATATGCGTAATGTTACTGAATATTAGTCATTGGAATGCCTATGTACCCCAATACCTATTCATAAAACTTAATAGACTCTTCACCAGAAGAGTACATTTTCTAGAATGTTACATTTTCCACCCCTTAGGATCATTCTTCCCTGAATGACAATACACATCATTTTGAAACAAAGAGGGTATTTTTGAAAACACATCAACTTATTTGAAACTTTATTTTTGCGAATATCTCATTCACAATTTACTCTGGATGATACATATAACTTAAAGATAATGTGAAGCTTCATATCTGAGGTTGGGGAACTTCCTTCCCAATCTTATATAAACTCAATGCACATCACAACTAATGCAACACAAAAATCATGTCAACGCTATACAAAAACAGCAATATCAACGGAAGCATGAATTCTTATTAACTCATATAGTACAAGTATAAAACACATAGTTATGGACTTGAAACACCAAAATCTACTAATTCACTAAAATCATTAAAAAAATAATACTTAGGAAGAGTATATCGAACCTCAAGAACTGAACAAGAGAGGGTAACGATATCTCTTATGCTCAGCCTCCCATGTTGAAACCTCAACAAGGTGGTTCCTCTATAAATATTTTACTGTGTCAACTGCCTTATTCCTAAGACGCTTCACTAGGCGATCTAAAATTTCATTGACAACCTCTTCATCAAAAAGGTTCTCATCAATTCCTAACCCCTCAACAGGCAGAATTGATGCTATATAACCTAGATACTTTTTAAGATTCGAAACATAAAACAATGGATGATTAGAATCCAATTCATTTGGTAATTTCAATACATAGGCAACATCCCTTAATCGTTGTAAGATCACATAAGGAACTATATACCTCGGACTAAATAAGCTCTTGGTGAAGATGCTACTTATCTTTAACATCTATAAAAAATGAGAAGTCAGAACTGGAATGAACTGAAACATCCCCACTTGATGTATCTACAAGACGTACACTTTACCTACACAATTGGTTTACCTCTTTAACCAACTCCTTCTTCTCATCATCAATATAAGACACACTGCCCATGCTCAATCGGCTCAAGCATCAGCAAATACATTGGCCTTACCTTGATGATAGTTGACACTCATGTCATAATATTTGAGCAGCTCTATCTATCTTTTCTGACAAAGATTCAATTCTCTCAGTATAAAACATATTGAAGACTTTTATAGTTAGTAAATACATCACCATGTACACCATATAAGTAATGTTTCCAAGGTTTTAACAAAAATACAATGACAACTTACTCAAGATCATTTGTAGGGTAATTCTTCTCATGGATGTTTGACTGTGTTGATGCATATGCAATCACCTTTCCATACTACATAAGAACACATCCCAAACGTACTCGAGAAGCATTGCAGTATACAACATACCCTACACCACTGCTCGGCAATTTGAGAATCGGGGCTGAAGTGTGTTTGCTGGTAGAATGGGGGTAGATAGCCTTTTTTGGCCATATGGATTGAAAAAGAGTTCTTTGGGAAAGAAACTACACCAGGCTCCCTAGATCAATGGAAGGTCTTGTGAAAAAGATATTTCCACAAGTTTCAGACCACTCAAACTTCTCATTCTTCATTGTAAAAGCAGTAAATGGAGAAGCAATAACGGAAAAGCCTTCAACAAACTTGCGAGATTAAATAGCAAAACCCAAGAAACTTCGGATATTTGTTGGAGTGAGGGGTCTCGACAAATTCTTTAATGCCTAAATTTTTTTCAGATCAACCTCTACACCCTGGTCAGAGAGAGCATGACTAAGGAAGTCACTAATCTTAGCCAAAACTCACATTTTCTGAATGTTGCATACAGTTGATGTTCCCTGATTACTTGAAATGTCATTATAAAAAGTTGTTCATGATCTTCTTTTGTCTTATAGTATATGAGAATGTCATCTCTGAATATTATGACAAAATAATCAAGGTACTCAGAGAAGACCCTATTCATAAGGTCCATAAATGCGGATATTGCATTAGTGAGACTAAATGAAAAGCCAAGAAACTCATAATGACCATACCTAGTACAGAAGGCAGTCTTATAAATGTCCTCCGTTCTTGATCTAAGCTGGTTATACCCTTACTTGAGATCTATTAGAGAAAAAAACTTTAACCTTGGAGATGATTAAATAGATCATCAATTCTGGGAAAAGGTTATTTTTTCTTTACAGTGACTTTGTTGAATTGACTATAATCGATACACATTCTAAGAATTTCATCCTTTTTCCTAACAAAAATAACTTGAGCATTCCATGGGGATATGCTCGGCTGGATGAATCCCCTATCAAGTAGATCTTTTAACCACAACTTCAACTCCTTGACTTTAGTTGGAGCCATTCTATAGGGAGAAATGGAAATTGCTTGGTTGTTGCGATCTAACTCAATACCAAAATAAATTTTGCATTCAGGAGGAATTACTGGTAAATCCTCTGGAAAGACATCTTGAAACTCATTCACTATGGACACAGAGTGTGTGGAAGGAAAGTCATGCTCTAAGGCATTGACTCTGACCTAGTCATATAAATACCCCTTAGATAATATCTTAGTGGCTTTAATATTGGAAACTATTTGGCTTGTTGGAGTTGACCCACACCCTTCCAATTCAAGCTCAAAGTCATTAGGAAACTGATACCTTACCACCCTGTTTCGAATGTCTATGGTAGCATAACATTTATGGAGATAATCCATACAAAATATTATATCAATGTCATGCATGGTTAGTTCTATTAGGTCATCATAGGTGACTTTATCAATAACTTTTATTGGACAATATTTATATACTCTACAAGGTCCGTGTTATCATGGAATACGGTTACCTCACATTCCTCCTCAAGATTCGTAGACATACAAGTCACAAACCTGCTCATCATATCATTGCTATTGGACACTAGGGAAGAATCATATTTTGAAAGCTTAACAAATTTCAAGGAGTATTCCTTGACAAAAATACCTCCCTGTCGTAGGTTGATGAACTCCTCAACCTTAGCCTCTCTCTGCTCTCTGGTAAAGAACCTCTCCAGGAATGCAGTCTTCAGAATTTCTCGAGTGATGGGGATTTGTCCTGGTGCTCCTCCATCTCCCCACAATTTTTACCACATATGAGCCACATCTTTAAGTTGATATGCAGCCAAATCATGCTTCTTCTTTTATTTAACAGCCATGGAGTAGAGAATTTTGTATATCTTATCCACAAGCCTCTAGGGATCCTCATTAGTTCTGGACCTGAAGATAAACTGAAGGATTCATTCTTGTGAAATCTCTCTGTCTGCTGGCCATGATTCTAGTACGTGGGTTCTTCGTAGGAGCACCCTCTCTAGTGGTCTAGGTTGTGATAGCTTGTGCCTTAGTAGTGATGGCTTGGGCCATTTGATGTAGTGCTTAACTCACTTCTCCATCCGTCAACACAGCTGGGTTGACTGGCACCTGTACTCCAATAGTTGGGGCTTGAGGAAGAGCTTGGTTTCCTCCAGCACTTGTTTCTTCAACTCTTCTTCCTGCATTTCACCTATTGTTCATTGTTCTACACAGACACACAAGAAGGAAATTAGATGCTAGAATGACAAAAACTGTCAAAACTCTATGCAACACGATAAAAAGTCGAAGAAGGGAAGATTCCTAACACCACTTAGTCTCTAAGTCATAATTGTGGTGCACTTTGCAACCATAAGATAGAAACCATTGAACATGGTTGTTTTGAGACTTAGTTCCTAGGTAATTTAACCTCATGCTCTGATAATATGTTTGTGACACCCAAAATCTAGACCCTAGATGAAACTGACATCATTAACCTCTTAGAGGTCGTAGACAAGCCTCTTCTTAGATTTCATCACAATCATATAGTTATATTTGCAGAAAATTAAAAAATTTAAACTTAATGAAGTATACTTAGACTTCATATAATTTTTGTATAAGAGTTGTTTACTAATAGCTCAAACTAAACAACCATCCATAATAGATAAAACAACTGAAATGAAAGAATCCATATTATAGTAATAGTTTTCCATATGGCCATAATATAAAAGCTTAGAAAAAATGTTTGAAAAGAAATTCTAGGAACAAAATCCACTATCTATGTCTAATGTACTAAATCTAGAATAATAAACGTAGCATCCTCGAATTAAAGAGGTCCTACAAAAGGTCTGGAGATACTAGTCGCAACAGCTTCAACGTATCTTCAATCTTCTTCAAAAACCCGCACCTACAAAAATAGTAATACTATAGGGGTTAGAACACACTTGTACTAATTATAGTTCTATTCACATAAACACATAAGGACTACGCATGATCAAGGAAAGCTCTTCTTATAGAAACTTGTCGTTTCTGGAAAGTAAACTCAATATACTTTTCTAAGTCGTTTTTTGTGATTCATGCTATGAATATGACATGTTTTCATGCATTTAAAGCATAAAACTCATTTCCTATATGAATATAAGAACATGGAATCATGAACAAAATTTTAGAAGAACTCGAATAAAGTTTATTATTTTTATTCCCTCTTAGGCTGAGAGCTCTACTCCCATGCCTTAGTTTATTCTTCAGTATTTTGTTTTTTTTTGTTGAGTAGAACAATGATCTCCTTTTATCCTATGTTTTACTTACAAGTACAATTAGTTATTATAATCCCAAATCTACGACGAATGAAGTAACAAATCTAAGAAACTAAGGAAATGATTTAACTAAAACTGGGCATGAATTCTTTAAAAGCCAATTTTTATTGTCTAGGCAAATAATTCGATTGTTTGCATAATGTGAAGATACTGGAGAATATATCTTTATTGTCATAAGCCTATAACTTGTTAAAACATCATTCTTATCAACCAATAATGATTTGATGTAATTTAAGCTCTAGCTTTCTTAGTTCACTTTGAACTTACATTTCTTCTTCTTTCTTTCTTACTTTCTTAATGAAATATTAAGTATTCAGATCATGTGAGCTAACATAAAATAAAGTCTATGGCCCACAACAAAAAAGGGGTGGTTCACCGACTAAAGTAAAACCACGTCTAGTTTCTTCCCAACACCAAAAAGAGGTGGTTCACGACTAAAGTTAAATCGAATACATTATTTGAGCATTAAGAAATACATCTTGTGAGATAAAAATGAAATCCGGTGAATACCCAACACTGAAAAGGGGTGGTTCACCAGCCAAAGTGTATCCAAATACTACCTATATCTCTTAGGTGGAATCCACTGGCTAGTTCCTATGCTGGCAACATAGTTCAAACACTAGGAGATTTTGGAGACTGCTTATCCAACATGGTTGTAGCCTCATCTCATATGGCTAATATGTGCTTGCACAAGCTCATTTCTAGTCTATCGGTGCTTTGCTCAATTTCTTCTACTTTTTAACTTTTAGAGATGACTCATTCGTTATGGAAGCTTGCTTCTTATTAGAGGTATGTATGCTTAACTCAATGGATGACCTGTCATCTCTTACTTTACTTGTTTATTGTGAACTTAAACATTACATTATCATCATGGTATTAATGAGACTTGTCTCATAATTTCTAACACCCTCTTATGTGAGTATCTTTAACAGTATCGTTTAGGTGCAAGTGAGACTTGTCTCACATCCATTAAGATCCCCTTCTGGTCCATTTCATAACTTATAAGCTTTTAGTTATGTCATTACTCACCTTATCTTGCTCATAGTCTTTTGTTAGCTTTATACCATTCTTTATAAAAGTGATAAACTTATTCAATCTACTACTATATTCAATGTTTATTTGGATAGGGTATGTTGGGACTTGTTCCAATTATTGACATACCCTTGGTTATGAATTCATTTAGTAACATAAGTCACTAGACAATTTTATGTCATATATTGAAAATAACATTTTAAGTTAATTCATAAGCATAAATCAGTCATTTATATTATCACTAGCCATTTCAATTATATCATGAATACACTACAGTAATCTCATCATGTCCACAAGCCATTTTTTAACATATTGATTAGCTTATAAAAACAATTTCATCTTCTCAAACACAATTGGCATAAGCCAAATTTTCACATATTATAGTAATCTAAACCTTCATTTTAAGCAACCTAAATTTTAACATTTAATTAGCTTAAAAGAACAATTCAGTGTCAGACTTGTCGCGCTATAAAGTTTATTTGGCATGGAAGATTCATTAATTAGTTTTGATTCACCTCTTGTTTCTTCTTGGAAACAATGCATTCCAAATACTCAAAACATATCTATTGTAAATACAAAAAATAAAGTCGAAACCTTCCTCCCTTTTAAACACTATACTAAATTTCATAAATTACATATAACAATTTAATCTTCTTGAACACAATAGGGGATTGATCATACACATTTAACCTATAGGTCTCATTCGACATTATTAAATCATAGAAACCTAGACATAATGATCAGTTAGCACCACATACCAACAAAATGCTCGATATTTTGCATCATGCATGCTACTAGAGTCGGAAATAGGGAGAACTAGAAAGATAAACATCCGAAACATTCATTGGGAACAACCCTAGTTTTGTCTTCTTGAATTCAAAAATGTTTAAAATGCATCTTGACGAAAGGAAACCGAGAGAGAAATTCCATTCCTTAATGTACAATTGAATCTATAGAGATCATCTTAAAGTTTGCACAAAAGAATCTAGTGGAATAGCCACGAAATCGGTTAAGAGAACCAGAGAGTATTTTCTATTTTTCTTGGGTTTTGCTCACTATTTTCTGTCGTGAGTTTCTAGTGGTTAAACATGATTCTAAGTCTTAGGAACTGATATTGACTAATTCAATTTAGGCTAATTAATTTAATTAAATAAATTAATTAGTTAAGTACCAAAACGCCCCTCATAAATTGATTAAAAAAATGTGAAGAACATTTGACTTAGACAAATATGGAAATTTTATAATGGTTTTGGCCTTGATTTTCATTTTTAATTAATTTATTAAGTTGGAAATTTAATTAATTAAGTGAACTAGGGAAATTACTAAAGTACCCCCAAGTCATTAGGACCATAATCAACCCCTTTGGACCATCCTAGGTTAGGTTCTAGGATGTTTCTTGAGTTAGTTAGTAGGGTAGTGTCACCCGGTTAGGTCTTAGGTTGTTGGGTGCACTAGTTAAATTCGGTTAATCCTAAGTTAGTTAGATAGTAAGGTAACTTAGTTAGAGCCTACAGTTTGTTAGGAAGGTAGGCCCCACATGGCTTGAAACGTGCGCGCGCCTGCCCCCCAACTGCCCTAATCAATGTTTTTTGGGCTTGTCCCTTAGGCAGTTAGCACATGTGTTGCATCTCATTTATTGTTGTCCCAAAGATCGTAACTAGATCTGTCGGCACTACTTGATCTACATGACCATTTTGATGATCATGTGCTATGGTACCTAGGCTTGACATTGGGATGCCTCGTACCTAATTTGTTAGTTAGGGAACTAAGAATTTTAGTTTAGGGCCTTCATTGCAGGTATAATTCCTAAACAATCTTGAATTGGAGTATTCAACAAAGTGTATTATAATACGTAGAAATTGGCTAACACCCTTAAACCAATATTCTCTAATATGCCTAATGTTACTAACTATTGGGCATTGAAATGCCTATGTAAACCCAATAACTATTCTTAAAAGTTTATTGACTCTTCACTAGACGAGTACATTTTCTTAAATGTTACATAATGTGGAAGGGATATGTATAATTTTTAGATAAGTACTGCTTTTCGAGCTTTGACACAACTCGTGACGACTTAGGTTGAAATTTTCACTAACAATGTGATGGCTCAAACTAACGAAAGAGTTTGACCTCAAGAGAAGCGTAATACTGGTACACTTGCTTCTAGAATCAAGGTTTTCATAAGGATTAATCTTGCTACTTCTCATGGTACTAAGGTGGATGAAGATCCACAAAGCTTCATAGATGAGATGTTCAAGGTGGTAGATGTTGTCGGGGTGACTCCTTAGTTAAAGCAGAGCTAGTTGCTTACCAAATAAACAATGTGGATTAAAAGTTGTTTGAGCAATAGAGGGATGAAATATCTCTAAGGGCAAACATGGTAGATTAGGGAGTGTTTAAGATGTCTTTCCTCGAAAGGTTGTTCGCCATAAACATGAGGGATAAAAATTTGGTTGAATTCATGACCTTTGTCTAGGGGAAATGAGTGTTAATGAGTATTCTCTCAATTTCACCCAACTCTCTAAGAATGCCCGAACTTTGTAGCGAACTCTAGGGATAGAATAAATAAGTTTGTGATGAGGGGTGTCTAGTTTAGTTGAAGAAGAGTTTATTACTGCGATGCTCCATCATGATATGGATATCTCTAGACTCATCGTATATTCTCAACAAATTGAGGAGTCTAAGCTTAGAAAGATGAATACAGATGGTAAGAGGGCTAGGTCGGATCGACAAATTTAACCTAAGTCTAAGAAGATGTTCTATAATCAAGATTCCTCCATGGGAAACAAGTATAGGGTTTCCAACAAAAATTCTCAAGTAGAAAGTGGAGACGGCTCTACAAATACTATATGTGGGAAGCAACATTTAGATAAGTATCTTGCTAGCAAGGATGGTTGCTTTAGATGTAAAAATAAGGGTCATAAGATGAAAGATTTCTCTAACCTCAGAGCAAAAAGGATGGAGACCAATCAAGATCATTGTCATGACCCAAAAGTACCCTTAGAAGTTAGGAGAAACCTCGATTCATGGAAAGGCTTAATTGACCCTTTGGGGTCTTGTTCAAGCCCTTTATGTATCGTTTATTACATAATACATGAAAAGTAGTGCAGAATTAAAACTTTTCAAGACATTCAATAAAAAGTAGTCTTTCATAAATATTTAGAGAACCTCATTCTCACAAGACAAATTAAGACATGACATGATATCATAGGGACATGACCCTTTAGATTAAAAGGAATTACATAATAAGTCTTTAGAAAAGAAACTAAGAAAAGGACTATGCCCTCGAATATAAGAGGACATACATTGCCTTGAGAGGAACTTTCTTAATCTTGCGTTCTAGCCTTCAACCTTGTTTCCAACCTATACTTAGATAGTATAGAAAAGTATGGGGTTAGTTCAAAACAATGTACTTAGTATGACATATGCAAAAACATTCAAGAAGAGACATTTTAGTTAAATAACATTTCATGTCAATTAAGTAAAATATTCAGTATTTAAGAAGTAGAATAACATAAGAAACATCATTTAACACTTAATAGAAGAATCTCAAAATTTTAAAATTTATGGAACACATTAAAGTAACATTAAGGACTTTACAGTAAACACATTACAGTAAAATTAAGGACTTTACAGTGTACAAATTACCGTAAAAGGTATAGTACAAGTCATGTGAACCCTTTTCTGTTACAGTTTTCCTAACCCAAGTTACACTAAAATTGCCTAACGTAAGGCAAGAAGGACATCCCATACACCAACGTCAAGTCATAACAAAAGAATCCTTAAGACCACCAACCACAAGATTACCTCGTATTGGAATCAAATCCATACTCCTAGCAAGACATGTATCAGACATACATTCATACGAATCTTCATGTATGTGAACTTATCAAATAGTACTTATAGGTCACACTAAGTGCAATGTGAGAGTAGCATCCCATACTACTACTCCCACTTAGAGCTCCTGATGGCTTTCTTTAAATTTGAGTACTTTACAATGACTTAGACAAACTTAGAGTAAACTATACAAAACATTACACTAAACTAAAGATTCCAAAGATAGTGAACTTCCAAGGTATTGCCAAAGAGGAAGTGAGCTCATTTCAATAGAAGTTTTCCCATTGAGGTTATCGTAAGACTATAAAAAGGATGACACGAAAGAAACGTCTATACACCTCCTTGAGTGCACACCAAGGAGATACTTAGGACAAATCACCAAAAGCTTACTCCACTCGGGAGAATAAGTCGCCATTTAAATCACAAGACATTAAAATAACACTCAAAAAACTACAAAAGACTTCCCTTTAGGAATGCCTAATTAGTACAATGGATAGATAGCGTCCCATACCACCACCTACTCTAAGTAGTACACTCTTTTCAGCTAGTAAAAATGTGTTGTATATGAATCTTCTTTTCAGTAATCTGCATAGTAGTTTACTTTCTCATCATAGGTTACTTGTGAAGAATGTTTTGATAAGGTACTTTTCTGCCTCACCAAGGGTGGGGGCGTGATAGAAGTCATATCAGAGTAGTTTGTCCTAGGAAGTCTATAAAGTCGTGTCTAGTAGTGCCTTACTTATAATGTGTTGCGCTCTACACTTACAATTTGGGGGCTTCTTGGACATTTAGGAAATGTTACCTTCCTTCATAATCTAGATCATGTGTTAGAGCAAAGTTAAGGAGTCAATTTACACTTGCACCAATCATGTTATTGATGTTATGCTTAGGATGGTTAATTTTAACAATAGCTAAAATGTCAACATGCAACATAATGATATGAAGTTATCAAAATTTAGACTATATTGAGCATTTTTTATTGACCGTCCTACTCCAGTACGTATGTAAAGGTTTTTACATTAAATGAATTTTAAGTTGCATTTTTACCATTTGTATCATGTTGGTTCAATTGAGAAAGATATAGTACGTTTATCGATATGCTTAACAAATTATGGGATACCTATCTCCATATACGAGTTGTAGCATTTCTAAGCATATCTACTTAGGAGGATGTATCCAATTCTTAAGTTCTATATTTCCTCCATTCTAAAATACGGAGAGCACCCCCTAGAAGTAACATGGCTTACTTGACCTCTCAGAGGTCTTATACAAGCCCATAGTTATCATTACTTGCATTTTCATATGTAAATTTAGCATAAAATTTAAAATGTTCTTAGCAAGTCATATGCTAGAACATCACTTCCATTATATATAAAATAACATAATACATAGTCAAAGACTCTAGTCCTTTTTTTTGATCGACTCAACATCATAAGAGTACATTGGGGACACGAGCCTTATAACATAATACATAAGTACATTATTAAAGAACTGTACAATAAACCATAAGTATGGAATCCTTGGAACTTAAGAACCCCTTTAATTGAGCTTGGGAATCACATATCAAGATCCTTATCATTTAAAGACATCCCTTAAGCATCCATAACCTACACTTTTTCTAAAAAATGGAGAATAATTGAGTTAGTACAAGAATGCACCAAGTATGATAACCATGCAAAAACATGCATTAAAAAGGAACATTTTGTTGAAATCATACTTCATTCCTTTTTGACTAAATCTTCATAAAACCTTTATATAATAGCATTTTATAATTCACATACTTCATATAGACATATTCAAAGGCCAAACATCATATAAAATCACACATAGAATTTAAGCCACATGTGAAGTCAATTTACGGTGAGCTATTTCCACTTTGTAGTTACTATTTCTCTTTTACAGTGAACATCTTTTTCTTTAGCTCCTTAACCTCCTAAGTAACCTTCTACTGATAATTAGTGCAATGAATCACCTTTGGGCCCCAAGGAAATCATACAAGTAATCCTTTAAACTAAACATATACAACCGTAGGACCAATTCATATAACAAGGAACGTACTTCACTTTAGGCTTTATATAAGTCTTTATTCACTATCCTATTCTATGTCTACTAGTGTAATTCACATGTGAAGCCCCATAACCTCACATATACTTAGTAAACCTATCATAAGACACATGCCTTAACATTAACATCATATATTAATATATAAAACATAGACAACCTCATTCATTCCAAGCAAAACTTTCATCGTATAGTCAATAAGATAATATTGTGCATAAGAAAACAAGATCACACCATATATACTCATACCATGATCATCTTCATAACAAGTAGACAAATACTACCATGCCATGCATAAAGACATAACAATAATCATACACCTTAGAACACCTTCCTAGAACTCCTTAAGGTTCCACTTGTGCAATACCTAGGTGGATTCATTACTTCCACCTATCCTAAGTAACCTCCTTTAGGTAATTCTAGTGAAGGTCAGTCATTTTGCTTCCACTATCCATTTAATGTTAGGGAAACTATAGCCTCAACCGACACTAAGACAATGGGTGCTACATGGAATTTGGTGTTGTAGAGCCTTACACCATTTGAAGGTGTTCATACCTAGTCAAGGTAAAAAATTAACACATTCTAGCATACTAGTGATGTCACATTTCTAGATCCTATGTGGCAAGATTATATATAGAACTAAGAGATACACATCCCCCTCTAGATCTCAGTGACATTGGAGCCTCATCTTATAAGAAATAATGGGTGAATCGTCCACAACGAAATTCAAAACCCCATGTGGAACCATAGATGAGTGTTCTTATAAGGGAAGTCAACACCTTATGAGAACCCAATAGTGAATCTTCCTCCAAGGGAAGCCAACACCTCTCGGTGTCAAGTTCCGTCGGTACTAAGCTAAGTTCGTTTTTATTGAAATTCCTTTATTACATAATTTCATAAAACATAAGCATAGGATATTGAGTCCTCATAAGCTTATAGAATATTCATGCACCTACGTAGTTTTAGGATACTCTTAAGCACACCTTTCAAGGCCCCTCTTTGACTAGATCTTCATACATGTGTGTATCTACATGTTATTAACCCTTTCACATAACATCTTTAGACAACACATGTTCATAACATACTCATGCTTTCATATTCATGTACATAAAAAACCGAACCTAGAAACTATCCTATCAAAACACACATGTGCAATGTATAGACAAGGTCTCATACCTTTACCCATACTAGTAAATTTATCAAGTCATCCTAATTGTTGGATTAGATAACATGCTTCACATACATATACCTTACATGCATAGTAGTACACATTTATTGAATATGATATCAACATTTAATTAGACAGTATGAACCTTTACTACATTGTAAACATGCATCATGTGTGAGTGTGTGCGTACTTTGGTCAACATGATCACATAGTGTCTATCAATTAACACATTGAGGAAGACACCCACTTAAGACCATACTACACTTTCAAGCATAGACAACACAACATAATTTAGCACAGGAGACAAGCTAAATTCACATGAGATTAAAGACTCCTAACCTTATCTATTCACACATTCACATAAGGGTACATAGGTAATGGATTATCAACAATTATAAGTCATAAATGTAAGAGCCTACACTTTACACTAACATGGATATACACATGCTTATACAATAGTCATACAACCTAGATCACAACTAGCATAGGAAAGTAGGCATAAGTTTCACATAGTGTGATCATCATAACCACACACTAATATATTCATAAATTTACCTTCAAGGCCATATTCAACACATATATAATGAAAATTAAGTAAAAACCACCACCATAAGTAGACAATACCACACAATGCAATACAAGGCTTCACCTCACCAACTACAATAATATAGAAAAGTAGAGAGGAAGAGCCATTCTTTCCAATTCATCAGTCTTTGATCATTATTAATCAATACACCTTTTTCATTATCAATAAATTATAGGAAAGTATCTAAATATACATTTACTCATGAAATAAACAATGTACAGGTCGCTACAACATCATATGACAATCTAACATCACATATAAACTAGAAAGTAGAGAATTATAGATCATCAACCAATTTCCCAAGTCTTTTTCATCAATCATATTTTATAAATTATATAATTCTTGGGAAGTATATAAATATATATAACATCATAGTTATATCATGCTTCATCCACCCTAGAATATAGATCACAAAGCCATACATAGGAACAAGATCATGAAGCCATACATAGGCTAAAAGAAAATTTGTAAGAGAGCATGGCTTCATCATGTAATTGGATTTAAAATCACGTCCACATCATTACATAATCTTCAATACATTAATATTACGCTTTTGAAATATATTTTGAGAAAGAACCTATGGCTAGATTGAAGAAGAAGAGATTTGATCATAAAACTTCTTTGAAAACTTTGAAGAGGACTCTCTAGATGAAAGATTAACTAGATATGGAGGATCACAATATCGTTATTAGATGAAGAACCCACTAAAAGTTGGTAAAGAAACCATGGGAAACCAATATACAAGCTGAGCTTGAGCTTCACCTTCAACGGAGGTTTCTAGAGAGGATGTTTTATGAGAGGGAGGTTTAATTTTTAATAGAGGATTGAATCTAGTCTATTCACATTTTAACCAACCTAATATACCCAAAAATAGGTAAATAAACTTCCTAGGTTCAGGTTAGCACGTGGAGTGAATTTCTCATTCACCCCATACTTAGGCGGTACTCATGGCATTTCTGCAGGCTTGCATCGATGGACACAGTTCATTGACACTACCAAGGAAATGCTTGACAGCCTCAGTCGATTGACACTGCCAAGGCAATGTCTCTTTAGCCTTTGGACCTTCTTGAGGACCTCTTGTGGGGCCCTTGGGAAATCTTACAAGGATGTTTCCACTGTCAATCAGAAAAATAACAAGTAAAGGACCGTCCACATCAATTTCACACAATACAATTACACGCAACTCGTCCAAACATTCTAGGCACCATCAAGACACACACATGCATCTCTCAAGGGCTAACTTGCAAACGTATTAGACGTTCTTGGACGTTCTGATCTCTAAAATTTATGAAACTCATCATACTGCCTAAAAACATCATTTTTAATCATATAAAGACCTCATAAACTCATGACACATGCATAAGCACATAAAAACACATAAGGCCCCTTATGTGACTAGTCCTCGAACTTATCGGTCGTCTAAATGACTTCAAATCACTCATGAATACATTGAAACACCTAACTAACATGTTAATAAGCTTGTATTCATAAATGAGTCTCTAGACACCCTAACGCATTTTGGGGGTCTTACATCCATATTTATAGGATATATTCTATAGAGGACAATTTCTCTTAGTCTGTGATATACGTAGAATTTTTAGCATTATGAATGTTCTCGAAATTGATATTGTTTAACCACTTTATGTTAGTCAATAGAAGGCAGTGGCACAATCTGATAGGTGGATGTATTAGTGTAATAGTTTAAGAAATACCCCTAATTAGTTGACAAGGCTCAAATTCTAACCGTATATCCTCCCTAGTGTTTCAACATTTGGATTTTATATGGTAAAGGCCAACAACTCCTTATAAGAACTAATAACATTTATGTTCTTTTCAAGGTCAGTAAACTTAGGGATAAGTGTGCTAATTTCTACAAATGATTTACGTATAGCAGTTCCTTTAATGATATATATGTTGGCTATAGATAATTTGTATGTGACTAAAGGATAAGTTTAAAAGAAGTAAAATTTATTGGTTAGACCTAAGTTGTTATTATTCAGGTAGTAGATAGTGGGATCAAGTACATGACGCTACTAGTTTTGATTAAAAGCTACTTTTTAGATAGGAATCATCTGAGGATAAAGGTTAAATTACACTGGTCAAATACGTACATACAACTTCTCATTAGGAATAGATGGAATATGTCAAATTCACTAAAAACAGGAGTAGGGATGATATGAGGATTCTATAGAAGAATGAGATATGTGGTTACGAGAGAGTTATTTTTATAATTGTATGAGGTAAAAAATGTTATCCACTCTTCAACCCTAACAATTATAATGGCGCATCTGTGAACAACTTTGTTAACTTTTGTTGCATAGAGAATTCAATTTTTTGTAGTTTCAAGTTTTTATATTTAGTCTTGATAATAAAAAGAAAAAGAAGAGGTGAATTTCAGGTTACCTATATAGAAGATTTACCTAATTCATTAACATCATTACTACAAAATATGAATACAACATTATACATATGAATAGACTTGCATCAAATTGAATAGAGATATTATCAGATTAATTTAAAATACATATAAGCCTGCAGTAAATCATTCATCCTAGTCCAGTTCAGGTAGAGGAAAATTATGTGATAGTTAGTCTTATTTTCTATCTTGCATGGGAAAAGAGTAAGAGAAAAAATTGATTATGTTCTAGTTGGTCTTATTTGCTATCTTGCACCTGACTTGTTTTAAAAAATCTATTAGTATGGCTAGACCTTTTTAGTAAAGCCCAAAGGGACTATCTCTAAGATCTTATGAATCATGATATAACTTTATAGGTACCTGGGGTTTACATGTTATTCGAGTTCATATTTTATGGTACGTGCAAGATTCGCTATTTTCTATGATGACTTCCAAACACCAGATATTGAGTGTGATGTGAAAAAAGTTAGTAATGAAGGAAAATTTGACCTTAACCTCCTACTCTGAAGGATGAATTATTGAGGATTTTCTTTTCTATATTAACTATAGTTTTTATATTGAGAAGCTAGGTCCAAATAGTAGAACAACTATAAATATTCTTAGGATATTGATGACAGTAGATGGGGAAATCAATTGTATGTCCTTTGAGGTGAGTAAGGATATGAGAATAAGTATTCCACCCGTGACTTAACTCTAAGTACACTGAGTTTATCCTTATTATCGTAGCGTGTTTCTTTAGGATATCTCGTAGTTTCCAAAGAGAGTTTGTTATATAATTATACATAATGCATGTTCTATGATTATCTACTTGTATCTCATTTGTCCATTGTGGATTACCTTCTCACAAGTTACCAAATGTCATAGAATGTTTGTATGTAAGGATTACCCACTTCATAGTACCCTTTTTTTATTGCGATATGTTTTCGTAAGACCTCCCCACATGTTATTTATTACCCTAGTGACTTCCCGTCTGTCACTTGTTCATATTGTGTGGGTATTGTAGGCTAATTTACCATATGGTATGGGAAAAACTAGTGCTCATGGTCTATTTGAATCACAAATAAATTGTTTACATGTCATTTGCATTATCATGCCTCGTAGCCTATTATCTTAAATATTACAGACCTTATTGCTATTGCGTGCGTGCACCACATATTTTGATAGGTTAATAACTCAAGTATATTATGCCTCCCTTTTGTGCTAGTCTTCATGTGTATAATACCCAATATGACTTCTTTATCCCAATACTATGCCCCTCTTTACTTATGGACTTGGGTTTTTACAATTTTGTGAAAATGTTTACTTTTACCATTACGTAGTTAAGAATTTGACTAGAAAAGGTTAGGCACACATGTAAATTTAATCATAACAATAGATGAATAACATAGCATAATGCAATATTGGAAGGTGCGGCATAAAATTTAAGAGTTATGTTATGAAGTATGTGTTTTTACAAGTCGCACCTCTGAAAAGCGTATTGAGATAAAAGAGAAGGAAAAGTAGTGCCCCGATAGATTAGGCCAAGGATTTTATATGTCCATTCCATACACAGAAAATTTGGTATATATTATACTTATTGTTGATTGTTAAGTCCAGAAGCTAAGCTCAAAATATTTAGTCTCCACTTAAGTGTTGTGAAAGGAATAGAATATAACAGAAGGTACCTAGGGATAGAAGATGGTAGTGATCCTAAGTACCCCTCCTCATTCTAAACATCAACATATGTATCTGAGATCATATGGTCCCTATTATATGATCATGAATCCTTCTAGCATTTGTTCATTTGTAATGTTATTTCCTTGTGTACTTAGGTATATTAAAGTCCTTATTTGTATGCGTTATACTTGTGTATATTCACTTAATTACATGGTAAGGAAAGGGGTCTAATTCTTTTTATATTATTATTTTCTGAACCATATCTATTGACAATCCATGCTAGAGTTGTCTATACGTATCCTATTTATAATGGGAATTCTCATAAATATTTAAATGAAATTTTAAGGTTAACCCAACTATCACCTTAGCCCAGCATCCGAGGACGAATGATCATAAGAGGGGGACGATGTAACACCCTCTATTCTATGTGTGCTAGTCTATTTATAGTACACTTATAAATTGCCTTGTTGTATAGTTATGGATTTTGTTTCCTACGCGACTAGTGGCAATAAAATAGGTTTAAAGTGAACTGTCCATAGATTTTGATGCGACTCAATTAAGTTGACGTCGATGGAAGTATTTAAACTTGAGATAATAAGGTGGTATTTCAGTCTTAAGTTTAAGTGACATAGTGTGTATAAGTTTTAAGGTATGTTAAAGTTATTAAGGTCAAGGAATGAAATAAAATATTGAGGTGGTTGTTTGACTTAACTAATCTAGTAGACGACAAGTAGTTGCATCACCTACTTTGACTTATTGACCAACTCAAAGGACCATGTAGGTGCATCACCAACATTGACTTATTGGCCAACCCAAAGGACAAAGTAGGTGCATCACATACTAAGAATCTCATTGGGCCAAGTACACTACACCTACTTGAATTTAACTAGACCAAGTTCAATTAAACAATAAAGGGAAAATGGATAGACAACGCCCAATCTTCCCTATCTCTGAAGAAATAATTTTTATGGAAAACTAGGTGCATTACCTACTTAAATGTGTGGCCCAAATTAAATACACATGTTGGATGCATTTGAAGTACAATAATGGATCAAAAGGGCCAATGTTCTTCAATTGGAAAGGCCAAATGAAAAGTCCAATTAGGTGAGTCACCTACTTGAAAAATTATGGCCCAAAATTAGTGAGGAAGTCGGCTAAAGCAGGTCCATTTAAAAGAGATTGATATCAGCTTTTTCCAACCATTTTACTTTGATAAAAAATCTAATTTCTAGAGCTTTCACTCTTCTATCACTTATATTCATACAGTAGCTATTAAGTAACATTAGGGTCCTTGTAATAGAAATTCCAAGCTATTAAAAGGTATAATTTAAGAGAAGTTAAGTAGAACGCCCTTTACCTTGAAGAATCTAAGTCTTAGCAAGTGGTAGTTTTATCCAGCAACATAAGCTACTCCAATATTCTTCATCTAATGCTTGAGTTAATTAGGACACTTGGCATGTACTAGTGAGTTTGAAATTAGTACTTTTACATGGTGTAATATTGGGAAGGATGTTCTAGTGATTAATGCATGTTGGGACAGCCATGAAGGGTACTCCTCATTAGATTCAGTTATGAGCTTGTTGAGCACTTCAAAAGTAATGTTTGTTCTTCAAGTGGACGTTCTTTAAAATAATGATTCATATTGCTTTTGTTACATTATTATGTTTAAGGTTTGTTAGTGTATGTTGTGATAAGGGATGTGACTGGATGTGTGGGGAATTTCCGGAGACGTTAAAGGACTCAAATATTGCAGGGAGTCTAAGGAATGACCTAATACGAAGTTTGTACAACATATAGACGCGATTTAAGGAAAATGGAAGAAGGGAAACATTGACTAGATAAATTTCATGCTCATTGCTTTGTTACCGTTTTTGTGAGATCAAACAACTCAAATTGATTGATTAGGTACTAATGCAAGTTTTATGACTTATTTTATTATAGATTAATTATCTGAAGAGAAGAATTTTAAGTCATACTTTTTTAATTGTATATCAAGGTACGTAAGGCTATTCAATTTCCTATTAATTTGGCATGAATTGAAAACTTGCATTGCAAAAAGTAAGCTTTCAAAGTTCCCTTGGTAGTGACTAGTCCATAATTATAGTTCCTATTCCCTAGAACACTATGTGAGCACTCTAATATGAGTTCGTTATTGAATGTGCATGTTTAATCTACCAAGTGTTTTAACATGCAAGGTTTACACATGTTTCATTATCAAAGTAACCTTGGTAGGTATTTCCCTTATATAAGTCAAACTGATCTAAATTATACAAGGTACACATATTTATATGATGAATATAAGATCTGCCTATTTCTTGCCAGCTTAGTTCGATAGTCTATTCCATCGTATATATCATCTTTTCACGTGTTCATGTGCTCCCTTTATTGGTTATTACTCCTATTTTGTTAGACTATAATGTTAACTCGCAAGATCCCTACTTGATCTATTGAACATTTTATATTTACTTACTTGGAATATGCATCCGTTCTTAACATTAATCTACCCACATTCCCCCTTGGTCCCAAATTCATGAACACCTTGTATTTGTAAAATATAGAGTTTAAATCTCTTGTTTGAATGTTAAATGTCTTTACTTGACGCACTTCAATTTGAGATGTCAAAATTCTTACCGAGTCATATAAGCTCCTATGTATAAAGTTGGTGTTACATTTTGTTTCCATGTAATTGTTAGTATCGTTAGTCCATATTCGTATTTTCTATAACTAGTTCATTGTTCAAAATCTCAACGGTGATTATGACAACCAAAACATCAATACCAAATAAAATATTATCAACAAACGAACAATCTCCCAAAGAGTTATGATTATCCAAAGTACAGTCTCGAAATAGTAATGAACATCAAAGCAACACTCTCAATTATTAGAAAAATTAAGTAAATACATTTCTATAATTATGGGTAGCTTATATGCTCAAACTTACTTCTCTTATAAGAAGTAAAGCGGTTGTGTCAAGTAAATAACCCAACTAGTGAGGTTGGGATCGTTCCCACGAGAAAAATAGTCTAGACATAAGTTCAACCTGTTATTACTATTGTTTGGTCAATGACTTCCTTGGAAAGTAAAAAAAAACAATAAAAAGGGGGTTTCTAATTCTAAATGAATGAAAATAACTAACGCAATTGAAAGAGACACTTAACAACTTTGAATGTTGGATTTTAATCAACTAATCAAAGTAACTAGGGTTTACGTGTTCCCCACAGGTTCATAACTTGATAATTCTAACTGTAACAATTCTTCCTAGTATCTTGCCTGCAAAATGATAAGTTATGTATTTATAAATCCTTGGTCCGGCATCTAGAAAGTCTCACTCTGCACCTTGGTCTGGCTACGTGTGATGCTTTCCTAACCCTTATGTTTAACTCATATTAAGCATTGTATTCGATATTTGACTAAGTTATTACCTCATTCCAATCAATACTAGCCTATTAGATAGTATATACTAAATCTATGTTGATAATTATTTTCCTATTATTTACCTCCTTGGTCCGGCAAGTAGCATTAAGGCAAGTTCTAACCTTGGCCATCCGTTAAAAAGACTTCTAAGCGAAAGAATTATCAATACATTCAAGACACCATTCTAGAATTGTTATTTTAGTTAGATTTTATCTCACTATTTGCGTATGGATCCCACAACCTAGTTATGGAGTTTAGTTACCCATAGTCATAATCACAATATTCAAATATATTATATAAGTATTCATGTACTTACTTTAATGAAAAAGAGTAAAATACGAGTATTTGCTTGATTAATCACCAAAAATCACCAACACTCAATGATAATCAAAAGTCTAATAAATACAATATTTTCTAATACGGTGTCTAACAATACGGAGTCTCACAATGATCCAGAGCCTAACCTTAAAAATGAGGTTTTTCGAACTATTTATAGAGAATAAAAACCTAATTAAACAAGGACTCTATTTGCTCGAAATCTGCCAAAACGCGACTGGGTCGACGGACCTCGTGACGGATCGTCGTGAGATGGACCGTCATTGACGCCGTCGTCCCATACTAATGCAATTTCTTCTGCTGCTCTTCTTAATTACCCTCGACGGCAAGTATGACAGACCGTCATAGGGACAACAGTCCGTCGAGCGTCTTCGTTCCAAAGCACTTCAACTCTTGAAATATGGGTACTTGATTACTTCTCTGAACTTCATGACGAACCTGCAGGGCGGACCGTCATAGACACGACGGACCGTCACAAGCTTGGTAACCCCACACTTGGTCAAACTTCCCCATCTTCCTTCAGCGGCTACACTACGCTGCCACCTATGAACCGTCACAAGCACGACAGACCATCATAAACTCCGTAGGTGGCCTTTTCTGCATTTCTTCGCTCAAAATCTCCGCATTCAGCTTTAAACAGATTTCCTGCAAAATAAAAAGAAACTTATATAAAAATTAGCAAAAAAAGGTTTTTGGACACACTAAACATAAGGAAAAAGTATCAATAATGCCGTGAAACCACAGTATATCAACACCCTCAACTTAAATTCGTTGTTTGTTCTTAAGCAACGCACTATGACTCAATACAAAATCTTTGTACAATAGTTTCCATGTTTTATCCTTAGCAATCTTTTGGCTATCAATCCCGATTAATCTCATCTAATCTATGCATACTTTAACTATTAGGCTTGAATTATTTGGGATCGGAACATGACACAAACTCACCATTCACTAACACCTATCCTCTTCAATTTCTCACCGAGGTGCTAACAATTCCGGTATTGCAACTAGTGTCCTCAATTTAAAACAAAATCCTCATTTTTCACACAATGGTTCCAGTTTGAGTATAAGGATTACTTTTCAACACTCGCTCTCAGAACAATGTCACACTCATTCATACATATTGCCATAAGCTTGCCATTATTTTCACTTCCTTAAGTTCGCTATACAACCCTTAGGATCACGATAAGACTTTTTTAGCTAGTAACAGAGGCTCAGGGTCAGGTAGGGTATATTTAGGTATACTTTAGTGACTTTTTTCCCTCCTTGACATATCGGCTAAACCATCCACTTTCGACAATTTTATCTCGCCCAGTTTCTCATATTCTTTCACCTTGCTATTTTCTCTTCTTTCTTCATTTGTGTAAGTGACTCTCTTCTATTCTTGCTTGTATTTCTTGTATATTTTTCTTTTCCTTTAATTTTCTTTCAACTAATTCTTGAGTCACTTTACTCTTGTTCTTTCTTTCTCTTTGTTCTTTCAACCCCACTTTCAAGAGCATTCCTCATAATAGCCACCCTCAACTCATGGCTTTCCCATGAGTCAAGGTACATTATACCCAAAGTTGGGTCAGGGCCATAACGAAGGTTGTTTGCTCTATTAGCCACCCTCAACGTATGCTTTTGGTATAAGCTGAGGTGCACATGTCCAAGGAGGGACCAGGGCCAACATATTGTTCCCATAAAAGATCAGTTGGGGTGAAAAGGAAAGGTATAATTTAAGCTCAGATCATTTGGATCAAAGAATGATAAATTTCATTTGGTTTCTTTTATTTAGGCTAGAAATGGGCTATATTTAATAAGGCCATATGATCCTTTCCTAGTTGTCTATTACAACTCACTTTTAGCAGGATTAACCAGGCAAGTTCTAGCTCAGTACCAATAGTGTACTATTCAAATTTTCCTCACACTCACTTGACATCTAATTACTATACTAGATTATCAGACACCTAGTTCAAATTTTAAACTTAGGGTAATGCAATGGTGTATCTCTATGTCATGCTTAGGGCCACACAATCATCAGTTACTATGCCTAGTCATGCATCATTTTCCAGTTTATCAAGATATCATTTTAGCCATCATGCTCCAGAATTAAACTATGTACAAAAGATATAAACATGTCGGTTCAACAGAAAAAGTAATCAGTCTTTTGGGGAAAAAGAACACAGGCAAGAAAACCCCAAAAGAGTATAGTGAATTGGGCTACTCAGACTTCACCCTAACACTCACTTTCCATATACCCCACCCCCAACAAAAAAGCATGCAATTGTCCCCAATGCATAAAAACTTAAATACTAGAGTGGTAGGTGAAGCAAAACTGTGGCGCAAAGTGCCGTCGATCAGCAAGCTGGTGGGTCCAGTTCCCTAGAACCCACGTCATCTGCAATCTGGACACCCTCAACTGTGTCCTCAGCAACAACCGCACCATCTGTAGTACCTCCTGCTATCTCCACAGTGCGGGAGCTAGACGCCCCAGCCGCTAACTCTAATGCTCTCATCTGGTGCGCCTCCTCCTCAGCAAGTGAGGCTCTCCTCACAGCCTCCATCACTCGGTGCTCCTTCTTCCGTGTTCGCGCCTCTTCCTCTGCTCGACCCCTACGCCTCTTGGCATTCTCTCGAGGGGGAGGTGGTGGAATCTCTGAAGTGGTAAATGGGGCTGCCAACACTATGTCTTCAGCAGGCTCGATAGAATGGGCCTCAAACTCCGGCACCCTAACCTCTAAGATCGTGTTGATATCTGCACGAAGACTGTCAACTGCAGCCTGAAGAGTCGACACATCACCAGAGGGGCTGGTTAGGCTAACACTCTCAACTCATAGGCGTCCAAGCGCTGGTCAACCTCAGCGATCTTCCACTTTGTATGGTGGACCATTTTCCGCTCTAGGCGCTCTTCTGACTCAGTAATCGAATTCTGCATCCACGACTTGATATGATGCAGAAGTGTAGCCATTTGTTCCTCCAATTTTTGGACCCTAGCAAGCGGTACCAGTGCCGGTAGAGGGGCTGTGCGAGAGGAGCTCGGGGCAGTGCTACTACCTGGGATAACTCGACTGGGGTAGTGTCAGAGGGCGCCGGCTGTGTACCCGTGCGGGCTTGGGCTACTATATCAACAAGATCATCAGTAAGTGGGGGCAGCTCTGGACGGGGCCCTTTGCGTGAAGCCAACTCATTGGCCTCATCTGTTATGAGGCCGACGTCAATAGTGCCCTGCGGGGTCTTGAGCTGATCTACGTGCCATATATGTACACTGCCGACCTTCAGAGAGAAAAGATCATGAACGGGAAAGGGTAAGTAGTAGTGACCTTGAAAGCCTACTCGTGCATGACTGCCTTTAGAAGGCACGCGAAGCCTACCTCGAAGCCGGATATCATCTCCGCCATCAACACTACTCGATCCCATGTAACGATATTATCAGCAGCTATGGGGGAAAAGCAGTGACGGACAAGCATCCATAAGAACTTCGCCGTGAAAGTGAGGTTGGCCTTCTTGATGGCCCCCTTTGGCTTAATTACCCAGTCGGCACCCTCTCAATCAACTGACAGGTGCAGGGCCATCCACCTCTTGGTGGTCTCTCTCAGTGATGGATCGCGCAGGAACTGGCCATTTTCAACTATTTGCCAGTGGTAGTCA
Source organism: Solanum lycopersicum (assembly GCF_036512215.1). Classification (NCBI taxonomy): domain Eukaryota; kingdom Viridiplantae; phylum Streptophyta; class Magnoliopsida; order Solanales; family Solanaceae; genus Solanum; species Solanum lycopersicum. Next base: position 18,683,783 of record NC_090803.1, on the reverse strand, counting down.
AACTCGACAGTAAGAGGGGTCTGAGTAGCATCAACACCCTCGCCGTATAGAAACCGGCGGATGGCAGGCAGGTAAATGTCAACCTGTACGCCCCGTACTCGGACCTGCTCAAGTGGGGCCTAATTAGAGGGGGCAGCCCGCCTATCTATATGTGATGGGAGAGTCGCTACGTAGGATGCGCAGAACTCTCGGACTATTTCTTCAATGTAACGTCCCAACTGACGTGCTGTCCACTCTAAGTGATGCCTGGTGAAGAGGTTGTGGATCTCAGGCATCGTCGGGAGACTCCCTGTAAGGACCCGCTGCTCCAAGGTGAGTATTCGAGTCATCACTACTTTATCAGTCAGGAATTTGGCGTCAAATTAGTCTTGAAATTGCCCGTCGACACACCACCGGTTAGGTTGGTCACTGTTGGGGTGAGGGTGGAAGCTGGTGAACCTGATGTGGAATCCGAACTGTCAGCCTCTTCAAACGAGGATGACGCTGCAGCGGTGGCGGGTCGGGAACCTCAGCAGAGCCGGAGGCTTCCTCTGACCACGATACTTCTAAGGAGCCAAACACTCCTTTTTCATTTATGGCTGACCTAGAGGGTGTGCCGTTCAGTGTGTGCTCCTCATTAGACTAGGAGACAGTTGCTACGCCGGATGCAACCTTTTTTGGTGTGGCTCTGGGAGCACGCGCAACAGGGGAAGGGGTGGAAGTTCCTGGGGGCACATACTCGGGGTCACGCTCATCATTAGAGCCGATGACCATGCGGGCAGATAGGGCGACAGACTTTGATCTCTTGCGTGCGTAGATTCGGTCTTTCTTGGGTGCCATCATAGATAGTACCTGTAAAGGATCAATATTAGTATGAGAAGTGGCAAACAAAACAAGCAAAACCACAAAAACAATTAAAATAGTATGTCATTACTATGGTAACACTGACACACAATGGGTCTGGTGATGGCTCGTCATGACTATAATGAACCGTCATGGGGTCCGTCATGTTTTACTTAAACTATGTATATATGGAGAACCCTGAAGGAGAGTCTCTGACTAGTTTGACGGTTTGTGCAGGACGGTCCGTCGTAGGACACGTGAAAAAAAATATGGAGACCCTTAGGAGAGGGGTCTCTAACCGTCATGGCGGTCATGCAGAACGGACCGTCATGGGTACGACGGTCTCTCACATGTGTTTGTTGGAACATGGTGCTAGGGTTTTTAGAACGGACCCTACGACGGTACTTCGTGGGTACAACGGTCCATCATCGGGGTCTCATTCTGTATATCAGTGACAGAACCGGGGTACCCCATGCATCCCCGATGAACCCAAATCAAACTTGTAGTATTTTAATCCTACATTTGTGTAACCCATCTACCTAGGAAACTAGCAATGCAAAAGCACCTATGTCTAGGGTTGTAAACACGATAATTTCAAACATTTTTAACCTAGGTTAGACATAATCTTATAAACAAAACAAGCATATGACGAACAACTACGCTAATACTAATTAATAAGAAAAATGCAAGATAAATGAGTAGAAATTAGAGACAGATACCTTAGAATTGGAGAAAAACAAGATGGGCAATTACTCGGTGACCAAGAAGACACCCACAGCAGCAACTCCGACTAGTAGATTAAGACTTTTAGGGCTTTGGAGAATTGTGGGGGGGCAATGATCGAGGGAGAGAATGTGGAAGTTAAAAAGAGAGGGAAATGGGAGGTAAAATGAAGGAATGGGGTAAAACGAGGAGTTGGGGGGTTTAAACGGTCTGATTTTGAAGAAGACTCATGCTGGGTCGGTTCGGGTATGACTCATTAATGACGCAATGACTTCCCGACGACGGTCCGTCTCAGCTGTGATGTCTGTCGTTGGGTCCATCGTTTGTGACCTAGTTTGAAAATAACAGAAAACGTACATGTTACGACGGAGGCATACAACGGTCCTTCGCAGGTGCAACGGTCCATCGATGCATTCATCTGTGGCTGCTGCAGAGTAATTTTTTGCAGAATTTCCTGGTGATGTGCCTGCAAATTTAAAAACCCATTAGTAGAAAAGTCTACCATTACTAAAAAGACTATAAGTATTGGGTTTCCTCCCAACAAGCGCCTAATTTAATGTCGCAGCACGACTGGGGAAACTTGATTACTCACACTTCATCAAGATGGTACGCCTCTATCACTTCATTCCCCAATGCTTTATGCCCAAAATAGAGTTTTGTATGATCTCTATTCATCTTAAACCGCACTCTCTCCTTGGCTTTTAACTCAACTGCTCCATGAGGGAATACTTGGGTAATCAAGTAAGGGCCAGTCCATTTGGACTTGAGCTTGCCCGGAAGACTAGGCACCCCAAAACTGTCTACAAGCAACAAATCCCCAACCCTAAACTCTTGTTTTGCACTTTTTTGTTCATTCTCCTTCTTCATCTTTTCTTTGTGGAATATGGAAGATACCGATTGGAGCTCACCACTCTGCCTCGTGGCCCTACAAATGTTGAAGGTCGCTTCTTTATTATTCAACCGAAATGTCATCTGTCCCTTCTACGTATAAACTAAGGCTCTACCTATAGCAAGGAATGGCCTCCCTAGAATAATAGGCATTTCAAAATCTACTTCACAATAAAGAATAACAAAATCAGCCGAAAAGATGAATGACTCCACTTTCATTAGCAAATCAAGGAGTATCCCTTTAGGCTTTTTCACTATACGATCAGCCATCAGTAGACGGATCGCAATGGGTTTCGGATCCCCTGATCCCAACTTCTTGTATATTGAGAGGGGAATGAGATTTATTCTTGTCGCCAGATCACATAATGCTTTCGCAAAATGTAATGACCCAACTATACAAGGAATAGTGAACGTACCCGGATCTTCTTTCTTTTGTACGAGGGATCTTGTAGCAATAGCACTACAATGCTGCAGTCTATCATCATCCTCAAAAGTGACCGATATTCTCTTGGTGACTAGATCTTTCATGAATTTGGCATAACCGGGCATTTGTTCTAGAGCTTCTACCAAAGGGACATTGATAGAAAGCTGCTTCAATACTGTTATGAAACGTCGGTATTTACCATCCTTGGTTTTTTTCAGTAATCTCTCAGGGAAAGGTGGTGGTGGCCTACGCACGGGAATTACCTTCATAGGTACTTACGCATCTTTTCCATTACTTTTCTCTGCTTCACCATTACCCTTTACCGCATTATCATTATCCTTTCTCACGTTTTCCTCAGTAGATGACATAGGTGGGTCAATGGTTGGCTTACCACCCCGAGTAATGATTGCCATACAGTGTGCATCATTCTTTGAATTTTTGACAATGTTGCTAGGAAGAGTGCCCGGTTTTCGTGTCTTCACTGTCGTAGATAATTGGGCCATTTGTAATTCGATTTGTTTAATCAAAATTGCATTTGTATCAACTTTTTGCCCAATACTAGATAAATCACCCTTAAATCTTTAATGTGCTCATCACTAGCATCGAACCTCTTCATCATTTGGTGCAACATATCCTCAACTCGCGCCATACTATCTCCACCATCCGTAGGAGTAACTTCACGATTTTGAGGAGAGACATAGGGCCCATTCCTGTCATTTCTATTAGCATAGTTACCCCTGTTAAAGTTGTTGTCGCAGTTGTAGTTTCCATCTCGGGCATAATACCCTCACGGTTGTAGTTACCATAGTTCCAACCTTGGTTCCCTTGACCTTGGCCAGTTATCTTGATTAGAGCCTTGGACGCTTAGTCGGAAACCCCCCGTCTGCTCATTTACTGCATAAGTGTCCTCCGCATAATAGCATTCATCATTAGGAGGTGGTGGTTTAGCCAAGTAGTTGACTGCATTTATCTTTTTTGCACATCTAGTGACATGTTTTAGTACCAACCCAAGCTCGGTTCTCATCTGAGCCATTTCTTCACGAATCTCATCTGTGGCTGGGTTGTGAGTGGACTGCACTGCGAAGGTGTTTCTCCCTGTATCAGACTTCCTAGTACTCCAAGCTTTGTTATTCTGAGAGATTTTCTCTAATTTTTCAGTGATCTCAGCATAAGGACACTCCACATAAGATCTACCTACTATAGTGTCCAACACCACTTTATTGTTATCATCCTATCCCCGATAGAAGTATTCCTTTAGTGACTCATCAGCTATACAGTGATTTGGGACACTTCTCAAGAACGAGGTGAATCTATCCCAAGAACTACTAACTGACTCTCCTGGTAGTGCCACAAAGTTGTTCACTCTGTCTTTGTGGTTTATTTTCTTGGAGACCAGATAGGAGCGTGCTAAGAAGACATCCCTTAGTTGGTTACAAGTGAAGATTGAGTTGTATGGAGCTCCGTAAACCACATAGCAGCCTCTCCCGCCAATGAGAGAGGAAACCCTCTGAGACCTATTACATCTAAATCCAAATCAGGCCTCCCTACACAGCTTTTACATAGTTACCTTACCTTAGCTATATGCGCATGTGGATCCTCAGAAGGTAGACCTGAAAACAAACCTATGGAAGTGAGCATTTTAATCAGGCTACTAGTTACCACAAAGGTGTGTCCTGTGGGTAGAGGAGGCAAGACAAGTGGCCCATCCGAGTCTGCAATGTTATCACGGCATCTGTATTATGCTTGGGGCCGTGGAACAGGATTTTGTCCCCTCTGTTGGTGTTCACCCGGAGCATCGGGTACATCTGACCATGAACATCAACCTGAGCAGGGATGTTCTGGTTCGGATCATCATTATTTATTCCCAAGTTTCAATTGATATTGCGCAGTGTACACTCTAATTCGTGATCGTAGGGAAACAAGGGTTCTCTTCCTCTCAGTGTATTTGGCATACGAGGATAGTTCTGAAAAAAATCAAAAACAATAAAACAAAGTAAAATCAAGAAAATATGAACTAAACTATAGTAATAAAATCAAGTTAATGTAAAAGCTACTTTCCCCGGTAGCGGCGCCAAAATTTGATATCCTCAAACTTACTTCTCAAATAAAAAGTAAAGCAGTTGTATCAAGTAAATAACCCAACTAGTGAGGTTGGGATCGTTCCCACGAGGAAAATAGTCTAGACTTAACTTAAACCTATTATTACTATTGTTTGGTCAATGACTTCCTTGGAAAGTAAAAAAAACAATAAAAGGGGGGTTTCTAATTCTAAATGAATGAAAATAACTAAAGCAATTGAAAGAGACACTTAACAGCTTTAAATGTTGGATTTTAATTAACTAATCAAAGTAAATACAGTTTACGTGTTCCCCACAGGTTCATAACTTGATAATTCTAACTGTAACAATTCTTTCCTAGTATATTGCCTGCAAAGTGATAAATTATGTATTTCTAAATCCTTGGTTCGGATTCTAGAAAATCTCACACCGCACCTTGGTCCAGCTACGTGTGTTGCTTTCTTAACCCTTATCTTTACCTCATATTAAGCATCGTATTCGATATTTGACTAAGTTATTACCTCGTACTGATATACCGTAGTTTCACGATATAATTAATACTTTTTCCTTAAGTTTAGTGTGTCTGAAATCCCTTTTTGTGGTAATTTTGATATAAGTTTTTCTTTGTTTTGCAGGAAATCTGTCTAAAGCTGAATGCGGAGATTTTGAGCGAAAAATACAGAAGAGACCACCTACGGAGCTTATGACGGTCCGTCGTGCTTGTGACGGTCTGTACGTGGCAGCATAGAGAAGCTGCTGAAGGAAGATGGGGAAGTCTGACCAAGTGTGGGATTACGAAGCTTGTGACGGTCCATCATGGATATGACGGTCCGTCCTGCAAGTTCGTCGCGAAGATCAGAGAAGTGATCCCAGTACCCAAATTCCAAAAGTTGAAGTATTTTGTAACGAAGACCCTCGATGGACCGTCGTGCCTGTGACGGTCCGTCACACTTGCCGTCGAGGGGAATGAAGAAAGCAGCAGAAGAATTACACCCAAGTATGGGGCGACGGAGCCCACGAAGGTCCGTCATGATCACGACGTTCCGTCGACCCAGCCGCGTTTTGGCAGATTTCCAGTAATTAGAATCCTTGTTTAATTAGGTTTTTATTTTTTTATAAATAGTTCGAAAAACCTCGTTGTTGAGGTTAGACTCTGGGAGATTTAACATCAGATTATTAGACTGTTTTTCTGAGTTTTTGATTGTTGGAGATTCTTACAAGTAACTCTTGTTGATTAATCAAGCAAATTTTCAGACTTTATTCTTTGTCATCAAAGTAAGTACATGATTTCTTGTTTAATATATTTGAATATTGTGTTTATGGATATGAGGAACTAAACTCTATAACTAGGGTTGTGGGAACCATAGGCAAATAATGAGATAAACCCTAGCTAAAATAACAAGTCTAGAATAGTGTCTTGCATGTATTAATAATTCTTTCGCTTAGAAGTCTTTTTAACGGATGATCAACGTTAGAACTCGCCTTAATGCTACTTGCCGGACCAAGGAGGTAGATAATAGGAAAAGAATTATTAACATAAATTTAGTGTATACTATCTAATAGGCTAGTATTGATTGGTACGAGGTAATAACTGAGTCAAATATCGAATATGATGCCTAATATGAGGTAAGGATAAGGGTTAGGAAAGCAACACACGTAGCCGGACCAAGGTGCGGAGTGAGATTTTCTAGATGCCGGACCAAGGATTTAGAAATACATAACTTATCACTTTGCATGCAAGATACTAGGAAAGAATTGTTATAGCTAAAATTATCAAGTTATGAACCTGTGGGGAACACGTAAACCCTAGTTACTTTGATTACTTGATTAAAACTCAACATTAAAAGTTGTTAAGTGTCTCTGTCAAGTTCGTTAGTTATTTTTATTTTAGTAGGAAGTACAAAACCCCCTTTTATGCTTTTACTTTTTAAGAAAGTCATCAACCGAACAATACTAATAACAAGTTGGAGTTAAGTCTAGACTATTTTCCTCGTGGGAACGATCCCAACCTCACTAGTTGGGTTATTTACTTGACGCGACCGCTTTACTTCTCATTTGAGAAGTAAGTTTGAGCGTATCAAATTTTGGCGCCGTTGCCGGGGAATTTAGCTTTTAGATTAACTTGAACTTCTTACTATAGTTTAGTTGATATTTTCTTGATTTTACTTTGTTTTATTGTTTTTGATTCCTTTTCAGAATTATCCTCCTTGTATGCCAAATACACGGAGAGGAAGAGAACCGTTGTTCCTCTACGATCACGAGCTAGAACGTACACTGCGAAACATGAATCGTAACTTGGGAATCAATGATGAGGATCCAAACCAGAACATCCCAGCTCCGGCTGATGTTCATGGTCAGATGTTACCCGATGCTCTGGGTGAACATCAATAGAGGGGACAGAATCCCACTCCACGGCCCCAAGCATACTACAGAGGCTATGATAACATAGCAGATTCGGACGGGCCACTGGTTTTGCCTCCTCTACCTACAGGCCACACTTTTTTGGTAACTAGTAGTCTGATGCAAATGCTCACTGCCAAAGGTTTGTTTTCAGGGCTACCTTCTGAGGATCCACATGCCCATATAGCTAAGGTAAGGATAGTGTGTAAGAGTTGTGTGGGGAGGCCTGATTTGGATCTAGATGTAATAGGTCTCAGAGTGTTTCCTCTCTCACTGACGGGAGAGGCTGCTATGTGGTTTACTGAGCTCCCATACAACTCTATTTTTACTTGGAACCAACTACGGGATGTCTTCTTAGCACGCTACTATCCAGTCTCCAAGAAATTAAACCACAAAGACAGGGTGAATAACTTTGTGGCACTACCAGGAGAGTCAGTTAGTAGTTCTTGGGATAGATTCACCTCATTCTTGAGAAGTGTCCCAAATCACCGTATTGATGATGAGTCACTAAAGGAATACTTCTATAGGGGACAAGATGATAACAATAAAGCGGTGTTGGACACTATAACAGGTGGATCTTATGGAGAATCCCCTTATGCTGAGATTGCTGAGAAATTAGAGAAAATCTCCCGTAACAACAAAGCTTGGAGTACTAGGAAGTCCGATACAGAGAGAAACACCTTCGCAGTGCAGTCCACTCACAACCCAGCCACAGATGATATTCGGGAAGAAATGGCTCAGATGAGAACTGAGCTTGGGTTGGTACTAAAACATGTCACTGGGGTGCAAAAAAGATTAATGCAGTAAACTACTTGGCTAAACCACCACCCCCTAACGGTGAATGTTACTATGAGGAGGATTCCTATGCAGTCAATGAACAAATGGGGGGTTTCCGACCAAGCGCCCAAGGCTCAAATCAGGATAATTGGCGCCAAGGTCAAGGTAACCAAGGTCGGAACTATGGTAACTACAACCATGAGGGTCATTATGTCCGAGATGGTAACTACAACCGCGACAACAACTTCAACAGGAATAACTATGGTAATAGAAACGACAGGAGTGGACCCTATGTTCCTCCTCAAAATCGTGAAGTTACTCCTAGGGATGGTGGAGATAGTATGGCACGAGTTGAGGATATGTTGCACAAAATGAGGAGGAGGTTCGATGCTAATGATGAGCACATTAAAGAATTAAGGGGTGATTTAGCTAGTATTGGGCAAAAAGTGGACACACAAACAATTTTGATTAAACATATCGAATTGCAAGTGGCCCAATTATCTGCGACAGTGAACACACGGCAACCGGGCACTCTTCCTAGCAACACTGTCCAAAATCCAAAGAATGATGCACACTGTATGGAAATTACTACTCGGGGTGGTAGGCAAACCATTGACCCACCCATGTCATCTGCTGAGAAAAATGTAAGAAAGGATAATGATAAGGTGGTAAAGGGTAGTGGTGAAACAGATGCAGAAGTACCTATCAAGATAATCCCTATGCCTAGGCCACCACCACCCTTCCCTCAGAGATTAGTGAAAAAGACTGAGGATGGTAAATACCGGCGCTTCATAACAATGTTGAAGCAGCTCTCTATCAATGTCCCTTTGGTAGAAGCTCTAGAACAAATGCCCGGTTATGCCAAATTTATGAAAGATCTGGTCACCAAGAAAAGATCGGTCACGTTTGAGGATGATGATAGATTGCAACATTGTAGTGCTATTGCTACAAGATCCCTAGTACAAAAGAAATAAGATCCGGGTGCGTTAACTATTCCTTGCACAGTTGGGTCATTACATTTTGCGAAAGCATTATGTGATCTGGGGGCAAGCATAAATCTAATGACCCTCTCAATTTACAAGAAGTTGGGTTTGGGGGATCCAAAACTCACTGCGATGCGGCTACTGATGGCCGATCGGACTGTGAAAAAGCCCATAGGGATACTCCATGATGTGCTAGTAAAAGTGGAGTCATTCATCTTTCGAGCAGATTTTGTGATTCTTTATTGCGAAGTCGACTTCGAGGTGCCCATTATTCTTGGGAGGCCATTTCTTGCTACAGGTAGAGCCTTAGTTGACATGGAGAAGGGACAGATGACATTTCGGTTGAATAATGAAGAAGCAACCTTCAACATTTGTAGGACCATGAGGCAGAGGGGTGAGCTCCAATCGGTATCTGCCATATCCCACAAAGAAAAGATGAAGAAGGGGACTGAACAAAAATTTGCAAAACAAGAGTTCGTGGTTAGGGATTTGGTACTTGTAGACAGTTCTGGGGTGCCTTGTCTTCCAGGTAGGCTCAAGTTCAAATGGACTGGCCCTTACTTGATTACCCAAATATTCCCTCATGGGGCAGTTGAGTTAAAAGCCAAGGAGGGAGTGCGGTTTAAGAAGAATAGAGATAGAATAAAACTCTATTTTGGGCATAAAGCATCGGGGAATAAAGTGATAGAGGCATGCCATCTTGATGAAGTCTGAGTAATCAAGTGGCCCCAGTCGTGCCGCGACGTTAAATCTGGCGCTTGTTGGGAGGCAACCCAATACTTGTCGTCTTTTTAATAATGGTAGCATTTTTCTATAAATGGGTTTTAAATTTGCAGGCACATCACCAGGAAATTCTACAGAAAACTACTCCGCAGTAGCCACTGACGGATACAACGACGAACCGTCGCCTGTGAAACGGACCGTTGTATGCACCGTCACACTAGGTACGTATTTCTGACATTTTTGAAATTAGGGCACACACGACGGACACCACTACGGGGCGTCGCATGTGTGACAGACCGTCGTCGGGGTACCGTCGCGCGATTAATGAAATTAACCCGACCCGACCCGGCTGGACCCCTTTTCAAAATTTGACCGTTTATACTCCCCATCCCTCCATATTCCACTCCATTACTTCCACTTACTCTCATCTCCCCTCTCTTTTCCATTTCCACACTTCCCCCACTGATCATTACTTCCACAATCTCCCCAACCTTATTACTATCAGTTACTTGTCGGTGCTGCTGTTTTTGGTATCTATCTTGCCACCTGAATCATTCCCCACTTGTCTTTTCTCCATGTCCAAGGTATGTGTCTCTAAATTTGTACTCATTTCTCTTGTATTTTTGTTTATTAGTTATTATTTCGTTCCTAGTCGTCTCTTGTTACCTTGATATGATTTCACATTAATAGTTTCCTAGGTAGTTGGGATAGACACATAGAGGTCCACAACACTACACAACCATATGTGTTCATTGGGGTTGCTTAGGGTACCTACAATTCTGTCTCTGATATTCAGAACGAGACCCCGATGACGGTCCATCATATTCACGATGGACCGTCGTAGGGTCCGTCGCATAAGCCCTAGCACCCTCCCCAACGACGCCGTTGATGGACCGTTGTCTTCATGACGGTCCGTCCTGCACGGTCGTCATGATGGTCAGAGACCCCTTTGAAAAGGGTCTCCAACAATTTTCCAAGTGTCCAACGACGGACACTTACGACGGACCGTCACACCCACGACGATCCGTCCTACACGACCGTCATGATGGTCAGAGACCCCTATGATAAGGGCCTCCAAAAATTTTCCAAGTGTCCAACGACGTACACTTATGACGGACCGTCACACCCACGAAGGTCCGTCCTGCACGACCTTCATGATAGTCAGAGAACCCTCTTCTGAGGTTCTCCATTCATTTTCTAAGTGTCCAACGACGGACCCTTACGACGGACCGTCATACCCACGACGGTCCGTCCTGCTTAACCGTCATGATGGTCAGCGACCCCTCCTTCAGGGTTCCTTATATATACATATACCAAGTATAACACGACGGACCTCATGACGGTCCGTCATAGTCACGACGAGCCATCATAAGTCCCGTCGTGTGGTACAGTTTCAATATTACTAACACATTTTTTTAAATGTTCATGTCATATGATCTTGCCTGATTTGATTGCCACTACTCATACTAACATTGCCCCTTTACAGGTACTATCAACTATGGCACCCAAGCAAGACCGCACTTATGCACGTGGGCGATCTAAGTCTGTCGCCCTGTCTGCACGCTTGATCATCAGGTCTGATGAGGAGGAGGACCCTGAATACATGCCCCCAGGCACCTCCGCTCCTTCCCGTGCTACACGTGCCCCCAGAGCCACACCCAAGACGGTGGCGTCCGACGTAGTCACTGCCTCCCAGTCTGATGAGGAGCGAACACTGACCGGCACACCCTCTAGGTCGGCAACAAACGAGGAAGGAGCGTCTGGCTCCTTGGGAGCATCCTGGTCCGAGGAAGCTTCAGGATCTGCTGAGGTTCCCGCACCCGCCACTGCTGCAGCGTCGTCCTCGTCTGATGAGGCTGACGGTTCAGACTCCACATCCGGCGCACCAGCCCCGGTCCCCACCTCAGCCTCTGACCAGCCAAACCGGTGGTGTGTTAAATGCCAGTTTCAGTTTTACTCCGACGCGAAGTTCTTGACCGATAAAGGAGTAATGACTCGAACACTCACTCTGGAGCGGCGGGTACTTATAGGGAGTGTCCCCTCGATGCCGGAGATCCACAACATATTCACCAGGCATCGCCTAGAGTGGACAGCCCGTCCCTTGGGACGATACAGTGAGGAGATGGTCCGAGAGTTCTACACGTCCTACGTAGTGACTCTCCGATTACAGATCGACAGGTGGGCTGTTCCCGCAAAATAGACCCCATTGGAGCAGGTTCTAGTCCGGGGCGTGCAGGTTGACATTTCCCTGCCCGCCATCCGCCGGTTCCTGTATGGCGAGAGTGCAGATGCTACTCGGACCCCCATCACTGCCGAGTTTGACTACCGCTGGTAGGTAGTGAAGGATGGACAGTTCCTGCGAGAGCCTGCACTGAGGGAGACCACCAAGCGGTGGATGGCCCTACACTTATCAGTCGATGGAGAGGGTGCAGATTGGGTCACCGAGCCGAAGGGAGCCATCAAGAAGGCCAACCTTACGTTCGTCGCCAAGTTCTTGTGGCTGCTCGTGCGTCACTGCCTTTCCTCCACAGCTGCTGATAACATAGTCACCTGTGATCGAGCAGTGCTGATGGCGGCGATGATAGCCGGCTTCGAGGTTGACTATGCATGGCTTCTCCAGGCAGTCATGCACGAGAGGGCATTCAAGGTCACCACCACCTACCCCTTTCCATGCATGATCTTTGCCCTTTGCAGGTCTGCAGGTGTGCCCATATGGCACATAGATCAGTTGAGGACCCCGCCGGGTACCGTTGACGTCGGCCTCATCAGAGACGAGGCCAATGAGTTGGCCCCACGTCGAGGGCCCCGTCCAGAGCTGCCACCACTATCTGATGACCTTGTGGATACGGTGGCCCAGGCTCGCATAGCTATACAGGCATCCACGGACACTACCCCGGTCGAGTCTATCCCGGGTAGCAGCACAGCCCCTCTACCGACACCGGCCCGCTTGCCCGAGTCCAAAAACTGGAGGCACAAATGGCCACTCTTCTGCATCATATCCAGTCGTGGATGCAGAAGTCTATTGCTGAGTCTGAGGCGCGTATGGAGAGGCAGATGCAGCGGAAGATTGCTAACGTTAACCAGCGCCTCGATGCCTTTGAATTGAGAGTATTAGCTCGACCAGCCCCTCCGGTAGATGTGTCGACTCTCCAGGCTGTAGTCGCCAGTCTTCGTGCAGACATCGATACGATCCTAGCAACAAGAGTGTCAGAGTCTGTCGAGTCTGCTGAGGATACTGTATTGGCGGCTCTATTTTCTACTCTAGACATTCCCCCATCTTCCCCGAGAGAGGGTGCCAAGAGGCGGAGGGGTCGAACAGAGGATGAGGCGCGAGCAAGAAAGAAGGAGCGCCGAGAGATGGAGGCCGCGAGGAGAGCCTCACTTGCTGAGGCGGAGGCACACCAGATCAGAGCATCACAGATAGCGGCTGGGGCGTCTGGCTCCCGCACTGTAGAGACAGCAGGAGGTATTACTGAGGGTGCAGTTGTTGCTGAGGACATCACTGAGGGTGTCCAGACTGTAGAGGATGTGGGTTCTGGGAAACTAGACCCACCAGCTTGTTGATCGACGGCGCTATGCGCCACAGGTTTGCTTCACCTACCCCTCTAATCTTTAGATTTTTTTATGCATTGGGGACAATTGCATGCTTTTTTGTTGGGGGTGGGGTAAATGGAAAGTGAGTGTTAGGGTGAAGTCTGAGTAGCCCACCTCACTATCCTCTTTTGGGGTTTTCTTGCCTGTGTTCTTTTTCCCCAAAAGACTGATTACTTTTTTTGTTGAACCGGCACGTTATATCTTTTGTACATAGTTTAACTCTGAAGCATGATGGCTGAAATGATATCCTGATAAAACTGGAAAAGGTTGCATGAAAAGGCGTAGTTACTGATAATTGTGTGGATCTAAACATGAAATAGAGTTACACCATTGCAGTACCCTAAACCTTCAAGTCGAACTAGGTGTCTGATAATCTGGTATAGTGATGAGATGTCAAGTGAGTGTGAGGAAAGTTGAATAGTCCACTACTGATACTGAGCTAGAACTTGCCTGGTTAGTCCTACTAAAAGTAAGTTGTAACATACAATTAGGAAAGGATCACAGGCCCTTATTCAATATAGCCCATTTCTAGCCTAAATAAAACAAACCAAATGAAAGTTATCCTTCGTTGATCCAAATAATTTGAGCTTAAAATTAGACCTTTCTTTTTCACCCCAACTGATCTTTTCTAGGAAAAATATGTTGGCCCTGGTCCCTCCTTGGACATGTGCACCTCAGCTTATGCCAAAAGCATATGTTGAGGGTGGCTAATGTATAAACAACCTTCGTTATGGCCCTGACCCGATTTTGGGTATTGGCTACCTTGACTCATGGCAAAGCCATGAGTTGAGGGTGGCTGTTTTGAGGAATGCTCTGGAAAGTGGGGTTGAAAGAACAAAGAGATAGAAAGAACAAAAGTAAAGTGACTCAAGAACTCGTTGAAAAAAAAGAGGGAAATATTCAAGAATTACAAACAAGAAAAGAAACGAGTCACTTACACAAATGAAGAAAGAAGGGAAACAGCAAGGTGAAAGAATAGGAGAAACTGGGCGAGATAAATTGATATAGAGCGGAAGGTTTAGCCGACATGTCAAGGAGGGCAAAAAGTAACTAAAGTATACCTAAATATACCCTACCTGACTCTGAGCCTACGTTACAAACTAAAAAATCCTATCGTGATCCTAAGGGTTGTATACCGAATTTAAGGCAGTGAAAATAAGGGCAAGCTTATGGCAATAGGTATGAATGAGTGTGACTTTGTTCTGAGAGCGAGTGTTGAAATGTAATCCTTATACTCAAACTGAAATCATTGTGTGAAAAATGAGGATTTTGTTCTAAAGCGAGGACACTAGTTGCAATACCGGAATTGTTAGCACCTCGGTGAGCAATTGAAGAGGATAGGCGTTAGTGCATGGTGAGTTTGTGTCATGTTCGAATCCCACAAAAGTCAAGCCTAATAGAGATAGCATGCATAGATTTGATGGGATTAGTCGGGATTGATAGCCAAATGATTGCAAAGGATAAAACATGAATACTATTGTAAAAAGATTGTGTAGTGAGTCATAGTGCGTCGCTTGAGGACAAACAACAAATTTAAGTTGAGGGTGTTGATATACCGTGGTTTCACGGTATAATTAATACTTTTTCCTTAAGTTTAGTGTGTCCGGAAGCCCTTTTTGTGCTAATTTTGATATAAGTTTTTCTTTGTTTTGCAGGAAATCTGTCTAAAGCTGAATGCGGAGATTTTGAGCGAAAAATGCAGAAGAGACCACCTACGGAGCTTATGACAGTCCGTCGTGCTTGTGACGGTCCGTAGGTGGCAGCGTAGAGAAGCTGCTGAAGGAAGATGGGGAAGTCTGACCAAGTGTGGGATTACGAAGCTTGTGACGGTCCGTCATGGATATGACGGTCCGTCCTGCAGGTTCGTCGCGAAGATCAGAGAAGTGATCCCAGTACCCAAATTCCAAAAGTTGAAGTATTTTGTAACGAAGACCCTCGATGGACCGTTGTGCCTGTGACGGTCCGTCACACTTGCCGTCGAGGGGAATGAAGAAAGCAGCAGAAGAATTGCACCCAAGTATGGGGCGACGGAGCCCACGATGGTCCGTCATGATCACGACGTTCCGTCGCGTGGTCCGTCGACCCAGCCGCGTTTTGGCAGATATCCAGTAATTAGAATCCTTGTTTAATTAGGTTTTTATTTTTTATAAATAATTCGAAAAACCTCGTTTTTGAGGTTAGACTCTGGGAGATTTAACATCAGATTATTAGACTTTGTTTTTCTGAGTTTTTGATTGTTGGAGATTCTTACAAGTAACTCTTGTTGATTAATCAAGCAAATTTTCAGACTTTATTCTTTCTCATCAAAGTAAGTACATGACTTCTTGTTTAATATATTTGAATATTGTGTTTATGGATATGAGGAACTAAACTCTATAACTAGGGTTGTGGGAACCATAGGCAAATAATGAGATAAACCCTAGCTAAAATAACAAGTCTAGAATAGTGTCTTGCATGTATTAATAATTCTTTCGCTTAGAAGTCTTTTTAACGGATGATCAACGTTAGAACTCGCCTTAATGCTACTTGCCGGACCAAGGATGTAGATAATAGGAAAAGAATTATTAACATAGATTTAGTGTATACTATCTAATAGGCTAGTATTGATTGGTACGAGGTAATAACTGAGTCAAATATCGAATATGATGCTTAATATGAGGTAAGGATAAGGGTTAGGAAAGCAACACATGTAGCCGGACCAAGGTGCGGAGTGATATTTTCTAGATGCCGGACCAAGGATTTAGAAATACATAACTTATCACTTTGCATGCAAGATACTAGGAAAGAATTGTTATAGATAGAATTATCAAGTTATGAACCTGTGGGGAACACGTAAACCCTAGTTACTTTGATTACTTGATTAAAACTCAACATTAAAAGCTGTTAAGTGTCTCTGTCAAGTTCGTTAGTTATTTTTATTTTAGTAGGAAGTACAAAACCCCTCTTTTATGCTTTTACTTTTTAAGAAAGTCAACAACCGAACAATATTAATAACAAGTTGGAGTTAAGTCATCAACCGACCGCTTTACTTCTCATTTGAGAAGTAAGTTTGAGCGTATCACGTACCAATCAATACTAGCCTATTACATAGTATATACTAAATCTGTGTTGATAATTCTTTTCCTATTATCTACCTCCTTGGTCGGGCAAGTATCATTAAGGCAAGTTCTAACGTTGGCCATCCGTTAAAAAACCTTCTAAGCGAAAGAATTATTAATACATGCAAGACACCATTCTAGAATTGTTATTCTAGATAGGTTTAATCTCATTATTTGCCTATGGTTCCCACAACCCTAGTTATGGAGTTTAATTACCCATAGTCATAATCACAATATTCAAATATATTATATAAGAATTCATGTACTTACTTCAATGAGAAAGAGTAAAGTACGAGAATTTTCTTGATTAATCACCAAAAATCACCAACACTCAATGATAATCCAAAGTCTAATACAATGTTTTCTAATACGGTGTCTAACAATACGGAGTCTCACAATGATCCAGAGTCTAACCTCAAAAACGAGGTTTTTCAAACTATTTATAGAAAATAAAAACCTAATTAAACAAGGACTCTATTTGCTGGAAATCTGCCAAAACGCGCTTGGGTCGACGGACCTCGCGACGGATCGTCATGGTCATGACGGGCCGTAATAGACTCCGTCATCCCATACTTATGCAATTTCTTCTACTGCTCTTCTTCATTACCCTCGACGGCAAGTATGACAGACCGTGATAGGCACAACAAACCGTCGAGGCTCTTCGCTCCAGAACACTTCAACTCTTGTAATGTGGGTATTGGGATTACTTCTCTGAACTTCATGATGAACCTGCAGGACTGACCGTCACAAGCTTCGTAACCCCACACTTGGTCAGACTTCCCCATCTTCCTGCAGCACCTGCACTACGCTGCCACCTACAGACCATCACAAGCACGATAGACCGTCATAAGCTCCGTAGGTGGTCTCTTCTGCATTTGTTCGCTCAAAATCTCCGCATTCAACTTTGGACAAATTTCCTGCAAAATAAAAAGAAAATTATATAAAAATTAGCACAAAAAGGCTTTTGGACACACTAAACTTAAGGAAAAAGTATTAATAATACCATGAAACCACGGAGCAGCTTAGGGGCAAAGCCTAGCATGGGTCGGTCCCAAATGGTATACAAGGGTAACAACTTAGTGGTGAAATCCTACATGGGTCGATCCAGATTGGTATAACAGGGTGGAAGCTCTGGGAGAAAGCCTAGCATGAGCCGATCGCAATTGATATGGAAGGATGGCATCTTAGGGGCGAAATCCTAGCATGGGCCAATCCCAATTAGTGATGATGACAACATCCCAGCGGTTAAAATGCCTAGCATGGTTCATCGTCTCCTACCACTGATCAGCTGGTCATTTGTATCATATGGTTTAAAAAAATTATAATGCACAGAAAAGTAAAGAAAAGAATGTAACATACACAATTTCAAGAGTATAAGCAAAGGTTGTCTCTAATCCTTATATATCTGTATTTGATTTCACTTGAGCTCTCATTTTACATATGGTTTTATTTTTCCTTACATATTCAATACATTCTTTCGTACTGACTTCCCTTATTGGGGATGTTGCATTTCATATTGCAGTCACAAGTACCCAAAAGTAGATATCCCCAATAGAAGCACATCATACTCAGCGGTTGTTAGTAAGGTACAAGTTGATTTGGGCTTTAATGAGTCCTTAATATGCGTATTTTCATAGTGATTTATTCATATGTTCTAATAAAGTCTTTGTAGATATTGTAAAGTTATCATCGGTATTCATATTTCACTTATCGCATGTAGCAGTTCATCTTGTTAAAATGTGTTATCTATGAAGCTTCTCATCAGTAATATGCATAGTATTTTACTTTATCATCATAGGTTACTTCTAAAATATGTGTTCACAATATACTTGTCCGCTTCACCTAGGGTCGGGTTGTGAAAGGTGTTACATAAAATTTTAAGTTCTTTATAGTGTAGTTTCTAATAAGTTTTCTTTTAGTTGTGTTTTTTTAATTAATTCTCCATTTTAGGTACCTATGCATGAAAAAAGAAGTGTCAAGTTATTTGAGTTAAACCAAGAAGTCAAGGGCACCTTCATGCTATTTGCATTGGCAACCCAATGGAATTATTTAACCACCATGATAACCAACGTGAAAGCCCAGTTCAGGATAATCAGGAAGTGTTCACCTTCTCTTAAGAACGCAAGTGTTGTTAATACGAAAGAGAAAGTGTTGACAAGATGCTTTTCACCATTCCTTAAAAGCTCCATACCCAAGAAGAAATCATCGAACAGATGCAGGAAAATGTCGAAGTGTAAAAATAGATGGTTGAATCATACTATAGATCTATCTATATAATTGAGACACTCATAGAGATTATGTTACCTTATTATGATCCAACAAAAAGGAGAAAGATCCCTTGTGGATCCACATGGACCACTGTATCATGATGAGTTGTATGTCGTGCTACGACATTAAATAAGGTGCTTCTTTGGAGGAACCCCAAGATCCTAAATTTTATATCATTTTTTAATAAATAATAGTTTGTGGTTGATGCAGGTTGAAGTAAGGAAAAGGTTTATGTTGGTAAATATATACCCAATTCTATGTATCACTGAGCCACTGAGTTAAGGTGGAATATACACCCAATTCTATGTATCACTGAGCCACTTGTCTCATCGTACAATGATCTCACAAAAAAGGTGGAATATACACCCAATCGGCGATTTGCGAAAATAATTTATAATTAATACTAAAATCATCAATTGGATAGAAATTTCATTATATATATGGCCAAAAATACATTTCTCCATTCCTTGTAATTTTAGAAACTTGTAACTTCACACCAAGGTAGAAATCTAAACTCTCTCACATTAAACTAGTTTTTTTAGTGTTGGGTTCGCTCCTAAATCTCCAATTCGAATTGATGCGAGACGTTGTAGTAGTGTTTTATTCAAAAAAAAACATTAGTTTTTAAAAATATCAAGTTCATCTTTGAAGAATCTACTCTCATTTGCAGTACTGATATGTAATAATGCATGGTAGACCTCTTTTTTGATAATAACTTTATAAATGTTTTGCTGATTTGCAAAGTGATGCCTATTTGATTATAACTTTGACTAGTATGATTTGATTCTGTCCTAGATAATGTTCCCCATATGGGATTATAATGTGTCAGGGATGAATATTCCTTGTAAATATTTTTATTTGAATTTTTGGAAGTGAAAGGGGAAATACTTAGATTAGGGTTTAAGTTCAGGGACGAAGGGTCATTCGGTGAGCTTGGTAAAGACTGCGGAATTTCTCGATGGCTCGCCTAGTAACCTACACTCACCTACACTCCCAGAACTTGAGTGTGGTAGATGTTGTAATATTCGTTGAACATAATCATGAACGTTGAATGTTCTTAGCGATACACCGAGTGGAACGACCATAAAAATGAAATAGGTCAAACTAGAGCTTCACATATGTTTCATGAAATAAATATGTTTCAAGTAAATTATTCTAGTATTAGAAGTTAGTTTGTAAATTTTTGAAGTCAAACTTCAAGGGAAAACTAAGACGTTCGACGACTAGACATCTATGTGCTTGCATGTGTTCTAGTGTGCCTTGGCATGTTTCCTAGGTGGTTTGGAATCGAAAAATATGAGAGGACCCTAAGATCTAGATGAACATTTCCAGGGGTTTAACATTCTAGACCTACTCCATCTAGGACACTTGTGGGCCCCTAGAGGAGGACCTTAACTCTCAGGCAGAAACTGTCAAAGTAGTGTCAATCAATGAACCCCACGATGACCAATAGACCAAATGGCGGCTCATCGACTTGGTACATAGATTGGACCTGGAAGTCTGTAGTTTTTTGAGTTGCAGATCCAAACCACGAGGCCTCATCAACGGGATGCCGATCAAAGGATGATCAATCATTGGTGGCCAGCAAAAGTTGCCCGCAGTTCGTCCAACTTAAGATGAATTGGGAAATTCACATCCTATTTAACATATGGTAAATTTTTTTAGGGGTTTTAGGTATTTTAAGTTAGTTTTTACTCCTATAACCTAAGTTAGTGTTCACCTTTCAAATCAAAACCTCTCTATTAACAAAAAATCTCTCAAATCCTAGTGAAGCTTGAACTAAAGGTATAGGTTGGAAGATTTTTGGTATGTTTTTCACCGATTTCATGGGTTTTTCTTTATTTATGGTATGATAGTTCTTCATTGATTCTTATCTCGTTCGAGGACCAATCGAAAGTCTTTTTAAAAAGGTTTCAAATCATAATTTCTTCTATTTCAAATTCTAAGTATGGGTTCCTGCATGAAAATTTTTCAATGGATAAATTATGACATTATTGATGTTGGTTGATGATTTTAAGGTCAAACACTCAATGAAACCATAATCATGCAAATTCACATCTTTTGACTTATGAATTGGGGTTGATGAACATTATTAGATAATGTTAGAACTATGGTTTCTTTAGTTATATTTTGATTAGATAATACCTTAAATGCTATATTATGATGAATTATTTGAGAAATTGAGGGATGGTGGTGAAATATTTGATTAAGAGTAAGTTGTTGTACATATCTTAATTCTTTTTGAATTGATATTGATTGGTATGCTCCACTTATGATGGCGGTTTTTATTTGATGCATATGAATTTATATGTAAAATTTGTTCATGGCCATGAAGGCACTGAATGTGAAATGAAGTGAAGTTATGATGAATATGCATGTGATGTATTGTGAAGTTTATATTTCGTGTCATGAAGATACTATGTCTAAAAGAAGTACATGTTTTTGTTAAGAATGATAGTGTGTGATTATGATGAATGTAGTATCATCATGTCTAAAAATAAATGTTATGAATGATAGGGGTTATGTGAAAGGTGTTCTCACATATACTCACACAAACATTAGGAATGCATGAATAAAGTTATGAATGTAAATGGGGTATTATAAGGTCCACAATCTTCGCGAGTAGAGATCAAGTTTCTAGACCAACCCTACCATTCCTAAAGAACTTTAGTAGAACACTCTTCTTGTGTTGAGATGAATTTTTTAGATCAACCACTTTTCCAAATGAGCTTTCCAAGATAGGTTCGAGGTTGGATGCCCTTCGTGAGTTGATATGTGTTCTTACAAATTGACCTCTAGAGAAAAGTACACTTCTTTAATAGAGATGTGATACTATGTAACTATCCGTTCACCTAAACTCAGTGAATGTAAAGAATGTTTAACACTCTCTTTTGTATTTATGCTTATCAATGATAGGATATGAAGAAGGGGTGGGTACGCTTTGTTAGTAGAGATATTGTATCCAACATAACTCTTTAGATGAGTGCTCCTTGTTTTTTGATAATGAGTTATGTAGAAGCAGTCTCCTTATACCTTAACCATGTGCCCAAATAGGTATAGCTATAGGAGATCCATGTAAACGCTAGAATATGACCCTACCTTATGGAAGTAGGGATCCATCATACAATAGGGGTTAATACCGGGATTGCATGTTGAGCTCTCATAGTCTATGTTTGTTAAAACTAGCCCCTACAAAAATGAATGTTATGAACTAAGGGTGTACTACTTAGGGTAGGTAGCTAATGGGATGCTATCTATCCATTGCACAAGTACACATTTCGATGAAGTCATGGTGTGTCTTTATATGAAATATATGAATAGGTCATTATATGATGAAATGAAGTAGACTTTATGTTTAATGATAAAGAAGCATGTTGATATTATGTGTTGTACGATGAAAGCTACGTGAAGTGATGAATATGATGTGCCTAGTTGAGATTCCTAAGGAGTACTAAGTAGTAGTAGTATGGGATGCTACTTTCACATTGCACTAAGTGTAACTTGTGAGTTATCTTAGAGGTTGATCTTTATGTGAAGTTCCTTAATGCATGTAGGTTCTTCTAAGTCTCTTTAGTAATAAATATTGATTTGTTGAGTTGGAATGATGTATGCTTGTCTTTGGTAGTTTTAAGGTTCACTTAGGTGTGTACTGAAGAGGTTGTATAGACGGTCTCTTCATGCCTTCACTAGGTGAGTCAATGATAACTTTTTATAGGAAGGTCTATGTGATAAATTGGTTATTGTAAGTATGACTATATGTTAAGATTTACGGTAGTGTTACTTTATATGATACACGGTGACTTATATGATGCTTAATAAAATTGATTAATGAAGGTTTTATCAAAATAGCATAAAAAGTATGTTTAAACTAAAATATCCTTTTTAGCATATTTTTCATAATATCAATACTTAATACAATGTTTGTACTAACTCCATACTCTTCTATATTTCAAAAGTTTAGGAGGAAGTCAAGGCAAGGTTTCTTATAATGAAAAGCTTGGGAACTTGATTCTCTCAAGATTTATCTGTCCTCATATTTTCGAGGACATAGTCTATGATTATTTTAGCATTTTCTTCATGTTAAAAACATTTTATATTTTATTCACTGTAAAGGGTTGTGACCTTAGATATTAAATGTGTCTTTAAGTTGTCTTGTGCTGATGAGACTTGTTCCTTAGTTTTATAAAGAGTTTTTTTATTATGATGTTATGAGAATTTTTAACTCCACACTACTTTTTATACTTATATAATGAATGATAGAAGAGGCTTGTGCAGGACCTCCGTGAGGTCATGTATGCCGTGTGGCAACTCAAGAGTTCTCTAACTTCAAAATTGTACTTACGCATCCTTAAAAACTTGGTATTAGAGCATAAGGTTTTGGGAAATAGCTGAAGGTTCAATGTCTCACAAGACACGTCTGATAGAGTTCAATTCATCAATGTGAGTCAAGACACATCCATGAGTTAGAGGCTATAGGACAATAGAATGTTTCCCTTCTTAATTAATCTTGAAGTCGTGCCTTTGATTGTATGTTTGAGTTCCTAATCCTATTCTTCTGATTTTGGGATCATGAATACTAGAAGAACTACCGCATGGAGAGTGAATGAATAAGTAGGGAATGAGGGAGTGCCTCCCCAAGGTGAGAAAGTTTATATAGATAATCAAGAGAATGTGAATGAGGTGGTTCCCCCTGAAGTAACTCCAGCTCCTAATGTGTCACACCCGGAATCTACATCCCAGATGAAACCGACATTGTTAACCTCTTAGAGGTCGCAGACAAGACTCTTCTTAGGTTTCATCACAATCATATAGTCAAATTTCTTGAAAAATTAAAACTTTTAAACTTAATGAAGTGTCCTTAGACTATATATAATTTCTGCTAGCTCAAACTAAACAACCATCTATACTAGATTAATCAATTGAAATGAAAGAATCCATAATATAATAACAATTTCCCAAATGGCCTTAATACAAAATCTTAGAGCAACTGTTTTAACGGAAACGCTAGGTACAACATCCACTAGCTATGTCTAATGTACTAAACCAAGAATAATAAATGTAGCATCCTCGAACTCATGAGAACCTACCAAAGGTCTAGAGATACTAGTCTGAACCGCTACAACGTATCTTCAATATTCTTCATGAACCTGCATCTATTAAAATAGTAATAGTATAGGGGTTGGTACATACTTGTTCTATGTATGGGTGTATTCACATAAACACATAAGGACTATGCATGATCAAAGAGAACTCTTTCTATAGCAACATGTCTTTTCTTGAAAGTGAAGTCGCTATTTGTTATTTGTGATTCAGGCTATGAAAAGTCACTATTTGTTATTTGTGATTCAGGCTATGAATATGACATGTTTTCATGCATTTAAAGAACACAAATCATTTTCTACATGAACATAAGACCTTGGAATCATGAACGAAATTTTAGAACAACTTGAACAAAATTATTATTTTTGCTCCCTCTTAGGCCGAGAGCTCTACTCATATGCCTTAGTGTAATTTCCAGTCTTTTCTACTTTTTGTTGTGTAGTTCAATGATCTCCTATGATCCTATATTTTACTTAAAGGTGCAAGGATTCATTATAGTCCCATACCTACAATTAATGATAAAAAAAATCTAAGAGACTAAGGAAATTATTTAACTACAATTGGGCAGGAAGTCGTACTAAGCCAATCTTTATTTGCTAAGCAAATTATTTGATCATTTGCATAATGTGAAGATACTAAAGCATATTTATTTATTAGAATAAGACAATAACTTTAACTTGCTAAAACTTCATTCCTATCAACCACTGATGATTTGATGTACTTTAAGCTCTTGCTTTCTTAGTTCACTTTGTACTTACGTTTCTTCTACTTTCTTTCTTACTTTCATAAAGAAATCTTTAGCATTAAGATAATGTGAGATAAAAGGAAATCACTGTCTTCCCCACATTGAAAAGGGGTGGTTCACAGATAAAATTGAACCTAGATCATGTGAGTTAACATGAAACCAAGTGTTTTCCCTACACATAGAAGGGGTGGTTGGCCTTCTAATGTGAAACCAAGTCTAGTGTTTTCCCCACACTGAAAAGAGGTGGTTTGCGGCTAAAGTGAAACCTATACTTTCTTAAAGAACTAACCAACATAGATCATGTGAGCTAAACATGAAATCTAGTGTCTGCCCCACATTATAAAGGGATGGTTCACCTGCCAAAGTGAAACCGAATTCTACCAAGCTTTCTTAGATGGAATCCACTGACTAACACATATGCTGACAACATAGTTCAAAGACTAGGATACTTTGGAGAAAACTTATCCACATTGGTGGTAGCCTCATCTCATGAGGCTTATATGTACTTGCATGAAATCATTGCTAGTCTATCGATGCTTTTCTCAATTTCTTATACTTTTTAAGTTTTAGAGCTGACTCATACATTATAGAAACTTGCTTCTAATATGAGGTATGCTTAAATCAATGGATGACTTTTCTTCCCTGTCTTTAATTGATGAATGTAAACTTAAATCGCACATTATCATCATTGTGTTAATGAGAGTTGTCTCACTTTTCCTAACACCCTCTTATGTGAGTATCTTCAACATTATCGTTTATGTGCAAGTGAGACTTGTCTAACTTATTTAATACCCCCTTATGCTCGATCTCATAACTCATAAGCTATTAGTTATGTAATTACTCACCTTATATTGCTCAATGTCATTTGGTAGCTTTATACCATTCTTTATGAAAGTTATAAACTTATTCAATGTACTACTTTATTCATAGTTCATTTGGATAGGTATGTTGGGACATGTTCCAATGATTGGCATAGCCTTGGTTATGAATTCATTGAGTTACATTGGTCATGATTATTTTGGTATAACTCATTCATTAGCCAATTTTATATCATATTTTTGAAATAACATGGTAAGACAATTTATTGGCATTAATCAAACTAAGATATTATCACTAGACAATTTAATTATTTTATAAATACATTATAGTAATCTCATCATGTCCACTAGCCAACTTTTAACATTTGATAAGCTTATAAGAACAATTTCATCTTCTAAAACACAATTGTCATAAGCTAAACTTTCACATATTAGAGTAATCTAAACCTTCTTAAGTTCGCCAACTTTTATCATTTAATTAGCTTATAAGAACAATTCAGTGTTTGATTGTCCACGCTATAAAGTTGATTTGTCATGGAATATCATTAATTTGCTTTGATTCACATCCTTTTCTTCTTGGAAACATTGCATTGCAAATAATCATAAAATATCTATTGTAAACCCAGACATCAAATTGAAACCTTCATCCCTTTTAAAAAATAAAATAAATTTCATAAATGACTTATAACAATTTCATCTTCTCGAACACTTTAGGCATTAATCATACGGATCTAACCTAAAGGTCTCATTCGACATATTAAATCATATAAACCTATCTATAATAATAATTTAGCACCACATACCAACAACATGCTCGAAATTTTTCATTATACATGCTACTAGAATCGGAAATAGGGAGAACTAGGGATAAGAACATTTGAGATTTTCATTTGGAAAAACCCTAGTTTTGGTTTCTTGAATTCAAAAACGTTTGAAAAGCCTCTTGGGGAAAGGAAACCAAGAGATAAAAGCCATACCTTATTTTAGAATTGAACCTACAAATATCACCTTGAATTTTTCACGAAAAAATCTTGAAGAATAGCCTTGAAATCGCCTAAAAGAAATCAAGAGTATTTTGTATTTTTCTTGCGTATTGCTCAGTGTTTTTGGTCCTGAGTTTCTAGTGATTGAACGTGAGTCTAAGTCTTAGGAATTACTATTGAATAATTGAATTTTTAGCTAATTACCTTAATTAAAAAAATCAATTAGATATTTACCAAAATGTCACTCCTAAATTGACTAAATATAGGAGAACATTTGACTTAGCCAATTTCGGCCTTGATTTTGATTTTTAATAAATTAATTAAGTTGATAATTTATTAGTTAAGTTACCTAGTATAATTGCTAAAGTATCCCTAAGTCATAAGGATCATAATAAACCCCTTTGGACCATTCTATGTTAGGTACTAGGATATTTCTTAAGTTAATTACTATGCTAGTGTCACCCAATTAGGTCTTAGGTTAATAGATTGACTAGTTAAAAATTTAGGTTAATCGTAGGTTAGTTAGATAGTTAGGTAAGTTATTAAGAGCCAAGAGTTAGTTAGGAATCTAGGCTCCATATGGCTTGAGCCGTGAACGTGTCTGCCTCCCAACCGCACTAACAAAATTTGGTTGGGCTTGTCCCTTGGACGGTTAGCACATGTCCTTGCACATATGTTGCTTCTCATTTATTTTTTTCTCAAGGATCCTCAGTATATTTTTGGGCACTGCTTACTCTACATAATCATTTTAAATGATCATGTTTTATGTAAAAAGGCTTAACACTTGGATGTCTCATACCTAATTTGTCAGTTAAGGAATTAAGAATTTTAGTTTAGGGTCTTCATTGCATGTACAATTCCTAAACAATCATAAATAGGGGAATTTGAATATAAAAGTATATTTTGATACATAAAAATTTGACTAACACCATTAAGAAAATATTCTTTAATATGCCCAATATTACTCAATATTGGGCATTGGAATGCCTATGTACCCCAATACCTATTCTTAAAACATAATAGACTCTTCACTAGAAGAGTACATTTTCTAGAATGTTACATTTTCCACCCTTTAGGATCTTTCTTCCAAGAATAAAACTACACATCATTTTGAAACAAAGAGGGTATTTTTGAAAACACATAAACTTACTTGAAACTTGATCTTTGCGAGTATCTGATTCACAACTTAGTCTGGATGATGCATATAACTCAAAGCTTATGTGAAGCTTCATATCTGAGGTTGAGGACTTCCTTCCCAATCTTATTTAAACTCAGTGCACAATACAACTAAGGCAACACAAAAGTCATGTCAACTCTATACAAAAACACCAAAATGAATGGAAGCATGAATTCATATTAACTCATATTCTACATGTATAAAACACATAGTTATGGACTTAAAACACAAAAACCGACTAATTCACTAAAATCATAAAATAAATCAGACTTAGGACGAGTATATCTAACCTCAAGAACTGAACAAGAGAGGGTAATGGGATCTCATATGCTCAGTCTCCCATGTTGCTACCTCAACAAGGTGGGTTCTTCATAAATATTTTACGGTGGCAACTGCCTTGTTCCTATGCCGCTTCACTAAGCGGTCTAAAATTTCATTTAGAACATCTTCGTCCGAAAGGTTCTCATCGATTCCTAACCCCTCAACAGGCAGAATAGATGCTATATCACCTAGATAGTTTCTAAGCTTCGAAACATAAAATAATGGAGGAACATAATCGACTTCATTTGGTAATTTCAATTCATAGGCAACATTCCCTAATCACTGTAAGAACTCATAAGGACCTATATACCTCGGACTCAACTTCCCTCTCTTACCAAATCTCATACCCCTTTCATGGGATATATATTCTGGTAAACTTGATCACCTACCTCGAATTCAAAAGCTCACTTCATGTTATCACCATAGGATATTTTACGGCTGTAAGAAGTAGCTAATATGTCCCTGATCATTCTCACCCTTTTCAAAGCCTCATGTATAATCTCAGGGCCAAGGATGGAACACTCTCCTACCTAAAACCACCCAACTGGATACCTACATCTCTTACTATATGGTTCTTCAAAAAGTGACATCCCAATAACGGAATGGTAGCTATTACTATAAGATAACTCAATCAGTGGAAAGTGATCATTCAAAGTCCCCTTGAAGTCAATAACACATGCTCTCAGCATGTCTTCAAAAGTCTGAATGGTATGCTCTGTTTGCCTATTCATTTGGGGATGAAAGGTTGTAGTAAACTTCACCTATGTACCCAACTCTTTTAGAAAGATCTCTAAAAGTAAGAAGTGTACTGGGCCACCCTATATGAAATGATAGATAGATGAATCCCATGCCACCTAACAACCTAATCAATATACATCTTTACATAATCTTCGACCTTATAAGTAGACTTCACAGGTATGTAGTGAGAAGACATAGTAATATTGTAAATAATGACCCAAATGTAATCATGTAGTCTCCTGGTCCTTGGCTGACCAACCATAAAATCCATATTAACAACCTCCCACTTCCATGTTATAATCTTAATCGACTGGCTTTGACCTCCAGACTTACGTTTTTCGGCCTTAACCTTTTGGCAATTGGAGCAGTCCTCCACAAACATAGAAATATATCGCTTCATAACTTCCCACAAATAGATATCCTTGAGATCATGATATATCTTTGTGGAATCTAGACGAATAGAATAACTAGATCCATGAGCCTCTACAATAATATTAGTTCGCAGATTATCAATATTGGGCACACAAAATCTGACCTGGTATTTAAGCATACCATATCCCCTAGGGAGAATCATTCATTCAACTTACTCGACACTGAATCTTTCAACTCCATAAGAACTTGGTCAAGATGCTACTTATCTATAATATCTATAATAAATCAGTATTCAGAACTGGAATGAACTGAAACACCCCCACTTGATGTATCTACAAGACGTTCACCTAACTAACCAATTGGTGTACCTCTTAAAAGAACTCCTTCTTATCATCATCAATATAAGACACACTGCCCATGCTCAATCGGCTTAATGCATCAGCAACTTTATTGGCCTTACCTGGATGATAGTGGACACTCATGTCATAATCTTTGCGTAGCTCTAGCCATTTTCTATGAAAAACATTCAATTCTCTCGGTGTAAAACATATTGAAGACTTTTATAGTTAGCAAATACATTACCATGTACACCATAAAAGTAGTGTTTCCAACGTTTTAACAAAAATACTATGACAACTAACTCAAGATCATGGGTAGGGTAATTCTTCTGCTGGATTTTCGACTGTCTTGATACATATGCAATCACCTTTCAATCCTTCATAAGAACACATCCCAAAGGTACTCGAGAAGCATTGTAGCATACAACATACCCTACACCACTCCTCAACAATTTGCGAATTGGGGATGAAGTGAGTCGGTCTTTGAGCTCTTTTAACAAGTTGCAGACCACTGAAACCTCTCCTTTATCTTTGTTAAAGTAGTAAATGGTGCAGAAACAGCGGAAAAGCCTTCAACAAACCTGTGAGAGTAATTATACAAACCCATGAAACTCCGGATCTCTATTGGAGCGAGGGGGCTCGACCAATTCTGTAATTCCTCAATCTTTTTCGAATCAACCTTTATACCCTGGTCGGACAGAGCATGACCAAGGAAGGTCACTGATCTCAGCCAAAACTCACATTTGTTGAATGTTGTATACAGTTGATGTTCCGTGACTACTTGAAATGTCATTATCAAATATTGTTCACGCTTTTCTTTTGTATAAGAGTATATGAGAATGTCATCTATGAATACTATGACAAAAGAATGAACGTACACACAGAAGAACCTATTCATAAGGTCCATAAATGCGGCTATTGCGTTAGTGAGACCAAATGACATGACAAGAAACTCATAATGACCATACCTAGTACAGAATGCAGTTTTACGAATGTCCTCCTATCGTACTCTAAGATGGTGATACCCTGACGTGAGATCTATTATAAAAAAGAAACATGAATCTTGGAGCTGATCAAATCGATCATCAATTCTGGGAAAAGGGTATTTGTTTTGTGTAGTACCTTTATTGAATTTCGATAATCGATACACATTCTAAGAGCTCTATAGTTTTTCTTAAAAAACAAGATTGGAGCATTTCATTGGGATATTCTCTGGTGGACGAATCCCTTATCAAGTAGATCTTTTAACTGCAACTTCAACTCTTTGACTTTAGATGGAGCCATTTTATAGGGAGGAATTGGAATTGCTTAGGTGTTGGGATCTAAGTCAATACAAAAATAAATTGCACACTCAGGAGAAATTCCTGGTAAATCCGCCGAAAAGACATCTTGGAACTCATTCACTATGGACGCAGAGTCTATGGAAGGAACCTCGTGGTCTAAGGCATTGACTCTAACCTAGTGGTATAAAGACCCCTTAGATAACATCTTATTGTCTTTAAGATTGGAAACTATTTAGGTTGTTGGATTTGAACCACACCCTTCTAATTCTAGCTCTAACTCATTAGAAAACTAAAACATTATTACCCTATTTCCACCGTCTATGGTAGCATAACATTTATGGAGACAATCCATACCCAAAATTAGATCATAGTCAAGAATGGTTAATTTTATTAGTTCAACATAGGTGACTTTATAAAGAATATTTATGGAACAATCTTTATATACTTTTATCAGCTCTAATGTTGTCTCCCGTGGGATTACTAACTAGAAAATGCTCATGCATAATCTCAGGAAACAAGTCAAATTTGCTAGCTAGTAAAGGAGTAACAAAATACAAATTGGATACTAGATCTAACAATGCATACACAGGAAAAGAAAATACATGCAACCTACCAGTGACCACATCAGCTGACTTCTCTTGCTCCTATTTACCATTAAAATCATAGAATCTTTTCCTTTGGGGAGGTACGACTTTTGTAGTATGATCAGGACAAGGCTGATTATGTGCCTTGTCCTGATTCCTCTTATATGGGAAGTCTTTGACCATATGCCCACTCTTGAGATACCCATAGAAGGCATTAGGACCTACCAGACATTCACCTCCATGCAAACAGCCACACTTACCACACATCTTGTTGTTACACTAGACATTTCTATCATTACCCTTCTTGGGGCCAAGCATGTTCCTTTTAGCATTAGTGTTTCTGGAAAGAGTAGGATTACTTGAGTGCTGGTGCCCCTTATTGAACATGGGCATGTTCTCAACTCCAAACGAAGTGCTAGAACCAGCCTGATTCGAAGGCCTAGGCTTCTTTCCTTATTTGGCCTCTCTTTCTCAAACGACTCTCCTTCACCTGCTGTGCATGTACCATAATCCTACCAGGTCCATGTTATCATACAACTTGGCTTCCTGACATTCCTCCTCAAGATCCTCCAATACGCTAGTCACATACTTGCTAATCTCATCCCTACTATTAGAAACTAGAGAAGAAGCATATCTGGATAGCATAACATATTTCAAGGAGTATTCCTTGACTGACATACCTCTCTGTCGTAGGTTGATGAACTCCTCAACCTTAGTCTCTCTCTACTCTATGGGAAAGAACCTCTCCAAGAATGCAGTCTTGAGAATGTCCCAAGTGATGGACACTTTTCCTGGTGCTCGACCATCTTTCCACAATTTATACCACACCTGAGCCACATTTTAGAGTTAATATGATGCCAACACAACCTTATCCTTTTCATTAAAACACATGGAACAGAGAATTTTGTAGACCTTATCCACAAACTCCTAGCGATCCTCATTAGTTCTGGACCCAAAGTAAACTAGAGAATTAATTCTTGTGAAATCCCTCAGTCTTCTAGCCATGGTGCTAGTTTGTGGGTTCTTCCTGGGAGCACTCTCTCTAGCGGTCTGGGATGTGATAGACTTTGCCTGAGTAGTGATGGCTTGGGCCATATAAACTAGTGCTTCTCCCACTTCTCCATCTGTCAACGCAGCTGGGTTGTCTGGCACCTGTACTCCAGTAGTTGGGGCTTGAGAAGGAATTTGTTTTCCTCCACCAGTTGCTTCTTCAACTCTTCTTCCTGCATTTCTCCTTGTGTTCATTGTTCTACACACACACAAGAAGGAAGTTAGATGCTAGAATGACACAACATGTCAAAATACTATGAAACACAATAAAGAGTAGAAGAAGGGAAGATTCCTAACATCACTTAGTCTCTAAGTCATGATTGTGGTGCACTTTACAACCATAAGATAGAAACTAATCAACGTGGGTTTTTTTAGCCTTAGTTCCTATGTAATTTAAGCTCATGCTGCGATGCAAAGTTTGTGACACGCGGTATCTATATCCTAGATGAAACCGGCATCATTAACCTCTCTGAGGTCGCAGACAAGCCTCTTCTTATCTTTTATCACAATCATACAGTTAAATTTGCAGAAAATTTAAAACTTTCAAACTTAATGAAGTCTACTTAGACTTCATATAATTTATGCATAAGAGTGATATACTAATATCTAAAACTAAATAACCATCAATATTAGATTAATCAATTGAAATGAAAAAATCCATAATATAATAACAGTTTCCCAAACGGCCATAATACAAAAGTTTAGAACAACTATATTAAAGGAAACGCTAGGGACAACATCCACTAGCTATATCTAATGTACTAAAGCAAGAATAATAAATGTAGCATCCTCGAACTCTTGAGGACCTACCAATGGTCTGGAGATACTACTCTGAAAAACTTCAACGTATCTTTGATCTTCTTCAAGAATCTACACCTATAAAAATAGTAATAATATAAGGTTAGTTCACACTTTCACTAATTATAGGTGTATTAACATAAACACACAAGGACTATGCATGATCAAGAAAAGCTCTTCCTAAAGCAATGTGTCGTTTCAGGGAAGTCAACCCACTATACATTCCTAAGTCATTATTTATGATTCATGCTATGAATATGACATGTTTTCATGCATTTGTAGAACACAAATCGCTTTATATATGAACAAAAGAACTTGGAATCATGAACATAATTGTAGAACGACTCAAAAAAATTATTATTTTTGCTCCCTCTTCGACCGAGAACTCTACTCCCATGCCTTAGTTTATTTTTCAATATTTTCTTTTTCTCGTTGAGTAATTAAATGATGTTCTTTGATCCTATGTTTTACTTACAAGTGCAATTATTTATTATATGCCCATACCTACAATGAATGAAGTAAGAAATCCAAGAAACAAATTAATTAATAAACTATAATTGGGCATGAAGTGTTTATAAGCCAATCTTTATTGGCTAGGCCAATTATTTGATGATTTGCATAATGTGAAGATATTGTAGCATATATCTTTATTGGTATAAGATGATAAATTGTTAAAAGTTCATTCTTATCAACAACTGATGATTTGATGTAGTTTAAGCTCTACCTTTCTTAGTTCACTTTGAACATACATTTCTTGTTTTTTCTTTCTTACTTTTTTAAGGAAATCACTAGAATTAGGATCATGTGAGCTGACATGAAATCCAATGTCCGGCTCACACCAAAAATGGGTGGTTCACCGATAAAATTGAACATAGATCATGTGAGTTAACATGAAATCAAGCGTCTGCACTACATTAACCGACATAGATCGTGTGAGATAAAAATATAAAAGCCAGTGACAACCCCACACTGAAAAGGGGTGGTTAACCAGACAAAGTAAAACCGAATTCTACCTAGATCTCTTAGGTAGAATCCACTAGCTAGTTCCTATGCTGGCAACATAGTTCAAAGACTAGGATATTTTGGAGACTACTTATCGACCTTGGTGGTAGCCTCATCTAATAAGGCTTATATGTGCTTGCACAAGCTCATTTCTAGTATATCAGTGCTTTTCTCAATTTATTATACTTTTTATCTTTTAGAGTTGACTCATACATTATGGAAGCTTGCTTCTTATTATAGGTATGCTCTAATCAATCGATCACTTGTCATCCCTTTCTTTACTTGATGAATGTGAACATAAACATTACATTATCATCATGGTGTTAATGAGAATTATCTCATTATTTCTAACACCCTCTTATGTGAGTATTTTTAACATTATCGTTTAGGTGCAAGTGAGACTTGTCTGACATACTTTAATAATTTTATAACTCATAAGCTTTTAGTTATAACATTACTCACCATCTTCCTGAATGTAATTTGGTAGTTTTATACCATTTTTTATGAAAGTTATAAACTAATTTTACATACTACTATATTCAAAGTTCATTTTGATAGGGTATGTTGGGACTTGACCCAATGATTGACATAACCTTGGTTATGAATTCATTGAGTTACATTACTCATACATAATTTGGTACAACTTAGTCATTAGCAATTTTATATCATATTTTCAAAATAACATTTTAAGCCAATTTGTTGGCATAAATCATTCTTTGATATTATCACTCGCAAATTCAATTATTTAATGAATATATTATAGTAATCTCATCATGTCGACAAGACAACTTTTAACATTTGATTAGCTTATAAGAAAATTTTCATGTTTTCAAACGCAATTAACATAAGCCAAATTTTCACATATTATA
Organism: Solanum lycopersicum; assembly: GCF_036512215.1. Classification (NCBI taxonomy): domain Eukaryota; kingdom Viridiplantae; phylum Streptophyta; class Magnoliopsida; order Solanales; family Solanaceae; genus Solanum; species Solanum lycopersicum. The sequence goes on along the minus strand of NC_090803.1, from coordinate 18,648,848 downwards.
GTAATCTAAACCTTCATTTTAAGCAACACGACTTTTAACATTTAAGTAGCTTATAAAAACTATTCAGTGTTAGATTTGGTCACGCTATCAAGTTTACTTGGCATGGAAGATTCATTAATAAGCTTTCATTCACACCTTGTTTCTTCTTAGAAACATTGCATTCCAAATACTCACAATATATCTACTGTAAACACAAACCGTAAATTTGAGACCTTCATCCATTTTCAACTATAAAGTAAATATCAGAAATGACTTATAACAATTAATCTTCTCGAACACAATAGGGCATTGATCATACACATCTAACCTATAGGTCTCTTTCGACATTATTAAATCATACAAACCTACACATAATGATCATTTAGCACTAGATACCAACAACATGATCGAGATTTTGAATCATGCACGCTACTAGAACCGTAACTAGGGAGAACTAGGGAGATTCACATTCAAAATTTTCATGAGGAACAACACTAGTTTTTGTTTATTGAATTCAAAAACGTTTGAAAGGCCTCTTGGGAAATGAAAACCTATAACTTCATGTGGAATTTAATCGGAGAAGATCACCTTGAACTTTGCATGAAAAAATCATGAAGAATAGACTTGAAATCGCTTAAGAGAACACGAGAGTATTTTCTATTTTTCTTGTGTTTTGCTCACTGTTTTCAGTCGTGATTTTTTAGTGGTTGAAAATGAGTGTAAGTCTTAGTAACTGTCATTGACTAATTAAATTTAGGATAATTAACTGGATAAAATAAATCAATTATCTAATAACCAAAATGTGACTCCTAAAGTGACAAAAAATAGGAGAACATTTGACTTAGCCAAATCTCAAAATTTTCTAACAATTTCGGCCTTGATTTTCATTTTTTATTAATTAATTAATTTGCTAATTAAATTAATTAAGTTACCTGTGGTAATTACTAAGGTACCCCCAAGTCATTAGGATCATAATCAACCCTTTTGGACTATCCTAGGTTAGGTACTAAGATGTTTCTTGAGTTAGTTACTATGCTAGTGTCACCGAGTTAGGTCTTAGGTTGTCAAGTCCACTAGTTAGTTAATTTTGGTTAGTCTTACGTTAGTTATATGGTAAGGTAATTTAGTTAGAGCGTAGAGTTGATTAGGAATCTAGACCCCACATGGCTTGAGTCGTGTGTTTGCCTGCCCTCCAACCGCCCTAATCGAATTTGGTCAGGCTTGTCCCTTGTCCGGTTAGCACATGTGCTTGCGCAAATGGTGCTGCTCATTTCTTGTTGTCCCAAAGATCCTCACTATATCCTTGGGCACTAATTAATCTACATGATCGTTTTAAATGATCATGTGCTATGTTACCTAGGCTTGACAATTGGATTCCTCGTACCTAATTTGTGAGTTAAGGAATTAAACATTTTAGTTTAGGGTCTTCATTGCAGGTACAGTTCCTAAACAAACTTGAATTGGAGTATTTAAACATCAAAGTGTACTTTAATACATAGAAATTGGCTAACACCCTTAAGCCAAAATTATCTAATATGCATAATGTTACTCAATATTAGGCATTGGAATGCCTGTAAACCCAATACTGATTCTTATAATTTAATTGACTCTTCACTAGACGAGTACGTTTTCTGGAATTTTACATAATGTGGAAGAGATATGTATAATTTTGAGATAAGTACTACTTTTCGACCTTTGACACAACTCGTGACGACTCAAGTTAAAATTGTCACTAACCATGTAATGGCTGAAACTAACCAAACAGTTGGACTTGGAGATAACCCTAATACAAGTACTCTCTCTTCTAGAATCCGTGATTTCATTAGGATTAATCCTCCTACTTCTCATGGTACTAAGGTGGATAAATATCCATAAAGCTTTATAGATGAGGTGTTCAAGGTTGTGGATGTTCTCGGGGTGACTCCTACAGAGAAATCAGGGCTAGCCGCTTACTAAATAAAATATCATGCTCAAGTGTGGTTTGAGCAATGGAGGGATGAAAGATCCATAAGGAGTGTTTAAGATGTATTTCAGCAAGAGGTTTTTCCCCATAGAGATGAGGGAAAAAAAGTTGGTTGAATTCATGAACCTTCGTCAAGGGGAAATGAGTGTGAATGAGTATTCTCCCAATTTCACCAAACTCTCTAGGAATGCCCCTACCTTGTAGCCAACTCTAGGAATAGAATGAATAGGTTTGTGATAGGGTTGTCTAGTTTGGTTGAAGAAGAGTTTCCTTTGTCGTTGCTCCATCATGATATGGATATCTCAAGACTCATGGTGTATTCTCAATAAATTGAGGATTCTAAGCTTAGAAAGATGAATAGAGATGGTAAGAGAGATAGGTCGAATGAACAAAGTTAACCTAGGTCTAAGAAGATGTTACATAATCAAGATTCCTCCATGGGGAACAAGGACAGGGTTTCCAACAAAAATTGTCAAGAAGGAAGTAGACGGCTATACCAATACTTCATGTGGGAAGCAACATTTAGATTAGTGTCTTGCCAATAAGGATGGTTGCTTTAGATATGGAAATAGGGGTCATAACATTAAAGATTTCTCTAACCTCAAGGAAAAATGGATGGATACCAATCAAGCTCATTGTCATGACCCAAAAGTACCCCCTAGAAGTTAGGTAGAACCCTCGGTTCGTGGCAAGGCGCACTTGACCCTTTGGGGTCTTGTACATGCCCCATAACCATTGTTCATTACATAATACATGAACAGTAATGCGAAATTAAAACTTTTCAAGACATTTAATAAAAACTATTCTTTCATAAATTTTTAGAGAACCTCATCATCAGAAGCAAACTTAAATACATGACATAATATCATAGGGACACGACCCTTTACACTAAAAGGAATTACATAATATGTCTTTAGATAAGAAACTAAGAAATGGACTATTCCCTCGAATATATGAGGACATACTTTGCCTTGAGAGAAACTTTCCCAAGATTGCCTTCTAGCCTTCAACCTTTCTTCCAACCTATACGTAGATAGTATAGAAAAGTATGGGGTTAGTACAAAACAAAGTACAAAGTATGGCATATGCAAAAACATGCAAGAACGAACATTTTAGTAAAGTAACATTTCATGTAAATTAAGTAAAACATTAATGATTTAAGAAGTAAAACAACATAAGAAACATCATTTAACACTTAATATAAGAATCTTTAAATTTTAGGATTTATGGAACATATTAAAGAAACATTAAGGACTTTACACTGAACACATTACAGTAACATTAAGGACTTTACACTGAACAAATTACCATGAAAGGCATAGTGCAAGTCATGAGAAGCCTTTTCCCTTGAAGATTCCCTAACCCAAGTTATCCTAAGATTCCCTAAGGTAAGTCAAGAAGGGACTGCCCATACACCCCTTTCAAGTCACACCTAAACGATCCTTAAGACCACCAACCACAAGCTTACCTCGTATGGAATCAAATCCACACTAGCTAGACAAGTTCCAGTCATACAAACATACGAATGTTAATGTAAGTGCCCTTATCCAATAGTACTTATAGGTCACACTAAGTGCAATGTGAATGTAGCATCCCGTACTACTATTCCCACTTAGTGCTCCTAATGGCTTTCCTTAAATTTTAGAACTTTACAATGACTTATCCAAACTTAGAGGAAAATAAAACAAAATATTACAGTGAACTAAAGACTCCAATGATAGTGAACTTCCAAGGTATTGCCATTGAGGATCGTGAGCTCATTTCCATAGAATTTTCCCCGACGAGGTTATCCTAAGACTCTCCAAGGTATGACATGAAGGAAACGTCTAAACACCTCCTTCAATACACACCAAGTGAATACTTAAGACGACCCACCAAAAGCTTACTCCACTCGGGAGAATAAGTCACAACTAAAATCACACCACATTAGAAGAACACTCAACAAACCACCAAAGACTTCCGTTTCAAAATGCCTACTTAGTGCAATGGATTGATAGCATCCTATACCACCACCTACCCTAAGTAGTGCACTATTTTAAAAGGTTTGGCACCACGTCTTCCCTATTGGAAGGTCCTACTTAGTGCAACGTACAGATTGCATCTCATACTACCACCTACCCTAAGTAGCACGTTATTTAGGAAGACTTAGTTCATTAATTCTTTTCTGGGAGTTATCTTAACCAACAAAGACCATGACATATAGACATCGATTGCCGATATTAACCCCTATCAAATGAGGGATACTCACTTTCCTAGAGTAAGGTCATATTTTTTAGATTTTACATGGCTTTCCCAATAAGTACGCCTATGCGGGCACATAGTTAAGGGATAAGGATATCGCTACTAGGTAACTCATTCTCTACTATGGAGGAGTACTCATCTCAAGAGGTACATTGGAATACAACATCTAAACTCATGAAGGGTAATTGATATACTGTTCTTTTACGGTATTATTAATACTTTTTCCTTAAGCTTAGTGTGTCCAAAAGCCTTTTTGTGCTAACTTTTATATAAGTTTCTCTTTATTTGCAGGAAATTTGTCCAAAGATGAATGCGGATATTTTGAGCGAAGAAATGCAGAAGAAACCACCTACGGAGCTTGTGATGGTCTGTCGTGCTTGTGACGGTCCGTAGGTGGAAGCATAGTGCAGCTGCTGAAGGAAGATGGGGAAGTCTGACCAAGTGTGGGCTTACAGAGTCCATGACGGTCCATCGTGTCTATGATGGTCCATCCTGCAGGTTCGTCATGAAGTTCAGAGAAGTAATCCCAGTACCCATATTCAAAGAGTTCAAGTGTTTTGGAACGAAGACCCTCGACGGACCGTCGTGTCTTTGACGATCCGTCATACTTTCCGTCGATGGTAATGAAGAGAGCAGCAGAAGAGATTTCACGAGTATGGGACGATGGATTCCATGACGGTCCGTTGTGACCACGATGATCCATCGCGAGGTCCGTCGACCCAGCCGCGTTTTGGACAGATTTCAAACAAATAGAGTCCTTGTTTAATTAGGTTTTTATTTTTTATAAATAATTTGAAAAACCTCGTTTTTGAGGTTAGACTCTGCATTATTAGTGAGATACGATATTATTAGTTAAACTTTAGATCATTGTGAGATTACTAATTATCTTGAGAATTTTATCATTGATTGTGGGTGATTTTTGCTGATTAATCAATTGAACTTGCGGATTTTACTCTTTCTCATTGAAGTAAGTACAGGAATTATTATATCATATATTTGAATGTTGTGATTAAGACTATGGGTAATTAAACTCCATAACTAGGGTTGTGGGAACCATAGGCAAATAATGACATAAAACCTAACTAAAATAACAGTTCTAGAATAGTGTCTTGCATATATTAATAATTTTTTCCCTAAGAAGTCTTTTTAACAGATGGCAAACGTTAGAACTCGCCTTAATGATACTTGCCATACCAAGGAGGTAGATAATAGGAAAAAAATTATCAACATAGATTTAGTGTATACTATCTAATAGGCTAGTATTGATTGGTACGAGGTAATAACTTAGTCAAATATCGAATACGATGCTTAATATGAGGTAAAGATAAGGGTTAGGATAGCAACACACATAGCCGGACCAAGGTGAGGAGTAAAGTTTTCTAGATGTCGGACCAAAGATTTAGAAATACATAACTTATCACTTTGCAAGCAAGATACTAGGAAAGAATTGTTATAGTTAGAATTATCATGTTATGAACCTGTAGGGAACATGTAAACCCTAGTTACTTTGATTAATTGATTAAACTCCAACATTCAAAGTTGTTTAGTGTCTTTTTAAATTTCGTTAGTTATTTTCTTTCATTTAGCAATAGAAACACCCCCTTTTATTGTTTTTACTTTACAAGGAAGTAATTGACTAAACAAAAGTAAGAAAAGATTGAAGTTAAGTGTAAACTATTTTCCTCGTGGGAACGATCCCAACCTCCCTAATTGGGTTATTTACTTGACACGATTGCTTTACTTCTTATTTGAGAAGTAAGTTTGAGCGTATCAAATTTGGCGCCATTGCCGGGGAAAGTAGATTTTAGATTAACTTAAACCTATTACTATAGTTTAGTTGATATTTTCTTAATTTTACTTTATTTATTGTTTTTGATTTGTCCAGAACCAACCTCCTTGTATGCCAAATACACGGAGATGAAGAGAACCCTTGTTTCCCTACGATCACGAATTAGAGCGTACACTACGCAACATGAATCGAAACTTTGGAATCAATAATGATGATCCTAACCAGAATATCCCAACTCTGGTTGATGTTCATGGTCAATTGTTACCCGATGCTTAGGGTGAACACCAACAGAGGGGACAAAATCCCGCTCCACGGCCCCAAGCATACTACAGAAGCTATGACAACATAGCAGACTCTGATGGTCCACTTGTCTTGCCTCCTTTACCACCAGGTCATACTTTTGTGGTAACTAGTAGACTGATGCAAATGCTCACTTCCAGAGGTTTATTTTCAGGGCTACCTTCTGAGGATCCACATGCCCATATAGCTAAGGTAAGGGCAGTGTGTAAAAGCTGTGTAGGGAGTCCTGACATGGACTTAGATGTAATAGGGCTACGAGTGTTTCCTCTCTCAAAGATGGGAGAGGCTGCTATATGGTTCACTGAGCTCCCGTATAACTCAATTTTCACTTGGAACCAACTAAGGGATGTCTTCTTAGCACGCTATTATCCGGTCTCAAAGAAACTAAACAACAAAGATAGAGTGAACAACATTGTGGCACTACCAGGAGAGTCAGTTAGTAGTTCTTGGGATAGATTCACCTTGTTCTTGAGAAGTGTCCAAAATCACCGTATAGATAATGAGTCAGTGAAGGAATACTTCTATCGTGGACAAGATGATAATAATAAAGCAGTGTTGGACACTATAGCAGGTGGATCGTATGGGGATTGTCCTTATGCTGAGATTGCTAAAAATTTAGAGAAAATCTCTCGGAATAATAAAGCTTGGAGTACTAGGAAGTCAGATACCGGGAGAAACACCTTCGTAGTGCAGTCCACGCCCAACCCAGCAACAGATGAGATTCGTGAAGAAATGTCTCAGATGAGAACTGAGCTTCGGTTGGTACTAAAACATGTCACTGGGGTGCAGAAAAGATAAATGCAGTCAACTACTTATCGAAACCACCACCACAAAATGATGAGTGTTATTATGAGGAGGATTCCTATGCGGTAAATGAGCAGACGCGAGGTTTTCGACCGAGCGCCCAAGGCTCAAATCAGGTTAATTGGCGGCAAGGTCAAGGGAACCAAGGTCGGATCTATGGTAACTTACTGTGAGGGTCATTATGTCCGAGATGGAAATTACAACTGTGACAACAACTTCAACAGGGGTAACTACGGAAACAGAAATGATAGGAATGGGCCCTATGTCCCTCCTCAAAATCGTGAAGTTACTCCTAGGGATGGTGGAGATAGTATGGCGCGAGTTGAGGATATGTTGCACAAAATGATGAGGAGGTTAGATGCTAGTGATGAGCACATTAAAGAGTTATGGTGTGATTTAGCAAGTATTGTGCAAAAATTCAATACACATGCAATATCGATTAAGCAAATAAAGTTTCAAATGGCCCAATTATCTGTGATAGTGAACACACGGCAACCCGACACTCTTTCTAGCAACACTGTCCAAAATCTGAAAAATGATGTGCACTGTATGGCAATCACTACTCAAATTGGTAAGCAAACCATTGACCCACCTATGTCATCTAATGAGGAAAAGGTGAGAAAGGATGATGATAATGTGGTAAAGGGTAGTGGTGAACTAGAAGAGAGCACTGGAAAAGATACAAAAGTCCTTATGAAGGCAATTCTAATTCCTAGACATCCACCACCCTTCCCTCAGAGATTACTGAAAAAGACCCAGGATCGTAAATATCTCCGTTTTATAACAATGGTGAAGCAGCTTTCTATCAATGTTCCTTTGGTAGAAGCTCTTGAACAAATGCCCGTTTATGCCAAGTTTATGAAAGATATGGTTACAAAGAAAATATCGATCACTTTCGAGGATGATGATAGACTGCAGCATTGTAGTGCTATTGCTACAAGATCTCCCGTGCAAAAGAAAGAAGATCCGGGTGCGTTCACTATTATTTGTACAGTCAGGTCATTACATTTTGCGAAAGGATTATGTTATCTGTGGGCAAGCATAAATCTCATGCCCATCTCGATTACAAAAAGTGGGTTTGTGTGACCCAAAACCCACTGCGATGCGTCTACGGATGGCTGATCAAATAGTGAAAAGGCCTATAGGGATACTCCATGATATTTTAGTAAAAGTGGAGTCATTCATATTTCCGGCAGATTTTTTTATTCTTGATTGTGAAGTCGATTTTGAAGTGCCTATTATTCTTAGGAGGCCATTCCTTGCTACAGGTAGAGACTTAGTTGATATGGAAAAGGGGCAGATGAAATTTTGGTTGAACAATGAAGAAGCGACCTTCAACATTTGTAGGATCATAAGGTAGAGTGGTGAGATCCCATCGGTATCCGCCATATCCCACAAAGAAAAGATGAAGAAGGAAAATGAACAAAGAAGTGAAAAACAAGAGTTTATGGTTGGGGATTTAGTGCTTTTAGAAAGTTCTGGGTCGTCTTGTCTTCCAGGGAAGCTCAAGTCAAAATGGACTGGCCCTTACTTGATTACCCAAGTATTCCCTCATGGAGCAGTTGAGTTAAAAGCCAAGGAGCGAGTGTGGTTTAAGGTGAATAGAGAACGAATAAAACTCTATTTTCGGCATGACGCATCGGGGAATGAAGTGATAGAGGCATACCATTATTCTACTAATGGGTTTTAAATTTGCAGGCACATCACCAGGATATTCTGTAGAAAATTACTCTACAGCAGTCACTGACGGATACAGCGACGGACCATTGTGCCTGCGATGGACCGTCACATGAATCCGTCATGCTAGGTACGTCTTTCTGTCATTTTCAAACTAGGGCACACACGACGAAACCAACGACGGATCGTCACAATTGAGATGGACCGTCGTCGGGGAATCGTCGCGTCATTAATGAGGTGTACCCGACCCAACTCGGCTGGAGTTTTTTTACAAAATCTTATCGTTTAAACTCCCCAACCCCTCATTTCACCCCCACTCCTTCACTATTCCTCCTATTTCCCTCCATTTTAAACTTCCACAATCTCTCCCTCTATCAACCGATCATTGTTCCCCCAAAATCCTCCAAAGCCCCAAAGTTATCATCTACTAGTCGGAGTTGCTGTTATGGGTGTCTCCTTGATCACCAAGTACTTTTCCATCTTGTTTTTCTCCAATTCTCTGGTAAGTGTCTCTAATTTCTACTCATTTATCTTGCATTTTTGTTTATCAATTAGTTTTAGCGTAGTTCTTATTGATATGCTCATTTCTTTTATATAAAATTCTGTCTAACCAAGGTTAAAAATCATCGAAATTTCCGCGTTTACAACCCTAGACATAGATGCTTTTGCATTACTAGTTTACTAGGTATTTGGGTTCAACAAATGTAGGTCCAAAACACTACAAATTCGAGTTGGGTCATCGGGGATGAATGGGGTACCCACAGTTCTGTCACTAATCTACAGAACGAGACCCCAATGATGGACCGTCGTACCCACGACGGACCATCTAGGGTCCGTTCCAAAATCCCTAACACCCCACTGCCTAATTTTATACAAGTGTCCTCCAAAGTACATATACGACGGATCGTCATACACACGACGGTCTGTCCTGCACAACCGTTCTGGTTGTCAGAGACCCTGTTTCTAAGTGTCTCTCTCCATTTTTCTAAGAGTCCTCAAATGAACGAGTACGACGGACCATCATACCCACGAAGGTCCGTCCTACATTACCGTTATGACAGTCAGAGACCCCACTCCTAAGGGTCTCCATATTTTTTTCAATTGTCCTCTGACGGACACATAGGCCGGACCGTCGTACCTATGACTGTACATCCTGCATATACCTTCATACTTGTCAGAGACTCTCCTTCAGGAATCTCCATATATACAAAGTCTAAGTAAGACACGACGGACCCCATGACGGTCCGTCATAGTCACGACGAGCCGTCACCAGTCCTGTCGTGTGTCACTGTTACTATAGTATTGTTATTTTATTTTAATTTTTTTGTGTGGTTTTGCTTGTCTAGTTTGCTACTTCTCGTACTAATATTGATCCTTTATAGGTCCTATCTACTATGGAACCTAAACAAGATCGAGTGTATGCATGCGGGCGATTGAAGTCTGTCACCCCGTCTGCCCGCATGGTCATTGGCTCTGATGATGAGCGTGACCCCGAGTACGTGCCCCCAGGCACTTCCACCCCTTCCCGTGCTTCACGTGCCACCAGAGCCACACCCAAAAAGGTGACGTCCGACATAGTCACTGCCTCCCAGTCTAATGAGGAGCGCACACTAAGCGGAACACTTTCTAAGTCAGCCACCAATTAAAAAGAAGAGTCTTGCTCCTTAGGAGTTTCGTGGTCGGACAAAGCCTTCGGCTCTGTTGAGGTTCCTGCAACCGCCACTGCTGCAGCGTCGGCCTCATCTGATGAGGTTGACAGTTCGGAATCCACATCACGTTCACCAGCTCATTCCCTCACCCCGGCTACAGACCAGCCCCACTGATGGTGTGTCGACGGGAAATTTCAAGTCTTCTCTGACGCCACTTTCCTAAATGACAAAGGAGTTATGACTCAAACACTCACATTGGAGTGGTGGGTCCTTACAGGAAGCCTCTGGACGATGCCTGAGATCCACAATCTCTTCACCAAACATCGCCTAGAGTGGACAGCACGTCCGTTGGGACGTTATAGTGAAGAAATGGTTCGAGAGTTCTATGCATCCTACGTAGCGACTCTCCAATCATAGATTGATAGGTGGTTTGCCCCCCTCCAAATAGGCCCCACTGGATCAGGTCCGAGTAAGGGGCATTCAGGTCGATATTTCCCTACCTGCCATCCGCCGGTTTCTATATGGCGAGGGTGTTGATGATACTCGGACCCCTCTCACTACCGAGTTTGACTATCGATGGCAGCTTGTTAAAGATGGCCAGTTCCTGCGCGATCCATCACTGAGAGATCACCAAGAGGTGGATGGCTCTCCACCTGTCAGTTGATAGAGAGGGTGCCGACTGGGTGACCGGGCCAAAGGGGGCCATCAAGAAGGCCAACCTAACTTTCACGGCGAAGTTCTTGTGGTTGATTGTCCGCCACTACCTTTCCCCCACAGCCCTGATAATATCGTTACACAGGATCGAGCAGTATTGATGGCAGCGATGATAGCCAATTTCGAGGTGGATTTTACGTGGCTTCTACACGCAGTCATGAACGAGAGGTCTTTTAAGGTCACAATTACTTACCCTTTCCCGTGCATGATCTTTTCTCTCTGCAGGTCCGCAGATGTGCCTATAGGGCACGTTTATCAGTGCAAGACTCCTCTGGGCACTATTTATGTCGTCCTCATCATAGATGAGGCCAATGAGTTGGCTCCATGCAGAGGGAACCGTCTAGAGTTGCCCCCACTTGCTGACGATCTGGCTGATACAGTAGTCCAGGCCCGCACGGCTACACAGGCCGCATCCACTGACACTACCCCAGACGAATCTATCCCGGGTAGTAGCACTGCCCCGAGCTCCTCTCGCACAGCCCCTCTAACCGCGTTGGTCCCGCTTGCTAGGATCCAAAAATTAGATGTGCAAATGGCTACACTGCTACACCATATTTAGTCGTGGATGCAGAGGTCTATTACCGAGGCAGAAGATCGCTTGGAGCGGAAAATGGTCCAGTATACAGAGTGGAAGATCGCTGAGGTTCACCAGTTCTTGGATGCTTTTGAGTTGTTGGTGCTAGCCCGTCCAGCCCCTCTGGTGGATGTGTCTACTCTTCAGGCTGCGGTCGACAGTCTTCGTGCAGATATAGACAAGATCTTAAAGGCTAGGGTGCCTGAGTCTGAGGCCCCTTCTGTCGAGTCTGCTGAAGACACAGTGTTGGCGGCCCTATTCGCCACCACAAAGATTCCACCACCACCACCCTCGAGAGCATTCCAAGAGGCGTGGGGTTCAAGCAGAGGATGAGGCGCGAGCATAGAAAAAGGAGTGCCATGAGATGGAGGCTGCCAAGAGAGCTTCACTTGCTGAAGAGGAGGTGCACCAGATGAGAGCAGGAGAGTTAGCGACTGCGGAGTCTAGCTCCCGAACAGTGGAGATAGAGGGAGATAGTGCTATTGTTGCTGAGGAAACCACTGAGGGTGTCCAGATTACAGAGGAAGAGGGTTCCGGAGAACTAGACCCACCAGCTTGCAGATCGTCGGCGCTTTGCACCACAGGTTTTCTTAACCTACCACTCTAGTATTTAAGTTTTTATGCATTGGGGACAATTGCACGTTTTATTGTGGGGGTGGGGTAAATGGAAAGTGAGTGCTAGGGTGAAGTCTGAGTAGCCCAATTCACTATCCTCTTTTGAGGTTTTCTTGCCTGTGTTCTTTTTCCCCAAGAGACTGATTACTTTTTCTGTTGAACCGGCAATGTCAATATCTTTTGTACATAGTTTAATTCTTTAACATGATGGCTAAAATGATATCCTGATAAATTTTAAAATGATACACGACTAGGCATAGTAACTGATAAATGTGTGACTCTAAGAATGTCATAGAGGTACACCATTGCATTACCCTAAGTCTAAAATTCGAACTAGGTGTCTGATAATCTGGTAGAGTGATGAGACGTAAAGTGAGTTTGAGGATGATCTGAATAGTACACTAATTGTACTGAGCTAGAACTTCCCTGGTAAGTCCTGCTAAAAGTAAGTTGTAATAGACAATTAGGAAAGGATCGTAGGCCCTTATTCAATATAGCCCATTTTTAGTCTAGATAAAAGAAAACCAAATGAAATTTATCCTTATTTGATCCAAATGATCTGAGCTTAAATTAGACCTTTCTTTTTCACCCCAACTGATCTTTTTTGGGAATAATGTGTTGGCCCTGGTCCCTCCTTGGACATGTGCACCACAGCTTATGCCAAAAGCATAAGTTGAGGGTGGCTAATGCAGTAAACAACCTTCATTATGGCCCTGACCCAACTTTGGGTATTGTGTACGTTGACTCATGGCAAAGCCATGAGTTGAGGGTGGCTACTATGAGGAACGCTCTGGAAAGTGGGGTTGAAAGAACAAATAGAGAGAAAGAATAAAAGTAAAGTGACTCCAGAATTAGTTGAAAGAAAAGTAAAGAAAAAGTAAAATGTTCAATAAATACAAGCAGGAAAAGAAGAGAGTCACTTACACAAATGAAGAAAGAAGAGAAAATAGCAAGGTAAAAGAATACGAGAAACTGGGCGAGATAAAATGATAAAAAAATGGTATGTTTAGCCGATATGTCAAGGAGGGCAAAAAGTTACTAAACTATACCTAAATATACCCTACCTGACCCTGAGCCTATGTTACCAGCTAAGAAAGTCCTATCGTGATCCTAAGGGTTGTATAGTGAACTTAAGTCAGTGTAAATAAGGGCAAGTTTATGGCAATACGTATGAATGAGCGTGAATTTGTTCTAAGAGAGAGTGTTGAAAAGTAATCCTTATACTCAAACTGAAATCAATGTGTGAAAAATGATGATTTTGTTTCAAAGTGAGGACACTAGTTTCAATACTGGAAATATTAGCATCTCGGTGAGAAATTGAAGATGATAGGTGTTAGTGCATGGTGAGCCTGTGTCATGTTGTGATCCCACATAATTCGAGCCTAATAGTGATAGCATGCATAAATATGATGAGATTAATCAGGATTGATAGCCAAATGATTGCAAAGGATAAAACATGGATACTATTGTATAAAGATTTTGTATTGAGTCATAGTGCGTCTCTTGAAGACAAACGTCTTTAAGTTGAGGGTGTTTATATACTATGGTTTCACGGTATTATTAATACTTTTTCCTTAAGTTTAGTTTGTCCAAAAGCCTTTTTGTGCTAATTTTTATATAAGTTTCTCTTTATTTGCAGGAAATCTGTCCAAAGATGAATGCGGAGATTTTAACTGAATAAATGCAAAAGAGACCACCTACGGAGCTTGTGACGGTCCGTCGTGCTTTTGACGGTCCATAGGTTGAAGCGTAGTGCAGCTGCTGAAGGAAGATGGGGAAGTCTGACCAAGTGTGGGATTACTGAGTCCATGATGGTCCGCCGTGTCTATGACGTTCCGTACTGCAGGTTCGTCATGAAGTTCAGAGAAGAGGTAAAGATAAGGGTTAGGATAGAAACACACATAGCCGGACCAAGGTGCGTAGTGAAATTTTCTAGATGCCGGACCAAAGATTTAGAAATACATAACTTATCACTTTGCATGCAAGATACAAGGAAAGAATTGTTATAGTTAGAATTATCAAGTTATGAACCTGTGGGGAACACGTAAACCCTATTTACTTTGATTAATTGATTAAACTCCAACATTCAAAGTTGTTTATTGTCTCTTTCAATTTCGTTAGTTATTTTCATTCATTTAGAAATAGAAACCCCCCATTTATTATTTTTACTTTCCAAGGAAGTAATTGACTAAACAAAAGTAATAATAGATTGAAGTTGAGTCTAAACTATTTTCCTCGTGGGAACAATCCCAACCTCACTAGTTGGGTTATTTACTTAACACGGCCGCTTTAATTCTTATTTGAGAAATAAGTTTGAGCGTATCAGTAATCACCACTTGTTCATATGCTCTTGGTGCTAGGCATAATTTTAACGAATTTTAAACATTATAAGTATAGGTTAAGGATAACTAGTGAACACCACATCTCAACTCACGAAGGACATTCATCCTTCGACATATCTTTGAAAGCTCTTAGGATGTAATGAGGTTGCTACTAGACACTTTATCTCAACTCACCAAGAGTGTCAACCTCGAAACTCCTCTATTTACGCAACGTAGCTCATAAATTCATTTAAGTGTGAGTGTGTGTATATTTGATCACACCTTTCACATAAGCATGATTTAATTTATATTGACTTCTACACATGCTTTAGACCTTCATTCATCAAATCACACACTTCACATGTTTTACATAATCATATACTTCATTTAGACACGACCTATACAAAACATGCACTTCAAGCTTCGCAAAACACAATACATTACCCATGTTCAATATAAATTCATTTCACATCTTATGACATAAAATCCCCACTCACAATACATACGAAATAAAATCAAGTCCATCAAATAAATACCGCTAACAAGAAGGTGGAACATACCATTCAAGAGCAATATATAATAAGAATCATAAAATATAACCAACTCACCATATAACTTATACATCACCATATATAACCAATTTCTCAATATTTCATCATAAAAAGTCCCTTAAGTCAGTAGCTCAATCATAATAATAACAAAAGACAACAAAAGTTCATACCCTACATACACAAGTTCATTTAACTCATTTCTCAAGCTAAAAGTTTTAAGTATGCATAAACATGAGTTCATTAGGTTTTGAAATTGAAATAATAAATTCATACTATAATAAACACAATTGAATCATTAAAACACCTTTACAAGAAGACTCATGCTTAAAATCAAATATAGAAGAAAGTAAAGTTTGAAAATCCTTTTGAAAATTTTACGGAAATGACTACTTGAATGGAAGAGGATTTAAGGATGGAGACCGTAACTCAATGAGTAGGAAACCCACTATTGTTTGGTTAATATACACGACCAAACCATCTCTTCTTGCCCTCCTTGAGTCTTAGCTCCAATGGTGACTTTGAGAGAGTTTTCTTTAGAGAAGGAGTTTGAATATTTGAAGTGAGGGGACTTATCTAGGTCTAGGAATTAAAACTAATCTAGTATAAATTTAAAACCCAAAAAATATCATTGTATGGTCCTAAAATACTTGTAGTGAATTTACACAAAATACTCCAAGCTGGCAACAGGCGAGAAAACTTTTGCAGGAAGCATCCATGGCTCACAAACAATGGGCCGTTTGTCAACCGACAACCTATAGATGGAGTCTCGTTGGTGGTGTCTGAAACTCCAAATCGGTAGGCATCAATGTCCAAATGAAGGACCAGGTCAACGACTCGTTGCCTGGTCGACTGCCAATTGATTAGCTTGTCGATGGACATTATTTTTGAGCAGTTTTTTTTCCAAGAGTTAGGGTCCTCTTTTATGGACCCTCGTGGGTCCTAGATGGAGTCGTACTCGGACGTTAAACCCCTAAACTTAGTCATCTAGGTTTTAGTAACATACCACATAAATTTCTATTAAACGAATACGTAAAACTCACTCAAACACATCAAGACACACAACCACTATCTAAAGCACGCTTCCGAAAATCATGGACATTTGACCTCAAAACTTAATCAAACTTAACAGATTGCCTAAGAACACTAATGTAACTCATTTTCAATTTAAACTAACTCAAAAAAGATTCACGAGGCTCTAGTTTATCTTAGTTCATTTCAGGGCATTATAGAATGCCGAGAACAATATTCGTCCTAGAATGACACTAAAACTTCAAGAATAACAAAAATTCACTTTGAATCACATAAAACATTGCAATCATGATCAAAACAATCAAAATCAAAGGATAAACTAGCAAGGATAATCATTTCACACTTTCAAACACTTAGCAACATAGGCAACTCTTGTCAAACTTCACAAATTTCAAAATTCGATCTTAACTTCTTTTATGGAGGAACTACCTTCTCCAACATTAAATATGCTCATATATGTCACTTTTACACATATTGAAACTTCAATAAAGACAAGGAATATTTTTTTTCAAAATACATAAATTTTACAGTGAACTGCTCACTATATCAATGTTAAACATGCAAAAAAAAATTTTAAAAAACCCATTCTTTGAGAAATTCATCAAGATGACATGATGATATGAACTATAAAACCATATAAACTCATTTCATAACATAAAAACAACAATCAGAAAGTGTTAAGACTTACCAAGATCATCAACTCCGGATTAATTATTCTTCCTAGGTCATATCCCATACGAAGGGTTCGTCTTTGAAGCGTTAGGATATAGGGAAGCTTGATTGACCTCCTTCCCTCTTGATTCGATATTAGGGAAGTCCCTCATATTGTGTCCCTTATTACCACATGCAAAACAACAATATGTTCCTGCAATACACCTACCCCCATGTTTCTTCCCACAAGTAGGGCACCTAGCCCTTTCAAAATTATGGCCACAACCTTGGAAATTTTGGTTTGGCGCCTCGTACTTTTTCTCATAGAAGAATCTTGGTGATAAAACCTCTTCTTAGGTTTTTGGTGACTAGAATCATCCGACCTAGGCCTCTTACCCTCTTGACTTATATCCCTAATTTTTGACTCCTCAATTTTTTGTGCATAGACCATGAGCCTAGAGATATCCATGTCATTAAGAAGAATTGTTGTACAACACTCTTTCTCCACCATGCTAGACACTCCCATCACAAATTTTTGTTCATCCTAGCCCTAGGGTTCACTTCCATGGTTGGGGCATATTTAGAGAGTTGGGTAAATTTGAGAGAGTAAGCTTGCACACTCATTCCCCCTTGAGAAAGGTTCATGAATTATACCATATTCTTCTTCATCCACTCTAGGGGAAAGAACCTATATAGTAAAGCCTCTTTGAATTCGTCCCAATCAACAACACCTCACTCTAAAGGTCTCTCAACCCTCCATTACTCAAACCACACTTGAGCCACATATTTGAGTTGGTAAGCGCCTAACTCTGCTTTCTCCCTAGGGGTTACACCAATAGCATCTACCATTTTCAAAACCTCATCTATGAAACCTTGTGGATCTTCATCTACATTTGTTCCATGAAAAGTGGGAGGGTTCATCCTCATGAATTCCCGAATTCTAGAAGCGGTAGTACTAGCATTAGGTTGGGGTCTATCTCCTTGATTAGCTTGGTCAAAAAAGTGATTATTGAAGACGTGAGCTTGAGGTGTCACATGTTGGGTAGAATTAATTAGAGCAGCCCTCAACACCGCATTAGTCATATCTCCTTCAACAAAGGAAGTTCAGGCATAGGAGACACTTGAAAAACTTGAGGCTTTTGGGGTTCCAGAGGCACTTGAGGTTCTTGAAGGGGAACCTCTTCATTCTCTTTCTCTAGGACAACAATAGGAATATGGACAACACGAGGAGGGATCCTCTCATTATCTACACAAATCTAAGGCATGACATTAGAATAGAGCAGAAAGTGAAACTTCCATCATCCTATAACCTCTTGTCCATGTATGTGTCGCAACTCACACCAATGGTAAAGATACTACTGGATGTTGCTTGTGAGTCATTTAGAACCTAAACTATTTCCCATAACCGTAAGCTCTGCTACCAAGTCTCTAACGACTCAAAAGTACCCCCTAGAAGTTAGATAGAGCCCTCCGTTCATGGCAAGGTGTACTTGACCCTTTGAGGTCTTGTACAAGCCCTTTAACTATTGTTCATTACATAAGACATGAAAAGTAGTGCGGAATAAAAACATTTCAAGGCATTTAATAAAACCTATTCTTTCATAAATATTTAGAAAACCTCATTGTCACAGGCCAACTTAAATACATGACATAACATCATAGGGACACAACCCATTAAATTAAAAGGAAATACATAATAAGTATTTAAATAAGAAACTAAGAAAATGAATATGCGCTCGAATATATAAGGAAATACTTTGCCTTGAGAGAAACTTTCCCAAGCTTGCCTTTTAGCCTTTAATCTTACTTCCAACCTTTACTTATATAGTATAGAAAAGTATGGGGTTAGTACAAAAGAATGTACTAAGCATGGAATATGCAAAAACATGAAAAAAGGGACATTTTAGTAAAATAAGATTTCATCCCAATTAAGTTTATCATGCATTATTAAAGAACAAAAACAGCATAAGAAACATCATTTAAAACTTAATATAAGAATCTTAAAATTTTAGAATATATGGAACACATTATAGTAACATTAAGGACTTTACAATGAAGATATTACTGTAGTTTTTTTACCTGGATTTCCCAATGGCTACACCTATGCTGGCACATAGTTAAGGGATAAGGAGATTGCTACTAAGTTACTCATTCTCTACTAACGAGGAGTACTCATATCAAGAGGTACATTGGAATACAACATCTAAATTCACGAAGTGTAACCACCTGTTCTTCATATCATCTCGGTGACTCCCACAATTTGTAAACATTATAACTATAGGTTAAGGATAACTAGTGAACACCACATCTCGACTCACAAAGTGCATTTATCCTCCGACCTATCTTAGAAAGCTCTTAGAATGTAGTGAGGTTGCTAGTAGACACTTCATCTTAACTCACGAAGACTGTTCACCTCAAAACTCTTCTATTTACTCAACTTAGCTTCTTATATTCATTCATGTGTCAGTGTGTGTTTACATGTGAGCATACCTTGCACATAAGGATCACATTCATTCGTCAAATCACACACTTCACATGTTTCACATAATCATATACTTCATTTAGACATAAACTAAGCAAAACATGCACTTCAAGCTTCGCGAAAAAAAATACAAGAACCTTATTCAATATTACTTCATTTCGCATCTTAGCCATCAAAGCCACACTCACAATACATACGAAATAATTTCAAGTTGATCAAATAAACACCGCCACCTAGAAGGTGGACCATACCACTCAACAACAATTTATAATAAGAATCATAAAATATAAAAAAAATCACCATATAACCAAGATATCACCACCTATAACCAATTTCTCAATATTTCATGACAATAAGGCCTTAGGGCAGTAGCTAAATCATAATAATAACAAAAGACAACCAAAGTTCATACCCTACACAAACAAGTTCACTTAACCCATTTCTCAAGCTTAAAGTTTAAAATATCCATAAACATGAGCTCATTAGGGTTTTAGAATCAAAATCATTAATTCATACTAGAAGAAATATTTGAATCATTAAAACACCTTTACAAGAAGACCCGTGCATAAAATCGCAGATAGAAGAAAGTAGAGTTTGAAAACTCTTTTTGAAACATTTTGGAAATGACTCCTTGAATGGAAGAGGGTTAAAGGATGGTTACCATACCTCAATTAGAAGGAAACACACTAAATTTTTGAGAAGATACACATCCAAACCAGCCATTCTTTCTCTCCTTGAGTCTTAGCTCCACTAGTAACTTTGAGAGAGTTTTCTTTAGAGGGGGAGTCTTAATATTTGAAGTAAGGGGTCTTGTAAAAGTATAGGACTTAAAACTAATCTAATATAACTTTAAAACCCTAAAAATATCATCCTAAGTTCCTAAAACACTTGGGGTGAATTTACACAAAACACCCCAAGCTACTAGCAGGCGAGACAACTTTTGTAGGCAGTATCCACGAATCCCAAACGACGGGCCATTTGACTCCCAAACCTGCAGGAATCCATGTCCAAACGATGTACCAGGTTGACGAGCCGTCGATTAGTCAATTGGTCGTCCATGGACACTATTTTTGGAAGTTTTTGTCTGAGTGTTAGGGTCCTCTTCTAGGGTCCCTCGTGGGTCCTAGATGAAGTTGTAATTGGATGTTAAAGCAGTAAACTAATTTATCTAGGTCATAGGAACATGTCACATAAATTTCGATTAAGACAAACATGTAAAACTCACTCAAGCACATCAAGACACAAAAGCGGTATTTAGGGCACACCTTTCGAATGTCATGGATATTCGAGGATGGTGGACCTCCAATCTTAACCAAACTTCAGACAATGCCTAAGAACACTATTTTAACTCATCTTAACTTCAGATAAACTAAACAAACACTCACAAAGATCTAGTTCACCTTAGTTTATTTTAGGGCGTTACACTCATCAGGATGATCCGGAATGTAATGCTCTAAATAAGAATCGTTTTTATGCACGTCAAGCTAACAAAGGAGATAATCCGTAATGAAGCCCTAGGTAAATAATAAGTTACTTATGGTTGATTTCATTTGTGTCACGACCAGCGAACACCCCTTTACGATAACCGGCATCTTCGTACATAGAGAGGACTATGAATAGCCTCTTAGCATTCGTCATTACATTTCATTGGTTAAAGACGAGGAAAAATTATAACTTTTATAGATTGAGATTTTCAATGACCTCTCATAGACTACATAGGGAATTCACTTAGATTCTTTGCATATGAAGCTTAATAGTCTTCTCGTTTAGACAATATACATTACAAATAAGAATTAAGTGTAATATATTGTCTCACATTAAATTATATAAAATGATTAAAACATTCAATAATAGCCCTCAGTACGAATATCATAATTGCCACTCACGGCCTACAACAACATGTTAAACAATAAGAGAGAAAAGAATGTTTTTTAGACTATTATAAATCCGACTAATCTAGATAGAAGGATCCATCCTCGAATATTGACATATCACCAATCAACTTGGGGAAAAGAGTCCAAGTCTTCTTTAATCGGCTTCCTGGGAACTCAATGGCCAGAAGCTACATATTTGTAGAAAACATAGAAATATTGGTAAGTACACCACTTGTACTAAGTATGGAAACATTCCAACCCATTGCAAAACCACATAGGGACCCACATACCGGGGACTTAAATTACCCATTTTACCAAATCTCATCACACTTCATAGGTAAAATTTAGATATACCTTATCACCCAACTTGAATTCAAGATCTCTTCTTCTATTGTCGGCATAGGAGTTTGGCCAACTATAAGTTTTTTTCAACCTATCCCTTATTACCAGAACCATCTCCAAATCTTCAAAGATTATTTTGGGACCAAGAAGTGAACACTCACCATCTTATCAATGTGGATCCTTGCATAATACTCCGCCGTATAAGTAGACTTAACGGGGATAAAGTGAGCGGTTTTGTCAATCTATCCACTATAACCCAAATTGAGTCATTTTGCCTCCTGTTAGAGGAAACTCTACAACAAAGTCCATATTAATTTCTTCTCACTTCCAAGTAGGAACACCCATTTCTTTGATTAGAGCACTAGGCTTTAGATTCTCTACTTTTACTTATAGGCAATTTATACGCCTGCATACAAACTCCGCTATGTCCCTTTATAAGCCATCCCAGTAATATACCTCTTTAAGATAATGATATATTTTAGTGGCACCCGGATGTATAGAGTATTGGGAACCATGATCTTCCCCTAAATTTTTCCCCCTAAAATCATCAAAATCCGGCACATACAATCTACTTTGCTACCTTAGCACACTATCCCCCGGGGAGAATCACTCATTTACCTTGCTAAGTATCGATTTCTTCAACTCATCAATAGCGAATCAAGGTTTTCCTAAGAATTCACCTCAACAACCAATGATAACTCACAATTATTATAAACCATAAAACTACAATTTAGGGAATCGTCTAACTGAACATCAAATCTAGCCAACCTATGAGCATCTTTAACTAGGTCTTTCAGCCCTATATTGATATGAGGCACAGTGCCCATGGTCATACGACTAAAAGCATCCGCAACCACATTGGCCTTGCCAGGGTGGTAGAAAACACTCATGTCATAATCTTTTCAATAATTCCAAACATCTTCTTTGTTGGAGATTTAACTGTTTTTGATTAAACACATATTGAAGACTCTTATGGTCGGTATACACATCTACATGAACACCATACAAGTAATGCCTCCATATTTTCAAACCAAAGACTACGGCCGCTAAGTCAAGGTCAGGATTTGGATAGTTCTTCTCATGCACCTTGAGTTGCCTAGAAGCATAGGCTACTACTTTTCCATGTTGCATAAGTACAAAACCCAACACCACTCGGGGTGCATCACAATAAACCACAAGACCCTTGGTACCTTTTGGTAAGGTAACATCAGAGCGGAGGTAAACTTATCTTTCAAACTAAGTAAGATTCTTTCACATGACTCTGACTACTAAAATTTTACACTCTTATGGGTCAAGGTAGTCAAAGGAGAAGCAATGGACACAGATCCATCCACAAACTTCCTATAGTACCCGGACAAACCCAAGAAACTTCTAATGACGGTTGGAGTAAATGGTCTAGGAGAATTCTTAACTACATCGGTTTTCTTTGGCTTGACATTTATAGCCTCACTTAAACGACACCGATCTCAACCATAACTACACTTGCAATACATGGCAAATAGTTGGTATTTTTTAAGGACTTGGCAAATAATTGGTGTTTCTTAAGGACTTGTAACACCACCCTCAAAAGATCCATGTGTTCACCCTCATTCTGTGAATATACCAAGATATTGTCAATGAATAAAATCACAAAGAAATCTATGTAATTTTGGAACACCCTATTTATAAGGTCCATAAAAGTCGTCGGGGCATTAATTAGACCAAAGGACATTACTAGGAACTCATAGTTATCATACCTAGTTCAAAATGTATTTTTAGATACATCCTCACCTCTCACCCTTAGTTGGTGATACCCCAACCTCAAGTAAATCTTAGAAAAGAAGCTTTTCTATTAGAGTTGTTAAAAAAAGTCAGCAATCTGAGTGAGAGGATACTTGTTCTTAATGGTGACTCTATTGAGTTGACGATAATCAATATACATCCTAAGGCACATTACAAAAAACATCATAGCTCCCCATGGTGAAATACTAGGTTGAATAAACCCTTTATCTAACAAATCCTTGAGTTGAAGATTTAAATCTTTCAATTTCGCCAGAGTCATCCGGTATAGAGGGATTGAAAAGGGATTTGTATCCGCTAACAAATGCTATTTCCCACTCGGGAGGATTCTAGGCAAGTCATCGGGAAAGACTTCCAAGAAGTCCTTCACTACGGGACCGACTCAATAAGAAGGTTATCGAACACAAGATCTTTGACTCTTATAATATTGTAAGGATAACATTTAGAGATCATTTTACAAGTTTTTTGACAAGAAATGATACGACCTCTAGGAATTGAATTAACCCCCTTTCACTCTAAGATGGGTTCATTAGGAAAATTGAATTTAACTAATCCTCTTCGATAATCAATCAGGCAAAACAAGCATGCAGCTAATCCATTCAAAAAATGACATTAAAATCTACCATATCAAGTTCTACCAAATCCAACCATTCAATTATATTGCGCAAAGATATAGGACAACACCTAAAGAATCTCTTAGCCACAACGAAGTCACCCACCAGGGTTCTGATCGAAAATGGTTCAATCAAAATATCAGGTTATGCAACATACTTGTTAGCTACTAGAGGAGTTACAAATTATAATGTAGCACCGGGATAAAGTAAAGTATAAACATCAATATAGAAGACTTGTAACATACCAATGACCACATTGGGAGACTCTTCTTGTTTCACCGCTAAAGCAGAGAGTATAAAAGTTGTTCCTCTTTGGAGAATTAGAACCAGGACCACTTTATTGGGCTTCATCATAACCCTTCTATTGACTCTTAACATTAGGGCAATACCTAACATTATGGTCGCTCTTGCCACACCCGAAGAAAATTTTCATCCCAACTAGACACTCACCCCAATGTTTTTTACCACAACTTGTACAAGTAGGTTTCTTGCTAAGTGAATTTCCACTTCTTGACTTTTGTGACTTACGGTTAGACACCCTATCCTTGTTTTCCTTAGGTAAATTCGAAATAACATAATTGGAAACCCTCTTCTTGAACTAGGTTTGTCTTGAATTTCAAGCCTACTCTTGGAAATACATCTTTCATTAGACTTGACCCACATAAACTCTTTATTCTTCCTCTTGAGTCGAGTCTCCTCGACTTGTTGAGTATGAACCATCAACCCAGATATATCCATATTATCATGGACAATCACCAAATGACACACTTCAACCAATTCCTCGGACACTCTCGTAACAAAGCGAATAATCTCATCCCTTGGGTTAGACACCAAGGAAGGAGCATACTTGGACAATTTTGTGAACTTCAAGGAGTACTCTTTCACACTCATATCTCGTTGACTAAGGTTGATGAATTCCTCTACTTTGGCCTCACTTTTATCTCTAGGCAAGAACTAGTCAAGGAAATCCCTTCTAAACTCCTCCAAAAATATAGGACCTGTTCTCAAGGCCCTATTGTCTCTACATTGGGTGTAGCATATTTGAGCTACATCCTTGAGTTGACAGGAAGCTAGCTCGTCCTTTTCATTTTAAAATAACCCCAAACAATAAGGAATCTTGTATACCTCATTAATAAAGTCGTGGGGGTATTCATCCACTTTTGACCCAAAGAACAAAGGAGGGTTCATCATAGTGAAGTGTCCCAACCAGGGAGCACCCCTAGAGGTAACCGTCTTCGAAGAGGTTTTAAGACTAGACTCTTAGCATTTGTCATGATATTTCATACATTAGAAAGTGCGAAAAATTGAACGTTTTCATACATATCTATATAGTGAGGTTTACATAGACCACTAGCATACTACATGTGTAGTTTACTTAAATTCCTCGTAATTGAAGCATACATAGGCTTTGTCACATCCGGGGAATAACACCTAGAAGTAATCGGTGTCGTCGTCTTCGGGGAGGACTATTACTAGCCTCTTAGCATTGGTCATTAAATTCATATGTTAAAAAGTTGAAAAAATTAAAAAAAAATTATCTACATATACTTCATGAAGTTTACTTAGACCTCTCGCTTAAACATAATATATACGTAGGGAGTTTACTTAGATTCCTCGCAATAAGAAACTAACTTAGTCTTCTACTTTTATTTTCACATATATATAACGTACACCACATAGTCTTTATAAGGATGTCTCATACTAAACCATCTTAATGGAATAGAACAATATGGGCATAGCCCTTACACCAATGTATCAATTCCACTTCGGACTTAAGACAATATCTTGTAACCACAAGAGTGAAATCATTGTCTTTCGACTATAACAATGTAAGGCATCATCTTCATATTTAGAAATATAGAAAATTAACATGAAGAATCAACATAAGCATAACGTCTATTTTATAAGAGCATAAAAATATAAAAGCATAACGTCTATTTCATACCCCTACCTAGACTAAGTCAACCCCCTAAATTCCTCCTAGTTAGGGTCAACTTTATTACTTCATTTTACTTTTGGGAACATATTTCCTTAACCGACATAGACCACATGAGCTTATGTGGAATCCAATTTCATGGAACCCTACACCGAAAGAAGGTAGACTACTTCCAAAAGTAGTACCAATATATGGAACTAGAATCTAGGTTAATCCACTACCTAGTATTTGTATGGGGGCAACATAGTTCAAGAAGTAAGAGATGTATTTGGGTCCCTCTTTATGCCTTTGGAATTATAGTTTCCAATCTCATGATATCAATAGTGCACCTACCTTCCCTACTTGGGAAGGGAGACTCCTCACTACTAGTTCACTCGGTTCTAAGCTAGAGTCCCTTTTGAAATGTCATTCCTTAACAATAATAACTTAGTTTAGGTCATAGGAGAATAGATCCTTGTATAGGCATAGTCATTAGCTCAATAGGAATTTCATGAGAGTACCTTTTATTACAAACCTCATAGGTGATATTGTCACATTAGTATCATTACATCATAGTAACGAAAATAGGTATTTCATAACCCATATTATATCACTACATCTAAATCATAATATCACAATTACATAATCAAGACATTTCGATTGCATCATCATACCACACCTACTTAATCCAATTACAAGACATACATCAATTGAAATTAATCACCAAGTACAAGCCATCGTAATTGAAGTAAAGATTCAGGATAACAAAGACTTACTCAATATCCTTGAAAATCCAGCCATCATCATGGTCTTACCATCAACCAACAAACTCCATCCAATAATAGGTGTAATAAAATCAATCAATATTAATTAACACAATAGCTAGATAAACTAAATCAATACAATTCAATTATATACTAGTTCAATTCATCACCTCTTCCACAATACTGGGTTAAACATCAAGATCTACTAGAATTGAACAATAACACAGCATATTAATATCATAATAACAGATTAATACAATAAACAATATAATTCAATTGATCAAGTTCGAATTAGAAGAAACCCATATGAAATATATTTTTTTGAAAATAAATTTTTGATGAACCCTTCGGGGAAAGGAATCCCAAAGGTAAAGAGTTACCATACCTTGTTTATTGTTGAATATTGATAAATAAAAGAACCCTTCTTTCTTCCATAATGACCTTTACCTATCCCTTAAATAGAGTTTTTCTTTGGGAAAGAGAAAGTAGAGAGAAGGAAAAACAATTTGGGTTTTGGAATTTAGGGGTGTTAGGTTGAGGTTACGCATAAGGTAGGTTATATAGTTAAATAACTAATCTATTTAACCACCCCCTAATAAATAATCAAACCCCTAACTAACTAATTAATTAAATTAACCTAACTACATCAGTGGAAAGCCACAGGCCTGACATACGAGTCATAGATCAGTCAATGGCCAGGACCCCCACCAACATGTGCAACTGTAGTTATGGTTAGAGAATTGCCAAATTCACCTCTTCATGAAAATGTCTCAGTGACCATTGATGGAAGCATCGATGCTCCATCGATCTGGTCACAACTCGTCGCCTATAACCGTGATGGCTACTGCCTTCACTGCCTTTTATTAAAAACTTTGGGTGAAAATGAAAGCGTCCTCCTCAAGGATCCTTAGGGTAGTCTTTAGGAAGTCGTACCCACACGTTTTGACCTTAAACCTTCTCTAGTATATGCTAAATACCATTCTACCAAATTTCATCCATTTTCGACTCTTAGATTCCCATGAAATAGTCTACGGCATACTAGCACCTTTTTGACTAGTCTCCGGATGTCATGGATGTTCCTCTATGTTTTGAATCAAAAACTTCCTAAATGACTGTTATACATTATTAATAACCTTAAAAAAGTTTAGAAGTCTTAGACACTCATTTTAGGCTCTACATTAGGTTTTGGAATTTCGGGGTGTTACATTATCCCCCCCTAGGCACAGTCGTTCCTAAATGACACTAAAATCTTTTGAAAAGGAAGGATAGATTCAATACTAGAAGACCAACCGATCAACAACATATTAAAACAACTCAAATCAACATAAATACATGGAATTTACATAAGGTAGTTGAAAACATCAATTGCAACACATAAGAGCTCAAAAGCATATCATGAGGAATTACCTTATCAACAACAACATGAACTCAACACAACACATAGAGTCACTTAAGCCAAAATTTCTATCATAACATATTTAAGATGCTCAATATCATATCATATAGGAAACAACATACCAAATACACAAATAAGTGTAAAATTGAACAAAAGCGCATTTTATACATGATACTTCATTCTAGCAAAAACCTTTAGCATAAATATGCACATTTTTACCAGACAAGTCAAATTCAATTTACTCGTTATTTTAATTATTAATAGGAACAACCGACCTTAGTAAACAAAGAGTTTAGTTTAAAGGGACTTCATGTAGGCCTCGGCCTCCCATATTGCTCCGTCAACTAGGTGCTTTTTCCATAACACATTTATGGAACTCACCTCCTTGTTCCTCAACTTCTTCACTTGTCTATTAAATATTTTAACAGGAAACTCCTCATTGGAGAGGTTCTCATACACACCTGGACCCTTAATTGGAAGAATGTACTCAAAATCACCAATGCACTTCTTAAGCATGGATACATGCAACACCGAATGAACCAAATCAAATTACTAGGTAATCTCTACTCGTATGCGACCTTGCAAACCCTTTGAAAAATCATAGGGACCCTTATAACAAGGACTCAAGTATCCTTTCTTGGTAAATCTCACCACTCCTTCCATAAGTGAAACTTTTAGATACACCTTATCACCCTCTTCAAATTCTAAGTCCGTTCTCCTATGGTCGGCATAAGACTTTTGCTGGTTATAGGCTATTTTCAATCAGTTCCTTATCATACGAACTTTCTCCAAAGTCATATAGATTAATTCAAGACAAAATAGTGAGACTCACAAACTTCAAACTATCCAATCGGAGATCTTTATGTTCTACCATACAAGGCCTCAAAAGGAGTCATGTAAATAGTTGGATGGTAATTATTGTTATAAGAGAACTCAACCAAAGGCAAGTGTTTACCCCAATTTCCTTTGAAGTCAATTACACAAGCTCTAAGTATATCCTCAAGGTTTTGAATAGTATGCTCCGCTTGACCATCCGTTTGGGGATGAAAAGTGGTGCTTAACTTCACCGTTATACCCAACCTTTGATGGAATGACATCCAAAACGTAGAGGTGAATTGCGAACCCCTATCTGATATGATGGATGATGGAATAACATGACTACATAGAACATCATCTATGAAGATCCTTGCATAATCCTCTGCCGAGTAAGTGGACATGACAAGAATAAATTGAGCAAATTTGGTCAACCTATCCACAACCACCCATATAGAGTCATTTTGCCTCTATGTCCGAGGCAAACCTACCACGAAGTCAATATTAATTTCTTCCCACTTCCAAGTGGGAACGTGTATTTCTTGAAGTAAATGACATGGCTTTTGGTGCTTGGCTTTAACTTGTTGGCAATTTGGACATTTTACAACAAATTCCGCTATTTATCTTTTAAATCCTTCCAAAAAAATCACTTCTCTATGGTCATGATACATATTTGCAAAACCCTAATGAATGGAATAATAGGAATTATGAGCTTCCTAAAGAATCCGGTTTCTCAAGTCATCAAGATTGAGCACACACAACCTTTCTTGTTACCTCAAGACACCGTCCCCGCTAAGGAAAATGACACATTAAGCTTACAAAGAACCAATTCCTTTAACTCCATCAATGATTGATCAAGGTGTTGCTTAGACCTCACCTCAACCACCAAAGACAATTCGGAGTTATGATGGACCATAATACCACTATTTGGAGAATCTTCAAATATAACACCCAAACGAGCCAACCTATGAACATCTTTCACTAGGTCTTTTTTGTATTCTTCTACATGAGACACACTACCCATGGTCATACAAATTAGAGCCTCTGCAACCAAATTGTCTCTGCAAGGAGGTAGAGAACACTCATGCCATAATCTTTCAACAATTCCAACCACCTTCTTGTTGGAGATTTAAACCCTTTTGAGTAAACACATATTGAAGACTCTTGTCGTTGGTATACACACTAAGTTAGACACCATACAAATAATACCTCCATATTCAAGGCATATACCACTTACGCTAACTCAAAATCATGAGTTGGAT
Organism: Solanum lycopersicum; assembly: GCF_036512215.1. Taxonomy (NCBI): domain Eukaryota; kingdom Viridiplantae; phylum Streptophyta; class Magnoliopsida; order Solanales; family Solanaceae; genus Solanum; species Solanum lycopersicum. The sequence continues at coordinate 18,618,750 of NC_090803.1, read as the reverse complement.
AATCTTCAATAAACATTAAGTTGTTTAGAAGCATAATATATTATTGCCCCATGTTGCATAAGGACACACCCTAAGCCCACTCGGAATGCATCACAATATACAAGGAATCCCTTGGTACCCTCCAGCAAAGTCAACACCAGAGAGGAGGTAAGCCTATCATTCAAGATTTGGAAACTTCTTTCACATGCCTCCAACCACTCATATTTCAGCCTCTTTTGGGTCAAGGTTGTCAAGGGAGAAGAAATGGACACAAAACCATCCAAAAACCTCCTATAATATCTTGTTGTGTCACGACTATAATCTTGACCCTAGACAAAACTGGTGTCGTTGACCTCTCAGAGGTCGCAGACAAGTCTACATATATCATCCTTACTTCATCTACGTTAATTTTAGCGGAAAATTTGAAATTTTTATTTTGAAACATGCATGTGTCATTATACATAAATTCATATATGTTCACCATCAACCGTCTAACATTAAGAACATCAAATGAATGAAATAGTTCAATACGGCATTAAGTGTATACTTGCAAAAACGGCACCAATACAATATCTAAAATAAAATGCGAAAGAAACTCCAGTGGAACATCCTTCACTAGCTCAATCCTATAACTATGCTAGAATATAATGGGCAAGCATCCTCGAATGCATGAGCTCCTACCAAGTCTGGATGAATGATCCATGTTCAGATAACTTCAGCGTCGATTTGTAAGCTCTAACGTCCACATGTTCCTACACCTAAAAATATAGAGTTTAATGGGATTAGTACGCACTTGTACTATGTATGGGTATATTCAAGCACACACTATAGACATGCAAGATTCAGAATGGCTCTTTCCTAACAATATGATTTATGGAAAGTCAAGTCAGTGGACTTGCCAAATTTGGATTAGAAAAGTTAGTGGAATTTACAAATTTGGATTAGGAAAGTCATGCAATGAGATTAACATGCACCATCATACTTATCATATTGCATACAACGCATAACATCTTACACATAGCACATAGTATATTGCATATAGCACATAATATCTTTCATATCATTTGTTCATATTTAATGAGACTTTGGAATCATGGACTTGACATCAAGACTTTCCAAAAATCAGGGCTCAACATATGGGACCTAAACTAGGGAGCCTTCTTTAGCAAACACAAAGTCTGATTCATTCACTCATACGTACTTCACTTTATTTCGTTCATAGGCTAGTGTGAATACCAACTATACCTAGGATGTAGTTTAAAACTTTGATGGGGTTTATTGTGCAATGATCAAGAGTCACCTAGTGTCATTACTTAGGTCTAGCTCACCTTTTGATTATCCTATCCTAACACCTTTGGTATCATTGGTTTCATTGGGTACATCATTTGAGGTTGGCCTCATTCATTCATGGGGAACATTAAATTTAACCGACATACATAATGTGAACATCATGAAATCCAGTGTCTCCCCCAAAGAGAAAAGAGGTGGAATACCGACAACAGTGAACCAAAACATGCTACCGTACATGGGAATTGAACCCCGCCAGATCCCTATATTGGTGTGTGTAGGTTCGATGATTAGGAGATGTAAGGATACCCATACCTGGCATGCCGGAAAATATCATTTCATGAGAGTTATGTGAACCTCCACCCTTCTCGAAAGAAGACATCACCGCTCATAGCTAGTCTATCGATGCTCAGTATAAAGTTTCATTACATTCATATAATACGTCATGGAATCTAGCATCTAGTATGAGGACATCATAGATCAACAGATGATTTCTCATCTTATCATTAGTATTAATTATATTATTCTCAATACGTTCATTAGAGTGTTCATAGAGACTTGTCTATTCATTAACTTTACACTCTCACAGAGGAGTACGTTTTTGTAACATTCACTTAGGCTCAATTAAAATTGCTCTCATCTTTTATATTAGCCTCTTATCATGTTGTCGCCACTTTCATTAACTTTAGCACATTTGCTCTTCATTTTTACTCATCCCTTATTACGTGAATGTTCATTTCATCATATGCCAGTGTACTTGTCCAATTAGTGTGTTTCACACTCTTACTTAGACTTTATAGGGTTTCATCATTTAATTGCATACATATTAGGTCACTTACTTTTAAACGTATGCTAGACTTATGGGTGTATACATACAAGCCCTGAGGCTTCATTCATTTATCGTTTAAGTGATTCATATCTTCTTAAGATAATGTGGTACAAGATTTATGCATCTTGTATGTATGACAAGATCATTGATTTTGATCTATGTAGGAAGCATTATTTGAATATTTATTCACGTACGACTTATGTATCAATACAGAATTTGGGCAAGGGAACCCCATTTCAAATCCCTTGGACAACACTTTCATTTTTATTTATTTTTGTTTAATCCACACAGCTAGGGGACCCAAGGTCGATCCCCAATGCGTTCATTTCATTTTTTCATTGATTTCTCCCTTATATTTTCTTTCGTTCATTGGGACTGAGAGGATGTGGGATCGAACCCCCACAGCCTCATATTATTTTATTTACTTCCTTTTAATTTCTCTCCTCTTGGCCGAGGGGGTGTTGGTTCAAACCCCCACAACCCACATTAATTTTAGTCCTTACTTTCTCTGGGTTCTTCCTAGAGGTCGTGGGTTCGATTACCACATGACTCAACCTTTTATTTTTCTTTTTTATTCCTTCTTAAATCTGATAGAGAGGTGGTGGGTTCGAATCCCACTCCTCTCATTTCTTATTTTCTTTTTCATTTTTGGATCAAGGCACATGGGTTCGAATCCCACATGCCACATTCTATTTTTCTCACATTATTTCAATGATTTCAAACATGGTGAGGTCACGCGTTCGATTCTCAGTGGCCTCACATATTTTAATTCATTTTTACATAGCATGATAATCCTATTACCTTGGCCGAAACTCATCAACAATATGCTGGAATGTTTTGTAGCCTAGTTTCTTACCTCTTTCGCATTAAATGTTTACACGTTTTAAGTAGTTTTTAGTGAGTTCTTTAGGTGCATTTTCATGTATTCATTTGAATATTAGTTTTCACTCAAATAAGTATTCTTTTTCACATCACTTATGAACATCACGATTTAAGAAAGTTTGTGCACATTAAATACAACCATAAACATGTTATTTTTTAAACTTGAATCGAAGAATGTATATCACGGCTACACATTGCACACACATCATTTTTAACTTAATTTCGGACAACATACTCAATATTCACATAATTCAGAACATACATAAACATAATCATCATGAAAACACATTAAATCCCTAATTTCTACCAGCAAACATACCCAACCTATGATTCGGTGGGAGATAGTGACAAGAACATGAAACGGGGAACAACCCTAGTTTTTGGAATAGATTCGTCTGAACCTTAGGGGTCTCTTGTGAAAGATAACAAGAGAGAAGAGAACACATACCTTTTTAACGTTCAAACCTTGATTTTCTTCCCAAAACATTCTCCAAAGATCACGTCCAAATCCCCTCAACTTCAACACCAATTCGTTGAACGAACCCTCTCTTTGTCTAACGTGTTTGATTAGTGTTTGTTTACCTATATTATCACGTCAGTTCTTCAAGTGTGATGAACTTTGGTCAATTTTTTGTTCTTGTAGTTGTTTAGGCAGAGAGAACGTGAAAGAGAAGAGAGAATGATCATGTATTGAGAGATAGACGTTAGTAAGGAGAATTTTCTTTGGATAAGGATTTTAGTTTAGGACTTAGTTAAATAACGTTTAGTTAAATGGTAAAGATTGGATTTACATTTTATTTTAAATCATCCATTAAATATTAAGTAATTAAATTAATTACCAATTCAAATAAAAACAATCTAAACCATTGCTTCCACCTAGGTTCGAACCCGGGTGGCGCAAGACTTTCATTCAAAGGAAAATTCTCATCCCTCTCTCACAAAAATACCTCTTTACCCTATTAATTAAGTAATTAATTACATATTTAGGGTAATTATGATATTACCCTTAGCCTGGAAAAAGAATATTTTACCCCTAGACCCTCCAAACTTTAGATTTCCCCTTTTTAAATATGGTAAATACTCATTCCGGTAAATCTTAATATTCGGGAGCCCTACATGGCTGGACCCAACCTTTCCTAGATCAACAAACTCCCCAAGTTAGTTGTCTTGATTGTCAAAAGGGTTCAGAGGTTTGGTTCTACGCATATCAATCCGTATGAACCAGATCTAATCATAAGCATTCTAGACACATAAAGCATTATTTTGCATAGCCATTTTTAGGGTTGTTACATGTTGTATCCAATAAACTCCTAGTGTAAGTTGGATTCAATGGTCTAGGTCAATTGTTGACCGCCTCAATTTTCCTTGGATCTACCTCAACTCCCTCACAGGAGATGATATGACCAAAAAAAGCCACTGACCTCAACCGAATCTCTCATTTTCTATACTTGAAAAAATAATTGGTATTCCTTAAGAACTTGCAACACCACTCTCAAATGGTCTATGTTTTCACCCTCATTGTTTGGATATACCTGTAATGCCTCAAAAATGATAGAGGTGAAGTTAGAGCCTAACATGGTAGTCATAAGGATCTTAGGTCCTAAATAGGCCTATAATGTGTTAATTAGACTGTGTATAATGATGTAGGTGAATTAGAAGTAATACGTTAATGGACGTCCAAGACATTCGATGACTAAGTCACTTATTTGCCTCATATGTGGTTATATGCTTATATATGTGTTTTATCACTTAATGAGGTCCTTATATAAGTTTTAATATTTTTTATAGGCAGTGTGTAAAGTTTCGTCAAGTTTGGAGGTCAAACATCCAAGAACGTTCATGATATTCGAAAAGTTTACCTTGAAACGACTTTGGCTTTCTTGGAATGTTTTGTCAATTTTTATGTGTTCGTTTTGGATGAAATTAATTTTGTAGGTCATAATATAATATACAATCATATTTTTATTGGAAACGTCCGGGAAAACATTTTGGAGGACCATCCAAGGGTCCTTGAGGAAGGACGTATGTTGGTGGCCAAAACTTCCTAAGGTAGTCCTATCTACGGATGGAAAACGACAGCTAGTGGCCTGGTCGACGCCCCGTATGTGGAGGGAGTTGTTGGGTACTTAGAATAGGGATCTAATCTCCCAATTACAAGTCTTTGAACCCATCGACACAGGACAGGATGGTCCGTTGGTGGACTGACACCCCATCTATGGGCAACCGTCTATGAGGTCTGTCAAGTTCGCAGTTTATTGTATGTTCAAGGGGTGAATTGGTAAATTCACCCCTCCCCCTTAAAAATAAGAGAAAGGGAGGTTAATTAGGGGTTATTTGGGTATTTTAAACATGTTTATAAGCCTTTAACACTTAGAATATTTCATTCTTCAAAATCAAAACTCAAATTCTCTTATAAATTCTCTAGAACTCCATTGGAATCAAAACTCAAGAAAGGTCATGGATTGGAGAATGGAGTGGATATTCTTCATCAAATTATAGGATTATATTTATTGAGTTATGGTTTTTTATCCTTGAAACTCTATTTATTAAGGATCGCATCATTCAAAGAGTTTTCTAAAGTTTACAAAAATGAATTATCCAATTTCATGATATATCCATGGGTTCTTTCATTGAAGTTTTTAAAAGCATTGAATATTGATTTAATTGTTGTTAATTAGTTTATTTTAAATCAATTAACCTATCAACCCATGTAATTGACGAACCCTAGTTTTTGACTACTTTATAGGTTAACTAATTTTGGACTTAATATGAATTGAAGTGTTGTTTTCTATGGGCTATTGATTGATGTAATAATTGTATTGAATTGATATATAGGTTGTCTTAGACTGATGAATCCATATTGATTTTACCAAGTTATATTAAATATCATACTTTATGTATTAAATTATTGGTTATGGTCATGGATAAGGGTCTTATGATATTGAATTGGATGATTTAGTCATGGATTTAAGTGGAGAGAATGGATTGGTGGTACACTTACCTAATTATTTTTATGTTAATTAGACTTCAATTATGGTATGTTCCCCTTATGATAACGGTGCTATGTGCTTTACTTGCAATTCATGTGGCCTTGTCGGCGTTACTTTATGTAATATGATGATCATGGCCTTGTAAGCACTAATTGAAGTATTATGATTATTTTTTTAGTTGATTTATGTGAAGTATGAGGATATCCATCTACATGGGATTAAGTGAGAGTATGTGTTATTTCTATGTATATTAGAAGATCATGTTAGACTATGACGATGTGCTTATATGTGTAGTTTTAGATGTTGATTCATGATTGTTCCTACTGGAAAATATGAGTGGTGATGGTCATATTCATTATGATATAGTAATGTATAGGATTACATAAAGATCATAAGGGTCATTCCTAAGTGCTTCAAAGAATTATGTTATAAGTAAGAAAGTAAAGAATAGTGTGTCTTGTTTTGATAGACTTGTGTCCCATACTTGATACATGTATGAATGATATGTGAATACGAGATGTCTTGACTAGGTAGGCTCAATGCACCCTTGTCATGTATGAATGAATGATATGTGTGACCTTAAATGAAGTTACAAAAGTCATGTACGTGGAACCTTAAACCTAGTGGTAAGGTTATAAATATCAAAGTTGAGAGTCGTAATGGTATACTTCATGTAAAGTAATGGTGGACTTAGGGCTGATTGGGTTGAACGACACCATATCATCATTAGGAATATCATGATGAGCTATCTATGTCACCATTGTAAGGTAGCCCTACTTGACCTCTTCGGTATGGTGAATATGATTGGCTATGAAATAGATATGGAACGCCTTTGTATTAACCTTTAATGTAAATGACTATATGAGAACAAACGCTGGCATCGAGTGAGTATGTTACGGGAAGTAGCTCTACTTGAGAATGAGACTAGAGTACAGTGTAGCTATACTTGAGAATGAGACTAGAGTACATAAAAGCCCTTCATATTCCTTAACCATGTGCCTACATGGGATGTGTCCTAATTCTACCCTTGGAAAGTAGAACACCCTCATTGGAGTAGGTTAGAACTCCGAATTCCATGTTTAGCTATCATGGTCTATGTCGGTTATTGTATATTCTCATCATGTGGGATACCCTTGGAAAGTAGAACACCCTTTTCAAAAAGATGCATATTTCCAATAAATGTTGGATTTCATGATTTTAAACATTATGCCATACTTAGTACTTGGTTTGTACTAATTCCATTCTTTTATCTACCTCTAAAGGGATTCATAGGTGAAGGTGCTTGTGGAGACCTAAGCTTGGATTAGAATATTGTTCAAGAAAGTTGAACTATGTCAGTATTTGACTCGAGGGCACATATGTCTTTTATGTCTCTTATTGAAGTGTTGTAAGAGACTAGATATTTCTATATTTGAATTGTATGGGAAGTGTCCCGTAGTATTCTTGTGTCTATGATTTGATGAAATGAGACTTAATATTTCCTATGATTTTTATATGAAAGATATTTTAAATACTTATATAATGGTTATGAAAAGTTTTAATTCTTCACTACTTTTCATATTTTTATATGCGGTGAACGATACGAAAGGGTTTGTACAAGACCTCCGCGAGGTCAAGTACGCCGATTAGACTATGAGAGTACCATATCTTCTAGGGTGTGGTCTTGGGATGTAACAATAACAAGATGTCTTTAATAAAGACAATGACAAAGGAATCTAGGTAAATTCTAAACACCCTATTCATGAGGTCCATAAACACCGCCTGGGAATTCCAGAGATCAAAGGACATTAGTAGAAACTCATAGTGACTATATCTAAATGAAATGTCATTTTGGATACTTCCTCACCTCTCACTCTAAGTTGGTGATACCCTAATCTCAAGTTAATCTTATAAAAGTAGCTTGCCCCTTGAAGTTGATTAAACAAGTCATCAATTGAGGGAGAGGGTGCTAGTTCTTAATAATGACTTTATTGAGTTGGCGGTAATCAATGCACATTCTAAGAGACCCATCCTTCTTCTTCAAGAACAATACTGAAGCACCCCGTAGATAATACTAGGTCTAATGAAGCCTTTTTTCTAGTAAGTCCTTGGGTTGAGCCTTCAACTCTTTCAAATCGCCCGGATCCATCCAATAAGGAGGACTTGAAATAGGGTTGGTATTCGGTAGCAAGTCAATACCAAAATCAATTTCCCATTTTGAGGGATTCCAGGAAGGTCATTAGGAAAGACCTCCAAAAATTCCCTCACTATGAGTACTAACTCAATGGGAGGATTTTTGAAGTTTAAATCTTTGACTCTTAGAAACTGGTATAAGCACCCTTTTTAGATCATCATACAAGCCTTTAGACAAGAAATGATACTACCTCTAGGAATTGAATTAACCCCCTTCTACTCTAAGACGGGTTCATTTCAAAAATTAAACTTGACAATTCTAGTTCTACAATCAAATGAAGAAAAATAACCATGGAAACAATACATCCCCAAAATGACATCAAAATCAACCATATCAAGTTCTACTAATTCAACAGGAGTAATTATATTGGGTTACATTATAGGACAATTTTTATATACCCTCTTTGCAACCACCGACTCACATACCGAGGTAGTTATCATAAAAGGTTTATCTAAAAATCGGGCAAAATATCAAACATTCTAGCTATCAAGGGAGTAACAAAATATAATGTAGCACTTGGATCAAGTAAAGCATAAACACCAATAGAGAAGACTTGTAACATACCGGTCACCAAATCAGGAGAACTCTCTTGTTCATCCCTTTAGCGAACTGCATAAAAGTGATTCTTTCTTGGAGAATCAACATTAGAATAACTTGCTTGTGCTTACCCTTCCCCCTAGCTTGCCCCTTCACATAAGGGAAATCTTTAACCTTGTGCACACTATTGCCACATCCAAAGCAATTGACCGTCCAAAGATGGCACTCACCAAGATGCTTCTTACAACAGTTTCCACAAGGTGACTTCTTAGTTGGTGAACTAGAACCTCTTCCCTTTTGATACTTAGGGTAGACACCCTCTCATCACGAGCATTGGAAAATTTGGAGGGAACGTGATTGTAGAATCTCTTCTTGAAACACTATATTCATAAGACTTAACCTATGAAACACTACATTCATAAGACTTAACCCACTTGGCCTCTATGTTGTTTCTTCTTAGCCTACTTTCTTCCACTTGTTCAGCATAAACCATAACATGAGAGATATTCATATTATCATGAAGAATAATCGAACAACATTCTTCTACCAAGTCTTCAGACACTCCTATAAGAAAATGACTCATCTCATCCATTGGGTTAGACTTCACCTCAACCGCCAAAGATGATTCGCAGTTATGATGGACTAGAAAACTAACATTTGGAGAATCTTCCTATCCAACACCCGAACGAGCCAACCTATGAACATCATTCACTATGTCTTTCTTGTTTTTTTATACATGAGACATAGTACTAATGGTCATACGACTTAGAGGATCTGCACCCACATTCGCTTTGCCGGGATGCTAGACAATACTCATGTCATAATCTTTCAACAATTCCAACCACGTTCCTTGTTAGAGATTTGACTCCTTTTGAGTAAACACATATTGAAGAATCTTTTGATCTGTATACACATCAACATAGACACCATATAAAAAATGCCTCCATATATTCAAGGCAAGTATCATGACCACTAACTCAAGATCATGAGTTAGATAATTCTTCTCATGCACCTTAAGTTTTTTAGAATCATAAGCTACTACTTTTCCATGTTTCATAAAGATACACCCTAATCCCACTCGGGTTGCATCATAATATACAATGAAGCCCTTGGTACCCCTCATTAGAGTCAACACCAGAGCGGAAGTAAGCCTATCTTTCAAGATTTTGAAGCTTCTTTCACATGCCTCAGACCACTGATATTTCACACTCTTTTGGGTCAAGGATAGTCAAGTGGTAAGCAATGGGCACAAAACCACCCACAAACCTCCCATAGTATCCCTCTATACCCAAGAAACTCCTAATGTTGGTTGGAGTCAGTGGTCTAGGCCGATTCTTGACCTCCTTAGTTTTCCTTGGATCTACCTCAACTCACTCAGTGGAGATGATATGACCAACAAACGCCAACGACCTTAACAAAAACTCATATTTTCTGTACTTGGCAAATAATTGGTTTTACTTAAGCATTTGCAATATCACTCACAAATTGTCCATGTGTTCACCATTATTTTTCGAATATACGAAAATGTATGAAGAAAATGACAAATAAATTTAGGTAACTTTGAAACACCCTATTCATGAGGTCTATAAACATCGACGGGGCATTAGTAAGACCAAAGCACATTATTAGAAACTCAATATGACCATATCTAGTTTAAAATTTTGCTATTGATATATCCTCACCTCTCACCCTAAGTTGGTGATACTCCAAATCTCAAGTCAATCTTAGAAAAGTAGCTTGCCCCTTAGAGTTTATCAAACAAGTCGTCAATTCGAGGGAGAGTATACTTGTTCTTTATAGTGACTTTATTGAGTTGGGGATAATCAATACACATTCTAAGAGACCCATCCTTCTTCTTCAAGAACAATACAGAAGCACCCCATGGAGAAATACTAGGTCTAATGAAGTCTTTGTTTAGTAAGTCCTTGAGTTTATCCTTCAACTCTTTCAATTCGTTGGGAGCCATCCGATTAGGACAAATTGAAATGGGTTCCTATCCGTAGTCAATACCAAAATCAATTTCCCGTCTGGGAGGGATTCCAGGATAGTCATTAGGAAAGATCTCCAGAAATTTCCTCCCTACAGGGACTAACTCAATGGGAGGATTTTTAGAGTCTAAAACATTGACTCTTACAATGTGGTATAAGCACCATTTTGAGATAATCTTACAAGACATTAGACAATAAATTATACGACCTCTAGGAATAGAATTATCTTTCTTTAACTCTAAGATGGGTTCATTTGGAAAATTAAACTTGAAAATTCTTGTTCTACAATTAATTGGAGCAAAACAATCATGCAACCAATCCATCCCCAAAATGATATCAAAATCGACCATATCAAGTTCTACTAATTCAACATGAGTAACTCCATTGGACAACACTATAGGACAATTTCTATATACCCTCTTTACAACCACTTACTCACCTACCGGGGTAGTTACCATAAAAGGTTCATTTAGAATATCGAGCAAAGTATCAAACTTCCTAGAGATCAAGGTAGTAAGAAAAGACAATGTAGCACCTGTATGAAGTAACTCATAAACATTAATAGATAAAACTTGTAACATACCGGTCACCACATCGGGAGAACTCTCTTGTTCACCACTTGAGGCGAAGTGCATAGAAGCGATTCTTTCTTGGAGCATCAACATTACAACTACTTTCTTGTGATTCCCACTCCTCTTTTCTTGCTCCTTCACATACGAGCAATCTTTCACCTTCTGTCCACTCTTGCAACATCCAAAGCAATAGTCCATCCCAACAAGGCACTCACAATAATGATTCTTACCACACTTCCACAACTTGGCTTCTTAGTTGGTGAACTATTACCTCTTCCCTTTAGAGACTTAGGTATTAGACACCCTCTCATCACGAGCCTTTGGAAATTTTGATGGAACTTGATTGGAGAATCTCTTCTTGAATCTAGGGTTGTCTTGAATCCCTTTGAGGCACTACCTTCATAAGACTTGACCCTCTTGGACTCTCTATTCTTTATCTTTAGCCTACATTCTTCCATTTATTGAGCATGAACCATAATACAATAGATATTCATATTATCATGAAGAATATCCAAACATCATTCTTCTACCAAGTGTTCAGACACTCCCGTAAGAAAATGACTCATATCATCCTTTGTCTTAGACACCAATGACGGAGCATATTTGGAAAATTTAGTAAATTTTAAGAAGTAGACAAGTACACTTATACCTCCTTGATGAATATTGATGAATTATTCCACCTTAGCTTCCCTAAACACTCTAGAAAAGAACCTATCAAGGAAAGCCCTCTTGAAGATCTCCCAAGTTAGCAGACCACCTCTTAGTGCCCTATTATCTCTCCATTGTATATACCACATTCGGGACACATCTTTTAGAGTATAGGCCGCCAACTCGTCCTTCTCTATTCAAGTCACACCCATAGCATAGAGAATCTTATAAACGTCATCAAGGAAATTGTGGGGTCTTGATCCGACATTTATCCAAAGAACATAGGTGGGTTAATCCTATTAATATCTCTCAAATAAGAGTACATAGTGCTATCATGTTGAGGCACTCGATGTCCAACCTCCCTATTCACTTGGGTCATCATAGATTGGACTTGATAAGTGATGATATTAGCTTGAGAGGTCATGGATTGGGGAAAATTAAGAAAATATTCCCTTTTTTCTCCATCGGTCATAAGTGGAGGAACAATCGAAACTTGATCACCCATAGCAACTTCTTCAAGTGGAGGCTCTTGGTTGTCTTGTGGAGGAACTTGGTTTTCATGAGACCCCTATTAGCCTTCTCGTCCTCGGCCCTTATAGAAGCTACTTTTTGAGTATTTATTCCTATAAACATGATACAAGGTTTAGGTGGAAGCAAACAATAAGACTCTAGAGGCACGATATAATAATGCAGGAAGATGAGAGTTTCGTAGCATGACATAGTCTATCATTCATAAATGTGGTGTGTTTCACAACTATGAATAAGAAAATATGTGTGACTTGATGTAGCTTACTGTAAAGCAAATATAGTCTTGGATTAATGTGTATTTTATATATGATTCTTATATGATGATATGTGTTGTCTTTGGTAGGTTATATGTATGTTTCCTTTTCTCCTTAAGGTGATGCATTGCACCAACTATCACTAGAGGGTTACTTGGGAGGTTAATGAATAAAAGAATGAAATTTTCACTGTTAAGTAGGAATAACTTACTGTAAAATGGCTTCAAAAATGTCATAAATTCTATATGTGATATTATGTGATGTTTGGCCTTTGAATATGTTTATATGAAGTATATGAATGATATAAATGTTATTGTTTAAATTTTTTATAAAGATTTACTCAAAAAAGCATGAAGTATGATTTTAAGAAAATGCCCCTTTTAAATTCATGTTTTTGCATAGTTCCGTACTTAGTGCATTCTTGTACTAATGTCATTCTTATTTACTTTTTACAAAAATTATAGATTATGGATGCTTAAAGGATCTCTATGATTGAGGAGCTTTATATGTGATTCCCAAGATCAAGGAAAGGGGTCCTTAAGTTCCAAGGATTCCCTACTCTTGTCTTAATGTCAAGTTTATTTAATATTGTATAGTTATGTCTTTTGTTTTAAGGGCCATGTCCCTAATAAAATCTATTACTTTTGAGTCTAATATGGCAAAGAGACTTAGAGTATATATATGTATTATGACTTATCTTTATATATATATATATGAAGTGATGTTTTTAGCATATGATGTGCTATGAAAAATTTTAAATTTTATGCTAAATTAACTATGTCAATGCAATGAATGATAACAATGGGCTTGTATAACACCTCCGTGAGTTCAAGTACGCCATGTTACTTCTAGGGGGTGCTTCCCGGATGCGACATCTCCATGGTGACATACTACGTTGTGTAAAACCCCAATCTAACAAGACTTTAATTTGAAGTCTTAACTCTTTCAATACCACTAAACCCATCTTGTAATGAGATATTGAGATGGGATTCGTATCTGGTAATAACTCAATATCAAAATTGATTTCCTGTTTGAGAGGAACTCTGGGAAAGTCATCCGGGAAGACTTCCAGAAATTCCCTCACTACGAGGAACGACTTAATAGGAGGAATGTCTGACTCAAGATTTTTTTACTCTTACCATATGATAAAGACACCCTTTAATGACAATTTTACAAGCCTTTACACAAGAAATTATACGACCTCTAGGTATTGAGTTACCCTCTTTCCCCTCTAAAACGGGTTCATAATGAAAATTGAACTTAAGAAATCTTGTTCAACAATAAATGAAATCAAAACAAGCATGTAACCAATCCATTCCAAAAATAATATCAAAATCGACCATATAAAATTCTAGCAAATCCACTCAAGTAACTTTATTAGGCAATGATATATGACAACTTCTAAGTACTCTTCTAACCACAAAGGAATCACTCACCATGGTTGTAACTGAAAATGGTTCAATTAAAATGTTGGGTAGAACATCAAACTTTTTAGGTACAAGAGAGTTAAAAATGAAAATCTAGAAATGGGATCAAGTAAAGCATTAACATTTATAGAAAAGACTTGTAACATAGCGGTGACCACATCGGAGGAATCTTCTTGTTCACCTCTAGATCGAAGAGCATAAAAGTGATTCTTCTTTGGAGCTTCTAAACTAGGAGCACTTGATTGATCTTTACCACTCCTCTTCTCTTGATTCCTCACATTAGGGTTATCCTTCACCTTATGGCCCTCTTTTCCACACCCAAAGAAACATCACATCCCCACTAGACATTCACCCTAATGTTTCTTACCACACTTTGAACAAGTTGGTTTATCACTTGGTGAATTTAAACTTCTACCCTTTTGGGACTTAGGGTTAGACACCCTATCTTTGTTGGTTTTGGGAAAGTTGGAAGGGACTTCGTTACAAACCCTATTTTTGAACCAAGTCTTGTATTTAATCTAAAGCCTACCCTCTTAAGTACCCCCTTCATAAGCCTTGGCCCTCTTATACTCTATATTCTTTCTCTTAAGTCGAGTTTCCTCAACTTGTTAAGCATGAACCATCAACCTAGAAATATCCATATTGTCATGGAGTGTAACACTATGCAAGTCCACCTAATCTAAAGCCTCCTATAGTGTCTAAAGGATATTACAATGTTTTAAGGTCATACATAATGTTCATAGGTCATTCAGAAGTTTTAGATTCAAAACGTCAAGTACCGTCCATGACGTCTGGAGACTAGTGAAAAGATAGTAATGTGTCTTATCCTATTTCACTAGGTTTTAAGAGTCAGAATTTGATCAAATTTGGTGGGGAGGCGTTAAATAGGTACTAAAATATATGTAGGGTTGAAACGTCTGGATACGATTTCCTGAGTACAACCCTATGGGTCCTTGAGGAGAACCCTCCATTTTTTTGGCTAAAAAGTTGTTGTGAGGAAGTAGATATCGAGGGTTGCAGGTGACGATGCATAGCCTTATCGACAAGGAGTCGATGCCTACGTCGATAAAGACAACTAATTTTAAGAACTATACAAATTGCAACTCTCTGACCAATTCGACGGACCTGCAGGACTGTTGGTCCAAGGCCCCGTCGACTGACCTACGGCTCGTAGGTCTGGTTCTCGCAGGGCAGGCCTGCTCTTTCTTATCAAATTTTAGTTGGATTCATTTCATTAGATTAGTTAGTTATGGGTTTAACTAGTTATAAGGGGGTGTTTAATTAAGTTAGTTAATTAACTTTATAAACTACCCTGAGCCTAAACTCGACTAAACACCCCATAATTTCCCAAATCCAAATTGCTCTTCCTTATCTCTACTTTCTCTCTCCCAAACACCGAGTGAACTTGACAATGGGAGGTGATGACTCCCAATAGACGAAGACTTATCATATAATGCTATAAGGGGTGTTGACTCCCCAAAGAGGGATACTCATCCAATGGGTTCCCATGAGAGGAGGCCCCAATTGCCAAGTGACATGTACAGGAAGAATATATATATCTTAGTTCCTTAAATTATTCTAGCCAAATAGGATCTAGCAAGTGATATCACCAAAGATGCTAGTATGTTACTCATGTCTTACATTGGCAAGTAAGATGCCCTCTTTTTGGTGTGAGTGGATAACACCAAAATGCCATGTTTAGCACCCATGGTCATAGTGTCGGTTAAAGCTATAGTTTACCTAAAGTAAAATGGACAATGGAAATAAATGAATGGGATCATAACTAGGAGGACTTAAGGGAGGTTACTTAGTATAGGTGGAAGTAATGAACCCATCTAGAAATTGCACAAATAGCTTCTTAAGAAGACCTAGGAAGGTGACCTAATGTGTATGTTTTAGATTATGTCCATATGCATGACTTTGTAGCATTTTTCTACTTATTATGAATATGTGCATGGTATAAAATCTATAAGATGTGATATCATTCTTATATGCACTATGTTGGTCTAAATGACTATATGATGAAGGTGTTGTATTGACATGATAAAGTTGTCTTCACTTACTTGTTTATGTATGAATTGAGTTTTAAGGTTTGTGGTCTCATGAAGGGTTTACTAAGAATTGATGGGGTTATGGGGCTCCATATGTTCATTGCACTAGTAGACTAAGATTGCGGTCATAAACAAAGTCTAATAATGATGTATATGCAAAGAAATAAATATATATGTAACTGGATATATATTATTGTAAAGCCAATGTAGTTTTGACTTAAATGTGTATTTGAAATATTATGCTTATATGATGATATGTGTTGTCTTTGTTAGGTTATATGTATGTTTCCTTGTGGCCTAAAGGTGATTCATTGAACCAAATATCACTAGAGGGTTACTTTGGAGGTTATTGAATAAAAGCAATAAATGTTCACTATTAAGTAGGAATAGCTTACTGTAAAGTGGCATCAAAGATGTCATAATTTCTATATGTGATCTTATGTGATGTTTGTCCTTTGAATATGTTTATACGAAGTATATGAATGATATAAATTCTATTGTTTAAAGGTTTTATAAAAATTTACTTAAAAAGGCATGAAGTATTATTTCAAGAAAATGTCCCTTTTAAATGCATGTTTTTGCAGGGTTGTCATACATAGGTCATTGTTGTAGTAATCCCATTCTTCTCTACTTTTTACATAAAGTGTAGGATATGGATGCTTAAAGGAGTTCTATGATTGAAGAGCTTGATATGTGATTCCCAAGCTCAAGAAAAGGGGTTCTTAATTTCCAAGGATTCCATACTCATGTCTTAATGTCAAGTTTATTAAATGTTGTATAGTTATGTATTTTTTTATGGGTCGTTTCCCTAATGTAATGTAATGTTGTTGAGTATAAGATGGCAAAGAGACTTAGAGTCCATAGATGTATTATGACTTATATTATATATATATATATATATATATATATATATGAAGTGATGTTTGATGTGCTATGAAAAGTTTTAAATTTTCCGCTAATTTACTATGTCGATATGGTGAATGATAATTATGGACTTGTGTAAGACTTCTGAGAGGTCAAGTACGCCATGTTACTTCTAAAGGGTGCTTCTCGAATGTTACAAACGTAGTATCAAAGCCAGATTTTAAAAGGGGTTGAGGGTTCAAGAATTCTCATATTGTCATGTCTAGTAGAGTCTTGTATCATTCGTGGTGAGTTGCGACACATCAAATATTACAAGAGGCTATAAGACGATAGAATTTCCCTTCTTCATCATTCTCATATCGTGCCATAGAACTTGACCCTATAAGATCTCTCTCTAATGTTTTCTTGTCCGGTTGTCTTTTTAGATGTGATTGCTTGGATGAGATTGTTCTTTATGCTGGAGGGAGAAAAGGTGAGTTTAAATGCGTTTCTTAGATTTATGGTTGTATGAGTATGTGTGAATGATAATTTTGGTATGTTTTGATGATATGATTCCATTAATGGCTATATATGAAAATTTATGTGAAATAGCATATTATGTTAAAAAAGGAATGTCATAATAGAGTTAAAGCATGTTAGAAGTTACAATGGTTAACATGAGTTTCTTTTGGGAATAATGTGTTACTATATGGTTTTGCATAATGGTAGCCTTATGATACAATTTGAACTTGAAATGCTTAGTGACTACCTAATGGAAGCATGTTACCCTAAGATTATGTACTTAAAGGTGCTCAATGTTTCCCTTTGTATCTATGTGGTCTATGAAAAGTTGCTTAGTATGGATTGGAGTTCTTTGTATAGACATTGATCCTCGATAAGATGATAGCTTTCTTGTCTTGGTAAAGTTTCGTATCTCATATTGTCATGATCTTTCCATCAATTGCCTAAATGTTGCATTTTGGAAATGTTGAAGCATGCTCACTGTAATGCTAGGCAGCTTACTGTAATATTTTTGGGAAATCAACTAAATTGTTCTTTGATTAGATGTTGAAATGTGTGTAGAATTGATAATTATAAACATGATAATGAATGTAAAAAGGATATTTTCTATTTGGAAAAAAGAATAAGAGTCTTATGGCATGATGAGTTATAGATTTGTTTTTAACTTCTTATTGTATTGTGAGTCCCTTGATGTTGTGGAATTGATGTTTCCCTTAGAATTGAGGGTAGTATTATTGTATTTGTAGGGTGTTAATGTGGGTTTGATTAACCTAGATGTTGCCTTACATTAATGTTGAAAGAAAAGAAAGAGTCCTAAGATTAAGTCTCCTATATCTTTTCCCCTAATGATGTATGACCTTGGTGTTTATGGTATTGTATACAAACCTTATGTGGTCGAATGAGATGACTAAACTAATATTTAGGGATAAATGGCCTAGGTGATAAGGTTTAGACTACCTTGGTATTCCTATATTGACTTATTGTAAACTCCTTCTAAAGTTGTAATAACTTTTAAGTGATAAAAATGAAGGTTGTTTAGTTAAGATCCTCTTAAGGTTGGGTTAAGTTGATCATAAATTTGGTCTATCCTAAGTGGGGGATGGTTATGGAGTTGTAAGGTTGTAGATATTTTCTACCTTTTCCTTTTATTCTTACTTGAACTTGAATCCAATGAATTCTTAGTAAGCTTGTTAATGAATAGAGTTTTGCGTAAAGTATGAATTGCATGACCTTTATATGTTTGATATGTATTGATTGATATTACCTTAAGGATATTTTAAGATTCCAAAGTGAATAAAAGAAAAATTTAGATAAAATTCTCATGTTGATTTGCATCTTCACATACTAGTTGTGCATTTGACTTAGTGAGATAATATAACAAACATGGTAATAGTCACTTGTGAGGTGTAATGTTTATCCTTATAAATGAAAAGTGTAGAGTCTCTTGAATATTATGTGACTTTTATGATTTGGAATGCATAATTGTAGGTCCACTTTTGAAAAGTGAAAGCATGTTTAGCTACGCGTTAATGTGTGTGCCTACGATATGTGTTATTCTTCTAAAAAGATGCTTACTGTTAAGGTGAGTACTATATTAGAAATTGACATTTTCTAAAATTACTTCCTATTGTTGTGATTTACTTGGTGTGATTTACCACTTAGACTTCACGATGAAGGAAAAAATAAGCTTGTGTTGGTTTAAAAGTTGAGAATTTCTCATTTTAAGAGGAAATTGACCTTGTACTTTGTTTAGGTGTGAACTCATGATACACATAAGTGTGTTGAGGAGAAGGACATTCCTCCATGGACACCACTAAGCATGGTATGGTTGAGTATGACCTTCATTGCACTAGGTCTAACAAATAAATATCTTTGTTCATTCAATTAACTAAAATCTATGTGCATTGAAGTATGAGTGCCTAATTGCTTATTGAATGTTGTTGAAATCTGCCTAAGTATGACTTGAAGAAATGTTGCAAGATGAGTTCTAAATAAATTGAAGTGTAACGACCATGTTATGATTAGGAGAAGGATGTTCCTCCTATGAACATGATAAGAGCCTTTGTGTTTGATCCATTAAAAAGTGAGTAAGTAATCGTTTTGCTTGCTTGTGTGTATTAAGTTCTACAATGATTCGATGATGTTGTAAATGTTATAAAATCCTCTATGATGCATTGAAGTCCTTGTTGTGATTAAAGTATTCAAAGTGTCATTCGAGGACGAATGTTCCCTAGTTGGGGATATTATAAGACCCTAAAATGAGTTAGGGTTTATAGAGACTAAATTCTTTATAGTAAGTTTATAATGTCCTGAAATAAATTATAATATGGTTTAGAGGCAGTGTGTAAAGTTTGAGGTGATTTGGAAGTCGAAAGTCAAGAGACGACAAAAACATTCGACAACTAGTCACCTATGTGCATCATGTGTCTATACGTGTTTATATGTTGTACTTATTGAGCTTATGAAGTCTTAAAATTAGTTATAATTATTTATAAAGATGGTATATGGAGTTTCTAGAAGTTTAGAGGTTAAACGACCAAGAACGTCTAAGGCGTTCAAAAGATAGCCCTTAAGACGCTCAAGTGTGTCTTGATGGGGCCTAGACGGTTTGGATGAGTTGCGGGTATTTTTTTGGGTGAAACTCATGTGGGAGGTCTAAGACTTGTTAAGGGTTTTATTTACGTTAGTAAAGTCCGAGACGACTACTATAGGGCCCCGAAAAATGGCACAAAAGAAGGACCAAAGGCTGGTTGAGACACTGCCTTGGCAGTGTCAGTCGACGGACCAAACGACGGACAATTGGTTGACCAACGTCCCGTTGGTGAGGTCTCGTCGAAGTAAACATATATTGGTCAGGTATCAACCCAAAAATAGGCCAAGGACCAATAATTGGAAGCCAAAGGATGGCCAGTCGATGGTGGCCTGTAACTGCTACCTTGCGTCTGTTTTATTTAAAAGGTGAATAGTAAATTCACCCTGCATCCTAAACTGACTATAATAGGTTTATCTAGATACTTTTGGGTGTATATAATTCATCTAAAACGTGAACAACCCATATCCAATCCCTCTACACGAATTAAACATTTCCCTCCAAAAATATTCCCCCTAGAAACCACCATTGTTGGTGAAGCTCAAGAACATCTTGGAGCTTTGATTTCCATGTATGAATAATAATTTTTAATGTTTTTCATGTATATAAAGGTATGGTTATCCTTCATTTCTAGTTATCCTTCCATCTAGAGAGTTAATCTAAATGTTTTAAAGAGAAAAACATGATCAAGTTCTTCTTCTTCAATCTATCCATGGGTTCTTTCTCAAAGCATTTTTTAATGGGTAAATCATGATTAATTTATGTTAATATATTGGTTTGAACGTGATTTTGGTCCAATTGCATGATGAACCCCATGTTCCCTCCCTAAATTGATTTAGTCCTGGATGGGCTTTGTGATCTTGATTTGTTACCGATTGAATTATGATTCGATTACATTGAAGTACTTATAGCTATTGTTGTTTACGTTAATATTTATTGAGTTGATGATGAAGAATTCATGTGGATCAATGTATGAAGATTTGAACATGTTTAGCTTAGTCTTTCCATAATTCACTGTAACATTGCCTTCTTATGATTTAATGTTGAATTTGAATCGGTGATGATTATTATAGCTACTGTTTTAAATTGATATTATGTTTTGATCGTAATTAGAATCTTATATGATAAAAAAAGTCTTGCATGAATTGAACTAGGTTCTTCTAGTCTATCAAATGGTAACCTGTGATCTTGATGTTAGGTTGGTTGTCTTGTATCTCGATTTCATGGTAATTGGTTTGTGATGTTGTATATGGTCAATTGTATCTTATATACTGCATAAAATAGGTTATAATATGAATTATGTGTTGGCATCCAATGAGGATTGATTCTTGAAGACTAGATCCCTAATTTCTCTCTATTGAAATTCCATAATTCTTCACTGTATTCTTGACCTCTTTAAAAATTGTAGTAGGATTTTGTCTAATCCATGGTATAATTAACTAGACTTATGGGTCTATACATACAAGCCATGAGACTTCATTCATAGTTTGTTAAGTGACTCATATCTTTCTAAGATTTTGTAGTACAAGACTTATGTATCTTGTATGTATGCCAAGATTTTAATTTCGATCTAAGTAGCTGACATTATTCTTGAACATTTAATTGACATACGATTTATGTATCAATTTGGGGCAAGGGAACCCAAGTTCGAATCCCTTGAACAACACTTACATTTTTCCTTTATTTTATTTTTAGTCCTCATGACATTGGGACCCTAGATCGAACCCCAACATCAACATTTATTTTTAGTTCTTTTTTTCTAGAACTTCTCTCCTTTGCCTAAGGGGTTGTGGGTTCGAACCCCCACAGCCCCCTTTTTATTTTCCTATGTATTTTCCTTGTCCATTTCGTCTTAACCAGGAGGTTGTGGGATCAAACCCCCACAAGCTCTCTTTCTTTCTTTTTTGTTTATTTTGCTTGGGACATAGAGGTTGTGGGTTCGAACCCCCACATTCTCCTTAATTTATTTTCATTTAAATGTTAACTACTTACGCGTTGACAATGAGGTTGTGGGATGGAGCCCCCATAGCCTCACTTCATTTTCTTTTTAATTTCTCTCTGTCTCCTCCTTCAGCCAAGAGGTGGTGGGTTCAAATACCACTCCTCCCATTATTTTTATTAATTTAAAATTTCCCTCTTACTCTCTTGTTTGGCGGAGAGATTGTGGGTTCGAATTACACAGCTCTCATTTATTTATTTTTTCAGCTTTCATGTAGTGAGGTCTTGGGTTCAATCCCCACTGACCTCACATGTTTAAGTATATTCTTACACCTCTCAACCTCAAGTATTTTGTCAGAAAATTCCATCACCAAGTGCTGGAAATTTTATTAAATTTTATAGTTTTTATTTAACAACATTCATACGATCATTTTGGGGTACTTTCACAATTCGTTTAACACATTATTAGGTGTAAATTCATTGTTGTTTTAGCTTAGATTTTTTTCCACTTAAGATTAGTCACCTTACACTTAATTTACCATCACAATTTACACACCTTATGCACAATAATTCCAATCATCAAACAAGCTATTTTAACACTTCGAATGGAGAAAAACAACAAACATTTTACACATTGCACCACATCATTTTTGGTTGACATCATTGAACATGCTTACTATTTCCAAAAATAAAATCATAAGGAACGTCATATTTCACACTTATCTACCACCAAACATACCAATAACATGATTTCTAAACTAATTTAGATTGAAAACGGAAGGAGACTAGGGACAAGGAGTTCAACAATAAAGGGGACAACCCTAGTTTCATACGTTGAAATTTGGTAGAAAGAAATTTCTCTTGGAGAAAGAATTCCAAGAGAGAAAACCCATACCTTGTTGTATCTTTCCACACCTTCCAAGTGCTGCCAAAAACTCCCCTAAACCTTCAACACAAACCCATCGAGAAGATGATGCAAAGTTTTCGTTTCTTAAATTAACTTGCTTGCTTGTATTTTTTTAAGTTATTTGAGCGTAGAGTACTTTTGATTTGTTTTATAATGTTTTTATATTCTGTTTTTTCAGCCAAGAAAAACAATTTGGACGAGAGAGAGAGAGAGAGAGAGATTTAGGCGTGAGAGAAAGAATTTGTGTGAGATAGTGCCTCTTAAAACTAGGATAGTTGGCAAGACTTAGTCAATTTATAAAAAAGACTTAATTAATTAATAAATAATAATTAATAATTAAATATTATTTTAACTTTTAAATCAGACATTAATTGTTAATTTATTAAATTGATTAACCAATAAAAATTACATTAAATCATTGCTCCCACTTAGGTTCGAACCCGGGTGAAGCAACACTTCATTTTAAGGGCTCAATATCTGTCCTCTCTCACCAATTTCCCCTCCACTTTATTAATTAAATAACTAATTACATATTTAGGGTAATTATGATACTATCCTTATCCAGGAAAAAGACCATTTAACCCTTAGACCCTTCAAACCTAAGAATTCTTCTTTTTAAGTCCGGTAAAGACTCCTTAAGTAAATATTCGTATTTGAGAGCCCTACATGGTTGGAACCAACCTTTTCAAGCTCAACTAAATTCCAAAGTTAGTTGGCTTGTCTATAATAAGGGTTCCGAGGTGTGTTTCAACGCACATCGATCCGTGTGAACCCTGGTCTAATCGTAGGCATTCTTGACACATTAAGCATCTCTTATCTTATCTATTTTTAGGGTTGTTACATGGGCCTTCTTCTCCAAGATTCCAATGTTATTCAATGGAGGTTGATTTAGAGAGAGATTAAAGAGAAGTGAGAGCTTTTGCGTTTTGATTTGGGGATTTTATTTGAGTAGGTTCAAATGACTTAAAACTGACCCTAAATTAATATATAGTCACCCCTTGAAATACCCAAACTACTCCTCACTTGATTGGATATTTTTGTGAAGTCAAATTGACTTAAAATTGATGCGAACGAATGTGGGAAGTGGCATCACATCGCGGGGACAGTTCCACAATATTTTTTTTTGAAATCTTGGTCAAGGTAGAAACCCTCGTGTATGCCATGAGTCGGGAGGCAATTTTTGCCTATCCAGTGTAGGCTTCATGATGCGTGGCACTGTAACACCTTGAAAATTCAAGACTCATGGTAAATCCTAAAATATGTCTCACAAATTCTAAACACTGTTTCTAAGACCTTTTTTAATGAATTTAGGTCATTTTGAAGGTTTAAGAACCAAAACATCCAAAAACATCTAGAAAGTTGGTTCAAAGAAATATTAGTGTGCCTTAGCCTTTTTACTATCTTTTAGGAGTCGGAAATGTTCCTAAATAGTTGGAAAGATATCTAATGAGTTTTTGAGTTGTTTAATGATTGAAACGTCTGGGTACGACTCCCCAAGGACTAACTAAGGGCCCTTAAAGAGGATCTCTGCAG
Source organism: Solanum lycopersicum (assembly GCF_036512215.1). Lineage (NCBI taxonomy): Eukaryota > Viridiplantae > Streptophyta > Magnoliopsida > Solanales > Solanaceae > Solanum > Solanum lycopersicum. The sequence continues at coordinate 18,594,272 of NC_090803.1, read as the reverse complement.
TTTGATGCAGCACCGTCTGGCAGTGTGCATCGACAGGAAATACAACTGTCTGTAAGTGGCTCTATGGGGCGTCGAGGCCACCGTAGTCCCACACTTAGAAAGATTCATGAAGGCCCTTGTTTACCTAGCTAATGTTACTCGCGACAAAGGGGTTGACGAGGCGTCATTGGCTCGACGGAGCTTCGAGGACACTTTCATCCCATACTTAGAAAAATTAGAGGAAGACCTCGCCTGCAATGTCTCAAATAGAGATGACGTAAGTTCAGGATGAAGGCGGGGTCGTCCGTCGACTCAGCAATGGACCGTCGATTGGGGTCTCGTCGGTTAGGGTCGAATTTCACTAATGAATTTTAAATGAGTTCATTTAATTAATTAAGTGGTTTAGGGGTTAGCTAGGGATTAAAGGGAAACTAATTATTTTACCTAAGCCCCTCTATAAATACCCTTAACCCTCATTATCCTAAAGAAAACTCTCAAAATAAACTCTCTTCCTTCTCTCTTATTTCTCTATCTACATGAAGTCCGCATTGAAGGCTAGAAAGAACTAGGGTTTGGGGGATGGAAAAGGGTGGATTCTTCATAAAATTTTTGAGAAACATTAGGGTATTGGTTCTATTCACCTTTGAAATCCTTTCTTGAAAGGGTTACTTCAAAATAGATTTCGAAATGTTGAGTTTTCTTATGGGTTTCATTCAATTACGAAATTGAAGTTATGGATTGAGTTGCTAATGAATTATTAGGGTTATATTGAGTATATTTACATGTAATTCAACTTGTTGATAATAATTGTTGATGGTTTGGTCTAATTGAATAATATGATCCTCTATCCCTAACCCTAGGTAGTTATCTTGACCTATGTTGTATAATGATCATTCAATGGAGTTGGTGGTTGATTAGATTGCTATCCAAAGGTGCTATATGGTTAAATTAAGATGAATTACAGGCCTACCATTCTAGTTCTTGAGATGTAATTTAGGTTATGAATTATAATGTGAAATTTTCCTATGTACCTTGTCTCAAGTTGTGATCTAAAGATGAATTGTGTTATAGAGATGCAATTGACATTGTTATTCTATTGGTTATCATTGTGCTATGACGTTACTCCCCAAGTTTTGTTGAGTTATGGGTTGATGGTAACACCTTGATGATAGACTACGAAGAATACTTTGTAAGTCTTAGAATCTCTATCTTTCGGTTGTGATTAATTGTTGTTAAGCTATGATATTACATTGGAGTATGTCTTATATTAAGATTATAGGGTGGTATGATGTTGAATTGCAATATTTTGACTATATTGTGAGATAGATTAAGGTGTATGTGATATAAGGTTGGTGAAAACTTCAATGTGCCTTAATGTGTTATGAAATGCTAAAGTGTTAACCTCACTTATATGAATTGTAATGAAAGGACTTATACTCATACAATTATTATTGAGATATTTATGATTATTCTTATGCAAGGGGTAGACCCTATGGCCTAAATTAAGTTATGATTTATAATTAAAGGCTTAATGACATTTCGAAAAGGGACTCTAGCTTAGCAAAGTGAACAAGATAGAGGAGAAGTGTCCCTTCCCACATAAGGAAGGAAAGAGCACTACATTACTCTTGAGATTGGATACTATGATGCATGGAGCATAAAGAGGGTCCCAAGTAAATCTCCTATTTCTTGAAGTATGTTGCCCTTATTGGAATACTAGCTAGAGGATCCACGTAGTTGCTATATTTTATATTTTGGAACTACCTTGGCAAATAGTCCAACTTCTTTTGATCTAGGGTTTTATGACACCAGATTCCACACTAGATAATGTGGTCTATGCCGGTTAGGGCAAGATAATCCCAAAAGGTAAAACGAATTAAAGGACTTGAACTCTAACTTAGATAACCTAAGGGGTCTGGCTTAGTCTAGGTAGGGGTATGGGACTCTACCTAGACATTAAACTAGTTAGTCATGAGGGGATTCTTAGGATGAGTTTATTATATGTTTATGTTATGATAATATATGATGTATATACATGATATCCATGTCGTATTATTGAAACTATATGTTGATTAGTTCATTTATGAATATGCCTTGGATTATAATGATAATATAAGATAAAATGCAAGCCTAAATGCCATGATACGTAAAGTTGGACATAGTCATGTTTTCTTGTTGAGGATACTTAATTGAGTAAGATTATGGGGTTTGCTTGGTCATTTCACTTGTTGACTTGATATGGACTTGTGAGTAGTTGTCATGCTTATTATGATATGTTTAACTCTTATTCATTCTTGCAATATTATTCCTTGATGTTAGAGCTGTACTAAATCATGATTCTAAGTGTGTTGGATAGGTGTTACCTGTTGAGATAGTAAGCATGTTTGGTTGATTAATTTGACTTACTTGACTTTTCATTAAGCCTCTAAAAAGGGGTAGAATGGCATGTTTTGATAAAAAGTCCCCTTCAACATCTTTTGCTTGTGTATGTGCATAAGATCTTATAATTAGTACATGTGGTGTACTAACCCCATTTTCTTCCCTTGCCCCAAACATCTTAGGTTCCAGTCTTTGAAGAGTTTGGAAGGCGATATCGTTGAAGGCTTAGATTATTCCTTTCATCAAAGTAGGGTAAGTCCTCAACTTTAGAGGGCAATACCATCTTCTAGCTTTGGATTTTGTTATGAGCCTTTTGACTCTAAGATTCCTTTCCTTGTTATTTGAATATTGTTCTTTTGTATGACCTATACATGGTCTTGTTGAATTGATTTAAGGGCTATGCCCATATTGTGTGTGTATATATGTGTGTGTGTGTGTGTGTTTGTGTGTGCAATAAAAGTAGAAGGCTATAAAACATCCTATATGAAGGGTCTATGTATACTCGATATGGATATATATTATGTGTATATAGAGGTCTATGTAAAACTCCAAGTAGAGAAAATAAAAGTTTTAAAAAATTTTAAAATTTTTTAACCTATGAATGTAATGACATGAACTAAGAGGCTAGTCTAAGTCCTTGAAAAGGACGACAATGCCAGTTACGTCTAGGGGGTAAACCCGGATGTGACAAAACTTGGAATCAGAGCATGAGGTTGAATACCGTTGAGTTATGTCTCTCTCTATACCACGTCTATGTAGGTTTGTATTCATAATTATGAATTGCACCACACTTATGAGTAGGAACCTATATGATGGTTAGGAATCACTCTCCTTCTTGGAAATCTCATATCGTGCCAATAGAGTATACTTCTGATGTGATTTTGCATATGGCCGTATTGTTGTGATTATTGGAAGCATGAACAATCGAAGGAATACGGCTTGAGAACTTGAGGAGGAAATTGATAATGCGGAAAATCCTCCCCATGATGAGCAAGTTCCTCCACTTGAGGAAAATGCTAATGTTGATCAAGCCCCAGCTAACCCTCCACCTATGACGGAGGAGGAGTTGAGGGGTGTTCTTGCTCAAATGGCCCAAGCCATGACTACCCAAGCATAAGACACAACAGTTCAAGCCCAACCTATGACAACTCAAGCCAACCGAGATATTGCTCCTCGTCCTCATCAACAAGTCACTACTATGGCTTCCCATTTAAAGAACATCACTCAGATGAAACCTCCTACTTTTTATGGGTCTAAGGTTAATGAAGACCCCCAAAAATTCCTTGATGAGGTCTACAAAGTGCTATATGCTATGGGGGTGACTTCAAGTGAGAAGGTCGGGTTGGCCTCATATCAACTCAAAGATGAGGCTCAAACTTGGTATGTGCAATGGAGGGACAATAGGTCGTTGAGGGGTGGTCCGGTGACTTGGGAGATCTTTAAGGAGGCTTTTCTAGATCGGTTCTTCCCTAGAGAGATGATAGAGGAGAAGGTGACGGAGTTCATCAATCTTCGCCAAGGAGGGAAGAGTGGTCATGAGTACTCTTTGGAATTTGTTAAGTTGTCCAAATATGCTCCTTCTTTGGTCTCCGATCCTAGAGACCAAACGAGCCATTTTGTGATGGGGATGTCAGAGGAATTACAAGAGGAGTGCCAATCGGCCATGTTACATGACAACATGGATATTTCCCATCTTATGGTCTATGCAAGAAGCGTTGAGGAGGCAAGAGCTAAGAGAAAAAGTAGAGATGCTAAGAGGGCTAGGTCATTTGATGGAGGCTCCTCAAAGAAATAGGCTTGAGATAAAGATAAGACTAAATTTAAGAAGCGGGGTTCAAATCAAGTCCCTACAAAATTCCCAAGATCTAGTGGTGATAGGGTGTCTAACCCTAAATTTAAGAAGGGAAAAGGTTCTAATTCACCAAAGGAGAAGACAACTTGTGGAAGGTGTGGTAAAAAGCACTATGGAGAGTGACTTAAGGGGACGGATAATTGCTTTAGTTGTGGCATGAGTAGTCACAAAATGAGAGATTGTCCAAACTTGAAGAGTCATGAAAAGGGTAGTGTCCAATCTCAAACAAGTGTAACTAGTGATGCTCTAAAGAAGAAAACCTTTTATGCTCTCCATTTTAGGGGTGAGCAAGAGACCTCTACCGATGTGGTGAACAATTTGTTAAAAATCTTTACTCTTGATGTGTATGTTTACTTGATCCGGGTACTACTTTGTCCGTCGTTACACCACTAGTATCTAAAAATTTTGATGTTTTACCCGATATTTTTCATGAGCCCTTTCTAGTGTCTACTCCTGTGGGAGATTCGGTTGTTCCTAAAAGAGTCTATCAAAATTTTCCTATTTCATTGCCCAATAGAGTTTCTTATATTTATCTAGTAGAACTAGATATGCTTGATTTTGATATTATATTGGGTATAGATTGGTTGCATGCATGTTTTGCATCAATTGACTATAGGACAAGAGAGATGAGGTTTAACTTCCCAAAGGAAACCTTTGTTGAGCAAAAGGGGGGGAATCTATTCCTAGAGGTCGCATCATATCTTGTCAAAAAGCATGTAAAAAGATCTCAAAGAATTGTTTCTATCACATTGTAATAGTCCAAGATTTGGATTCCAAAATTCCTCCTATCGAGTCGGTCCTCGTAGTGAATGAATTTCTAGAGGTTTTTCCTAAAGACCTTCCCGGTATTTCTCCCGAACGAGAAATTGATTTTGGTATAGATTTGCTACCGGAAAAAAATCTCATTTCAATCCATCCATATCGGATGGCTCCGACCAAATTAAAAGAATTGAAGACTCAACTCAAGAATTTGCTTGACAATGGCTTTATAAGGCCTAGTATATCTCCATGGGGTGCTCCGGTGTTATTTGCCACAACGAAGGATGGGACTTTGAGAATATGTATTGACTACCGCCAACGCACAAGGTCACCATTAAGAATAAGTACCCTCTCCCTCGGATTGATGACTTATTTTACCAACTCCAAGGGGCGAGCTACTTTTCAAAGAGAGATTTGAGGTCGGGGTTTCATCAACTCAGGGTGAGAGGGGAGGATGTACCAAAGACGGACTTTTAGATGAGGTATGGGCATTATGAGTTCTTGGTCATGTCTTTCGGTCTCACTAATGCTCCGGTGATATTATGACCTAATGAATAGAGTATTTCAAAATTACCTAGATTCATTTGTCATTGTATTCATTGACGATATCTTAGTATACTCGAAGAATGAGGATAATCATATCAGTCATTTGAGGGTAGTGTTGCAAACCCTTAAAGAACATAAATTGTATGCCAAATATAGTGAGTTTTTGTTGAGATCGGCTACTTTTTTTGGGCACATCATTTGTAGTGAGGGAGTTGAAGCAGACCAAAGGAAAATGAAAGCATTGAAAAATTAGCCTAGACCATTGACTCCGACTTACATCAAGAGTTTCTTGCATTTATCGGTTACTATCAGAGGTTTTTGGATGATTTCGTGTCCATAGCGTCTCCTTTAACTACTTTGCCCAAAAGAGTAAAAAGTTTGAGTGTTCGGAGGCATGTGAGATGATCTTCCAATTTTTGAAATATAAGCTTACTTCCGCTTTGGTGTTGACCTTACCGGAGGGTACAAAGGATTTTGTTGTGTATTGTGATGCATCCCGAGTGTGTTTGGGGTGTGTGGTTCTGAAAAATATGGTAGCTTATGCCTCAAGGCAACTAAAGGTACATGAGAAAAATTACCCCACTCATGACCTTGAATTAGCGGCCATGGTGTTTGTTTAAAAAATTTTGGAGGCATTATTTGTATGGTGTTCATTTGGATGCTTTTACCTATCATAAGATTCTCCAATATGTGTTTACCCAAAAGAAGTTAAATCTCTTACAAATAAGGTGGCTTGAGTTGTTGAAAGATTACGATATGAGTGTCCTTTATCACCTCGGCAAGGCTAATGTAGTTGTGGATTCCCTAAGTCGGATGACTATGGATAGTGTATCCCATCTTGATGAAGCCAAAAAGGACCTAGCAAGGGAAGTTCATAGGTTGGCTTGGTTGGGAATGAGGTTGGAGAGTGCTCTGGATGGGGTGCCGTATTTCATCATAACTTTGAGTCATCGTTAGTGATTGAGGTGATGTCCAAACAACACCTTGACTTAGCCTTGATGGAGTTGAAAGAATCATATCTTGGCAAGTGTAATTAATCATTCTCCCTAGGGGGGATGGTGTTTTAAAGTACCAAGGGAGACTATGTGTTCCCGATGTAGATGGGTTAAGGTTTAGGATATTTAAAGAAGAACTTGGGTCCCGCTACTCAATTTATCCGGGGTTGACAAAAATGTATCATGCCCTAAGGGGAATATATTGGAGGGAAGGTCTAGATAGGGACATAGCAGAATTTGTCGCTAAGTGTCCGAATTGCCAACAAGTAAAGGTAGAACACCTAAAGTCGGGTGGATTACTACAAAAGATCCAAATTCCAACTTGGAAGTGGGAAGACATCAATATGGACTTTGTAGTAGGTTTACCCCGGACCCAAAAGTCCTCCATATGAGTTTTTGTGGATGGATTGACTAAATCTGCTCGCTTTATCGCCGTCAAGTTTTCATATTCGGCGGAGGATTATGCAAGAATCTTCCTAGATGAGATTGTGTGCCTCCATGGCATTCCGTTATCCATCATATCGGATCGGGGTGCACAATTCACATCTAGATTTCGGCGGTCATTCCAAAAATGGTTAGGTACTATGTTAAAGTGGAGCACCACTTTTGATCCCCAAATGGATGGTCAAGAGGAGCGTACGATACAAACCCTTGAAGATATGCTTAGAGAATGCATTATTGATTTTAAAGCGAGTTGGGATACGCATTTACCTTTAGTGGAGTTTGCCTACAACAACATTTTTAATTCATCCAGTTCCATGGATCCCTATAAAGACTTGTATGGTAGGAGGTGTAGGTATCATATTGGATGGTTTGAAGTGGGTGAGCCATTACTTCCTTGTCCTGAGATGATTTATAAGACTTTGAAAAAGGTTCATATTATAAGGAACTGGTTGCAAACGGCCTCTTGTCGGCAAAAGTCTTATGCCGATAATAGGAGAAGGGATTTGGAGTTTTAAGAAGGTGATAAGGTGTATTTAAAAATTTCACCAATAAAATGGGTGGTTAGATTTGTCAAGAAAGGTAATTTGAGTCCTTGTTATGTGGGTCCCTATGAAATCTTGCAAAGGGTTGGTAAGGTTGCCTATGAATTGAAACTTCCTAGTGATTCGCTTTGGTTCATCCCAGTTTTCCATGTTTCTATGTTCAAAAAGTGTATCGGTAACACCGAGTCCATTCTTCCTATTGAGGGTCTTGGTGTCAAGGATAATCTCTCTTATGTGTAAGTCCCAGTTCAAATTCTTTATAGGCAAGTCAAGAAGTTGAGGAATAAAGAGGTGGTATCCGTAAATTGTTATGGAAAAATTAATTAGTTGAGGGTTCTACATGGGAGGCCGAGGCCGATATGAAGTTTCATTTTCCTCATCTTTTTGAGAATTAAGGTTAGCCATTCTTTTTAATTATATAATTATGACAGATTTTTTTTCTTGATTTTTGGGTGAAGTGTTGCAAAAATAGCATTTTTGAAAACCTCACAGTAAGTTTTACAGTGAAGTCATTGTAGTATTGCTATAAAAAACTTGAACTGATATGTAGCATGTCGTTAAGTTTTACAGTGAAGTCACAGTGAGTCTTCATGAAATGATAGGTAGCATGTTGTTAAGCTGAACTTTGTGCTAATTGACTCATGTGATGTATGTTAAGCTCATAAGTGTTGTGAGAAGGAAATGCCTCATGATGATGTTTTTTGTGACTTAGGTATGGTAATATGACTTTTGATATTTGCCTTGTTAAAGTGACATGATTTATGTTAAATGGATATTGTTGATTGGTTGGGCTTCTAGTCTTTGATCTATTCCTTCCTTTAAAAGAGTTTTAGTGTCATTCGGGAATGAATGTTCCTAAGGGGGGGATAATGTAACACCTTGAAAATCCAAGACTCATGGTAAATCCTCACATAGGTGTAATAAAGTCTACACTTTTTCTAAGTCCATTTTTAATGAATATAGGTCATTTAGAAGATTTAAGAACCAAAACGTCCAAAAACATCCGGGAAGTTGGTTCAAAGAGATGTTAGTGTGCCTTAGCCTTTTTATAAACTTTTAGGAGTCGAAAATGTACAAAAATAGGTGGAAAGTTAGATAATGGATCTTTGAATTGTTTCATGATTGAAACGTCTGGATACGACTCCCCAAGGACCAACCAAGGGCCCTTGAGAAGGATCTCTGCAGTTTGATGCAGCGCTGCTGGGCACTGTGCATCGACAGGACAGATGACGGTCCGTAAGTGGCTTGATGGGGCTTCGAGGCCACCATTGTCCCACACTTAGAAAGAATCGTGAAGGCCCTTGTTTACCTAGCTAATTTTACACGCAATGGAAGTGGTTAACGGGGCATTGAGGCCACCATCATCCCATACTTTGAAAAATTGGAGGAAGACCTCACCTGCAAAGTCTCTGATAGAGACGACGGAAGTACAGGATGGTGGGGGGGTCGTCCGTTGACTCACCGACAGACTATCGATCGGAATCTCATCAGCGAGGGTCGAATTTCATTTATGAATTTTAAATGATTTCATTTAATTAATTAATTGGTTTAGGGGTTAGTTAGGTATCAAAGGAAAACTAATTAAGTTAATTAAGCCCATCTATAAACACCCTTAAACCACATTAACCTAAAGACAACTCTCAAAATAAACTCTCTTCCTTCTCGCTTATTTCTCTCGATATATGAACTCACCATTGAATGCTAGCAAGAACTAGGATTTAGGGGCTTTAAAAGGGTAGATTCTTCATCAAACTATTGAGAAACATTAAGGTATGCGTTCTATTCACCTTTGAGATTCTTTCCTCAAAGGATTCCTTCAAAATAGATTTCAAAAGGTTTAGTTTTCTTATGTGTTTCATTCAATTGCGAAATTGAAGTTTTGGATTGAGTTGTTAATGAATTCTTAGGGTTATATTGAGTAGATTTACATGTAATTCAACTTGTTGATGATAATAGTTGGTGGTTTGGTTTAATTGAATAATATGATCCTCTATCCCTAACCCTAGGTAGTTATCTTGACCTATGTTGTAAGGTGACAATTCCATGGAGTTGGTGGTTGATTAAATTGCTATCCTATGGTGATATTATAATTAAATTGATATGAATTATAGGCCTACCATGCTAGTTCTTGAGATGTAATTTAGGTTATGAATTATAATGTGAAATTTGTCTATGTACCTTGTCTCAAGTTGTGATCTAAAGATGAATTGTGTTATAGAGATGCAATTGAACTTGTTATTCTATTGGTTATCATTGTGTTATGATGTTACTCCCCAAGATGGATTGAGTTATGGGTTGATGGTAAGACCTTGATGATAGACTATGAGGAAGACTTGGTAAGTCTTAGAATCTTTATCTTTACTTTCAATTGTGACTAATTGTTGTTAAGCTATGATATTACATTAAAGTATGCCTTATATTAAGATTATAGGGTGGTATGATGCTGAATTGAAATGTCTTGACTATGTTGTGGGTAGATTAAGGTGTATGTGCTAGAAGGATGGTGAAAACTATCAATGTGACTTAATATGTTATGAAATGCAAAAGTGTTAAACTCACTTTTATGAATTGTGATGAAAGATCTTATACTCATACAAATCTTATTGAGCTATTGATGATGATGATTATACAAGGGGTAGACCCTATGGCCTAAATTCAGTTAAGATTGATAATTAAAGGCTTAAAGACATTTCAAAAAGGACTCTAGTTTAGCACTGAGTAGTCCGCCTTCTTTCAGTGTAGGGTTTTATGATACCGGATTCCACACTAGCTCATGTGGTCTATGTCGGTTAGGGCAAGATGTTCCCAAAAGGTAAAACAAATTAAAGGACTTGAACTCTAAATTGGATAACCTAAGGGATCTAGCTTAGTCTAGGTAGGGGTATTGGACTCTACCTAGACATTAAACTAGTTAGTCTTGAGGGGAGTCTTAGGAGGAGGTTCTTATATGTTTATGTTATGATAATATATTATTTATATATATGATGACAATGTCATATTGTTTATACTATATGTTGATTAGTTCATTTATGAATATGCCTTGGATTATAATGATAATATAAGATGAAATGCAAGCCCAAATGCCAATATATGTAAAGTTGGACATTGGTCATGTTTTCTTGTTGAGGATACTTGATTGAGAAAGATTATGGAGCTTTGCCTTGTCATTGCACTTGTTGACTTGACAAGGACTTGTGAGTAGTTGTCTTGCTTATTATTACATGTTTAACTTTTTTTCATTCTTGCGATATTATTCCTTGATGTTAGGCTTGTAGTGAATCATGATTCTAAGTGTGTTGGGATAAGTGTTACTTGTTGAGACAGTAAGCATGTTTGGTTGATTAGTTTGACTTACTTGACTTTGCATTAGGCCCCTAGAAAGGGGTAGAATGGCATGTTTTGATAAAAATTCCCTTTCAACATGTTTTGCTTGTGCATGTGCATAAGATCTCATACTTAGTAAAGTGGAGTACTAACCCCGTTTTCTTCCATTTCCCCAAACATTTTAGGTTCCGGTCATTGAAGAGTTTTGAAGGCGATATCGTTGAAGACTTGGATTCTTCCTTTCATCCAAGTAGGGTAGGTCCTCAACTTTTGAGGTCAATTCCATCTTCTAGCTTTGGATTTTGTTATGAGCTTATTGACTCTATCATTCCTTTCCTTGTTATTTGAATATTTTAGTTTTGTATGACCTATATATGGTCTTGTTGAATTGATGTAAGGGTTACGCCCATATTGTGACATTCATTTACATGTGTGTGTGTGTGTGTGTGCAATAAAATTTGAAGTCTATGTAACCTTCCTATAAGAAGGGTCTATCTATACTCGATATGGATATATATATTATGTGTATGTAGAGGTCTATGTAAACTTCCAAGTAGAAAAAAAAAGTTTAAAATTTTTCGGCATTTTTCAACCTATGAATGTAATGACATGAACTAAGAGGCTAGTATTAGTCCTTGAAAAGGACGACGATGTTGGTTGCGTCTAGGGGGTAAACTCGGATATGATAGGAGCCTTCAATTCTTGATTACACGCAGGCTCACAAAAGTTTGGGTCCTCATCAAGGTCCCTTTGGGTGGTCCTTGGGGAGTCATGACTGGACATTTGGAACTTATATGCTATGTTTTACCTATTTAGAGTCTTTTTTACAAGTTTTAGACTTCACATGACACTCCCAAACCTTCTCAAGACACAAGGACGTCTACTAGTTCAATTTCGCTAGTTTATGGATGTCAAGGTCTTTATTTTTTATTTAATATCTTATACTTCTAAATCAACTCTATTATGTTAGTCTTGTTCTGGAAACATCATTTTAACAATGATTAGGTATGTGAGGCTCTAGAATTGTTCAAGGATTTTCGGAGTGTTACAATTTACTTGAGATGAATTTACCCTAAGTGGGAGAGAATAATTAAGTAGCAGGGTAGTTGATATACTTATCTTTTCCTTCTATTCGTACTCAAGCTTAAGACCAAAATTCTAAGTAGTTTGGTTATGTTATGGAGTCTTGCATATTAGTATGAGTATCTTTTCTCGTTATGATTATGAGTGCCTTTGATGGTATAATGTTTTGCATGCTCTTGATGATATCATGGTTACATGCGAAAGTTAGTAGTTTATCTATAATTTCTCATGTTAATGTGCATATATGATATTTGCCTTAGTTGCTTCAAAGTTATTATGTTTGTGTGTCCATGTTGATTTGAAATTTACTATATTTTGAGATTCATGATGATATGATGAGCATGTATAAACTTGGAAAAGGTAGTTCCTCCATAAATGAAAAGAAAATGATGAAGTATGTGTGCACTTTGAATAGTAGAATTTCTTCCAAATTTGCTAATGTTGCTTAGAGTGCATAAAGATGAGTCGTTGGTGTTCCTTGTAATTTTGGTGCACTTACTTTGAATATTATGACCTTGATAATATGTATTGTATGCTTCTGTGTGTCCTTGATATCTTTGAAAGAGTTTAGTATCATTCGAGGACGAATGTTGTTCTAAGTGGAGGGAGATATAAATGACCCATATAATGAAATAGGTCAAATGAGAACTTAACATGTGTTTCATGAGTTAAATATTTTTTTAAGTAACGTATCTTAGAATTAGAAGTTAGTTGGTAAAATTTGGAAGTCAAACGTCAAGCGACGACCAAGACGTTCGATGATTAGACGTCTATGTGCTTGCATGTGTTCTATTGTGACTTGGCATGTTTCGTGGGTTGTTTGGAGTCCAAATTGATATAAGAGGGCCCTGAGACTTAGATGAACATCTTTAGGGTTAAACATACAAGAAGGACTCCACTTAGAATCCATGATTGGCCCAGAGGAGAACCCCAACTCTAAGGCAGAAACTACCAAACCAATGTCAATCAATGAACCAAATGATGGCTCTTTGACTTAGTCCATCGATTGGACCTACAAATATGCAGTTTTTGGAGATGCAGACCAAAACCACGAGCCCTCATCAATGGGACGTAGATCATATGACGGTTCATCGTTTGTGGGCGTTGTTGGTGGCCACAAAAGCTACCTGCATTTTGGCCAACTTTCCAATTCACCCCATGTCCTATTTAACTTGTGGTCGCTTTTTTGGGGGGGGTTAGGTATTTTAAGATAATTTATACTCCTAGAACCTAAGTTGATCATCACCTTTCAAAATCAAAACCTCTCTCTCAAGAAAAACTCTCCCCAGCCCCATCGAAGCTTGAAGTCAAGGTAGAGCTTGGATTGAATATTTTGGGTGAATTCTTCACCAAATTAGTGGGCTTTTATTCATATAAGGTATGGTAATTCATCCTTTATTCTTCTCTCATTCAAGGATCCGATCCAAAGGCTTTTAAAAAGGTTTCAAATCCTAAATTTTTCTATTTTAAATTCTAAGTATGGGTTCTTGCATGAAAATAGTTTAATGAATATATTATGACATTATTGATGTTAGTTGATGATTTTAAGGTCACGAACTCAATGAATCCATGCTCATGAAAATTCTCAACTTTTGACTTATGAATTGGGTGTGATGAATATGATTAGATAATATAAGAACTATGGTTTCTTTATGTCATATTATAATTAGCTACTGCCTTTAATGTTATATTATGATGTATTATTGGATAAATTGAGGGAAGTTGGTGAAAGCTTGGATGAAGGGTAAGTTGTCTCTACATTATTTAATTCTTATTGAATTGATCGTGAGTGATATAGTCCACTTATGGTGGCGGTGTTTACTTGATGCATATGAAGTTATATGTGAAATGTGTTTATGTCCTATAAGGCATTGAATGTGATGTCAAATTAAGTTATGATGAATATTCATGTGATGTCTTGTGAAGTTGAGATTGTGTGTCTTGAAGATACTATGTCTAAATGAAGTATATGTATTTGTAACGCTTGATAGTGTGTGCTTATGATAAATGTAGTATTATCATGTCTAAAAATCAACGTTATGAATGATAGGGGTTATGTGAAAGGTGTTCTCAAATACACTCACAAACATACCATAAATGCATCAACGAAGTTATGAATGTAAAGTAAGGTTGTAGGGTAGACACTCTTAGTGAGTAGAGATGAAGTGTCTAGACCTACACTACTATTCCTAAAGAAATCTAGTAATGAAAAGGGGGATTTTGGGGTGAACTGTAACATTTCGAAAATCCTAGACTTGTCTTAAAGCCTAACATAGGTGACATGGGGTCTAAACACCGTTGTAAGACTTATTTATATGAATATAGGTCATTTAGGAAGTTTAGGAACTAAAACGTCCAAGAACGTCCATGACGTTCAGAAACTAGTTCTAAGAGGTACTAGTGTGCCTTAGCCTATTTGACTAGCTTTTAGGAGTCGAAAATTCATGAAATTAGGTGTAAAGGTATATAACATGTGTTTAATATTATTTGTGGTTGAAACATCTGGGTACGATTCCCCAAGGACCAACCAAGGGCCCTTGAGGAGGAACCTTGCACATTGGTGTCAACACTACTTGGGCAGTGTGTAACCTCGACACAGAATCGATGATCCGTGTGTTGGTCGACGGGGTGTAATTGCCAACCAAAGACCAAAACTTAGAACTTTTGTTGAAGAACCCCAATTTCATAGTCTCTAACAAGAATAACGGTTGGGCATCATGGAAGGGAGGGCTGGCCGTCGATGGACCAACGGCCTGTCGATCGAGGTCTCATCGATGGTCCTGCAACTTCCCTAACATTTTTAAGTTGGTTTCAATTAATTAGTTAGGGGCTTAGGTGATAAATTATGGGTTTAAGGTAATTTAATTAGGTTAATTAAGCCCCAATATAAAGGCCCCAACCCTCATTAGTCGAAACACACCTCACAAAATAAACTCTCTTCCTTCTCTCTTCTTTCTCTCTCTATTGAAGACACCATTAAAGACAAGCTAGGGGGAGGTCTTAGGAGATGTAAAGTGAAAAATTTCACCATCGAATATTCATCAAATGTTGAGGTATGGGATCTAATTCATCTTTGAGACTTCTTTCCTCAAAGGGTTCCTTCAAAGTATTTCTAAAATTTGGGTTTTCAAGTGGGTTTCATTCAATTACAAATTTGATGTTATGAATTGAGTTGTTTATGGTATCTTTTAGATATAATGAATAGAGTAACATGTTTTTTAACTTTATTATGATAATTTATGATGGTTTGATCTAAATATAAGAACATGATCCTTAACCCTAGGTTTGATCTTGATGTGAATTAGGTTGTAATTGATACAATTGACTTAATTAATTGTTAAATAAATATTATATGATGTTGTTACACGAATCATGAGCAAATTAGGTTGATTTGTAGACTTTCATACTAGTCATTGAGAAGTGATCTAGGTTATGAGAATTGACCTAAGTATCTTGTCTTAAGCTTTGATTTAGTATTGAATTATGGTGTAGTGACTCTCTTAGTCTTTTTATCATGTTTATTATTGAATTATGATGTGGTACATCTAAATTGGATTGAATTTAGGATTTATGGTAAGGCCTAATGATGAACTATGAAGAAGACTTGGTAAGTCTTATGATCTCTGTGTTTACTTCCAATTGTGATTAATTATGGTTGAGTCATGATATTATATTGAAGCATGCGTTGTATTAGGATTGATAGGGTGGTATGATGTTGAATTGAAATGTATTTACTATGTTGTGAGGTTTATTAAGGTGTATGTGTTATAAGGATGGTGCAGATTATCAATACATATACATATACATAAGCACCATCTGTGTCAATTACTCAAGAACTAGCATGATAGGACTACAATTAATCTCAATCTATTTTATAAATTGGAAAAATAACATCATAGGATAGTAATTCATACATTAACAAAGTTAATTACATCAATACAACATAGTTCAATTCAAGATCACAACCTAGGATTAAGCGAAAAAGGTCATCTTCTACTAACTAGACCAATCCATCAAGAAAAAACATAATTGAGTTATAATACATGCTTATATATTCATAATATCCAAAATAAATCACAAAAAAAAGGAATTCACACTATCAATTTCGTATTGGATGAAAACCCACTTGAATTTCATATTTTTGAGTCAATTTGATGGAACCCTTTGGGCAAAGAAGTCCCAAAGGTGAAAGGAATCTAATACCTTGATATGTGATAAATTTTTATGGATAAACTTTGGTATTTAGCATCCCTAAAAACCCTTTACCTTTACTTCTATGGTTTTCAACAACTTAAGAGAGAAAGAAGAGAGAGGGAAGAGAATTTGTGTTTTGGGATTTATGAGGGTTAGGTTAGCTTAATTAGGTTCGGATCTTTAAATAGGTCCTTAACCAACTTAATTAGACCTCCCTTAAACCCTAAATAATTAACTAACCACCTAATTAATTAACTTAACTTACCTTAAAACGTGCATCAAAATAGTCTTTACGAATGAGGCCTCGACAAACGCCCCGCTTGTCTATCAACAACCGCAAGACCATCCATCATGTTGGTCTATCATTTTCAATTCTTTAAAAAATATTCTAAGTGTCCATCAACGGATTCAATCGACTCCCCATCGATTCGACCACAGTGCGTTGGTGGCAATCGTTGGTGGACACTGCCTTAGGCAGCCTTCGACAAAATTTTAAGGGTCCTCCTCAAGGGCCCTTAGTTGGTTTTTGGGGATTAGTACCCGGAAATTTCGATTATGAATTAAATATAATACATGTTAGAAACCCTTCCACCTAATTTCATCATATTCTGACTCCAAAAACCTAGTCAAATAGGCTAAGGCACACTAGCACCTCATTGAAATAGTTTTCGGACGTCATCGACGTTCCTTGATGTTTTGATTTCTAATCTTCCTAAATGACTCATATACATTAATTTTGACCTTAAAACAGTGTATAAACATTTTTACACTTATGTTAGGCTCTAGATTAAGCTTTAGACTTTTGGAGTATTATATTATCCCCCCTTACAAACATTCATCCACGAAAGACAATAAAATTCTTTAAAAGGAAGGAATAGACTCAAAACTAGAAGCTCAACCAACAACATATCAAAACATAATTCACAATCAAAACCAACATACCTTCATGGCCCATTTTGCCATGCACCAGAACATCATTTTCAACTTAAAAGCTTATAGACATGCATCACATGAGACAATTCTTATACCAAAACATCCTTCAAGACTTTTCAACATATTCAATACAATTCATGAAGGCACCACATACCAAGAATACACCATATAAGCAAAATCAAGCCAAACAGCATAATTGAAAATTTTCAAGTTAAATAGGCACATTTCGCTGTAACGTTACAGTAACATTTATGCTTGCAAAACTTCACAAAAATTAAAGAAACTTCAATTTTCGTCATAATTCTCATTATAGGTAGGAATAACTAACCTTAGTTACCAAGTTTGTCACATTTGGTGATCACCCCCGACTCAACTGGCATAGCCGTCCTCTATGAGGACTAAACTAGTCTTTTAGCTTAAATCATTACATTCATAGGTCAAAATGCGGAAAATTTAAAACTTTTCCATATATTTCTTCAGGTTTACATAGACCTCTCGCATACACATAATATAGTCATATCGAGTATACATAGACCCTTCGTATAGGAAGATTACATAGTCTTCTACTTTTATTGCACATAGATATATAAGATATAATATAGTTCTAAAACCCAATGTCTCATATTATAACCATCTAAAATAATAGTATATCAATTGGTCATATCCCATACATCAACGTAATAAAGACACATATATGCTATGCAATGTTTAGTACTCAAATTAAAAGGAAAGAACTAAAAGTCTTCTAACTAGAACAACATCAAAAGCTTGATAGTGGCATTGCTCTCGGTAAGTGAGGACCTACCCAACTTGGATGAGTGATAACTCCAAGTCTTCCTTCAAAGTCGTCTCAACTCAAAGACCGAAACCAAAAATGTTGGGGAAAAAGGGAGAAAATGGGGTTAGTACACAACTTGTACTAAGTATGAGACCATATGCAGACACATCATAAAATCATGCTAAAAGGGAACATTTCATTATTGTATGCAATTTAATTTGAAAATCCTTATGCACATTCAAGAAGATCATACCAATCAATAAGACATATTCCTTAAGTCAAGAACATGTTCATCACAAGACCAACAATACTAAATCTAGCCAAGTGAACATGCATATTCACATATTTTGAACACATAGTCAAGACAACCCTATTATCAAGCTATAATATCAACAAGCATGAATAACAGTTCATTACAACACAACCAAAGCAAGACCATTACCCATGAACCCTCATTAAGTCAACTAGTACAATGACTAAGCAAATCCCCATAACCTTACTCAATTAAGTAAACTCAACAAGAACCATGCCCAAACACCAACTTCACATAGCATATCATTAATAGTACATACCATCATACTTTTGCAATAGGGACTAAAAATATTTTCATAAGTGAAACCAATCATCATATAGTATCATCAATATAAAAGATCATCATATACATATCATGTACCATTATAAGCATATATATATATATATATATATATATATATATATATATATATATATATATATAAGAGTATCCTCCTAAGACTTCCCTCAAGTCTAACTAGTGCAATGATTAGGTAGAGTCTCAAACCCTTACCTAGACTAAGGTAAACCCCTTAGGTCATCCTAGTTAGAGTTCATTCATTTAGTTCATTTTACCTTTTGGGAACATCTTTCCTTAATCGACATAGACCACATGAGCTAATGTGGAATTCGATGTCATGGAACCCTACACACAAGGAAGGCGGACTACTTGCCAAAGTAGTACCAAAACATGAACATAGCAACTACGTGGATCCACTAGCTAGTATTCCTATGGGGGCAACATAGTTTACAAACTAGGATATATAGTTGGGACCAAATTTATGCTACATGCATTATAGTCTCCAATCTCATGAGTAAATTAGTGATCCTACCTTTCTTGTGTGGGAAAATACACTCCTCACACTAGTTCACTCGGTGCTAAGCTAGAGTCCTTTTTGAATTGTCTTTAATTCCCTAATAATCATCATAGCTTAATGTAGGTCATAGGGTCTATCACTTGGATAAACATCATCATCATAGCTAAATAAGAATTAAATGAGTATTTTATTTTCATTACAATTCATATAAGTGAGGTTAGCACATTTACATAGTCATGTCATAATAAGGCACATTGGTAAGTTATCACCATCATTATAATTTACATCTTAGTCAACACATCACAGTCCATAGTACAAGACATTTCAATTAAATATCATACCAACCCTATGAATGTTAATATAAGATCTACTTCAATACAATATCGTTACTTAAGCACAAGTAACCATAATTGAAGTGAAGAATAGAGATGACAAGACTTACTCAATCCTCTTCACAATGCCATCATCAAGGTCTTACCATCAACTTCCAACTTAACCCAACAATTGTGTAATGGCATCATATAATATCAAACAATATTTTAACAAGACCATTTAATCATTATACTATAATCCCTCCCCAGATCATAGCCTAGAATTAGAGACTTAGATCAAGTTCATAGTGTACTTCACCATCTACGTCAATCACTCAAGAACTAGCACGATATGACTATAATTTATCTTAATACATTCATAAGTTGGCACAATAAAATCATATGATAGTCATTCATACATTATCAAGCTAATTACATCAATACTAGATAGTTCAATTCAAGATCACAATTTAGGGTTAAGGGGAAAAGGTCATCTTATACAAACTAGACCAATACATCAAGAAATAACATTATTGAGTTATAAAACATTTCAATATAATCATAAGATCCAAAAGAAATCATAAAAAAAGAAATTCACTAGATGAATGTTGTATTGGATGAAAACCCACTTGAATTTCCTACTTTTGAAATCAATTTTATGAAACCTTTAGGGGAAGAAGTTCCAAAGGTTAAAGTAATCACATACCTTGATATTTAATGAAGTTTAATGGATATATTGTGGTCTTTATAAGACCTACAACCCCTTGACCTTTACTCCTATGGTGTTCTTCAACTTGGGAGAGAGAAATAACAGAGAGGGAAGAGAATTTGTGTTTTGGGATTTATGAGGGTTAGGTTAGCTTAATTGGGTTAGGGTCTTTATATAGGTCCTTAACCAACTTAATTAGACCTACCTTAACCACCAACTAATTAACTAATAACCTAATTAATTAAATTAACTTACCTTAAAAACGTGCAACAAAACAATCTTCACAGATGAGACTCGACAGACGACCTCGTTATCAATCGACGACCACAAGACCCTCCGTCCTATTGGACCCTCCATCCTATTGGTCCATCGTTTTGGTTAAATAAAGTCTTTGCCAAATATTATAAATTTCCACTAAAAGTGCTTATCGACACCCGTCGGTTGGACCACAGCCTGTTGGTGGCAATTGTTTGTGGACACTGCCTTAGGCAGCCTTCGACACAATTTCAGGGGTTCTCCTCAAGGGACCTTGGTTGGTCCTTCGGGAGTCGTACACGGTCTTTTCGACTAGTAAATAACTCTAATACATGCTATACGCATTTACACCAAATTTCCTCATTTTCTGACTTCAAAAACCTAGTCAAATAGGCTAAGGCACACTACCACCTCATTAAACTAGTTTCCGGACGTCATGGGTGTTCCTTGACATTTTGATTTCTAAGCTTCATAAATAACTCATATACATTAATTTTGACCTTGAAAAAGTGTCTACACCTTAAAACACTTATGTTAGGATCTAGAATGAGCTTTAGACTTTTGAAGTATTACAACTTCACTACCACTCCCTTGGGACACGACCCCAACCCTTGGTTGTATAACTTTACTAGCTTCGATTCGTAGCACTCAAATTGTTGATCATGAAATATGAAAGATACATAATATGGAAGCATCAAAAATATTCCTATTAATATCATGATATGGAATCTCCCCCGTTAGTAAGGTTGGGTTTTGATTAGCAATCTTCGTATCCCATAACTACGTGCCCCCATAGGTTATTTAGCAATTGGATCTATTTCCAAGCTAATACATTTTGGTTCTACCTTAGGCAAGTAGGACACCTATTTTCAGTGTGGGGAATGACACCAAATTTTATGAATGCTCACATGGTCTATGTCGGTTAAAGCTAATTCCCACATGGTCAAGTCTAGAATGAACTACGGCTATTCAAGAAGTACTACTTAGTGGAATTCATCAATGAGTTGCACAAGTAGGTTTTGAGAGTAGTTATGATATGTTCCTCGTTTTCAAGATGACTCATGTAATGAATGTGCTTCTGAATAAACAAAAATTTGTCTACAATCCAAACTAATGATGAGGTGACCGATATATCAGTCCCATTAATCTATAAACAACTTGGTTCGTTGTAGGTACGCAGTAAATGATGAATAAAAGGCATAAACATAGAAATGACTTAGATGGTCATTACATTGAATTATTCTTTAGTCCCTCAATTATTGTGAGCCTAAAAGCACCTCTCTACTTGATTTAATTTAAAAACATCCATCTTATATCATATGTCGTCCATCCAAGCATATCTATGGAATTTGTTGTTTATATGGCATCACAAACACACACACAAACATATACATATATATATATATATATATATATAGATATGTATATATATATATATACATATATATATATGTATATATATATACATATATATATATATATACATATATATATATATATATATGTATGTATATATATATATATATATACTAGTTTTACAACACATGTGTATCGTATCACATAATATAATATATGATGTTGTAAAGTAGAGATAATATTACTACATTCAAGTTTTTTAGTAAACAATTATAATTGAAATAACATAGGACAAGTGTTATTAAATGATTGATACATATTGTGTTTTTTGAGATCAAAAGGACAAGATATTATTGAAACATTTCAAAATTCATTTAAAGTTTAAATATGGAAAAGAAGTAACATTTCTTAAGTAGTATTACATTTTACTTCACTCAAATTTGTAATAGAAAATTAACCAACCAAATAAGAAAAAATATCAATCTAAGAAAGGTCACCAATAGCCTTTCCTCTTGAAGTTATGGCCATAAATGGCAGACACCATTTAAGTATAACTTTTCTCGTAAACATCCATACTTGAAATTTAGTATTTGCATGACACTAATAACAAGTGCCATAAATATTTCAATATGCTCATCTTTATAACTAATATATCTTTTACACAACTTTATTACTAAATTAATATTTGAGTAAGTCTATCATATTTACAAAAAGTGCACCTCTATAGTAAATGTCAACATTGTTATAAATAGAATGTTATAGAGACAAAAAAAATATAACAAGATAAATTAGTTATAAGGAATATAAGGATGTTACACTGAAAAATTGTTATGATGATAATGGTTAAATAGAGGTGTGAGTGTTAATGTCAATGTATGAACAACATAATATATAGTGAATAATATTTCACTTCTTTAAGTTTCTACCTTATTTGTGCGGAATTGTAGTCTTCTCCTTTTTTATGTACCGCATACTTATCATATAGTTGTTATCTTATAAAAATATCTACTACTTATTAAATTAGTATCACTATATTAAACATTAAACATTTTCAATAACAAAAATTAATAGATGAATAAAATATGTAAGTATTATTGTCATTATATTTAATTAAATTAAGATCATTTTATGATGAATTGGTATTTTCTTATCTCTTTTGATCTAGCTTGCAAGGAGTTATCTTGTGATAACATTTTCTAATATTTGAAAGAAAGCAATTAATAGCCAACGAAGAAGGAAAACAAATATATGTGCATACTATCTTCACTCTAGACAAAATATATGGTCATGCTATATTCCCTCTAGACCCTAAATTCTGTTCAGTGATACTTACATATCTATTAAAAATAATTATTATCATATAATAAGTAAAAGTGAAAGTTTATTTATGAAATAATGGACTTAACATCAAAATAAATAATTCAGTGGATTACATTGATGCGCATTGTTTTAGCAAAATCAAAAAGAGCTCCTTCATTTGAAGGTAAAAGAATAAGAAGTGGAGTAACAAAGAAGAAATGTCTTACCCAAACCATCTGTGTTTTTTGTATATGTTTATTATTATTGTCTCTCCAACAACTTGATCTATTTATATTATTAGAAAAAATAATCTACAATGTGTGTATTCGTCATTTTTAACTCGTTATATGGACATTAATTATTAAATTCTCTCCCGAATGAAAACACAAAAGAAATTGATTAAAGAAACAAAACAAATCATAGATTAATTGCACATTTTTATGTTTCGTCTTTTCTTCTTTAGTAGAAAGTCAATACCTAAATTGCAAAGCTAAGAACTTCGGTGAAAAATATCAATGGATTGGAATGAATTATTTGTGAAAATCTTAAAAGATATCTACATTCAATTAAATTGAGGGTGTTATAATAATTTAACATTAAATTTTTTGATTCATGCTTTTATGATAGGTTAAGAATTTAGTAATTAAATATGAAAAGAAAAAGTTCTCTTATTACTCCATTCCACCCAACCCAGTACACTAACCTCATACTTCATCAACAACTCAGCCATAAAAAGATTTTTTATTATTATTTTTGGGGGAAGGATTGGATGGGAAGCGGTGGTAGGGCGTGGAATGTTGTAAGAAAAAAAGTAATTTAAAAGCAATTTTATTTTTTTAAAGAGGGGTTAGGTTGAGGGAAATCAAGATATCCGGTTTAACGACGTGAGAGTATACGCTAGAAGAAATGGTATTCACAAATCATGGCACAACGTATTGACCTCTCGGAGGTCTTGTACAAGCCCTTTGACATCATTCATTGCATAGATATATGAAAAGTAGTGCGGAGTCAAAACTTTTCACACGAAAAAATAATGCTTCAAAATATCTTTCATAGTATATCATAGGAAAGACTAAGCCTCAAAATCTCCATCTTAGACATACGAATATCATGGGTCACTGCCAATACAGCAATAAAATAGAAATATCTAAGTCTATTATAATGTCTATAACAAGAAAACTAAACATAGGATATCCTCGAATCAAATGAGGAAATACCACAACTTAGCTTGAATGAATGCTAATATCCAAGATTCACTTCAAAGACTCCTCTCAAGTGAAACCTACACCTTTAGAAATAAGATAAAATATATGAAATTAGTACATAAGAATGCACTAAGAATGGTGACGTTCAACAAAATCATGCTAAAAGGACATTTGCATAAAACATTGTTTTTTGAAGAAAACTCCATAAAACAAGTATAATAGTAACTTACAAGTCATCATAAGAACATATAGTCACATTACACAATATAGCATCAAGATCACTTCAAAACACATAACCATGAGACTCTCCTACCAAAGATCATTTTAAGGCTCACTTGAGTGAGCTACGAAGCCACTGCCCATACAATCAATCCCTTCACACACACCAAAGTGATCCTTAATACTACCTAAGATGATTTTATCCCCATTTCATATATTAACCTCCCTACCTAGAACTACTCAAAGATTCACCTAAGTAAGACATGAAGAGAATGCCCATACACCCTCTCCAAGCCTACCTAAGCAATCCTTAAAGTTATTCTAGATAAGTAATTTTTCATTAACATAACATTAAGTTAATTCATTATGTTCATAAAAACATTTAAGAGAAATTCAACACTTAAAGACTTCACATAATGGTCTTGAAGAAGACCAAGAGAACCTACACACTAGCATCTTCAAAGCCTACTCGTGCAATGTCTAGATAGCGTCTCATTCAACTACCTAAAATCTATAGAATGTATCCAACACTAGAATGTATCCCACATGACGAAAATAGACAATAACCGACATAGATCATACTAGCTAGGCATGGAATCTGCTCCAATGGAGGGTGTTCTACTTGCAAAGGGTAGAACTAGGACACATCTCATGTAGGCACTTAGTTAAGGAATATCAAGGGTTTATTTGTACTCTAGTCTCATATGGGATCACCGATACACTTCTTAACCATAGAAACATGGAAAATTGGATGAACCGAAGCCAATTCATAAGGAAGTTTTAATTCATAGGAAACCTTACCAACCCTTTGCAAGATTTCATAGGGACCCACATAATGAGGACTCAAATTCCCTTACTTGCCAAATCTAACCACTCCTTTTCATAGGAAAAATTTTCAAATACACCTTATAACCTTCTTTAAACTCTAAGTCCCTTCTCCTATGATCGGCATAAGACTTTTGCCGACTATAGGCCGTTTGCAAGTGATTCCTTATAATATGAACTTTCTCCAAAGTCCTATAAATCAAATTGTGACCAAGAAGCGAATGCTCACCCACTTCAAACCATCCAATTGTATATCTACATCTCCTACCATTCAAGGTTTCATAAGCAGCCATAGATATAGATGAATGGTAGCTATTGTTGTAACCAAACTCCACCAAAGGTAAACGCTTATCCCAATTTCCCTTGAAATCAATGATACAAGCTCTAATCATATCCTCAAGGGTTTGAATAGTACGCGCCGTTTGACTATCCATAAGGGGGTGAAAAGCAGTGCTTAACTTCACGTTGGTACCCAACCCTTCTTGGAATGACCTCCAAATTGCAGATGTATATTGTGCACCCCTATCCGATATGATGGATAACTGAATACCATGGCGACACACAATCTCATCTATAAAGATCCTTGCATAATCTTCCGCGAATAAGTAGACTTGACGGGAATGAAATGAGCGGATTTTGTCAATCTATCTACAACCACCCGTATAGAGTCATATTGCTTTTGTGTCTGAGGAGCCTACCACAAAATCCATATTGATGTCTTCCCACTTCCAAGGAGTAACTTTGATTTCTTGATGTAAACCACCCATCTTTTAGTGTTCGGCTTTCACTTGATGGCAATTTGGACACCAATCTACAATATTATCTTGATATATGGGATTGACATAGCATCCAATTCCATTTATTTGCTATATCTATTTGTTCTAATCAATCTGAATTACTCCTATGTCTTATAGTTTAAATACTATCTTTGCAACAAATTCCACTGTCCATTTTCAAACCTTCCCACCAGAAAACTTCCCTAAGGTCATGGTACATCTTAGTTGAACCAGGACGAATGGAGTAACGGTACCTACGATCTTCTTCAAGGATTTGGTTCCTCAAACCATCTACATTGGGAACACATAACCTTCATTGATACCTCGAAACATCACCCCACCCCCCACCCCCAAGGAGAATGACTCATTAAAGTAACCAAGAACCAATTACTTCAACTTCATCAATGGTTGATCAAGGTGTTTTTTGGACTTCACCTCAACCACCAAGGATGACTTGGAGTTATGGTGGACCAAAACCACCATTCAGAGAATCTTCAAACCTTACCCCCAATCTAGCCAACCTATGAACATCTTTCACTAGGTCTTTCTTGTGTTTCTTTACATGAGACACACTACCCATGGTCATACGATTTAGAGCATCCGCAACCACATTGGCCTTGCCAGGGTGATAGAGAACACTCATGTCGTAATCTTTTTGAACAATTCCAACCACCTTCTTTATCGGAGATTCTACTCCTTTTGAGTAAACACATATTAGAGACTCTTGTGGTCGATATACACATCGACATGAACACCGTACAAGTAATGCCTCCATATTTTCAAGGCAAATACCATGGCCACTAACTCAAGATAATGAGTTGGATAGTTTCTCTCATGCACCTTAAGTTGTCTAGAAGCATATGCTATTACTTTTCCATGTTGCATAAGCACACACCATAAACCCACTCGGGATGCATCATAATACACAACGAATCCCTTTGAACCCTCTGGTAAAGTCAACACCGGAGTGGAAGAAAGTCAATCTTATAAGATTTGAAAGTTTCTCTCACATGCCTCCGACCAAGATTTGGAAGTTTCTGTCACATGCTTCTGACCACTCAAATTTCTTACTCTTTTGCGTCAAAATAGTCAAGGGAGATGCAATGGACGCAAAACATCCACAAACCTCCGATAATAACCCACTAGACCCAAGAAACTCCTAATATCGGTTAGAGTCAATATTCTAGGCCAATTTTTCACCGCCTCGGTTTTCTGATGCCACAGACCTCAACCAGAACTTACATTTGCTATACGTGGCAAATAATTGGTTGGTGATACCCCGATCTCATGTCAATCTTAGAAAAGTAGCTTGCCCCTTGGAGTTGATCAAACAAGTCGTCATCTGAGAGAGATGATACTTGTTTTTAATAGTGATTTTATTGAGCTGGCGATAATCAATGCACCTTCTAAGGGATTCATCCTTTTTCTGAACAAAAAATATCGGAGCACCCCATGGAGAAATACTAGGTCTAATGAAGCCTTTGTCTAGTAAATCTTTGAGTTGAGCCTTCAACTCTTTCAACTCGGCTGGAGCAACCCGATAAGGAGCAAATGAAATGGGATTTGTATTCGGTAACAAGTTGATACCAAAATTAATTTCCCCTTCAGGAGGAATACCAGGAAGATCATTAGGAAAGACCTCCATAAATTCCCTCACTTCGGGGAGCGACTCTATAGGAGGAATATCGAAGCCTAAATCTTGGAATCTTGCTATATGGTATAAGCACCCTTTAGCGATCATTTTGCAAGCCTTAAGACAAGAGATGATACGACCTCTAGGAACAGAATCCCCCCCTACACTCTAAAACAGGTCCATTTGGAAAGTTAAACTTCACCACCCTTATTCAACAATCTATAAAGGCAAAGCAAGCATGCAACCAATCCATACCCAAAATGACATAAAAATCAAACATATCAAGTTCTACTAGTTCAACATAAGTAACTCTATTTGGCAACATTATTGGATAATTTCTACACACCTTTTTTGCAACAACCGACTCACCCATCGAGGTAGACTGATATACCATGGTTTCATAGTACTTCCAATGTCTTTTCCATAAGTTTAGTGTGTGCTGATGTAGTTTTCTATTTATTTCCAAGAAATTTGTCCAAAGGAGAACGCGGAGATTTCGAGCTGATATTGCAGAAAGGACCACCTACGGACCCCACGACGGTCCATCGTAACTGTGACAGTCCGTAGGGGTCAATTGTCGTGAGAAGATAATGGCAGCTGAAGAAAGTTGAGGAATTCTTACCAAGTGTGGGACTACGAAAGCTCACAACGGACCTTCTTAGCCACGACGGTCCGTCTTGCACATTCGTTAATGATAACAGAGAGTAGTCCCAGTACCCAACTTCAGAAGATTCTAAGTGTCGTGAAACGAAACCCCTTGACGGACCGTCATGGTCACAATGGTCCATCATACATGTCCGTCGAGGGAAAAGAGAGTTGATGAAGAAAGCAACAGAGATCTGTGCTAAGTATGGAACAAGGGAAGCCACGACAGTCCGTGGTAATCACGACGGTCCTTCACAAGGGTCGTCGACTTGGACACGTTTTGGGCAGACTTTTCCTTAAATAGATTTTCCTATTTTATTAGGTTTTATTTCTTATAAATAGTCATAAAAACCTTGTTTTTGGGGTTAGACCTTTGGATATTTTTCAGTTTTATTGTCTAAGTACTGAACTTTCGATTTTGGGATTTGATATTGCCTTTCCGGAATCGATTATTTTTTTTTGTGATTTATTCAAGTAATTTTGTGGATTTTGTTTATTCTCATCAAAGTAAGTGCATGAATTCTTACATTATCAATATGATTGTGTCATTATTAGCATGGGTAACTAAACTCCATAACTAGGGTTGTGGGAACCATGGGTAAATAACAAGGTAAAACCTAGCTAAAATAACAATTCTAGAATAGTGTCTTGCATGTATTGATAATTCTTTCGCTTAGAAGTTCTTTTAACGGATGGACAACATTAGAACTCACCTTATTGCTACTTGCCGGACCAAGGAGGTAGATAATAGGAAAATAATTATTAACATATATTTAGTGTATACTATCTAGTAGGCTAGTATCGGTTGGTACTAGGTAACAACTTAGTCAAATATCGAATATGATGCTTAATATGAGGTAAAGATAAGGTTTAGTAAAGCAACACACGTAGCCAGACCAAGGTGCGGAGTGAAATTCTCTAGATTCCTAACCAAGGATTTAGAGATACCTAACTTATCATTTTGCATTCAAGATACTAGGAAAGGATTTTTATAGCTAGAATTACCCGGTTAGGATCCTGTGAGGAGCACTTATGCCCTAGTTACTTTCATTACTTGATTAAACTCCAATAATTTGAACCTGTCACTTGTTTACTTTAATTCAGCTATTGCTTTCATTAATCAAAACCCCCTTTAGTTATTTGTTTTCGGGAAATAATTGAATAAATAGAAGTAATAATAGAATATAGTTGATGCGACCACTTTTACTTCGTTTCGAGAACTAAATTTGAGTGTATCATAGACACCATAAAAGGTTCATTTATCATGTAGGGTAAGATATAAAATTTCTTTGCTATCAAGGGAGAAACAAAAGATAATGTAGAGCTCGGATCAAGTAAAGCATATACATCAACGGAAAAGACTTTCAACATAATGGTCACCACATCGGGAAAAGTCTTTTGCTCACACCTAGAGCAAAGTGCATAAAAGTGATTCTTCATCGGAGCATCATTAGAACCACTTACTTATCCACTCTCCTTCTCTTTCACCTTCACATTTGGGAAATATTGAACCTTGTGCCCACTTTTACCACAACTAAAACAATTATTCGTTCCCTTAAGACAATCACCATAGTGCTTATTGCCACACTTTCCACAAGTTGGCTTCTTTGTTGAATAACTAGTATCCCTTCCCTTTTTAGGCTTAGGGTTATACACCCTATCATCCCTAGCCTTACGGAACATGGAAGGAACTTGATTAGAAACCCTCTTTTTTAACCTAGGCTTGTCTTAAATCTCAATCCTACCCTTTGAAGAACCACAATCGAAAGATCTTTCCCTCTTGGCATCTCTACTCCTCCTCTTAGCCCTTGCCTCTTCCATTTGTTGAGAATGAACCATGAGATGCAAAATTTTCATATCGTCATGTAGCATAGCCAAATGAAATTCCTCTTGCAAGTTATCTGACACTCCCTTCACAAAGCGGTTCATTTCATCTCTAGGGTTGGAAACTAAAGAAGGAGCATATTTTGACAATTGAGTGAATTTCAAGGAGTATTCAAGCACACCCATACGTCCTTGATGAAGGTTGATGAACTCCACTACTTTAGCTTCCCAATTCTGTCTAGGAAAGAATTTACCAAGGAAATCCTTCTTGAAAACTACCCAAGTCAACGTTCCACCCCTTAATGGCCTATTGTTCTTTCATTGGACATACCAAGTTTGGTCCATACCTTTGAGTTGGTAAGAAGCGAACTCGGCCTTATCACTAGTAGTCAACCCCATAGCATAGAGGATCTTGTACATTTCGTCAATGAAATCATGGAGGTCTTCATCAACCTTGGACCCATAGAAAGTAGGGGGATTAATCCTATTGAAATCTCTTACACGCGAGGAAATGGTAGCAACTTGTTGGTTTGCTCGGGGTACAACCTCCCGATTAGCTTGGGTCATCATGGATTGGGCTTCCATAGTGGTGACTTGTGCTTGGGTAGTAATGGCTTGGGCCATTTGGAGAAAAGCGGCTCTTATGGCACCATATGTCAAATGAGGATCTACCGGAGCTTGGTCATCATTAGCATCTTCTTCAAGAGGAGGAACTTGATCACCACGGGGAGGAACTCCCGCATTGGAAATCTCTTTCTCAACTCATCGTGTCACATTCCTTCGAGTATTCATTTCCTATAATCACAATAAGAGAGTTACATGCAAAATCACATAGAGCTAACACTCCGTAGGCACGATATTGGACTTCCAAAAAAGTGAGAGTATTCGAAGCATCATATAGCTTCCTATACATAAGTGTGGCGCGCTTCACAATTATGAATACGAACCAACATAGACATGGTTGAGAGAGACATCAACTCAAAGATATTTAACCTCATGGTCTGATACCAAGTTTGTCACATCCAGGAATACCCCCTAAATGTAATCGGCGTTGTCGAGCTCTTTGATGACTAAGACTAGCCTCTTAGCTTACATCATTACATTCATAGGTCAAAATTAGCGAAAATTTAAAACTTTTCATTACATCTAATGAAGGTTTACAAAGACCTCTACATACACATAATATATATATATATATATATACACACCCTTCATATAGGAAGATTACTTAGTCTTTTACTTTTATTGCACATAGATATGTATAAAATACAACGTAGTCTCAAAAGAATGTCTCATCTCATAACCATCTAACAAGAGTATATCAAATTGGGCCTAGACTATACATCAATACAATAGGACCACATATAGGACATACAATGTTTAATATCCAAATGAAAAGGGAAGAAACATAAGAGTCCTAATACTAAAAATAACTTTATAGGTTGATAGTGGCATTGCTCTCGGAAAGTGAGGACCTACCTGACTTGGATGATTAAGAATTCTAAGTCTTCTTCAACGTCGTCTCCAAAGTTCTTCAACGAACAAAACCTAAAATGTTGGGGAAAGGGAAGAAATGGGGTTAGTACACCACTTGTACTAAGTATGAGACCATATGCACACATATTATCAAATCATGCTAAAAAGGGACCTTTCTTGAAAACATGCTATTTTATTTACCCTTTGAAAACCTTATGCACATTGAAGAAGACCATATCAATCAATTAGATACATTCATAAAGTCATAGGCATGTACATCACAAGACCAACAATACAAAGCATAGTCAAGTTAATGGTCATATTAACATACTTGTATTTAATATCTAGACTACTCTAATCATGAAGTTATAAGTTCAACAAGCATCAATAAGAGTTCATTATAACATAACAAAAGCAAGACAATTACCAATGAAATCATATCAAGTCAATAAGTGCAATAACCAAACAAAGCCCCATAACCTTACTCAATCAACTAACACAACAAGAATCATGACCAACATCCCACTTCACACACCATCACATTTAAGAGTACATATCATTATACTTCAACAATGTAGACCAACACATTCATAAGTGAAACTAATCAACATGTAGTATCAACAATGTGCTAGTTCATCATATGCATATCATGTACCATTATAAGTATATTCATACATAAGAACATCCTCCTAAGAATTCCCTCAAGGCTAACTAGGGCAATGTTTAGGTAGAGTCTCATACACCTACCTAGACTAAGCTAAACCCTTAGGTTTTCCTAGTTAGAGTTCATTCCTTTAGTTCATTTTACCATTTAGGAACATCTTGCCTTAACCGACATAGACCACATGAGACAATGTGGAATCCGATATTGTGAAACCCTACAATGAAGGAAGACGGACTACTTGCCAAGGTAGTACCAAAACATGAACATAGAAACTAACTAGCTAGTATTCCTATGGGGGAAACGTAGATCAAGAACTAGGAGATATAGATGCATTACAGTCTATAATCTCAAGAGTAAATTAGTGATCCTACCTTCCCTATGTGGAAAGGGAAACTCCTCACTCTAGTTCACTTGGTGCTAAGCTACAGTCTCTTTTGAAATGTCTTTAATGTCTTTATTAATCATCATAGTTGTAGGTCATAGGGTCTAATTCTTTAGATAGCCATTGTCATTAGCTTATTAGGAATTGCATGAGAATATCCTTTCATGGACACCCTCATATGTGAGATTATCATAACATCAACATCATGTCATAATAAGGCACATAGGTACTTCGTAACCAACCTTATATCATTTCATCTTAAGCATAATCTCACAATCACAAAGTCAAGAAATTTCAATTCATCATCATACTAACACCTACTTAGGCTAATCACAATACATTACCTAGTCAATCCATACATGAATTAGAATAGATAAAATAAGTCTAATAATCAAATCATTCTTCAATTCCCATCAATTCATGACCAAGATCCAAGATTTGGGGAATTTGGGGAATGGAACATGATTAATCTGAAATTGTATAAATTAACAACAATTAATCAACAATCTATACTCAACTAGGCATAGGAACTCACAATTTATCATCAATTTGAAGTTTAGAAGAAAACCCATTAGAATTGGAAAACTCCATGAAATTGAGTAATTTAGAAATCAACTTTGAGAGGACCTCTTGGGGAAAGGAATCCCAAGAGTGAAGAGCTCATACCTCAATGAAAATTAATCCACGAAATTGAAGTGAAATCCTAGGGAAATCGACCTTCTTGTTCAAGCTTTGTTCCTACTTCAATGGAGGAATTTGGGGAGAGAGAAAGTAGA